>NC_090348.1:36220760-36825777 GCF_035084215.1 Heptranchias perlo | reverse complement strand
CAATGATTAAGGTAAGTGATATGTGTCAGTGTGATCTTGTGACATAATCCCATCATTTCGACTTATCATGTGCTGAAATACTGCAATTTTGCTTTAAGAAATGTTAGAGGCCATGAAGTTTCTGGTTAGTGGTTTCACTTTCTAACAGCAGATCTGAGTGAGGTCAGTGGGTGCACAAGTCAAGGGGAATGAGCAGAGAGTTAGAGTGAGTGCAGGTTTTGTATTCGGAACGTATAGCGCCAGGGAAAGGAGGTCATAGGAATAGTGCAGAAGAGTAGGTGGGTGGTCCAAGAGGGAGAGAGAGGCACCGACACATATAGCCCCACACCAAAATCCAGCCTGAGGGACACCACAAATGCCCCTGTGGCTTTTGGCAGTTTTTGCCATAATGAATTACTTGCCCTAATAGTGACATAAATCAGCAATACAATGAAGTCATTGCATCACGTTCATCTCCAATGCTGCAAACTAGTTATTTGTAGTTGTAATAAATTGAAAACAAGATCAAAATCACAAAGCATCATGCAGGATGCATCTTCTCCTGTAGTGCTGACCTCTGATGCCTAACACGATGGCAGTGTAACAGCGTTGGCGACACGGTTTTCAGAGCAGACTTTGTTTGACTGCTTTACCAATTAAGCCTGTCTAATTATTCTCCCAATGACATTTCCCCTTTAAGAAGTGGCAGAAGCGATAATTTTTACCCACTTCTCCCCCTTTTAAAGAAAACTGTCACAGTACAAGTTATATCTACAAATTGACAGAACAGAACCTACAAAATAACATTAGTGCAAGTAGATGCACCAAATAATAAATACAAGACAATCATTAATGCAACCCTAAGGGCACAATTCCTGCATGTTTCTAGCTGTTGACCAGAAAAATCACACTGTTTCCAGTGAACGCTTAAAAAATACTTACAAGTACACAAGTGGCACATGGACTGTGCATGTGAGTGCAAATGTGCTCTGAATTGAATATGTCACATGTAAAATTCATCTATATCGCTTAAGAAATACACCGGCTGATTGCAGGACAATCTGCTAAAGGTTAAAGTCCAGTCATTTGCTTTTTATAACAAGGTCAATGAACTCTGTAGGTAGGCAAACTTGTGAGAATGAAGTTCTAAGTCAAGAAATGTTGCGTTTTTTTTCACACGAGTCAAAGAAGAAGAAAGAAAAACTGCTTCCATGGCAACAGCCATATTAAGGCTATGTTTCTGTCTTATTGCACCATTTATTAAAGTGGACTTTAAACAATAGTTGCACTGTTTAAGCTTTTTTTTTCCCCTAAAAATAAACATTTCAATTGAATGTCTGTTATGCTATTTTTAAAATTGGGCAATTTGCTTAAAAGACTTTATGAATGCATTGTGAGAAGTTTGTGAAATGTGCCCAGCATTTGCAAATGTGTTTATCACGCAGTTACTTCTGAGTTCTGCAACTGGTTATTTCTGTCGCTTTATCAAATGCGGTTTAATTCAGGCTTCCTCTGTTGTTCCTGGTAAAGCCCACGGTGCACTTTGAAAAACACAAGAGCAGCACTCGGAGTGCGTTAGCTGTTCCTCTTTGGCTTTCACGTCTGAGCAAAAATGTACCGCATTGTGTGGCATCGTGTTTTTATTTGAGGCCTGTCATTCCTGAAATATCTAAAGTATTTTGTTTACCATCGACTAACTGAAAAGATCTCACCAAACCCCTGATTGAAATCCGCCACATTCAGAGCTGGCTTCTGTCCACCTATTACTGAAATATAAACAGAAAATGCTGGAAACACTCAGCAGATCAGGCAAAGAGAAACAACAACAGCAACAACAAATTGCATTTATATAGCACCTTTAATGTCCCAAGGCGCTTCACAGGAGCGATTATCAAAGAAACAGAATTAACGTTTCAGGTCAATGACATTTCATCAGAATGGGAGCGAGAAACAGAGTTAACGGGAGGAATTTTAATCCCCTCCTCCTGCCACCCACGATGAGCATGAGGGGGTTAAATTGTTGAAAGTGTGAAACCTGCCCCCAACCCACCGCGAATGCACCAACTTCCGGTTTTGCCATGGAGGGTTGGGGGGGCGGGCAAGTAACCCGCTCTGGGGAGGCAGGTCAGTGATTTTAATATTTAAATGAGGTTCCGTTCCTCAGATTTTGGCATCCATTTGAATTTAACGGCTGCGGGAAACCCGGCAACTGAAGGGAGGTGGGAGCTGCCAGATCCAGCAGGTAAGTGCTTTTCCAGCACTGCTTGTGGACCAGGAGGAGCGGGAGTGCTTCCCCCCGGCCCCCCCAAGGCAAACCTTCCCAAACCTATGATCTTTCCCTCCCACGCTCGGCAGACACCCACCCTCCGCGATCTCTATCTCACCCCTCCGCGATCTCTATCTCTCCTTCCCCCCTCCCCCCAGGATCTCTACCTCCCTCCCTCCTCGCTGTGTGCTCCGAGCCCCACCCCACCAACCCCCGATCTTCTCGATTGCCGGAGACGGTCCCCAGAGACCCCTGGTTTCTGCCTTCAACAACAGGTTTTTCCGCCTGGCAACCGGTCAGCCTCTCAATCTGGCCGGCTGCCAGGCAGGAGACGTAGTAAAAAAAAATTCTAATGTGGTCCTCCCGTTAAATTTGGTAGGACCTCCACCTTCCTGCTTTTTCCGGGTTTCCTGGCTGCTGACATGTGCCCCTGCTCCCTCCCTGCCTCCCTGTAAATATCGGGGCCTACGTTTCAGGCTGATGACCTTCCAGATTTCCAGCAACCACAGTATTTTGCTTTTGTCCAACTATTACTGATGGAATTTATAAATTTGAGACAATAACTCCACGGCCTATGGAGTAGCACCAGCTTGAAAACTTCACGAGCGATGTGAGTCTCCATTTCCAGCGAGCAATACAATTTGGGTCTGACTTTATTTGGAAGTGATACATTAGCTACACTATTTGCTGATAAAAAGGCTGCTATTTCTCTATAACTTTACAATGAATATGTTGAGGATATTAATTCTTCAGCATGGGATGCCCATTAGTTACAGTATCCCACTGGCTGACAGTCCACTGAGATCAAGGAATTATCACTAAAAAGGACCAAAATCATATAAACCACTTTTATAAGCTTCACAGTTTATGTTATAAATAATAGCTACCCTGGAGTGATTTAAGTGATTTTTAGTCTTATGGTTTATGATGTAATTGTTTACTCTTCACAAAAGGTTGAAGCAACCACTTCACAGGCATTCTGACCACTAAGACTCTATTTTCATTAACACCTTTGAAATATTTCAGAATATCATTTTGTTTTTGTACTTTTTTTCAATTTGGTGATTTGGAAAAAAAAATGTCACCTCACAATGAATGTGTTTTCATTTCGCCCTAATTATTTACTGTGTTCTCAGATAATTAGATAACAGATATTCGACTAATTAATCACTACTGTTGAAAATAACACAAAGCATTTCTGAAGGAAATTTAAGGTGAATATTTCACTCACTGACTTTGTGAGTGGTGATTTACACTTGTCTAAACAACAGTAGAATTGCAAATTTAATATGTGCCATTGAAAATATTTCCTGATGTGATTAACATGTTATCGGCTAATGTACATGATTGACAGGAAGAGAAAGCAAAAATCAGCAAACGACAGAAATAAATAAGGATTAAAATGAATTAAATAAATGTGTAATTCTTCCTGTCTTTACCTACTTTTATGCTGGTGCATTAATCTCTTCTATAGTCCGAATACAATTACTAAATTATAGGTAGAAAATTAGATGCTGCAGAGAATGGGGCCACCTCAGTACAACAAAATACATCCAGGAGAACGTTGTCTTTCTTTTCTGAATTACATTTGCACAGAAAATATAACCTCTACCTCCAGGGCATATACATTTAAATAAAATCTATTCCTGAAATGTAAAATGACAGCTGAATGATTGTTCATTTAATTTGTGCTGCAGCTCTACTATGCTCAATTCATTAAATAATTTGAGAAGGGCAATTCTGATAAATCAAAGTCCAGCAGACTGATTGGTAAAATGTAATTGAATAGAACAGAATGGCAGAGATGGAATCGCAGGAGGTTGTGTAAAATGGTGCATTATGAAAGGAAATGAATTTTATTTTCCTATCCTGCCTAACAATAGGAAAATGGGCTGCAGAATAAATAGCCAATAATTTAAGTGTGACAAGTAACAGGTACTTATTTTAGAAACATACACTCAGGATAGCATGGACATATTTTCATACACGATTCAACAAAAATGATTTGAGCAAAAACATTGACTTAAAAATCTTTATGCTTCTTCATCTAAGTGGTAAACTATGTTGCTTTTCTTCTGATTTTTTTTGTGGGGAGGGGGTCGCTGGGGTAATTTATTCTGTATCTTTGTCACCAACTCTTGTTTGTAAGCTCTGTGGCTCAGTGATAGCACTCTTTGCCTCCAAGTCAGAAGGTTGTAGGTTCAAGTCCCACTCCAGAGACTTGAGCACAAAATCTAGGCTGAAATTTCAATGGAGTGCTGCACTGTCTTTTGAGTGAGATGTTAAACCAAGGACCTGTCTGCCCTCTCCAATGGACGTAAAAGGCCCCATGGCACTATTTTGAAGACGAGCAGGGGAGTTCTCCCTGGTATCCTGGCCAATATTTATCCCTCAATCAACATCACTAAAACAGATTATCTGGTCATTATCCCATTTCTGTTTGTGGGACCTTGCTGTGCACAAATTGGCTGCTGCAGTTGCTACATTACAATAGTGACTACACGTCAAACAGTACTTCAGTGGCTGTAAAGTGCTTTGGAATGTCCTGAGGTTGTGAAAGGCGCTATATAAATGTGTGTCTTTCTTTTTTTGTAAGCTTGTGCGGACCATAAATATTGTATTAACTCACATATAGGTCGCCAATTTTTTAAAGTAAAAAAAAATCAGTTTAAGTTGAAGATGCGGTCTATATGTGAACTAATAATATTTTTTAGTGGAGAGTTTAAGTTTCAGGTGTGACCTGTGTTCAGGGGTTTTGAGAGCTCCAGGGCTCTGACAAAATTGCTTTGCTGGATCTGTGAAAATGCTGCCCAATGATTTATTATTAAATATTTTTAAATTTCATTTTTTAAATTTATGCGCTTTGGTGAATTTTCTGTTTAACAAGATGAGGGATATTGGTTCTGGAGAATGGATCCCTTTCCACTTTTGAGCTCACAGGGTCGACAGTAAATACTTCCAGATCAAGGTTAGAATGGGCTGGCTGCAGAATAAAGCTCCTTCCACTCCAAAGCAGCAGTATACACTGAATTCAATACTCTACCAAAAAAATATGTTTTTTTTCCCTCCATTTTCCATGTCCTTATAAACTCTCTGTGTGACATTGCTGATTTGTTGTCCAGCTATCAGCAACTTTGTGGTATCAACTTGTGTCCACTGGGAATAAGGATCAGACTGCCCATAATGCAATCGATCTATGGGTCTTATAGGCAGAGAGATGGTCGGATCTAATCTGAGCTGGAGGTCCCAGAGGTGAGCGAACAGTGTGCTGGCAACACTCAGTTCTATAAGTGCAAAGAGCAATTTCATATTCTACAAGTATGAAAACCAAAAATGACCATCAATAGAAGTGTTCTGACGTGAATACAAAGGTCCATTACAACTAATTAGCATGTGCCATATTCTCTGTCTTGTACATTCATGGAAGAATTGTATTCTCTCCCTGTCTCTCTGAAGGCATATTTTAAAAGCTATTTCAAACAATGTTTAATGGGGCTATTTGGTTCCTCATTGACAATTTATATTCATACCAGCTATGCATGATCTTGACTCCATGTAAATAAAGTAGTATTTACAGTGTTGCGCTCTGAAGTATGGAACTAATGTATAATCCATGTTATCCAGTCATGGATCTGGAAGTTGTTGTGAGAGCATTCTTTAAGGAGTAATAAACGTTTCTCTGGGATTTTTAAAATGAACAATGGATGGCAATATGCAAAAAGGTTCAAGATTATGTTGAAGACAGTGCAGATTATAAGTGGGTGCCATTGGAAGGAGCAACATCGACGGACTGAATGGACTTTTCTTATTCTATACTTTCCCTTTGTCTTCAGATTATTTGCACACGGTTTCCCATTTTTTTTTGTAAAAATGGTCCCAAAGTTTGCCATTTTCTGTCCTCCTCACCTGAAGCACTGGGTCATGCTGTAGTACAAATTTCACAGGCTCTACCTACCAGTGCCTCACCCATAGTGACCATAGTTTAAGTGTAAGCCTTGACAGTAGGATGCATCACAGCTGAGCATAATCCTGTGCCAGTCACACAAATACACTTTCCAGTAGGAATCACTGGTGCTGAAACCACTTAAACTCATTGTCAACCTGACTGAGAACAGATTGAGGATTGAACCTGGGATCACTTTGGTCTTACCCATTGCGCCATGAGGAACTGTAGTTCCTCTATGCTTATGCCTAATCCTAGCTGGCAACACCTAAATCATTGTAACTACACATTTTAATAATTCCTGTCATAATAAAATATTTACAACCATGACATCTATTTACTGTATGAATTCGCTTCAAATTGATTTTGGCTAATCAACTTTTTCCCGTTTTCATTTCTTGAAGGAACGCTATTGCTCTCTTGAGGGGCTAAGTAAAATTATACACGGGAAAATGTCATGTTCCCCTCAACTTTAATGAATGCATTTATAGTAGGTTGTAACTGAGCACAGGCAGCATGTTTTCTCATCCTTCAATCACATTGCCCATTACTGTCACTGCTGCCCATTGCTGCTATTCAGTTAGATAATCATAGCAGACGCTGCACCAGTCACTCTGTTAGATAACAGCCATTGCATGGATTTTGTCTGCACTGTTGTCCTTTATGAACATCCCTTTGCAACATATCAAGTGACTCTGATGGTTTGTCCGCTATCTGTTTTGTTTCAAATTTTGATAGTACAATTTTTTGAGACTATTTTGTGCTGGGGAATGGAATGTATTTTTCACCTTTAAACCCGAAGGCTGATTATATCAAGAAATTGCAGGTACGGCGTGGGCACTGATGACCCCCGACACAGGCGTTGCATGGAGGATGCAAAGTAAAGTTCATTTTGCTCTGTTCCAACAATAAACCTCCATCCCAACTTTCTTCACCAGTGTGATTTTCCTATTTTCCTTTATCAACTGACCTTATGACTTGGTTGAGCCAGGTAGCCAAATTTGTACCAAATTGCATGGAGTCGATGCTGCAGACACATACTGCCTCGGTATTAGGTTGAAATTGTCAAAAATCAGTTCACAGGAGACTTTTAGAGTTACCAGAAAAAACGAGACATTAATTATCATTCCATTTCTGCTCTGGAACCAGTTCCATCTATATATATATATACACACAAATAGAGAGAGAGATATTGCGGGGAATTTTTAACCCTCCAGGACGGCCGGGAGAGGGGTGGGGTGGGGTGGAGTGGGGGTGGGGGCGGCGGCTGGGGGGGTTACAATTTCAAAAATTGGTAACCCCAACCTGCCTCCGACACACCCACTTCCTGTTTTAACGGAGACAAGTTGGGGGACGGGTGACTAACCTACTCTACAGAGGCGGGTCCCGGCAGCTAGAGGGAGGTGAGAACAGCCAGATCCAGCAAGTTAGTGAATTTCCAGCACTGCTTGAGGGCCAGGAGGAGCAGGCGTGCTTCCCCCAGCCCCCCAAGCACCCCGTGATTGGCCAACACCCAACCTACGATCCCTCCGACCTCCGATCTCCCCCCAGCCTCCAATCCCCGATCCCCCCCCCGGACCTCCAATCTCCCCCCAACCTCCGATCTCCCCAGGGCCTCCGTTTTCCGATCTCCCCCTGACCTCCAATTCCCCCACCTCCCCGGCCTCTGCTTATCCCCCACCCCAGCCTCCGATCTCCGATCCACCCCCGACCCTCCGATCTCCCCCCGACCTCCGATCTCCCCCGACCTCTGCCACCCCCCCCGCCCTCCAATCTAGGATCCATACCAACCCTCCGATCTTCCGCCCGACCTCTGATATCCCCCCGGTGACCTTCACTCCCCCCCCCCCAGGCCTCCAATCTCCAATGCCCCCCGACATTTGATCCCCCCCTGACCTCTGATATCCCCCTACTGACTTTCACCCCCCACCCCAAGCCTCCAATCTCCAATGCCCTCCGACATCTGATCCACCCCCCCAACATCCAATCTCCCAAAAGCCGCCAATCCTCTCCCCCCGACCGCCGATTCCGCCCCCCTCCAATTTCTAATCTCTCCTCCGGCCTTTCGGATCTCCGCCTCTCTCCTCTCTGCTCCCCAGCTGTGGCCTGGTGCCATAAACCTTCCCGCACAGAATCCAGCCAGCCTCTCAATCTGGCCGGCTGCCGGCCGGGAAACGGAGACAAAAAATTTAAAAGAGGTCCTGCCGTTAAATTTGGGTTTCCGCTATGACCCTCCCGTTCCATCCCCACCTCCAAAAGCATCGGGACCTACATCCTCCAATTCTGACCTCTTGCGCATCCCCAATTTTGAGCGCTCCACAATTGGCGGTCGTGCCTTAAGCTCTGGAATTCCCTCCTTAAACCTCTCCGTCTCTCTACCTCTCTCTCCTCTTTTAAGATGCTCCTTAAAACCTACCTCTTTGACCAAGCTTTTGGTTACCTGTCCTAATATCTCCTTATGTGGCTTGGTGTCAAATTTTGTTTGATTGCATTCCTATGAAGTGCCTTGGGACGTTTTACTACGTTAAAGGCACTATTTAAATGCAAGTTGTTGTTGTTTTTGTTATATGTAGCAGGGCTGAATCCCACAGAGTTCCCTTTAAGTGAGGAAGAAGCTCTGCCACTCAATGCCTCCCATTTGCGTGTATAGTTAGACTCTCGTACGGTAGCATAGTGGCTATGTTACTGGAACTAGTAATCCATGAGGCCTGGACTAATATTTCAGTGACATGAATTCAAATCCTGTCATGGGAGCTGGGGAATTTAAATCTAGTTAATTAAAGTATCTGGAATAAAAAGCTAGTATCAGTAATGGTGACCATGAAACTATTGGATTGTCATTTAAACCCATCTGGTTCACTACTGTCCTTTAGGGAAGGAAACCTCCTGTCTGGCCTATATGTGACTCCAGACCCACAGCAATGTGGTTGATTCTTAACTGCCCTCTGAAATAGCCTAGCAAATCAAGAAGGTGGCTCACCACCACTTTTGCAAGGGCAATTAGGGATGGGCAATAAATGCTGGCCTTGCCAGCAACACACACATCCCACGAATGAATTTTAAAAAAACTCGCTGTGTGTGAGGCATTTATTCAAACTTCTTTCAAACCACAGCATCTGAAATCATAGTCTGAAATGACAGATAAATGCTGGTGACCATCTCACAGTAGAAATAGGAATTGTAATATCGCATTGTAAGGTGAAACAAAGGAGAGTTTAATTTCTCAGATAGTAAATCATTTATGGGGCACACATAGTTTAGGCTTAAGCAGCTGTAAATTAAAGTAAAGCAGATGAGTCAAAGATTTGGGAATATGACAGATGTATAGGAATCTTTTTCAACCGTCATTTTTTCTCAAGTTTGACAGAATTGGGACATTTACACAAAGTTGCTGGTGATGGATGGACTCCCCAACAGTCAGTTTATGGTTCTAGCTCCTAGCTTGTAAAATTTTCCTTTCAGTCGGCCTAGGCTTAAATATTCATTAATGAGATAACTTGTATCAGTATCAATTTTAGTGAAAACTAAATTTTAAGGGATAACAATAACAATGTGCATTTATATACCATCCTTAAAGCAGGAATTGACCCAAGATGTTTTACAGAGAGCAAGGTAATGGACACCGAGCCACCGGGTAGAAATTAGATAGGGTGACTGAAAGCCTGGTTGAAAAGTTGGGTTTTGAGAAGGGTTGTTAAAGGTAGAGAGAGGTGGGGGTAGCTTAGGGAGGGGGTTCCAGAGGGTAGGGCTAAGCTGGCTAAAAGTTCTGACATCAATAGTGGGGTGAATGAGGGAGGATTCACAAAAGGTTGGAGTCAAAGGACCAAAAGGTACAGAGGAGATTTAAGGCTGGAACAGAATCATCGAATTTTACAGCCCAGAAGCAGGCCATTTGGCCCAACAGCCGTGTGCTGACTCTCTGAAAGAGGTATCCACTTAGTCCCATTCACCTGGCCTTTCCCCATACCCTTTTAAATTATCCTTTTTCAAATGTTTATTCACCTCCCTTTTAAAAGCTATTATTAATTCAAAGACATTCTGTGTCCTAATAAGCTTCTGTGTAAAACAATTTCTCCCAACATCTTTTTTCTTTTGGTGATGATCTTACATTTATGCCCTCTAGTTACCAACTCACCAACCTGCTATCAGATCTCCTAGTTTTTTCTAATGAAAAGAGCCCCACTTTCTCTAGAATCTCCTCAGAACTAAAGTCTTTCATCAATAGTATCATCGTAATAAATCTCTTCTGCACCCTCCCCTGTTTTGACATCTTTCCAAAAGTAAAACACCCAAAACTGGGCACAATATTCTAACTAATGATTTCTATTGGTTCAGCATTACCTCTTTGATTTTGTACCCATATTTATAAAATGCTAGCATCCCATATTTTTTATACAGCTTTATCAAATTGTCCTCCCACTTTTAAAGATTTGTGTATCTTAACCCATAAGTGTCTCTGCTATTCTACTTCTTTTAAATTTTTACCATTTAATGTAAATGTCCTTTCCTTATTCTTCTTCCCAGAATGTATTGAATCACATTTCTCCGCATCAAATTTAATCTGACAGCTATCTGCCCAATCTACTAACCTGTCTCTGTTCTCCTGAAGTTGCTCACAGTCTTCTTCATAGTTAACTATGCCACCTATTTTTGTGTCAACTGCAAATTTTGATATTGTGTCCCCTACTCTCAAGTCCAGATCATTTATACACATTGAGAACAATGGTCCCAAGCACTGACCCCTGGGGGATACCACTGTTTACAATTCTCCAGACTGAAAAACATCCATTAACCACTACTCTTTGTTTTCTGCCCTTAATCAACTTCCTATCCATGCTGCCACACTTCCTTTAATATAATGTGCTTTAATTTAATAATTGTAAACAATTTTACAACACCAAGTTATAGTCCAGCAATTTTATTTTAAATTCACAAGCTTTCGGAGATTTTCTCCTTCCTCAGGCAAATGTTTCAAGAGCTCCTTGAAGCCTACGCATTTATACATATAGAACAATACATGGTGTTTACAGACTGCCCCTGCAACTGCCCGTTGCCAAGGCAATCACCGTGTTCAGACAGAGAGGTGTCACCTGCAGAACCCCCGAATACACATTCAACAAAAAAACAAACAGGGAAAAAAAACAGAGAAAAAAAACACAGAGAGAGGCAGAAACATCCGGAAGGCAGAGAGAGCCAGCAAATGACCCATTATATTAAAAACAGATAACATTTGTTCGCTGGTGGGGTAACGTGTAGCATGACATGAACCCAAGATCCCGGTTGAGGCCGTCCTCATGGGTGCGGAACTTGGCTATCAATTTCTGCTCGACGATTTTGCGTTGTCGTGTGTCTCGAAGGCCGCCTTGGAGTACGCTTACCCGAAGGTCGGTGGATGAATGTCCATGACTGCTGAAGTGTTCCCCGACTGGGAGGGAACCCTCCTGTTTGGCGATTGTTGCGCGGTGTCCGTTCATCCGTTGTCGCAGCGTCTGCATGGTCTCGCCAATGTACCATGCTCTGGGGCATCCTTTCCTGCAACGTATAATTTAATAAACAAGCTTTCTACACAGCACCATATCAAACAGGTTTTGAAAATCCATATACACAACATCCACTGAATTTCTTTGCTCAATACATCCCATTATTTCCTCAAAGAGCCCTTTCTTAGATTTTACAAAATCCATTTTACCTGTCCTTACTTAACCCAGGTCTGCTTAGGTGAGTATTACTTTTATCTGGAGGAGGTTGCAGAGACCAGGTGGGGTGAGGCCATGAAGGAACTTGAAGATGAGGACAAGGATTTTGAGTTTAATGCACTGAGGGGCAGGGAGCCAATGTAGGTCAGTGAGGACAGGGTGATGGGCAAGCGGGACTTGAAATGCGGGATAGGATTCAGGCAGTTGGGGGTCATTTTGACTTTGGGTGATAGTGTAAAATGCACGATATCGGCTTGGCCCCTCGTTAAACACCTCTCCCAAACTTTCACGAGTCTTTCCAAGATTTACCACCTTTACAGAAAACAGAAATCTTAAAATAATCTTCAGATAACGCACATTTCAGACAACATGCAACATACGTCAGCTTGGCTCAGTTGGTAGCATTCTCGACTCTGAGTCAGAAGGCTGTAGGTTCAATCTCCATATTACATAGAATTGCATAAAATGTACAGCACAGAAACAGGCCATTCGGCCCAATAGTTCCATGCCGGTGTTAATGCTCCACACAAGCCTCCTCCCAAACTCCATCTTCTAACCCCATCAGCATATCCTTCCATTCCTTTCTCCCTCATGTATTTATCTAGATTCCCCTTAAATGCGTCTATGCTTGTCACCTCAGCTACTCCTTGTGGTAGCGAGTTCCACATTCTAACCACTCTTTGGGTAAAGAAGTTTCTCCTAAATTCCCTATTGGATTTATTAGTGACCATCTTATATTTATGGCCCCTAGTTCTGGTCTCCCCCCGCAAGTGGAAATATTTTCTCTATGTCTACCCTATCAAAGCCTTTCATAATCTTAAAGACCTCTATCAGGTCACCCCTCAGTCTTCTCTTTTCTAGAGAAAAGAGCTCCAGCCTATTCAATCTTTCCTGATAGCTATAACCTCTCAGTTCTTGTATCATCCTAGTAAATCTTTTTTGCACCTTCTCTAGTGCCTCTATACCCTTTTTATAATATGGAGACCAGAACTGTGCACAGTACTCCAAGTGTGGTCTAACCAAGGTTCTATACAAGTTTAACATGACCTTCCTATTTTTCAATTCTATCCTTCTAGAAATGAACCCCAGTGCTTTGTTTGCTTTTTTTTATTGCTTTATTAACCTGCATCGCTACTTTTAGTGATTTGAGTACTCCCAGATCCCTCTGCTCATCTACCCCATTTGGGCTCTTATTTTCCAAGGAGTATGTGGCCTCCTTATTCTTCCTACCAAAATGTACCATCTCACCCTTATCTATATTGACATTCATTTGCCAATTACACGCCCATTTTGCAGGTTTATCAATGTCCTCCTGTACTTTGTCGCAGTCCTCCTCGGTATCAAGGTTTCACCTTAAAATCTACCTTAAAACAGGCCATATTGACAGAGAATGATTCCGCAGCATATCTCTCTTCATGGTACCATCTGCTGCCGTGTACACCTGCATTAGCGATGGGGAGCATCAGCAGCATGTGCCCATAGAATGCCCTTTCCCACCCAAGGTGGGAAAATCCGGCACTTCAGCGTAGTACTGAGAGACTGCTGCATCTTCAGAGGTTCCAGCTGCCTGATTCAGTGATTCAGATGGATATTGGAGATAGGGCCATTTGAAGAAGTGCAGGGAGTTTTCTTCGTGTTCTGGTCAATACTCCACGTTCAAACAATACCACCTTAAAGAAGGTAAACTGGCCGTACACTTCATTGCTGTTCATGGAATAATGCTGGCACCGAATGGCTGTTGTATTTACCTACTTAACAATGGTCACTTCACTTCACTTTAAATGAAGTGAGGCGATTTGAGATATTTCAGCGCACGAAGGAGCTATTGTAAGTGCAGTTATTATTATAATCTAGAGTTATATGATCATAAATTATAATTCTTTCATCCTGCTTTACTTTTAAAAGATGGGGATGGAGTGGTGCAGTGAGTCAGCACACTATACTTTCACATCTGGCATCTGTGCATGAGCCCTTGCTAGAATAATGGGATGAAAGTTTCTCTCTCCCTCAGCTGTAGGGGTTCAATCGGAAATTCCTTCTGGTAGATCTCCACACCACAGAGGTACCATCATTTGGTACCAATTGGAGAGCTTACACAGAGGGGCTATAAAATGCCTGATGTGGGAAATTGGAGAATTCACACTGGTGCAGTAGGGAGGCGGTTTCTCAGCATTTCTATGGCAGCATGGAAGCAATGTCAGCTGAATCTGCACGACGCTGTGCAGCTGGTCTGATGGTGCCTGACGGTAACACTGCATGTCAAAGGAAGAAAATTGCACCAGCCCTTAACAAAAAGCCCCTTCACCTTCATGAAAATATATCAATATATTTTGAAAAGAGCCCCTGTGATGATAAGATGCCCTATTTTCAGCACCTAATTTGTATAACATGCAGTGGCATACCTTTAAAATTAAAGTATTCTAGATCACATGGCACAGAAGGACCAGCTGCACTTAATATTAAGAGTTATGAATAAATTATCTGAAGTCTGGTTATGTTTCCCAATGACACTTTCAGTCCTCAGCAGTTCAGCTCACTAGCAGATGCCAGCATTCATCCAGCAGGGCTGGGCAACAGGCCATATTGACAGAGAATGATTCCGCAGCATATCTCTCTTCTTGGTACCATCTGCTGCCGTGTACACCTGCATTAGCGATGGGGAGCATCAGCAGCATGTGCCCATAGACTGCCCTTTCCCACCCAAGGTGGGCAAAAGCAGCTGCAGATCCCAGATATTGCTGAGTTTTCAGTGTGGGAAAGGGTTAAGGAGAATTAGGGCTCTGTGAGAATCTCAGGGTACAGTCATAAAAGGATAGATACCAACGCTGCAGTAAGCCAACACCAGGGAGGTGACTCAAACATCTGTTACTTATTTTCCAGTTGTTAGTAAAGTACAAAAAGTAATGGCCCTAAAAAGGGAATCTAACCATCAGGGGACTTATTAAAAAAATTAAAGCATTAATCATAAGTATTATTATTAACTTTACCATCTATTCATTTCTGGTAATTAGTTGAATGCTTTTGTTGAAATGGTTAGTTCTGATGACATAAGCAACCAGTTTGGAGGAGATATGGTGCTTGATAATGAGAGAGGATGAATTTAACATCAACAGACACATTCATTATCACAGGCTGCTTCAGCAATCATGACATTCAACCGTATATGTTAATAGAGCTCCCCTACTCCATCATGCACAGTAACTTCCCAGTCAGATCCTGATGAGCTTATTATTGAGTCAGAAATATTCAATACAACTTTGTAAAATATATTAAAAATGATCATTTCTATGTCAAGGTCTTGCACTTCCTGCAGTTCACTCCACCAAATCCTTAAGACTTGTTTTATTGAGGAACTATGGTCCTTCAGCCATTCACATCATTAACATGAACCTGATGTTGAATTATGTGACATTTTCAGATTGATTGCAAATACTTTGGAAATATGGGCTGAAATTTTGTGCTCTCACTCCGTTGATTTTTTTTGACAGAACAGTGGTGGGAAATGCTCTTGGCTCCATCCCTGCCCATTTTTGTGCCCCTCCGATTTCTTGCCAGAAGTGACAGGTGATGTTCAGTATACCCAGCCATATATGGACTGCTGTCTTGTGCTTGTATGGAAATGATACATTTTACGTCATTTGACCCATTGAAATGCTGGATGTAATGTCTTCTCATCTTCAGCATCCAGCGTTGCTGTGGCAACAGAAGAGGGAACTTAACACTTAAAATCCCGAAAGCCTGTGCAATCAATTGCAGGGGGATCGAATGCACAGGGCACAGAGCCAAGTACAAAGGTTTGTAATTTTCTTTTTACAGCTTCAACGGCAGCTCAGAGGCTACCAGCAATACTACTCTACACAGGCCTCTGAGGCCTGTCACAGCAAATCTCTGCCATCGCTCCTGGCAGGCTCCTCAGCAGAGGCCCAGGAGTCTGCCAAAAATATTTCAATCACCCCAAGACCGGGAGATCAGCCGAGTTCAGGGATGCATCTTTGTGACAAGTGGCATTGCTGCCACGCTGAGGGTGCGTCCCAATTCCACAAAAGCAGAATATCTGGGCCTGGATTTTGTCAGAAAATGCAGCAGGAGTTGGAACAAAATGTGCGTTGTGTGCAATGCAGCAAACTAAAGCAAGCAGCAAGGGATTTGTGAGCTTAATTTTACCAATATGTGTAAAACACACACACACAAACTAATTACCAACTGTACAAGGCTGGCTAGAACTTCATTTGGTTGATTAGCTGGTATTAATTAACATTGGCATCATGCAAATCTTCCCCATGGCATGGCATCTCAATATCAGCTTGGGCAATCTGTGAGAGACACTGTAGTAGGGTGATATCTGGCTCTGTTCCATGCCTCACTTTTACATATGTCATAACTCTTTCTCTCTTCTTCACCGAGTTTGGATGAAGGAGATCAAAAACTGAGCACCTCTTGGTTAGAGAGGAGAAAATGTTCAGAGCCATTTGCAAAGGCACCATCTAGCTGAGGGGGGCAGCACCTTAGGAATAGCAAGGAAAGGGTTGGCTGTGATGGCTCCCCTCGGCGTGTCCTCACATTTACACACTTAACCCAGGCCCCTCTAAAAATTGATAAAGTGAACCCTGTTCTCCCAACAGTTATCCATTCATTCTCTCATGACCTTCAAATAATGTGGGCATAATAAAATCTCATGGACACTCCCTGGATTAACTTGCAGGATCAAACTTATGTGGTCAAAAAGATTTAAAGTGAGAGGCATTCAGGTTGATGTGACACGTGATGGTAACAAGGATTCTATCTATTATGCCCTGGACTCTTCAGAAGCCTGCTAGCTGCTAAAGGTTCTTTGCCCTCTCCACTTGGTGTCTCCTTTCCGCTGGAAAAATGATAAAGATGTTCCCCTTAGCAAACGCGGCATCAGTCACTTGCTTTGTATAAGTATGAACTGTGGTCTAGCTTATCTAATTAGAAGGATCCTTTTACTTAAAATCTTAAAGTCACTGTGAGGCACACAGCTATGGGAAGAGCCATCCCAGTCCTTGAAGTTGTGTGTACATCATCCTGGAGCAGATTGCATAGCTCGGTCGCTGTGTCTGTAGTGAAGCAGGTCATCTCTGACTTACCCGTCTCTGACTTATAGGGATGCCTATAAAACAGGCCCTTAGGTATTGATGGAGGCAAACGTACCCCACAAGGTGTTGTTGAACCTGAAGATTTCGGCCGCTCGTGAAATCATCATCCTCCTTATCAAATTCATGCGGCACAATGGGATCGCTCAACTTTGTTCGCTGCAACTTGTGATGCAGCAGCAGTTGCAAGGGAGTCTTGGAAACTCAAAGCTTTAGCAAAGATGCAGAAATACACAGGCAAAAAGAAGATGCAAAGTGCTAAATGCAGAAGCAGATAAATGCTCACTGCAAAAAAAGAAACTGCAGTTCAAATTCAACTTTAACAATTGCAACCTTGCTTTAAGCATTCGTTACAAGCAGGCCAGGCCTGTTGAGATATTGTGCGTTCATTTTATAAGGGCCAGGTGCGTGCTGGAGGTGGAGCTTCACCAATAGTATTGAAATTCAGCATGGGATCTTTCTTAAATAATGGTTCCATTTAAGTCAGGGTTCTGCTGGCCTAGAATGCTGCTTCATTAAAGCCCCAGCTCACAAAGTTCAGCGTGCAACCAACCTGTGGTCAAGTGCCTGATTTCAGGACCCATGCCCACTACCAGCAGAACTCTGAGCCATTGGTGAAGCCTCGTAACATTGGTGCTAATGTGTAAAGTTTCATAAATGCCTTTGCCTTAGCACTCATACAACACAGTTAAGCATTCTTTTTGTATATGTTTACACATAGTGCCAAGGCGCTTAAGAAAATGGAGAAATGTAATATAAAATGAAGTAAAAAAACAGGCCACCTCTGCTTAGCAACTCCCACCGTTCATAGAATCATAGAAAGGTTACAGCACGGAAGGAGGCCACTTGGCCCATCGAGTCCATGCTGGCTCTCTGCAAGAGCAATCCAGCTAGTCCCACTCTCCCACCCTTACCCTGTAACCCTGCAAATTTTTTCTCTTCCAATACTTATCCAGTTCCCTTTTGAAAGCCACGATTGTATCTGCCTCCACTACCCCCTCGGGCAGTGCATTCCAGATCATAACCACTCGCTGTGTAAAAAAGTTTTTCCTTGTGTCGCCTTTGGTTCTTTTGCCAGTCACCTTAAATCTATGTCCTCTGGTTCTTGACCCTTCCGCCAATGGGAACAGTTTCTCTCTATCTATTCTGTCTAGACCCTTCATGATTTTGAATGCCTCTATCAAATCTCCTCTCAACCTTCTCTGCTCTAAGGAGAACAACCCCAGCTTCTCCAGTCTATCCACATAACTGAAGTCCCTCATCCCTGGAATCATTCTAGTAAATCTCTTTTGCACCCTCTCTAAGGCCTTCACATCCTTCCTAAAGTGCCATGCCCAGAACTGGACACAATACTCCAGTTGTGGCCAAACCTGTGTTTTATAAAGGATCATCATAGCCTCCTATGCCTCTATTTAAAAAGCCCAGGATCCCGTATGCTTTCTTAACCACTTTCTCAACGTGTCTTGCCACCTTCAATGATTTGTGCACATATACCCCCAGATCTCTCTGTTCCTGCACCCCCTTTAGAATTATAGTTTATATCGTCTCTCCTCGTTCTTCCTTCCAAAATGTATCACTTCACACTTTTCTGCGTTAAATTTCATCTGCCACGTGTCCGCCCATTCCACCAGCCTGTCTATGTCTTCTTGAAATCTATCACTAGCCTCCTCACTGTTCACTACTCTTCCAAGTTTTCTGTCATCTGCAAATTTTGAAATTGTGCCCTGTATACCCAAGTCCAAGTCATTAATATAGATCAAGAAAAGCAATGGTCCTAGTACCGACCCCTGGGCAACACCACTGTATACTTCCCTCCAGTCCAAAATACAACCATTCACCACTACTTTCTGTTTCCTGTTATTTAGCCAATTTTGTGTCCATGCTGCCACTGTACCTTTTATCCCATGGGCTTCAACTTTGATGATAAGCCTATTATGCGGCACTTTATCAAACACCTCTTGGAAGTCTATATACACTACATCAACCGCATTACCCTCATTGACCCTCTCTGTTACCTCATCAAAAAACTCAATCAAGTTAGTAAAACACAATTTGCCTTTAACAAATCTGTGCTGGCTTTCCTTAATTAATCCACACTTGTCCAAGTGACTGTTAATTTTGTCCCAGATTATCGTTTCTAAAAGTTTCCCCACTACCAAGGTTAAACTGGCTGGCCTGTAGTTGCTGGGTTTATCTTCACACCCTTTTTTGAACAAGGGTGTAACATTTGCAATTCTCCAGTCCTCTAGCACCACCCCCATATCTAAGGAGGATTGGAAGATTATGGTCAGTACCTCCACAATTTCCACCCTTACTTCCCTCAGCAACCTAGGATGCATCACATCTCGACCAGATGACTTATCTACTTTAAGTACAGCCAGCCTTTCTAGTAACTCCTCTTTATCAATTTTTAGCCCATCCTGTATCTCAACTACCTCCTCTTTTACTGTGACTTTGGCAGCATCTTCTTCCTTGGTAAAGACAAATGACCCAACAGGGATCAGGAACTGCAAGTCAAATCTTATTTGCGATACAGTGCATTGGCCTTTAATCATTTCAGTTCTGAAACTCAGGTAATTGTGTTGAATTGTTTCGAAAAAAAAAATAATGTCCGATTGTTCCCCTTTTTATTCTTTTTCTGTTTAACAGGATTGTATGGCTTCTCTGTGCTGGCAGTTTCTATTCCTTTTTTAAAAAAATTAACAACCCCAATGCTATTTTTGTTATGAAAAATATGGTTCTGATTTCTTGAAATATGTAGATTTTATTCAGAGTTTGTTTTATGTTTTTTTTAGTACATTTTTAATTTTTAAAAAGAATTGTCAATTTCATATCACTCTCCCCACTGAGATGGCAGGTCATGGGTTCATGCTCCACTCCTGGAGTTATTTATACGTAAGCTAGACTGCAGAACTGAGGGAGTACTGTGTTGTCGAAGGTGCACTCCTTCTGATGAGAAGTTAAACTGAGGTTCTGTCTGCTTGGTTAAATGTCTGTTAGAGATTCCATGTCACTTGTGAGAGGAGTAGGGAACAATCCTGGCCGCTGTTGTTTCTAGTGTGTGTGGGATACAATAGGGATATGATCATGGCGGGGTTTGCTAAGGGGCTACATATTTTTTTTTCAAAAAATATACTTTATTCATAAAATTTGCAGCAATACATACAATACAGTTGTCATATCACATTCCAAACGTACACAATACAGATTATACAATTTGCAGGTTACATCAAGTACAGTTCAATGAACACATTGTACATAATTACAGTTCATGACACTCTAAGGTGTCTCATTGCTTTACATTCAATACATATTATTGATTACAGGTACGTTACAGATTCATTAAAGGTACATTACGTCAATTTGAATTTTACATTCTGCCCAAGGGGGTTTTTCCCTCATTGCAGCCCCTCGGTATACAATGGTGGGAAGGCTCTAAATGGTTGCCTTTCCCCACAGAGCCTTTGCGGCAGCCGCACCCATCCTCAGTGCGTCCCTGAGCACGTAGTCCTGGACCTTGGAATGTGCCAGTCTGCAACACTCGGTCGAGGACAGCTCCTTGCACTGGAAGGCCAGCAAGTTTTGGTCAGGCCAAAGGGCATCTTTCACCGAGTTGATGGTCTTCCAGCAGCAGTTGATGTCTGTCTCGGTGTGCGTCCCCGGGAACAGCCCATAGAGCACAGAATCCTGTGTTACGGAACTGCTTGGGACGAACCTGGACAGATATCACTGCATCTCTCTCCAGACCTTCTTTGCAAAGGCACATTCCAGAAGGAGATGGGTGATGGTCTCGTCTCCACCGCAGCCTCCTCTGGGACAGCACGCGGTGGCACTGAGACTCCGGGAGTGCATGAAGGATCTGACGGGAAGGGCCCTTCTCACCACCAGCCAAGCTACATCTTGGTGCTTGTTTGAAAGCTCTGGCGATGAGGCGTTCTGCCAAATGACATTGACAGTCTGCTCGGGGAACCAACCAACAGGATCCACCATCTCCTTTTCCTGCAGGGTCTCGAGGACTTTACGTGCGGACCACTTGCTGATCGCCTTGTGGTCAAAGATTTTTTTTGCACAAACTTTTCAACGAAGGACAGGTGGGGCGGAACGGTCCAACTGGATGGAGAGTTCCGTGGCAGCGTGGCCAGGCCCATCCTTCTCAACACCGGGGACAGGTAGAACCTCAGCACGTAGTGACACTTTGTGTTTGCATAACGAGGGTCTATGCACAGCTTGATGCAGCCGCACACAAAGGTGGCCATCAGGATGAGGGCCACGTTGGGCACGCCTTTCCCCCCTTTCTCCGGAGATTTGTACATCGTGTCCCTGCGGACACGGTCCATTTTTGATCTCCAGATAAAGTGGAAAACGGCTCGGGTGACTGTCACGGCACAGGACCGAGTATGGGCCAGACCTGCGCCATGTACAGCAACACCGAGAGCACCTCCCACCCAATGACCAGGTTCTTCCCCAAAATTGAGAGGGATCATCGATCCCACAGTCCCAGTTTTTGCTTCACTTTGGCAATACGCTCCTCCCAGTTCTTGGTGCACACCCCAGCCCCCCCAAACCAGATCCCCAGCACCTTCAGGTAATCCGACCTGACAGTGAAAGGGACAAAGGATCGGTCGGTCCAGTTCCCAAAGAACATGGCCTCACTCTTGCTGCAATTTACTCTGGCCCCTGAGGCCAGTTTGAACAGGTCGCAGATGCTCATCAATCTGCGGACCGACAGCTGATCCAAGAAAAAGACGGCGATGTCGTCCATGTACAGGGAGGCCTTGACCTGAGTGCTTCCGCTGCCTGGGATCGTCACCCCTCTTATGCCCGCATCCCTCCTGATGGACTCGGCAAAGGGTTCGATGCAACACACAAACAAGACAGAGGAGAGAGGACAGCCCTGCCTGACTCCAGATTTGATCGGAAAGCTTTCTGATTCCCACCCGTTGATTGAAACTGCGCTACTGATGTCTGTGTAGAGCAGTTGGATCCAATTGTGGATTCCCTCCCCAAACCCCATTTTGGGGAGCACGTCCATCATGTACATGTGGGATATTCTGTCAAAGGCCTTCTCCTGGTCCAGGCTGATCAGGCAGGTGTTCACCCCCCTGTCCTGTACGTAGGCAATCGTATCCCTGCGTAGCACCGGGCTATCAGAGATCTTCCTGCCGGGTACAGCGCAGGTCTGATCGGGGTGGATCACCACATCCAGGGCTGACTTGACCTGATTGGCGATGACCGTGGACAGAATTTTGTAGTCCACGTTAAGTAGTGAGATGGGTCGCCAATTTTTGATTTCTTCCCTCTCCCCCTTCCGCTTGTAGATGAGGGTGATGATGCCTTTCCTCATGGAGTCTGACATACTGCCTGCCAGAAGCATACCCCCGTACACTTCCAGCAGGTCTGGGCCTATCCAGTCCCACGAAGCCGAGTACAACTCCAACGGTAAGCCGTCGCTTCCGGGAGTCTTACTCTTCTCGAAGGAACGGACGGCCTTTGTCAGTTCGTCCAGAATTAGCGGGTGATCCACACTCTCCCGGTTGCTGTCGTCTAGAACCTCCGTGATGGATGACAAGAGGGACTGGAGGCCGCGCTGTCTGTGGGCTTCGCTTCGTACAGTCCGGCATAAAAGGATTTGCAGATCCTCAGTATGTCGGGCTGTGAGGACGTGACTGAGCCGTCCTCTTCCTTCAGGCTGCTGATCACAGAGCTCTCTCTGTGCACCTTAAGGGGTTACATATGCTGCGCTTGCCCTAGATACAGGATGGAAAGGGGACTGGAAGTCTGTAGCTGTAGTTTGGAGTAGAAACAGTTAACTCTTATCTATTACAATCAGGATGGGTGTAGAATACTGAATGTTAGAGGGGTGGAGAAAATTTGACCTATGAGGAAGGGGAGATGGAATGATGGGCAGGAGAGTCAGCGCTGATCCAGCGAAAGAAGGCAGAAATCCGACTCTAGAGCAAGATAAAAACTGAAAGTCTGGTTTAGGCAAAGAAAGAAAACTAGCAGTCCGAGAAGCTAATGAATACTTGCTATGTATGCATGTCTGTACTAATTATAAATGTAGGTGGTACCTGAGGGACTGAGAGAACCCTATTCCAAGGAGCCTTGCAGCTACACACATAGAGATTCCTAGCAGAATAGCATTTCCATGTGCACAGTTATGGATGTCTCTCAGAACCCCGATGGGAATGCCTTTTGTGTGTAAATGGACCAAACTTGCAATTGTTCATCACTGAATTACTAATAATTAGCCCACTCTCAGTGCTTAGATCTGTTTGGAGTTTCACATTGCAGCAGTGTGCAAAATGGCTTCCATATAATACCTACATAACAATGAGCACTGCACTTCACAGTAACTCATTGCATGTGAAGTACTTCAGTATATTTCTGAGAGACATGATAATGTGCTATAAGGTTCTTTTTCCACTTGTGAGGTAGAGCATTGGGCACAGAGGAGCCCACACTTGTTACGCAGCCCCACCTGTTTTTCCATCTGTTTACATTGGGAGGAAAATCGGGAAGCCTGCATTATCCCTTTCTTTCTCCCCTGCCCCCCCAAATAAGTACAAGTCAAGAAAAAATATGTATATATTTCTAACAAAACACACCTTGCTGCCCGTATTCATTTCCCACAATTCCAACTGCACAGGAAGCAGTTATTACAAATACAATCAGTGACAGAAGACATTAAACAATGAAATGGCTCAACTTTCCAACACATTCAGCTGCCTCCTCTTCAGCATCGTAAGCAATCTCTTATCGAAATGCGAATTATTTCATTAGTAAAACACTTTTTTAAAAAAATGATAATTCTGAATTTGTTTTCCTCCCCTCTTTAGGTCTCCCCATTATATTTCATGGCCAGGCAGGTGGAACATCACACATAAAAGGGAATTGGATAAATACTTGAAGGGGAAAAATTTGCTATGATCTGCCATGACCTGCCGACTCAGTGGGGAGAGTATTACAAAATTGACAATTCTTTTTAAAAATTAAAAATGTACTAAAAAAACCCACAAAACATACTCTGAATAAAATCTACATATTTCAAGAAATCAGAATCATATTTTTCATACCAAAAATAGCATTGGTGTTGTTAATTTTTTTAAAAAAGGAATAGAAACTGCCAGCACAGAGAAGCCAAACAATCCTGTTAAACAGAGAAAGAATAAAAAAGGGAACAATCGGCCATTTTTTTTATTTCGAAACAATTCAACACAATTACTTGAGTTTCAGAACTGAAATGATTAAAGGCCAATGCACTGTATCGTCATGGAGAGTGTGCATATCTCCCCCTCCAAGGAGGATAATCATTAGTTGGTCCTTAGACAACAATTAACGGAGCCAGAAACAATGAACCTCATATCAGCGGTCATGGCATATTGGTATATCAAAGAGTGCTATAATGAAGAGTTAACTATAAATTAGACAGTAGTCTGATAAACATACTGTTTGAGAATTCGAAGGGGTTTGATCTTAATCATGCTGCGGCCAAACGGTTTAAAAGGGGAATCTCCCCATCGTCAGCCCTTAAAAAAAATCAAAAAGTTATTAAGAACAGTGACTAATATCTTCTTAGCTTGAGTCTGAATGCACCTGGTTACAGAGCATGTGGTTATGTTAATTTACTTGGTTTCAGTTTATCTATACCTCTTTGATTCTTGAACACCTCAATAAGATCTCCCCAAACCTTATCTCCAGTATAAACATGCACCTGGAATTTCCGTAGGGTTCCTCCTGATCTCGCAATGTAACTTTGGTGGGAGATCGGCAAACACCCCAAAGAAACAGCATTAACGGCAGAAATTCAATCCGATTGCCTTTTTCTTTAGTCTCTCCTTGTAGCTCGGGTGTCTAATTCCCAGTGTCAGTTTAATTCCTTACAATTCCTATTTTCCTTAGTCTCTCCTTGTAGCTCGGGTATCTAATTCCCAGTGTCAGTTTAATTCCTTACAATTCCTATTTTCCTTAGTCTCTCCTTGTAGCTCGGGTGTCTAATTCCCAGTGTCAGTTTAATTCCTTACAATTCCTATTTTCCTTAGTCTCTCCTTGTAGCTCGGGTATCTAATTCCCAGTGTCAGTTTAATTCCTTACAATTCCTATTTTCCTTAGTCTCTCCTTGTAGCTCGGGTGTCTAATTCCCAGTGTCAGTTTAATTCCTTACAACGAAGTGGCCTCCCTCCCTATCGGGACCACCTTCTGCTCAACATTTTCCAGGCTAGCTGCGGGAAAAATAACATTTTGTTGCTACACTTCAATGCCCAACAGTCCTCCATTGTTCGCCGCATTCAAAGGCTATTACAATGAACAACAGAGTCATCAAGGTGAGGTTTGTTAGCACTGAGAAATGGAACATTTTTCAATTTTGGGCTTCAAAAGTCAGCATCAAGCACTACCAGATCATGTAACACTCATGATTGGATACAGAGAAAAGTTCCTTCTACTGTGCACCAAAAAATGTGCCTCAATCACAAAAGAGCACCACCTGCTTGCTGCACCCCGGTGACGTTTCCAATTCCCAGAACAACCATCCTCGCGGCTTCTCTGGGGTGCTAAATGAGAGACAGCTTTGTCCTGTGGATCAACACCCATTAGGAACTGAGTTGAGACTGTCAAAACTCATTTCACTTGGGACCCTCATAGCCAGCGACAAGTGACGTTGTTATCTGCTCCGTCTGGGCTGAATGTGAACTCAAGTGCCAGCAGTGATAGGATAGTGTGTTAATCCACTGAACCACACAGCCCCTGGCTGCTTACAGGCTTTTCAATAATGTTTTGGATGTTGTCTACTGAAAACGATGTTCAAAACAAAATCACCTAGTTCAGCCCTGGGAACGGTCCATCAGCATCTTCCTCTTCAGGAGGAAGGGGTTCACAGGGCATGGTTCAAGATTCACAGTGGTCATTATACTAGACTAGCATCCCAGAGGTTTTGAATTCATAATCCTACCATGGCATGTTGTGAAACTGAAGTCAATAAATCTGATAATTTGTGGATAGCATCAAAAATAAATGACCATGAAAGCTGCTGGATTGTTGTACAAACCAAACTAGCCCACCAATATCCTTCAGGAAAGGAAACCTTCTACCCCTACCCAGTCTGGCCCTTATGTGACTTCAGTCCCACACTACTGATTGACTCTCAATGCCTTCCGAAGTGATCTACCAGCCTCCTTAGGGCAACCAGGAATGGGTCTTAGCAGCTCCACCCAGATTCTGGGAAAAATGAAAATAAAGAAAGCGATAAAACATTCCCTGAATGCAACGTTTCCCAAACTGTGGGGAAAGGTTCCAAAGGGGGGCACGAAGAGGTCGGAAAAATAAAATATTTTCAGACAAAACGATGTTGAGGTGTGTCTCAAAGTGAACACTTTTGCAGTGCTCCCTACACGTGTAACAGTTGGGACACTGCCTTAGATTGTGATAATCCAGTCATGTGACAGTGGAAGTCCCACGAAATGGCAGGGTGCCTCCCACACACACAGCCCATTGGTTATTTGCCAGAGCGACGTCATTGCCGTTTCATGGGACTTCCCCGGTCACGTGAGTGGATTATTGGAATCTCAGGCAGTGTCCCAAACCTCTGTAGGGTAGGAGCCTGTGCCATTAGGAAAACAGTGTGTTTCATTTTTATATTGTGATTTATTGAACTTTGTTTTATGTTTTGTAAGTTATCAACAAATATCTAATGTTTGCCTTCACTACTGTGGGGCGGGAGCCAAAATAGTTTGGGAAACGCTGCCTTAATGGTTTTACAGGTAAATGCACTGCCTGCTACTGAGCCATATAGACCAACACATCAGGCAGCTCAGTACAGACCACACTCCACCTTGTCTAAAAACATATCCTAGATTTGGTGCTACACACTTTGGGGAAGAATCCCTCTACACAGTTGGTGTAGTGAAATCCTAAAAGTGTTTGTAAAGAATGGGTTTATGATTTTTCTGTATCTATTGCTCAGAGAATATCACCCCTCACCCCATGGTGAAGACCTACAGAATAGCCTAGAATCATACAGCACAGAAGGAGGCCATTCGGCCCCTGTGCTGGCTCGTCAAAAGAGCTATCCAATTAGTCCCACTCCCCTGCTCTTTCCCCAAAGCCCTGCAAATTTTTCCCCTTCAAGTATTTATCCAATTTCCTTTTATGTGTGATATTATTGTATAAGCGCTTAGCGCATTTGTATCAAATTCCTCCCTATACTATTGTAAACAATTTTACAACACCAAGTTAACATAGACGTTTTCTCATTAAAACTAAACAGGTTAATGCCCCCATTAAAATAGAGGACAGAAGAATTTGATATGAATGCATTGTTTGTATAATAATATTATGCAGTAGTTTTTGGGCTAATATTTTAAATAAGTAATGAGTTTGTAATTCCTGAACAACTTGGGAGTCTAATAAATGTTATCAATTTCCAAACAAAAGGAAAAATCTAATGAGCTCTTATTCATTATAATCAGAGTGCTGAACAATAGCAGAACACAAATGTAATCATGTTGGGTTGTATTTTAGTGATTATAAGGAGTTAAATCATTCCACTGCATGAGATTATTCCATTATACTCCAACATTGAAATAACACAAGGGTTCAATTCTGATCAGAATGCTGTAACTATACCAGTGTGTGGCCTCATGTACCAATGTGTTTTTGGTTTAGTGGCAGTTGTGCATTCGAATGTACAATGAACAGAATCACTTGCTAATCACACGAATACAATTTGGTGCCAACATTTCTCTCCTGTAAAGAGAACAGAATCAAGGAGAAGGTGCCAGCCTGATTTACCAGGGAAAAAAAACACCATCTTTTTTTCCCATTATTACTGTGCCAAAGACCTTCAGGAGAAACAGCACAGAATTTTAAAAAGACTGAATCCAGGGGGTTTTTTTCTGTGCTGTAGGAATTTTGTTGAAACCTTTGGTGAAGGAGTTAACTCTTCTAGGGCCGCTTTCGTGGTCTGATACCAAAAATCAACAGTATATTTTCTATGTTCGTACTGTGAATTAATATGTGTTCTGGGATTATATTATTCACTAACTTTTTGTCAAGAACCATTGTATCAAGTAGTGTCTTGCTCGAAGGCCACTCTCAGCCTTGCTGTAAGCTGGACCATGGAACGATGAGCTGCACCTGCAATTCCCCTCACACTCAGCACCTAATTTTAAATAATAGCTTACATTAATATAGCGATCCTCATGTGTAGGATGACATCTCAGAGCATTTTACAATTAGGAGGGAAAGAACATAGAGTATGGATAAAGGGGAAGGGAATGAAAGTGTAGGATGATGAACCAAAGAGTGTGGTTTTGAGGAGGTTTTTGAAAGCAAGTCTGAAGGTGACAAGGTGGAAAGAACTCTGTTTTTATGTTCTAATGATATAGATATGCACAGAAGTGAACAGAAAATAATTTCTGCAATTCTGGTCTGAAAGAAAAGCTGTGGATATTTTCAAAGCCAGAAAGATCTTTCAGTATTCTGTTGGTTAACATCACCAAAGTAAACAGAATAATGAAACAAGCTCTGTTGATCAAAGTAATCTGAGACACAAGATTTCAAGCACTGTGGATAAACAAACTGACTGAAGAGGGGCCTAGGTTTTAAGAAGAACACTTACAAAATATTAGCATTTTAGACCACGGATAAACTCATATCTATTTATAGCAATGGATTCCAATCTGCCTAAGTATTTTCTGTTCATTCCCATTAATGTAGGGGCCCTGATCTAGCGTGAACCTTTAGACATATAATCCTGATCTCAAATGTTGAGTATTTCCTTATTTTTCAATTGACAAATCCAGGCAAAGGACCAAGGCCTGGAGTATAGGACACAACCAAGATAAGAAAGAGCAGGAGAGAAGATGGGATAAATTTACAAACTGTGGTTGGACAAAAGTGAGTTTGGGTTGAAGACTGTAGGAGGCAGGGAAGATTGAAGGAAGTTAGTGGTTCTATGGCTTTGAGGACTTGGACAAGAATGAGTTGGGAATGGGGATTGATTCCAACAGTGAGACTCGGAGAGGAGGAGTTATAGGTACTTTGATGTCTCATCAGTGAGCATGGTCTATTTAGCCTATCAGTCATCTTCTCCAAGCAAAGAGCTTCAAATGGAGGATTATATTTTTCATAATGAGCTGCTTAAATTTAGATTTAACTGCAGCATGAGAGGTGAAAAGAGCTGAAGTACAATTACAAATCAGATACTTTATTTATTAGTGGTCTGTAGGAATCCTGATCCAGGGATAACACCTCTTGATAAACTATGACCTGGAAATTCCTGGGGCCCCGCTTTTCCAGCACAAGTATGGAGGAGCAAAATTTCTTCCGTCCTTGCCCAAGTCCGGAGACCCCGTCCTAAATGCCAGAGATGGGGGCCATACGCATAGCCGGGGCTGGCTGTCGAAGGCTACAAGTGCGCCTCGGGATTGGCCACAGATGCCATTACCTGAGCTGATCCAAGGTGGAGCCACTCTGAGGAGAGAAGGTAACCAGATTAATTATCTTAATCTAGTAAAGTTTTGGGGCCTTTAGAAAGGCTCAAAGGGACACACGCCAGGTCACCACTGCCATGAAAGAAAGAGACAGAAACAAAGAACTTGCATTTATATAGCACCTTTCACGACCTCAGGTCGTCCCAAAGCGCTTTACAGCCAATGAAGTACTTTTGAAGTGTAGTCACTGTTGTAACACGGAAACGCGGCAGCCAATTTGCGCACAGCAAGATCCCACAAACAGCAATGTGATAATGATTAGATAATCTGTTTTAGTGATGTTGGTTGAGAGATAAATATTGGCCAGGACACCTCTTTGAAATAGTACCATGGGATCTTTAACGTCCACCTGAGAGGGCAGACAGGGCCTTGGTTTAACATTTCATCTGAAAGACGGCACCTTCAACAATGCAGCACTCACTCAGTACTGCAATGGAGTGTCAGCCCAGGTTTTGTGCTCTAGTCTCTGGAGATGAGTGCCGCTGAGGCCTTTCAAAGGCATAAAGCGAGGAATTTCTTAGCGAACCTAAAACCCCCTGATGTGGGGGGTGGGGGGCAGACAGAAGATACGCTCATGACATCTCCCACTGGAATTTTTTTTTTTTTATTCGTTCACGGGATGTGGGCGTCGCTGGCAAGGCCGGCATTTATTGCCCATCCCTAATTGCCCTCGAGAAGGTGGTGGTGAGCCGCCTTCTTGAACCGCTGCAGTCCGTGTGGTGACGGTTCTCCCACAGTGCTGTTAGGTAGGGAGTTCCAGGATTTTGACCCAGCGACAATGAAGGAACGGCGATATATTTCCAAGTCGGGATGGTGTGTGACTTGGAGGGGAACGTGCAGGTGGTGTTGTTCCCATGCGCCTGCTGCCCTTGTCCTTCTAGGTGGTAGAGGTCGCGGGTTTGGGAGGTGCTGTCGAAGAAGCCTTGGCGAGTTGCTGCAGTGCATCCTGTGGATGGTGCACACTGCAGCCACAGTGCGCCGGTGGTGAAGGGAGTGAATGTTTAGGGTGGTGGATGGGGTGCCAATCAAGCGGGCTGCTTTATCTTGGATGGTGTCGAGCTTCTTGAGTGTTGTTGGAGCTGCACTCATCCAGGCAAGTGGAGAGTATTCCATCACACTCCTGACTTGTGCCTTGTAGATGGTGGAAAGGCTTTGGGGAGTCAGGAGGTGAGTCACTCGCCGCAGAATACCCAGCCTCTGACCTGCTCTCGTAGCCAGTTAAGTTTCTGGTCAATGGTGACCCCCAGGATGTTGATGGTGGGGGATTCGGCGATGGTAATGCCGTTGAATGTCAAGGGGAGGTGGTTAGACTCTCTCTTGTTGGAGATGGTCATTGCCTGGCACTTATCTGGCGCGAATGTTACTTGCCACTTATCAGCCCAAGCCTGGATGTTGTCCAGGTCTTGCTGCATGCAGGCTCGGACTGCTTCATTATCTGAGGGGTTGCGAATGGAACTGAACACTGTGCAGTCATCAGCGAACATCCCCATTTCTGACCTTATGATGGAGGGAAGGTCATTGATGAAGCAGCTGAAGATGGTTGGGCCTAGGACACTGCCCTGAGGAACTCCTGCAGCAATGCCCTGGGGCTGAGATGATTGGCCTCCAACAACCACTACCATATTCCTTTGTGCTAGGTATGACTCCAGCCACTGCAGAGTTTTCCCCCTGATTCCCATTGACTTCAATTTTACTAGGGCTCCTTGGTGCCACACTCGGTCAAATGCTTCCTTGATGTCAAGGGCAGTCACTCTCACCTCACCTCTGGAATTCAGCTCTTTTGTCCATGTTTGGACCAAGGCTGTAATGAGGTCTGGAGCCGAGTGGTCCTGGCGGAACCCAAACTGAGCATCGGTGAGCAGGTTATTGGTGAGTAAGTGCCGCTTGATAGCACTGTCGACGACACCTTCCATCACTTTGCTGATGATTGAGAGTAGACTGATGGGACGGTAATTGGCCGGATTGGATTTGTCCTGCTTTTTGTGGACAGGACATACCTGGGCAATTTTCCACATTGTCGGGTGGATGCCAGTGTTGTAGCTGTACTGGAACAGCTTGGCTAGAGGCGCAGCTAGTTCTGGAGCACAAGTCTTCAGCACTACAGCTGGGATGTTGTCAGGGCCCATAGCCTTTGCTGTATCCAGTGCACTCAGCCGTTTCTTGATATCACGTGGAGTGAATCGAATTGGCCGAAGACTGGCTTCCGTGATGGTGGGGATATCGGGAGGAGGCTGAGATGGATTATCCACTCGGCACTTCTGGCTGAAGATGGTTGCAAACGCTTCAGCCTTGTCTTTTGCACTCACGTGCTGGACTCCGCCATCATTGAGAATGGGGATGTTTGCAGAGCCTCCTCCTCCCGTTAGTTGTTTAATTGTCCACCACCATTCACGACTGGATGTGGCAGGACTGCAGAGCTTTGATCTGATCCGTTTGTTGTGGAATCGCTTAGCTCTGTCTATAGCATGTTGCTTCCGCTGTTTAGCATGAATGTAGTCCTGAGTTGTAGCTTCACCAGGTTGGCACCTCATTTTTAAGTATGCCTGGTGCTGATCCTGGCATGCTCTTCTACACTCCTCATTGAACCAGGGTTGATCCCCTGGCTTGTTGGTAATGGTAGAGTGAGGAATATGCCGGGACCATGAGGTTACAGATTGTGCTGGAATACAATTCTGCTGCTGCTGATGGCCCACAGCGCCTCATGGATGCCCAGTTTTGAGCTGCTAGATCTGTTCTGAATCTATCCCATTTAGCACGGTGGTAGTGCCACACAACACGTTGTATGATGTCCTCAGTGCGAAGACGGGACTTCATCTCCACGAGGACTGTGCGGTGGTCACTCCTACCAATACTGTCATGGACAGATGCATTTGCGACAGGTAGATTGGTGAGGACGAGGTCAAGTAAGTTTTTCCCTCGTGTTGGTTTGCTCACCACCTGCCGCAGGCCCAGTCTGGCAGCTATGTCCTTCAGGACTCGGCCAGCTCGGTCAGTAGTGGTGCTACCGAGCCACTCTTGGTGATGGACATTGAAGTCCCCCACCCAGAGTACATTTTGTGCCCTTGCTACCCTCAGTGCTTCCTCCAAGTGGTGTTCAACATGGAGGAGGACTGATTCATCAGCTGAGGGAAGGACGGTAGGTGGTAATCAGCAGGAGGTTTCCTTGCCCATGTTTGACCTGATGCCATGAGATTTCATGGGGTCCAGAGTCAATGTTGAGGACTCCCAGGGCCACTCCCTCCTGACTGTATATCACTGTACCGCCACCTCTGGTGGGTCTGTCCTGCCGGTGGGACAGGACATACCTAGGGATGGTGATGGAAGAGTCTGGGACGTTGGCTGAAAGATATGATTCTGTGAGTATGGCTATGTCAGGCTGTTGCTTGACTAGTCTGTGGGACAGCTCTCCCAATTTTGGCACAAGTCCCCAGAAGTTGGTAAGGAGGACCTTGCAGGGTCGACTGGGCTTGGTGTTTTGCCGTTGTCGTGTCCGGTGCCTCGTGGTCCGTCCGGTTTTATTCTTATTATGACTGAGTGGCTTGCTAGGCCATTTCAGAGGGCAATTAAGAATCAACCACATTGCTGTGGGTCTGGAGTCACATATAGGCCAGACCGGGTAAGGGCGGCAGGCTTCCTTCCCTAAAGGACATTAGTGAACCAGATGGGTTTTTACGACAATCCGGTAGTTTCATGGCCATCATTACTGATACTAGTATTTTAATTCCAGATTTTTATTTAATTAATTGAATTTAATTAATTGAATTTAAATTCGCTAGCTGCCGTGGCGGGATTTGAACTCATGACTCTGGATTTTAGTCCAGGCCTCTGGATTACTAGCCCAGTAACATAACCACTATGCTACCGTACCCTGATTTCAAGTGTCCAGTCGAAATGTGGTAAAAACCCCAATAGCTGCTACTTGTGTCCTCTCAAGGTTCAGAAGCTTCAGAGCCTACGTATTTATTTCAAAGCTGGTCAATAGCTTTTCAATTTCATATCACTTGTGAGAGGTCCTGATTCTATGACCAAAGATGGAATACAATGAAACAGTTTATACTTATATTGGATCATGACACATTTTGATGCAATCTGCCTCATTGTGTTTGACAAACACAGAAAAAAAGGCTTGTGAAACACCTTTTAGTAAACTCTGTATAGAAAGGAGGTTAAAGGAAAACTTCATTGATGTACAAACTATTAAATGGTGTGATTGATTTCAAATGAAGCAGGAAAGCAGAACCAGAGGATATAAACTTAAATGATTGAGAAATGGTTTACTCAATGACCTTTCACTTATTAATTTTTTAAAAATGGATTAGTAGTTCAGTGGTAAAATTGCTGAATAATTCACTTTAAAATTTTAATTCATGATTTAACTGGAAAATAGAGGTACGCGATAGTCTTGAAATGTTAACTGAGATGTAACATAATGATTGCTGTGATTGTACATCCTTCTGTTCCATTTGATCCTTTATAAAGTTAGATAAATAATTCATCACAAAAATATGTAATTCACACTAGAGCTGCACAGAGAGCCCCTGATTTGCTTACAAGAAATTTTAATTTTCGAACTGCCCATCAATTTTAAAGTTTCAAGGAGAGGAGAGTTAAGGAGAATGTAATCATAAATTGTTTTAAAATGAGTTCTGTTTGATTTGAAATTGTTTTGAAATAAAGGGTAATTTTATGAATTCCTGATACCAACACCGGGAAGGCATATCAGGAATTCAGATATGCACTTCTGAAGACTTCCCGTTCATTTGGATGGAAAATTGCAGCAGTGCATGCCCAAATTCCCAATACGTGCTCGCAGTAGACAAAACTCCAAGCCAGGATCACAAATCCAAAAACTATCCCCATCATTTTTTGAAACAGGGAGAAGGGAATGATTTCCTCTGTGTGTTAGATATAATAAAACAGAGTGAATATTGACACCACTGTGTCAGCCAATGAGTTGGAGGCGGGTCAAGGCTTGTGGTTTTAATTTACAGAGTCTCCGAACACATGACCAAACTATAGCAGAGTCTCCCAAGTACAGCAGGGTTATTTCTCCAGCAAAATGCAGTGAGCGGAGGATAGTTACATAATACAAATTGATTATTTCTCCAGCAAAATGCACTGAATGGAGGATAGTTACAAAATACAAATTATGTGCATAAAATCAGTCCCTGTTGCTTACAGCAGTGTGGTCTTCAGGCGTGATTAACGGGAGAATTACCCAATCATCTTCATTCTGGCCGGGACTTGTGGTCTCTCTAAAAACAGCCATAATAAAATCATAAGCCCTCTCTTTAGCAGCAGATTTGTGTTATTTGGTGCCATCAAATAATATTCTAATGAGAAATGTGTACTATTACATCAAAATTGTTTACGGAAGCTTTTTCCAAAATGGGTTCAGATGAAGAAGGCCATTTAACTCACTTAATCTCATCCTCCAGAATGCCAACCCTATCATCTTCCCATTATGGCATCTGTTTTTTTTAAGTAAGTCTAGTATACAGGGATCAATGATGCTTCCTGGCAATCTGTTGATCTCTCTCTGTCTAAAGAACATGCTCCTTCTATTCCCACCCCCAAAAACAACAGTCAAAGTGTAACTTCAATATTGTTGTGTAGAAGAAGAGTTGTGACATTTATCTTTGAGTAAGAACGAACTTCGTTTACCATTCGACTCTGCTGAGAGGTTCTAAATTCAATATTTATACCTGTGACTGTAACTTAAAGTGGGGAGTGTTACGAGGGAGACTCATAATCTGTTTCTACTATATTGTGGTCCACAGGCTCAGTGAGGGAGTTTAATGATGATGTATTGATAATCTACAGTGGGCCCCTTTGATTGCTCAGTTGGTAAAGCGAGTTTATATCTGACCAGATAGACCAGAAGATCCCAGGTTCAATTCCCAATTTGTGCTGAGTTAGGTCATCTCAATTGGGATGGCAGTAGGGGTGCTACAATTGAGCCCTAGGCTAGGGAGGGAGAAAAATCAACTCACATTCCCCCTCCTGATCATAGTCCAGTGGCCACTATTGGAAAGTGCACATGTGTGGACATCAGTTGAGAAGAAAATCAGGCTCAGTGCAGCCTCCAACGGTTGAATAGGTTGCCAACACTCATTGTCTAGACTAGAACATGGGCAAGTTACCTGAAAATGACTGATACCTGTGGAGCTGTGCACCAGCAAGAATCAGTGTCTTCAGGAGAGGAGGAGAAGATGAAAGGCAATAACATTAAGAAAAAAATACATTTTGCAGTTTGCAACCTTTTCGTACATCACTGCAATGAATCAATGGGTTCTGAATGTGTTTTTGGCAAAATGTGCTTGTATTGAAATGAGACAACTCAAAAAAAAGTAACGATTAGAAAAGATTAAATATGTCCATGACATTAGGACTGAATTTATTATAGTTTGAATAGAACCAACTTCTGTGTGTAATTAACTGCATTAAATAGAAATATATAATTGAAACCATTTTTCTTCTTTACCTATCATTTTCACTCCTGCTAAGTCCTTTTCTACTAAATAAATCAGTCACTGTTTATATAATGTGTTGCCTGATTCCTGTTCTTTCAACAATCTACCAAAATACAGTGAGTTAGAAATAATACCTGCAACAATATAGTAACTGGAGCGGAGCGGGAGAGGTGAGACGGGAGAGGAGGATATGGGAAAGGTAGAGGAGAAAGATAAGTAGGAGGTTTCCAGTGGAAAGAGGAATGGAGGAGAGAGGCTATGGCAGGAGGAATGTCCCAGTGGAAAGAGGAGAGGAGGATGGGGGAGCAAAGGGAGCGTTGTGGTAAGCCAGACCTCCCCCTCCACCCCACCCTTTCCAGGTTGAGGGTTTAGGATGGGAACGTCCCTTCACTTATGGCCACGATTTTAGTCACAGCGTGGGGGGATTTGAAAACCTTATCTTCCATTCAAGTCCCAATTTGGCGGGGATGGCGTGAGATACATCTCCCTTCCCCCAGGCCATAATTGTGCATTCATTGAGGGGGGTTTCCTTTTCCAAAGACTTCTTCATTTTTTCTCCAGGTCTTGATGCAGCTCAGGATATGTATTCAGGCTAATACATGAATCCATACTAAATGAAACTATGAGCGTATATTAAATTTAATTATTCATTTTCATTTTTGAATATTGTGGATGCATCATTTATATTGAACTAAGAGGTCACACATGACAGGTCAGGTGCCAGCAAAATTTACAAGATAATGAAATACTGGAAGAGTCTAGGACAGTGTGCTGTCCTACCACAACTTAAGCAAGAATTACGGAGACCAAAAATTCCTCTGACACCAGCATAGCATCCTTGGAACCTGGTGATCTGCTAAATGTCCACAAGAGTCCTAAGTTTCATAGCTATCTCCTGAGCTCCCGTGGCTCTTGTAAAATCTCCTGAATATGATCGTGGACATCAGACAAGGAAAAACAATGTGCAAAACAACTTCAAACCAATGTGCCAACCCTGACTCCAGCTCCCCTGCTCCCTACTCTGGCCCCTGAGTGCCTCTCACTTCTGTTATAACCCTGTCTGTTAACACTCGACCTTGCGATGTTTTCTGCTGTAAAGATATGTGCAGTCTGCAGCCTGGCAATCCCTCGTACATGTGTTTACGGCTGAAAATATCATGAGGATCCTTAATAACACATAGGAGCAACAAGAAAGTGAATGGGACTTGAAAAGAGGCAGCACAGAGCAACAGAAAAAAGTATCAGTGGGCACTGCAACTGGGATCGTCACACCAATCATCAATTTCAAGGCACGTCACTTTGCCATTGCAGGTAGAACCTCCTTTGTCTGCATTCCTATTATCCAACAGAATTTTGAAGGACCAAAGCCTAATGTGAGGCATCTACTCATCACACACCATCTTTGTTATTTGTATTTCATCTCCTTTTCTTTGTGATAAAACTACACTAAGTTTGTTCTTTGTATTGGACCTATTTTCATTTCCGTGGGGTATTGCCATATAAGACGAACATGTGCGAACTCTCGATACTTTGCTAATCCCCAGGAGGATAGTCCCTCCATTATAGTGGATAATGGAGATTCCACTGTATAATTAACGATATCATTTAATTATTGAGGTGGATAATGTGGAATTTTTTTTCACCCCAGGCTACATATTATGTAAGTTAGCTGTGTATTGGATGAATCCAGCCCAGATTTATGGGGTGAAAGTTCCTAATAGTGAAACAACTCATCTCATTGCAGTTCATGTAATAATGATTGAATGTTACCGATAACTAGCAACCTAATTTTAATAGTTAATGAGCATTCAGACTTTGGCCTCCGTGTTCTTGGCTAGAATTAGTATTCAGCCACTGCCATGCCTCAGTTAATATTTATTAAATATGAACTTCGGGTTTTCTTAATTGGTTTGCCAAAGTCAAAGAAATACATTTTAGAAATTTAATAAGTTTTGTATTAAATATGTGTTTTTGTTCAATGGTCCTGAAATTATGCTGTGGTATTAGCATATGAACACTTAATGCATTCATTTGAAATTCCTCTCTCTGCTATTTTAGCAGCGTTGTTAACCCATTTATTTTAAACAGGTCAATGCCTCTGTTAAAATAACAGAGAGAGGAATTTTAGATGAATGCATTAAGCATTCCTAATCTAATGCCTCATGGCGCAATTTCAGGGCCAATATTTAAGGCTAGAAATGACTCTTTCATGACTTTAGAATGAAATAACTCTGCTGTTTTAACAGGCCCGCTAATCTCTTTAAATTCAATTTCTATCTTTTGATAAGTTACTGGCTCTGATAATATTACTTGGCAAAACACCCCAGGCTTATAAAACCTACAACTCACCATGAACAACACCATAAGTGATCAGCTAGTTATAGGTTATAAATAAAATATTAGCATTCATCCACTGATATCGCCAACATTAATTTTCACCCTTTGCTGTTGGTTCTTGCCTATGTTCAATTGCTGAATGAATAATAAAATAGACTGGTCTAAAGATTTGCTAATTAGTTGTTTTATTTGCAGTTCATTGAAATCTTGACCCTAACATAATGCACTCATGACAAGTCACTCATGGTTCATCCTTTTGTTTACACAGAATTGCTTACACAGGCTTGAAGTCCTACTAATACAGAACTATTAGAATTCATTAACCTTCAACAGTTCATGGTTAAATTGCCTATTTGTTCTTTTTCAGGTCTAAAATAACAAGCAGCAGTCATCCTCTGGTTCCCTGGATTATTCTCTCAAATCTCCATGCATTTGTTAAAGGCAAGCCATACATGACAAACATAATAGAGTTTTTTTGATGAAGTGGCCTAATTGGATAGATGAAGGGAATGCAGTGGATGTAGCGTGTATGGATTTTCAGAAGGTATTTGGCAAGCTATCTCACAAGAGGCTTGTTAGAAAAACTCAGCTATATGGTATAACAGAAAGTCGGTTGGCGAACAGAAAACAAAAGTTAGGGTAATTGGCAGTTCTTTTGTTCCTTTCCTTGGCGAAACGCCAGGTATCTCAAGGTCAGAGAAACTAGTGGGAAAAGGCTGGCTTTCTTTCTCTTCCTGTATACTGTTTTTTAAGATTGTTCAGTTGTGATTTGTTGGTGTTTTATGCAAAGTGTGATATCGGAAGTGAGGCAAATGTGCCAGATGCAACACTTACATATATAAACTGGTTGCATTGCCCACAGACAGGTGATGAGCATAAGTTTTATATATATGATGACAATGGAGTTGAGAGAAATGCTTCAGAAACTCGATCCACAGAGCCACCTAGTGGTCAGAGCCTGTAACTGCATTATGACATGGTTGACATGGCAAAATTGAATGGGAAATGTTGGCATAACAATTGACAATAATCACATGGTGACTATTGTAAAAGTGTGACCAAAAATCATGACAAAAGGAAGTAAGGTTTATGAACAGGATGATAGATAGGTAGATAGATAATACTTTGAAATCAACTGTTGTTGCACATTATCAAGAAATTTGGGTTAAATACAATCTATCATGTCACTTCAAGGGCCTGAAGCTGATTTTGGGGTTTCAGATGGTCTGAACGTTCACTTTAAAGAACCCATTAAATCAAGGAAACTCTTTACATTTTCCATTTGGCAAGTTCCAACCCATCTGCAGAATACATATATCTCGTACACTTTACCACTATCGTCTGCTTTCTTCCTTTTATTTAGTTAGTAATCCATGACCGTACATAGGAGTTTCCAGAAAATAATTTTGGAATATTTTTAGCTCTTTAATATTCCAGTCATGGTGATAAAAGGTTGTTTTTTTATTTCTTGATATTGCATTTTTAAAGAAAGTTATAAACTCACAATAATAGCTGAGCGTGTTGGATGGAGTGTGTGTTGTATTTATCCAGTCGAAGCTGCTTTACGGTCTTTGTGAAACAACACAAAACCACAAAAACAGTGAGCAAAGGAAGAAGTCTCTTTTTTTTACCACAAACTGTTGAAGGTGTTTACTTGTATTTTTGCAAAGGTACAAGGCTGCACCCAGAACACTTCCCTTTTAGAAGCTATTTTGGATTCTACTTCCGCCATTGTTTCTGGTGGGACATTCCATGTCCTAACAACCCTCTGCAAAAAAAAAATTCTCCTAACCTCTCCCTTTATTCTTTTGGTGATGATCTCAAAACTTATGCCCTCTAGTTATCGACCCACCATTCATTAACTCGACTAGGTTTGGAAAACAGCAGCAGGATAAGCTCTTGGGAGAACCATTTTACTTGCAGGAGACAGAGACAAATACAGAGGACTGCCAGTAATCTAGTTTTCCTTCTCTGCACATTTCATGTTTGCAGGAGGATTATCTTGTGCAGTTAAGGAGGATAACTTTCCATACAGGGGTATAGTATTAGGCACAGTCAACAAAGTGAACTCATCAGAGTACACTCAGCTCTTTATAAAGCTTAGTCCATCATTCAGCCTTTCAATTAAGTGCACAGCTTTATTTACAACAGATGTAAGTCTCGACTATACACATGAATTGCTTCATTTCAGTAAAAATACAATCACTTTGGGAATGCAGAGAGACTAGGGCCAGGATTTTCCACCTCTGCATTCGCTAGCCCATGGTTTTCCATCCATTGAAGTGAATGGGCGGGAAACTGAAGCTGGTGAACGCAAAAGCGGAAACTCTGGCCTAAATCTATATTTTAAGGGCTGGATTTTTTTTTTGTCAGATGACAAAGAATTGAAGGTAAACTCTAGTAACATGGAACTATGATTTTCTGTATCACCCCAGTGGCTCAGAGATAAGATGAGAAGGTCGCTCACTTTGACCCTCAATCTATGCTGAGCTAACTAACCTCAGTCAGGTCAGCAGTTAGAGGCACTGCAATTAGCTACAAGACCACCTGTGTTAGGGAAAAGCAAAATTGGCCATACTGACTGTGATCCCTGCTGAAAGTGTGCCTTTGTGGATGATAGAAGATTGGATTGGACTCAGCCATGATGGGCTCCATAGTCAGATAGCCTGCCAACAACCACTGTCAGAAGTCACACTGAATAATGGTCATTTTGACAAGTGAGTGAACAGTAGCCATGGTATTATATACCTCTAGGAGAGACGGGGGGACAGGGGTTGCAGAAACTAGGAGGGAAAATTAGATTTTTTTTCCCCAATGTAGAAGAGACACCTTTCAAAATTACCATATTAATTAGTTCCTTAAAAGTAGCTACATGCATAACTGGTGAAGAAATGAATTAAAGGTTATAAGACTAAGTACAGACAGATGACAAATACCCTGTGGAACATGCTGGCTATAGTTCTGCTGAGACCATGGAAATATCGCTGTGGAATTTAATTGGCCAGGATTGAACAATGTCGATTGTAAAATTAAACCAATACTTGGAAATTTTTGAATGCCTTCAGGAGGTCAGGGGAAAGTTCACAGAGTTTCTTGTTCTTGGAAGTTATTCACCTCCATTAGAAGATCGAATAAGTTGGGGAGAGGCCACGAGAGGACAGATTGCACCTGGTATGTTGGAAGGAGCAGGTCAGTGGGCTGAAGTGCGGTGACTAATCCATTTCCAATATATCTGTCGGGTCAGGGATTCTGAGAACTCTTGTTTGGAATCAGTCTTGTAACATTAGTGAAGCCTGCTAAGCCGCATGTATTTAAACTGCTGGCTGGCCTATTCTTGGTTCACACTCTTGTTTTCGGCTTTGTTTTGCCAGAGTTTCACTATATGTAAAGTCATCCATGATTCAGCCAGCTCAATGTCACACATCCAAGTTCCACAACAGTACGTTTACCAAAAGTACTATGAGGCAGAGAAGCAGTCTGAAAACACGTGGATTAGAAATCTTTGCTAAAATTATAAGAGGAATTCCTGCCAAGATTTCTCAGAATCCCTGACCCATCTGATGTACTGGAAAATAATTAGTCACTGCACATCCAGCTGTTCTGACTAAACTTGGAAAATAGCATTAAGTTATTAAGTTACTGGGACTAATATTTGTTTCTGCAGTTTCCAAGATGGGTTTGAGAGGAAATTAGATTTGGATCATTTCTCACTTGTTAAAAGCAGCAAAATTAATTTTTTACCAATTATTTTGAAGATTATTGGAAACTTCCAGAAACTTGTCAGTACTCTCTACATTTTTCTATCATGATTGTATTTCAGGTATCAATTTCAAAATCTTCATTTATAAATCCCTCTATAATCTTTCCCCACTCAACTCCATGAGCTCCTCCAGCCTTAAGTCCTGTTCAGAGCTATTTGATCCACCAACTCTGCCTCCTGTGCATCCCCTTCCTTCCTCCCCCCCCTCCCCCCACACCAGAGCGATCAGCTGTCTTGGGCCTATTCTCTTGCAACTTTCTCTCTAAATCCAGGCCTCACAACAGTGACTACATTTCAAAAGTACTTCATTGGCTATAGAGGCGCTTTGGGACGACCTGAAGATGTGAAAGGCATGATATAAATGCAAGACTTTCTTTCTTTCTATCATATTCCTCTCTCCCTGCTTTTAAATGCCTTCTCAAAACAATGGGAGTAATTTTCACCATCATTGCCTGGGCAGAGCAGATCACCTGCCCATTGTAGAACCCGTCCGATTATTGTCCGATTGAAATCAATAGATTAAAAATCGGGCAGGTTCTGCAATGGGCAGGTAATCTACTCCATTAGATTACTACCCAAGCGGTGAAGGTGAAAATTACTCCCTCCGCCCCCTACATCTTTGGACACTTCTAATAACTCTGCCACTTACGCTCAATATGTCTTTTCCTTCAAGGAATAGCCAATAAATACCAGCTTTGTCAGCAATGCCCCTTGTAAGTTGTGAAAAGGACATAAGGGGGTCAATTTTCGGATGGCCGAGCGGGTCCGTTCGTGGCGGGTGGGCTCCTAAAATTGGGGATTCCCAGAGTGGATCCGGAGCCCGGCTCCAACCCGCCCACTTCCAGGTTCCCCAATGACGCGAATCGGTGCACGCACAGCCCCCACATGCGGGACTCCCACTGGCAATCAAAGCCGGCGGGATCCCACTTAAGATCATTATCTGGGTACTTGAGGTCGTTTACAGACCTCATTAGTTGGAGATTTTAGGACGATTCGGATTTTGGACTACCCAGAGCGCGTTTCCCATGCTGGGGGAAACACTCCCTGTTTAAACAGACATGTTGCAGCCAGCAGCAGCTGCAAAGGTCCATTTAACAGGTGCGGGGTAAACCCTCAATCATTGCAGCAGGGCACTCTGTTACCTCAGACAAAGTTTTGCCTGCCACACCGTTGTCTCCACATACCAACTTATTAAATCAGACCCTAAACTCTGCTGTCCAAACACATTTACCTACTTTGTGGACCCCCTCACACTCACACTGTCAGGATGGGGGTGAGGGTGGGGGTTCCATTGCTGCATTCATCATTCCATTGGAGGACGACCAACATCACCAGCCTTGCCAGGCATGCCGTCTGCCTCCACCACATGGAGCTACACGACACAGTGCTGTGCAACAGGCACCTGCACAAAGTAGTCATGCAACTACACAAACACCCACAGTAGGGTGACCCAATGGGTGGCATCAAGGGTGTTCATGGAGAACCTCATGAAAGGGCCTTATTGCACAAGCAAGTCAAGAATGGCCAAGACGTGGCAGTAGTGGTGACAATATAATATGTAATGTGAGTTGATCAGAAATCAAATATAAGTAAAAACCATTACAAACCCTCAAACACCCTTGTGCATCCCCATCATGCTCACAACACGTTTGCCTTACGTTTCTTACTACACATACGTGATGCATGCCCTGTGGCTGCAGCACAGGTAGTGGCTGGTGGGGTGAGGCTGACCGTGAAAGAGATGCATGAGAGGGTGAGCATGAGATAGAGCCATGAGATTGTATGAGCATTGGTTGAGTGGTGGTGGTGGGATGAGTACTGGGGAGGTGAGGAAGTGCAGGTAAGATGAGGATGAGGGTTCAGTGGGTGTGAGGAGTGATGTGATAGAGTAGTATTGGCAGTGCAGAAGGAGATGTCGGGTGGGGGCGGTGATGTGGCAAATGGAGTGTAGGGGAAGGAGTAAGTGTACTCACTTCGGCTGACCTGGTTAGGTCATTGAAGCGCCTCCTGCACTGTATGCAGGTGCGTGATATGTTGGTGGTGCTGGTGATCTACTCTGCCACCTCGAGCCAGGCCCTCGTGGTCGCAGAGGCAGGACACTTCCTCTTGTCCGCCAGGTGGGAGATCTACCTCCTCCTCCTCCTCCTCCTCACCCCATCCAGTAGGACCTGGAGTGAGGCGTCATTAAACCTGGGAGCAGCCTTCCCCCTGGGCTGCTCCATGCTATAATTTTGCCTATTTTCTGCAGCATCAGTCAGTGGAGGACTGCCCCTTTAAATAGGGCTCCTCCGGCTGACAGCCTATGATGCGGGTGCGCAGTCCGCCCCCGCGCAGCTTTCCAGCGCGAAACCCGGAAGCCAAGGTAAGTGGCTTCAATTTACTTACGATCGCGTGGGGAACCCACCGATTTCACTGGGCGAGTTACCCATGCGCCCAGTCGACCCCCCGCTGCCAACCTGCCTCCCTCCTAATATTGGGCCTTAGGAGTCTGCAAAGGGATATAGCTGGGTAAGTGAGTGGGCAAAAATTTGGCAGACGGAGTACAATCTGGGAAAATCTGAACTTGTCCACTTTGGCAGGAGGAATAGAAAAGCAGTATATTCTTTAAATGGAGAGAGATTGCAGAACTCTGAGGTACAGAAGGATCTGGGTGTCCTAGTACATGAATCACAAAAACTTAGGATGCGGGTACAGCAAGTAATTAGGAAGGTAAATGGAATGTTGTCATTTATTGCAAGGGGAATGGAAAATAAAAGTAGAGATGTTTTGCTACAGTTGTACAGGACATTGGTGAGACCACATCTAGAATACTGTGCGCAGTTTTGGTCTCCTTATTTAAGAAAGGACATAATTGCTTTGGAAGCGATTCAGAGAAGGTTCACTCGACTGATTCCTGGGATGAGAGGGTTATCTTATGAGGAAAGGTTGGACAAGTTGGGCCTGTATACACTGGACTTTAGAAGAATGAGACGTGATCTTATTGAAACATATAAGATCCTGAGGGGACTAGAAGGGGTAGATGCTGAGGGGATGTTTCCCCTTGTGGGAGAGACTAGAACTAGGGGCCACAGTTTAAAAATAAGGGGTCTCCCATTTAAGACGGAGATGAGGAGAATTTTTTTTCTCTCAGAGGATTGTGAGTCTGTGGAACTCCCTTTCCCAGAGAGCGGTGGAGGCAGGGTCACTGAATATTTTTAAGGCTGAGTTAGACAGATTCCTGATTAACAAGGGAGTCAAAGGTTATAGTAGGTAGACGGGAAAGTAGGGTTGAGGTCACAATCAGATCAGCCATGATCTTATCAAATGGCAGACCAGGCTCGAGGGGCCGAATGGCCTACTCCTGCTCTTATTTCATATGTTCGTATATCTTGAGAATGAATACAAAAAAAAAGCAAAAAAATGTTGATTTTTTTTTAAGGTGTCCGCAGACCTGCCATTAACATAAAACTTTACATTTTTAATGTTAGGAAAGAACTAACTGGATAGTCACATCTTTTCTAGGTTTACAAATGTAACTGGCAATTGGAGGCTAGTGAGCGAAACTATGCACTTGAGATTAAGGATTGCATTTGCTCTGAGCACACTGGTTGGGCACTAAATGAGAGTTGTGTTGCTCTCATTTTTTTCACTTAGCATGGAGGTTAAGGTGCATTGCAATTAATAAGCAACTGAGAAGCCAATCAGAAAGCACCTGGAATCATGCTGCCAAGCCACTTGTTAAGCTGCTAACCACACACTTAATGAGCTCAAACCTACAACAGTCAGCTAATTCGCCTGTCAATGTGCATGGCCTCTTGGGCTTCTTGTCCTGATTGGTTCAGGCAAAAGTAGAGGACACCCAATATTCCCGGAAAGCCCTGCTTTTTACATAAAAAGCCAAGTTTTTCCTTCAAAACAATTATTGGCATGAGCACACCTGGCTGGTCTTTTTGTGTTGCTTATTAACAAAAAAAAATACAAAACAGCACCTAGATTCTCTTTATTCCCCTTTTCAATTTCTATTCATTTATAAGAAACATTTATTGATCAATTAATCGGATATCACATGGGATAGAACACATTTCAACAGAAGACTGAGGGCATACCCTGGAATTTCCATGTGAGCTGCTCTGTTCTCTTTAATCCTGTCTTGGCACAACAGCTGAACTCCTGGGTGTGACCATTTTCCCTTCTCTTCAGCAAAACAGTTGAAAGCTCGGTACAATAGCATAACAATGCTGAGCATCAGCACTGCACACTATGGACCCCTCTATCCAGCTGAAGTCAACATCCGATGGCTTCAGAATCCTACCTAAAGCTTTTCTACTATTTTGCAACTGATCAAAATTACAGCAGCCTTAAAAAAGGAAGTAATGAAGGTTTGCCCACAATACCTTAATGTAAAATATACTGGTGTTGCTCTGAATGCATCATAAAACGAGTCGAGTTTGAATATATTCTATCACTGAGTGCTCACTGTCTTTTTAATGGAGAGCCACTTTCTAGTTTAAGTATAAATCCATTTATTTGCAGCTTTTTTTTGGGAGGTGATACTGTCTTTGCAAAAAGAAGCTTGTGAAATGAAAACTGCCCCTTTCCAACGTGACTGTGGAAGCTCCTGGATTTGCTGTAATAACACATTGCTCTTCCAAGACATCAAAACAAGATATATACACTGGTTACAAAATTATTAGAAAAAGTGGAATAAAAAAGGGAAAAGGTCCCTCAGTTTTTACCAGTTCTGAAGACAGCATTTGAAGGAATGATGAAAAATCCTTTCTTATCTTTTGATTTTTTTTTAACACTTTTTACCCTCTTCTCTTTTTTGAAGTAACTTTGGTAATCTGCAGTATTTAACTTATCTTTTTTACATCTCTTGAACAATTATCCTTGCTGAGAAACCTTTACGGATTAATTGTGTTTCTTGTCACTTTCTGAAGATACAATCGACATTACATCTTTTATCGAAACTTCATTGTACCAGGTAGATAGTTACAAATAAACAAATAGAAAATGCAAACAGAAAGACATTTAAGTCAAGGTAGAAACAATTTTTTTTTGAATTTGTACATATTGTAGTTATAGTTTATTTTGTTAATATTCAATTACAAAATGTTGGCATAGTTTTTGCATGTTTGTATAGTAGTTTTACATGCAAATAAATGGTGAATGCTTCACAGTGAATATGAGCCAGACATGGACACCCCAGGATGTTCTATCTTTTATGGGGATATTTTTGGGAATGGTCACCTTTCTTTCACAGTTGGGAGCAGATGGTGATGGCCTCCCATTTTCTGTCTGGCATCTGCTAGTCCCTATTTCATCAAGTGTTGAAAGAAATCCCTGCTCCCAGTTAGCTACTCTGAGCCAGGGTGACAATAGTAACACTTCAATTGGACTTAGTGACACAGGTTTGGAAGAGGTAAAATCAGCCGTGGCTCCTGATCCTGATCATTATCGAGTAACCCTGCTGGAAAGTGAGGAAATGTAGGCGTTGGGCGAGGACAGGATTAAGCTCGGCTGCAGTGTCCACCGCAGTTGAATAGCCTTCCAACGTCACTGCAAGGGTCACACATGAAGAATACCCACTTGGCTGGATACTTGAGGTTACCTGGTGCCCATGGAACCCAGCACAATTTAGTATCTTCGTTAGAGTGGAGAAGGGTAACTGAAGGCAGCGAAAAGTAATTTTTGAATGTCACTTGTTCTGGTAATCATACTGGCCCTGACAGTGCAACCCCATTGCAAGATTCGGTTTGATGTGGTTGTTCAATGCTGATTAGGCACAATGCTGTGTTAGACAGCTTTTAAACAAAGTTACACAATGAGATAGACAAAATTTAACCTTTCAAAATAATAAATGTAAAAAGCATAAGGGAAGAAAAAATCTTCAATGAATTTTCTAACTGACCAATGTAGCGATCATATGATAAACTATATAAATTTGCACTTCCAGCATGGAACGTCATCTGTCAGAGCTGCATTTTGACTCCTGTGTCCCAATTCCCAATATTGGGCCCGATGTTAGCAGGGCTGCGGGTTCTCGGCGGGGGGGCTATCGGGCGCGTGGGTAACGCGCCCGGTGAAATTAGTCAGTTTCCCGCGCGATTGTAGCATCCAATCCACTAATTGGATCCACTTACCTGCTCCTCCGGGTTCCCCACTGCTGATCTGCGCGTCGGGCGGGCTGCGCATGCGCAGTAAGATCTGTCAGCTGGAGGAGCTCTATTTAAAGGGGCAGTCCTCCACTGACAGATGCTGCAACAAATAGCAAAAATGACAGCATGGAGCAGCCCAGGGGGAAGGCTGCTCCCAGCTCAATGATGCCTCACTCCAGGTATCAATACATGGGGTGAGGCGGAGGGGGAGGACAGAGATCTTCCTCCCGGTGTGCGGGAGGAAGCGGCCTGCCTCTGCCACCAGGAAGGCCTGGCTCGAGGTGGCAGAGGAGGTCACCAGCGCAACCAACATATCGCCCACCTGCATACAGTGCAGGAGGCGCTCCAATGACCTCAGCAGGTCAGCCAAAGTGAGTACACGTAGTCTTTCCCCTACACTCCGTCTGCCACATCACTGCCCCCACCCCACATCTCCTTCAGCACTGCCAACACAACTCTGTCACATCACCCCTCATACCCACTCAAACCTCATCCTCATCTTACCTGCACCTATTCACCTCGCCAGTACTCATCCCACCACTACCACTCAACCCAATCCTCATACAATCTCATGGCTCTCTCTCATACTCACCCTCTCATGCATCTCTTTCACGGCCAGCCTCACTCAACCTGCCACCACCTGTGCTGCAGCCACAGGGCATGCATCACATTTGTGCAGTAGGCAGCGTAAGGCAAACGTGTCGTGAGCATGAAGGGGATGCACAAGGGTGTCTGAGGGTTTGTCATGGGTGTTACTTATATTTAATTTCTGACCAACTCACATTACATATTATATTGGCACCACTACTGCCACGTCTTCGTGAATCCTGTCTGGTTTGTGCAATAATGCCCTCTCCTGAGGATCACTATGAGGACCCACAACTAATGCCACCCATTGTGTCACTGCAGAGTGGGTGTAGGTGTATTTGCAGGGCTCTTTTGCGCAGACGACTGAGAGACATCGGCGATGTCCCCGGTGGCACCCTGGAAGGATGCGGAGGAGAAGTTGTTGAGGGCAGTGGCGACTTTGACAGCGACAGGTAAGAAGATGGTGCTCGGGCCAGCCAGGAGCAGCTCGGCATGAAAGAGGCTGCAGATGTCCATGACTACATGTCGAGTGACTCTGAGCCTCCATGTGCACTGCTGCTCAGAGAGGTCCAGGAAGCTGAGCCTCAGTCTGTGGACCCTGTGGCAAGGGTAGTGCCCTCTGCGACGCATCTCTCTCTGCGGTAGCCCTCCCTCCTGCTGTACAGGTGGATGTGTCACAGCACTCTGTTGTGGAGCTCCACGTGTCAGAGGTGGACGGCGTGGATGGCGAGGCTGGTGAGGCTGGTGATGCTGTTCGCCCTCTGAGGAGGTCATGACTGCAGCTACGACGGCCCCCGTCCGCAAGATGTACATCTGAGGGAGTCCGCAAGGTAGGTACATGTCTCCGGACCCCGGGGTAAGTGTGCAAGTTGGTGACTTTGACTGTTAGGAGGAGGGTGGTGGAGGCCAAACTTTGTCCCAAGTGACAGTGTGGCCTCCTGCAATGGGTGAGGGTCTCCCCCCACCACCTGTCAAATAGACCTTTGCAGCTGCTACAGGCTGACAGCTGCAACACGTCCATTTGACCTGGGAGTGTTTCCCCCAGTGTGGGAAACAGTCCCAGTTTGCTCTAAAATCCCACATAATCCTTTAATCAGGTCAGTTAATGACCTGAAAGACCTAAATAAATACCTTCAAGTGGAACCCCGCTGGCTTTAATTGCCTGCGGGATTCCCACCAGCGGGGGCTGCGCGCGCACGCCGGAGCGTCAGTGGGGAACCCGGAAGTGCGCGGGTTCAGGGCGGGCTCCGGTACCGCGCCGGGATTCTCCGATTTTCGGAGCCCCCCTGCCAGGAACGCACCCGATAGCGGGTGCTAAAATGACGCCCATTACCCTTAGAGAGGGTGCAGAGGAGATTTACTAGAATGGTATCAGGGATGCGGGACTTCAGTTATGTGGATTTACTGGAGAAGCTGGGGTTGTTCTCCTTAGAGCAGAGAAGGTTAAGGGGAGATTTAAAAGAGATGTTTAAAATCATGAATGGTTTTGATCGAGTAAATAAAGAGAAACTGTTTCCAGTGACAAAAGGGTCAGTGAAAGAGGACACAGATTTAAGGTAATTGGCAAAAGAACCAAAGGCAAGGCTAGGAGAATTTTTTTTACGAGCGAGTTGTTATGATGTGGAATGCACTGCCTGAAAGGGCGGTGGAAGCAGATTCAATAATAACTTTCAAAAGGGAATTGGATAAATACTTGAAGGGGAAAAATTTGCATGGCTATAGGGGAAGGGCAGGGGAATGGATCTAATTGGATAGCTCTTTCATAGAGCCGGCACATGCACGATGGGCCGAATGGCTTCCTTCTGTGCTGTATCATTCTATGCGAATTCATAATATTACCCCTCATTAGGATTCTCTGTAGACAGAACCAAGAAGATGTTTAAGGTTATCTTTCTAAAGAAAATAGGATGTGTTAATAGATAAAGTAAAATTATCTATTGTTAACAATTCCACAAAAAAGAACAAATGAGAAATGGACAAAAGCAAAAAAAAAAATTGAAAAATTGGGAGAAAGAATGGGAATGAGAGGAGTGATATCACGTCACAAGTCAGGTTTGAATGAGGACGGGCCTACAGCCAATTTCACACATACACAAAATCGATATGGACAAGATATGTCATTAGCTCGTCCATCCAGAAGGACCCTACAATTCCTCATCATGACGTCCAACCGTTTCTCATTCCTGGGTTTTCATCTGCTCTACTCTAGCCAGAAATCCATTCCATGTGTTGATCACTCTTTGTATGACGTATTCCCTGACATCAGACCTAGATTTGCCTTCTACTACTTTTAACCTGTGTCTGCCTATCCTACCCTCATAGTTTAGTTTGAAGCAATTTTCCTAACTTGTATACCTCTATAGCATCACCTCTCAGTCATCTCATTGCAAAGCTGAAAAGCTTGTTTGTCTAGTCTTTCCTCATAACTAATGCTTGGGATTTATTGCGTGACTCTTCTGTGCACTGTCTCCAGGGCTTGAATATTTCCCTTGTGTCTCAGTGGCCAGAACTGAATACGTGATGTGGAGATGCCGGTGATGGACTGGGGTTGACAATTGTAAACAATTTTACAACACCAAGTTATAGTCCAACAAATTTATTTTAAATTCCACAAGCTTTCGGAGGCTTCCTCCTTCGTCAGGTGAACGGTGTAGATATTTTCTACACCGTTCACCTGACGAAGGAGGAAGCCTCCGAAAGCTTGTGGAATTTAAAATAAATTTGTGGGACTATAACTTGGTGTTGTAAAATTGTTTAGAACTGAATACAGCACTGAAGGTGTGGTATGACGAGAGCATGATATAGCTTAGATTGGATTTTACTGTTGTGGCTATATAGATCAGTTTTTTTTTTGCTGTTTTCACCATGATTAGACATGTTAAGAGTTGAGTCCACTAATAACCTGGATCTCTTTCATTTTCACCTTCAATTATTTCAACACCATTCATGAAGTACTCACGTTGCCTATTTTTTTTCTGTGCAGCACTTTACACTTGTCTGTATTACATTTCTTCTGCTATTGTTCAATCCGTTTACATATTTTGCCTAAATCATTTTGTGGATCTCACCTTTATGGTGGAACTTTGTCAGATTCTTTTTGAAAGTCAAGGGATACCTTACTGTTAGGCTTTCCCACAGAGCACTTGGGGTGTCACTTCAAAAAAGTAAAGGAGATGGGTCAGGCAGGATTTCCCCCTTCTGAATCCATGTTGACTGTTGTTTACTAGGCTATTATCCTACAGGGAATCCTCAAATTTACTCCTTATAATCAATAGAGTTATTTTGACGTAAGATTAATTGTTCTGTTTTGGCACATTATTTAAAAATTAGCAGCACGTTATGCTGTTCCAATTTATTAGGACCCCCAGGATTCACTGACTCCTTCAGAATGACTGTCAACACCTCACAAATCTTGGTCTTTGTGTCTTTTAGCACTCGGGGATTAAAAGCATCCATCTCTGGGGTTTCCATTCATTTTGAGACTTCTTAGTCTATTTATGACTTCCATTTCTTTTATTTTGAAGTCTCATATCATCTCATCCTTCCAGCATATTAATCTAACTCTAACTGTCTTCCAAATACAGCGTCCAGCAGTTTCTTAAAATAACACCAATATCTTGACATCAATCACTCTTCCTGGAAACCCGTTCCAGTTGTTGATAACCCCCTGTCCAGATATCGATACCCTGTTAAATATTAACTTTGTAATATTGCCTTTTTGAAAAAGAAAAATTACTGCTTTGTTGAAATGATTTTGTACAAGAAAAAAAACTGCATGAGCCCGCATTTGTTATTGACCTGTTATGTCCCTTCAATATATTTATAAAAGGGCACAAATCATTCTTAAAAGACTGTTCTAAAGTGACATTTTATATACTCTGTACATCCTCAATACAGCTATGGAATCACACCCATGGAGATCTCAAAAGGAGAACAACAATTTCAATTTCTGCAGCGCTCCTCATCTGCCTTCTCAGCATTTTACAGGGAAGTCAACAGTGAACAGCAAGCCAGAGGGAGATAAGGGAAGAGTTGGAGTAGTAAAGGTCCTGAGGAGGCCTTTGAATGCAAGGTTAGAAGGTGACAAGGCAGACATGTTGAAAGAGAGAGTTGCAGAGGGCATGAGCTGAAGGAATGACTGCCAGTATTGGAGTAGAGGGACAAGTGTGGGGTGCATGCACACAGAGAGCGTACAGATGGAAGATATCAGTGAGGTGGGGTGTGGGAAGGCCATGAGGGATTTGAAGTAGATGACAAGAGTCTTAAAATTGATTCACTCAGGCATGAGGAGCCAAGGTAGCTTGGCAATGATGGGAGTGAGAAATTTGCAGCCTTTTAGTGGGTGAGGCCAGGGACCATGAACTTTCAATATTTAACCTTTCTCTGCCTAAGCTCATACATAAAGAATGAGTCAGCACTTTCAGGGGAGAGGAAAAGAGCAGAGAACTGGGAAAAATCACACATACCGACACCAAAATAGCCTTTCTAAGAAGGCAAGCAATCAGTCACCTCAATGGAATAATGCCAGACAGAGTAAGCTAGCCCACTGAAGAAAGCCGACACCTCATTTCATTCTTAAATTAATGTGATACTGTTTAGCAAATACAGTGAAAACATTTAGAACATTCTAGGCTTTATCCCTGCAGCAGTTCTGAATCTAAACACAAAGTACAAGCCAATCTAGTAATGCAGTGGAAATCAATTTAAACACATAGGGCCTGATTTTAGCAGGCCTGCGGGTTTCCGGCGGGTTGGGTTTCGGGTGCGTGGCCTCCGCGCCCGTTGAAATTAGTGGGTTGCCCGCGCGATCGTAGCAGGCAACACACTAATCGGAATCAATTACCTGCTCCTCCGGGCTCCGCGCTGCTGGTCTGCGCGTCGGGCGGGCTGCGCATGCGCAGTACGATCTGTCAGCTGGAGGCTCTCTAGTTAAAGGGGCAGTCCTCCACTGACAGATGCTGCAACCAATGGAACAAATTACAGCATGGAGCAGCCCAGGGGGAAGGCTGCTCCCAGTTTAATGATGCCTCACCCCAGGTATCATCAGATGGGGTGAGGAGGAGGGGGAGGACAGAGATCTTCCACCCGGCGGGTGGGAGGAAGCGGCCTGCCTCTGCCACCAAGAAGGCCTGGCTCGAGGTGGCAGAGGGGGTCACCTGCGCCACCAACATATGGCCCACCTGCATACAGTGCAGGAGGCGCTGCAATGACCGCAGTAGGTCAGCCACAGTGAGAACACGTAGTCTTTCCCCTACACTCCGTCTGCCACAACACTGCCCCCACCCCACATCTCCTTCGGCACCGCCAACACTACTCTGTCACATCACCCTTCATACCCACTCAAACCCCATCCTCATCTTACCTCCACCTACTCACCTCGCCAGTACTCATCCTGCCACTAACACGCAACCCAATCCTCATACAATCTCATGGCTCTATCCCATACTCACCCTCTCGTGCATCTCCCTCACGGCCAGCCTCACTCAACCTGCCACCACCTGTGCTGCAGCCACAGGGCATGCATCACATATGTGCAGTAGGCAGCGTAAGGCAAACGTGTCGTGAGCATGAAGGGGGTGCACAAGGGTGTCGGAGGGTTTGTCATGGGTGTTACCTATATTGAATATCAGAGCAACAAACATCACACATTATATTGACACCACCACTGCCATGTCTCCGCGAATCCTGTCTGTTGTGTCCAATAATGCCCGCTCCTGGGTATCACTATGAGGACCCACCACTGATGCCACCCATCGTGTTACTGCAGAGTAGGTGCAGGTGTATTTGCAGGGCTCTTCCGCGCAGACGACTGAGAGACATCGGCCGTGTACCCGGCTGCACCCTGGAAGGATGCGGAGGAGAAGTTGTGGAGGGCAGTGGTGACTTTGACAGTGACAGGTAAGCAGTTGGTGCTGGGGTCAGCCAGGAGCAGCTCGGCATGAAAGAGCCTGCAGATCTCCACGACTACATGTCGAGCGAATCTGCGCCTCCGTGTGCACTGCTGCTCAGAGAGGTCCGGGGAGCTGCGCCTCGGTCTGTGGACCCTGTGGCGAGGGTAGTGCCCTCTGCGATGCGTCTCTCTCTGCGGTAGCCCTCCCTCCTGCTGTGCAGGTGGGCGTGCAACAACACCGTGTTGGGGGGCTCCACGTCTCTGCGGCGGACGGCGTGGACTGCGAGGCTGCTGGGGCTGGTCATGCTGTTCGTCCTCCGAGGGTGTCCACGCACCACCCATCTGGCAGGTGTTGGTCTGAGGGGTTGTGCAGGGTAGGTGGGTGGTTCCTCGGACTGGGGCTGCGGTTTCGTGTCGGTCTGTCCTCTGGCTTGGCGGGGGGTGGTGGGGGGCAGGGGTTGCCCTCTGTGACGCGGTGGCCTCCTGCGTGGGTGAGGGCTCTCCCCCGTGGAGTGCGCCTTGGCACCTGCCACAGGCTGCTGGCTGCAACACGCCTGGTTGGAGGGAGACTGTTTCCCCCAGTGTGGGAAACACTCTGCGATGAAGGTGAAATCCCACACTTCCTCTTTTGACAGCTGATTCAGCTCATTAAATGACCTCAACAAGCAAGGTAAGTACACTCAAGTGGAACCCCGCTGGCTTTAATTGCCTGCCCGGAAGTGGTTGGGATCGCGGCGCGATCCGGTCACGTGACCGGATATCGGGATTTTCGGGGCCCCCCCGCTGGAAACCCGCAGGAAACCCGACGCTAAAATCGAGCCCATAGTATAAATCAATGTAAACACATAACTATTAGGATTAGAATAGGGATAACAGTTGGCATAGAGATAAAATGGAGATAGGACACAAGTGGAGTGGAAGCATGATGGGTTGAGGGTTCATGTACAGTGGATATTAACTATCATATTTAATTCTAGCTAGAATGCATAGTAGTCAGAAACATGTGTATCAGAACAAAACAGCTTGTACTTAACAGAAATGTAGTCCCATAGAAAGTAAATGGAGAAATAAAATGCATAAATGGATCAAGCATGCTTTTATCTGGATTTCTCTTCAAAGTGGAATGGCCTCCCAGAATAGCTTGTAATTACTTTCAAGAAAGTGAAGAGCTATGTAATGTACTTGTGCTCTAAAAGAAAACACAATCACATAATAGAGAGTACATCGTTAAATAAAACAGAGCAGAAGATAGACTAGTTGCAACAGCTAGCCGAATGTTGAAAGTAATGCCACGTTATATGGCAGAGATTGCCAAAGTAAATAGAATGTAAGGGTTTATAGATCCATAGCATATATAAACTGGCAATGCAGTTAAGGCATTTTCTATCGCTACCCTTGTTTAGCCTTGGCGTATGTTGTCAACTTTTGGTCACAGTACTCATTAAAAGACCTAGAAAAGGGTCAAAGAGCAACAAAGCCATGTCCCAGAGCTTAGATCACAAAAGGAGCTCAGCGGGTTCTCACTGAAGAAAAAAAGCTGGGATGGGAGAAGGAGGATCAGGAGATCCAATTAAACTTTTAAAATTATGAACAGAATCAAAACCACGGATATGAGGAAAACAGAACCTGGGAAAGAGAACCACATGACATTATTATCAACTGTTGAAACCACAAACTAGTGTTTGCTTCTACTTATCATAGCATCATAGTAGGTGCAGCACAGGAGGAGGCCATTCGGCCCATCACGTCTGTGCCGGCTCTTTGAAAGAGCTATCCAATTAGTCCCACTCCCCTGCTCTTTCCCCATAGCCCTGTAAATATTTTCCCTTCAAGTATTTATCCAATTCCTTTTTGAAAGTTGCTATTGAATCTGTTTCCACCACCCTTTCAGGCAGTGCATTCCAGATCATTACAATTCGCTGCGTAAAAAAACGATTCCTTGTGTTGCCTCTGGCTCTTTTGCCGATCACCTTAAATCTGTGTCCTTTGGTTACTGACCCTTCTGCCACTGGAAACAGTTTCTCCTTATTTACTCTATCAAAACCCTTCATGATTATTGTCATTAACTTATGGAATTTACTGTCACTTAGAGTGGTCAATTGTGGCTCGATGCAAAATCTAGTGGGCTGATTGCTGTTTCATTGGGGAGTATAGGAATAGGACCTGTGACCAATTCAGGAGTGAGTTGGAAATAGCCTATGTGGATCCTTAATACAGATGAAAATAACAGTAAAGCTGGAAGGCCAGTCTTCATTCCTACATTTGTGTGTTCTGCTGTTCTCAGATTTTAGCCTTAGGGATTTATTAATATAAGCAAGGACCCATCATGTTGAAACTACTTGGTATCTATTTAATTACCTTCCAATGCACAGTCCAGCACATCCTGTCCAGTCCACTAAGTGCAAGTGATGCAGATTAATGCACAGATGAGAGAAAAGGACATTTTCATATTTTTCATTTTTATTTCAGAGATGAACCCATTAGCTGTGGAAAATATGCCCTAAGGGCCTTTAGGTTTGGTGCAGTTTCTAAAATTAACAGCAATACTTGAAGACTTATCTATTAGAATTGTGGTGCTTGCCAATATCTAATTAAAAGCTGAATGTCCTTGGCTGTACTGATTAAATTTGAATAGCAGTGCAATCTGCTCAATCCTGTTGTATGATCAGCTGGAAAATAAACATGTGTTTGTCAATAATGTTTTTGCAGTGAAACCACCCTGTTTTAGTGACCTCCCAAAACCAAACTCCTGGATTGCCACTTCCAGTCTAGGGGGCCGTTACCCATCAAGTTTGGATTAAGTAATCCAGTATTTGAGTGAGCTGAATTAAAATTTCTTGCATTTACATAACACCTTAAAATTTGTAAGTGCTTCATGGAGGCAGACACTGATAATAAGCAGTAATAAAATAAATAAGTAGGGGAGGAGAGCAAAGTAATGGTTGAGGAAGTAGATTTTGAGGAGGCTTTGTGTGGTGAAGAGCTTAGGGACAGAGATCCAGAGTGTAAAGCCAAGGCAGCTGAAAGCTCTGCCAATGAAGATGGATGGAAGGGGGGAGGCCAGAGACACCAGACGCACGGGCAGAAGGCCCGTGCTGGCACAGAGGCTGAAGGAGGTTGAAGAGGTAGGGGCGAGGCCATGGAAGGATTTGTAAACAAAGTTGAGGCTTTGGGGGATGGGGAGGGCAATGGTCAGGGTGAGGACAGGGGTGATGGAGGAGAACGAAGTTTTGCATAAATTGAAGTTTAGCATAAATTAAAGCTCGAGAGACTGGTCAATAAAGCATTAGAGAAGTCAAGCCTGGAGGCAATGACGGTATGAGTGAGATGTAAACCAGGCACCTAAAGTCTATTTCTTTCATATAAGTCTATTCTTCCCACTTACTTACTTGTCTCATGATGTGAAAGTATTACAGTGACTAAGGTTTTGAATGAATTTCCATCATCAGCAAAGCAAAGGTCAGAACTGAAATCACAACCTCACTCCATCTTCCAACCTTATCCTGATTTCTATTCAATTTTAGACTAGATGAAAAGTTAGAACTCTACCTGTATATAAGGGCTAGCTAGAATCATAAAGATAGGTTTTCACAATAAAACATGTTTAATGTGACTTTGTGCAAGTGGAAGACTAAGAAAAAGGTACATTTTACAATTTTCAGAAAGACAATTTTTAACCAAACAACCCCATCTACCTGCCTTCTCATTGCATCCCTCAACCCTATCTGCCTCCATAATTCTCGAACCCATTTGTAATGCCAACGTCAGTGGCCTCCCCTGGCAATTTAGTCCACAAATCTATTGCTCAAAGCAGTTTTCCCAGTTTTGTCACCTAATGCAAGCAAATGCTCCCGGGTCAGACACAACACATAGAAGATGAAGACTAAAGCTCTCTGTATTCTGCCCTAACAATGCTTCTTAACCCTCAGTGTCAGGAGAGCCGCCTCTACTGCACCAGTGTGACATTTCTGTTTCTACAGTGTCATCCTCCTGGCCTCTTTGAGTACGATTGCCAAACTGTGCTAAATTGTGTGAGCAGTTTTTGTGCTGTGGACACATGCCCAGGTTGAAACGAATCCAAATTCATTTCATGCAGAGCCCTTACAACCAACAGAGAGAAAAAAGACTTTCTTTCATCCTGGCTGTCTGGACTGAATTCAATCCCTAGTTCCAGAGGTAAAAGGACAGTGTGCTAATCTGCTGTGCCAAGCAGTTGCTGAAACATACTTCATTTGACCCAATGGGACCAATTTTCCTGGCTCCCCTCCTCAGCTTGCTGACAGGCCCCTCAGGCTTTCCAATCTGATGGGGGGGACCCAGCCTAAGCCCAGTGCCAGCTTCTTGGGGCACCCCTACATCTAGCTACCCCTGCACCACATTGTCAGGAAATTGAGGAGGCGGCCAAGGAATGCCCATGCACCTCATTTATATGAGTACAATGGGCCTGCATCTCAAGGCAAACCCCAGGAATCCCAGAGCCTGCTCCCTTTTGCCTGGCATTTGCCCCTGGGGCCACCTTCTTCCAGAAATCCCTCCCCTTTCTCCATATATGTGATCCTGCATTCATGGCCAGGACGATGGCCTCCCTTGCCTGATTTGCCCCTAATTATTGAAAGGTCACCGCTTTACACCCTACAGAACACTTATCCTTGCCCTCACACCATCTACTATAAGTTGCAAATAGTCATCACTGAATCTTGGTTTATCTCTTTTGCACTGCTCCTCCATTTTGTCCAGAGATTTGGCACTCCATAGTTGGTTTGTCCCAAAGCGTGCAATTTATACCAGTGAAGTGAGTGTTTAGTAACATTTTTACAGGTGCTTTTGAGTTGGCCACTCAGTTTTTTTTATTATTCGTTCATGGGATGTGGATGTCGCTGGCGAGACCAGCATTTATTGCCCATCCCTAATTGCCCTTGAGAAGGTGGTGGTGAGCCGCCTTCTTGAACCGCCGCAGTCTGTGCGGTGAAGGTTCTCCCACAGTGCTGTTAGGAAGGGAGTTCCAGGATTTTGACCCAGCGACGGTGAAAGAACGGCGATATATTTCCAAGTCGAGATGGTGTGTGACTTGAAGGGGAACGTGCAGGTGGTGTTGTTCCCATGTGCCTCCAGTGCATCGGATGGTACATACTGCAGCCACAGTGCGCTGGTGGTGAAGGGATTGAATGTTTAGGGTGGTGGATGGGGTGCCAATCAAGCGGGCTGCTTTGTCCTGGATGGTGTTGAGCTTCTTGAGTGTTGTTGGAGCTGCACTCATCCAGGCAAGTGGAAAGTATTCCATCACATTCCTGACTTGTGCCTTGTAGATGGTGGAAAGGCTTTGGGGAGTCAGGAGGTGAGTCACTCGCCGCAGAATACCCAGCCTCTGACCTGCTCTTCTAGCCACAGTATTTATATGGCTGGTCCAGTTAAGTTTCTGGTCAATGGTGACCCCCAGGATGTTGATGGTGGGGGATTCGGCGATGGTAATGCCGTTAAATGTCAAGGGGAGGCAGTTAGACACTCTCTTGTTGGAGATGGTCATTGCCTGGCACTTGTCTGGCGCGAATGTTACTTGCCACTTATCAGCCCAAGCCTGGATGTTGTCCAGGTCTTGTTGCATGCGGGCATGGACTGCGTCATTATCTGAGGGGTTGCGAATGGAACTGAACACTGTGCAATCATCAGCGAACATCCCCATTTCTGACCTTATGATGGAGGGAAGGTCATTGATGAAGCAGCTGAAGATGGTTGGGCCTAGGACACTGACCTGAGGAACTCCTGCAGCAATGTCATGGGGCTGAGATGATTGGCCTCCAACAACCACTCCCATCTTCCTTTGTACTAGGTATGACTCCAGCCACTGGAGAGTTTTCCCCCTGATTCCCATTGACTTCAATTTTACTAGGGCTCCTTGGTGCCACACTCGGTCAAATGCTGCCTTGATGTCAAGGGCAGTCACTCTCACCTCACCTCTGGAATTCAGCTCTTTTGTCCATGTTTGGGCCAAGGCTGTAATGAGGTCTGGAGCTGAGTGGTCCTGGCGGAACCCAAACTGAGCATTGGTGAGCATGTTATTGGTGAGTAAGTGCCGCTTGATAGCACTGTCGACGACACCTTCCATCACTTTGCTGATGATTAAGAGTCGGCTGATGGGGCGGTAATTGGCCGGATTGGATTTGTCCTGCTTTTTGTGGACAGGACATACCTGGGCAATTTTCCACATTGTCGGGTAGATGCCAGTGTTGTAGCTGTACTGGAACAGTTTGGCTAGTGGCGCAGCTAGTTCCGGAGCACATGTCTTCAGCACTGCAGCCGGGATGTTGTCGGGGCCCATAGCCCTTGCTGTATCCAGTGCACTCAGCCATTTCTTGATATCATGTGGAGTGAATCGAATTGGCTGAAGACTGGCTTCTGTGATGGTGGGGATATCGGGAGGAGGCCGAGATGGATCATCCACTCGACACTTCTGGCTGAAGATGGTTGCAAACGCTTCAGCCTTGTCTTTTGCACTCACGTGCTGGACTCCGCCATCATTGAGGATGGGGATGTTTACAGAGCCTCCTCCTCCAGTTAGTTATTTAATTGTCCACCACCATTCACGACTGGGCAGGACTTTGATCTGATCTGTTGGTTGTGGAATCGCTTCGCTCTGTCTATAGCATGCTAGATCTGTTCTGAATCTATCCCATTTGGCACAGTAATAGTGCCACACACTATTGGATGGTGTCCTTAGTGCGAAGATGGGACATCGTCTCCACGAGGACTGTGCGGTGGTCGCTCCTACCAATACTGACATGGACAGATCCATTTGCGACAGGTAGATTGGTGAGGATGAGGTCAAGTAAGTTTTTGCCTCGTGTTGGTTTGCTCACCACCTGCCGCAGGCCCAGTCTAGCAGCTATGCCCTTCAGGACTCAGCCAGCTCGGTCAGTAGTGGTGCTACCAAGCCACTCTTGGTGATGGACATTGAAGTCCCCCACCCAGAGTACATTCTGTGCCCTTGCTACCCTCAGTGATTCCTCCAAGTGGTGTTCAACATGGAGGAGGACTGATTCATCAGCTGAGGGAGGGCGGTAGATGGTAATCAGCAGGAGGTTTCCTTGCCCATGTTTGACCTGATGCCATGAGATTTCATGGGGTCCAGAGTCAATGTTGAGGACTCCCAGGGCCACTCCCTCCTGACTGTATATCACTGTACCGCCACCTCTGGTCGGTCTGTCCTGCTGGTGGGATAGGACATACCCAGGGATGGTGATGGAAGAGTCTGGGACATTGGCTGAAAGGTATGATTCTGTGAGTATGGCTATGTCAGGCTGTTGCTTGACTAGTCTGTGGGACAGCTCTCCCAATTTTGGCACAAGTCCCCAGATGCTAGTGAGGAGGACTTTGCAGGGTCGACTGGGCTTGGTTTGCCTTTGTCAGTGTCTGGTGCCTAGTGGTCTGGCCAGTTTTATTCTTATTGTGACTTTTTTTTAAGCGAGATTGAACAACTGAGCGGCTTGCTAGGCCATTTCAGAGGGCAATTAAGAATAAACCGGGTCTGGAGTCACATATAGGCCAGACCCGGTGAGGACGGCAGGTTTCCTTCCCTAAAGTGGATTAGTGAACCAGATGGGTTTTTATATCAATCCGGTAGTTTCATGGCTACCATTACTGATACTGGTATTTTAAGTCCAAATTTTTTTATTTAGTTAATTGAATTTAAATTCCCCAGCTGCCGTAGCAGAATTTGAACTCATAACTCTGGATTATTAGTCCAATAACATAACCACTATGCTACCGTACCCGTGACGTTGTACATTAGCTTTAGCATAACTAACATACCTGCACTTACAGAAAGCACACACAATAACATTTTGTATCTTTGCAGTGTGTTGAAAAAAGGGCAAATAATTATGCCAATTTAAGACACTGTGCAATAAGAGGAATTTTACCTTTTTGGTTTGTTAGGTGAAATGGGGTGGAGAGGCAAAGGTCACGTCCAGAAGTCAGGACTTGTGTAATTTTTTGCAAAGATAATTGACGCCATATTCATTGAATTGTTTGCCTTACCCTGATCCAATGGGTTGTTTTAGCAGAAGAAAGCCATTTGGGCAGAGCTGAAACCAACAAAAAGTAATTTACAACTGATAGCCAAACTTCCCATGTGGCTGCATTCATCTGCACTTGCAATTTTTGCCTTTTGTTTTGTTTCTAATAATCAAGAAATTCAGCTCTTTCTCAGTCTTCCTAAATTGTACAATTCAATTGGTCCAACAGAAGGGACGTGCAATAAAATGGGGAGAAAGCTCTCCAGTTAATAAGTGCACTATGCGGTGTAGAAATGAGCCATACAGAACAGGAAGTTCCCAGGTACGATCCATAGTCTGTGCTGTTAGCTGACCTGAAGGTAAAGGTAAAACTGAGCTCGATGCCACTGAGCTCGGGAGGGGAAAAGAAATCAGAATTCCTTCTTCTGATTGCTATCCAGCATCTGCTGCCAGGAAATGTAGCTGTCGGGTGAGAAAAAGGTTAAGATTCAGCTGTGATGTTCCTCGTGGTTGATTAGGCTGGCAACACGTATTGTCTAGACTCACACATGAGGAACGGCCATTGCTTGAGGTAATCGGTGTCCCTGGAATTGCACCCCATCAGGAATCAGCACCCACAGGGGGATAAAATGGAAAAAGAAATCTGCAAATCCATTCTTCACAAGGGGCATTGAAATGCTGCAGATCACAGATAGAAGCACGAAGAATAATAAAATGTAAACATTGATTGCCATTAGAAAACAGAGGCGGTAAAGATTGACTGTTGCGGGGAGGGGGAGAATTCCTCAAATCAATAATTTTGGTAAAAACAGTCAACAGGCTATTCCATTTTGTACTGAGACCGATTCTTTTCACTAACATTATTGATTGGGCGAATTTCTACTCCCTCGATGCTTTAGTTCCTGACATAGAAATGATTGATTTTTAAACCTCTGTATTCTTTCATTACTCATGCCTCATGATGTGTGTGTGTGTACAAACACAAAATTAAATCTTTTGTTCTGTTGCAGATTTCTAATTTAACACTGGATGCAGTACAAACTTTCCCAGGCATGTGAAATAATGGGCAGCTTCATGCCATGGAACCTGCATCTACTAAGAGCTGGGTTGAGGCTGCCCAAGGTAACACCTCCAATGTGGAAGAGAGAGGCTGACTGTGAAAGGCTGCTGGAGATCTACTGGTGTCCCATCATAACTCTGGCAGGAGATGGGAGGCATCTCTGGGGAAATGGTATAATTGGCTGAAAACAGTCATTTACCCTGTTTCCCTGGGATTCTGCTGGTCTGGTACTGGAGTTACCATGGGCGATCTATATAATTTCAGGACTGATATGTTTGTCCCACCAGCAAGGGTTGGATTTGAACTTGGGACCAAGAGATGAAAAGGGCATTGGAATCATAGAATCTTACAGCACAGAAGGAGGCTATTCAGCCCATTGTGCCTGTGCCGGCTCTTTGAAAGAGCTGTCCAATTAAGTCCCACACTCCAGCTTTTTCCCCACAATACTGCAACTTAATCCTCAATGTCCAATTGCCTTCTGAAAGTTCCTATGGAATCTGATTTCACCATCCTTTCAGATAATGCGTTCCAAATCTCATCAACCCTCTGTGTGAAAAAATGTCTCCTCATTTCCCTTCTAGTTCTTTTGCTGATTATTTTAAATCTCTGACCTTTGGTTACTGACCCACTTGCCAAAGGAAACAGTTTCTCTCCACTTGCTCTATCAAAACCCCTCATAATTTTGAATACCTCTATTAGGTCTCCCCTTAACCTTTTCTACTCTAAGGAGAACAATCCCAGTTTCTCCAATCTCTCCACATGACTGAAGTCCCTCATCCCTGGTATGATCCTGGTAAACCCCCTCTGTGCCCTCTCCAAGGCCTTGACATCCTTTCTAAAGTGTGGTGCCCAGAATTGCACACAATAATACAATAATAGCTGAGGCCTAACCCGTGTTTTGTAAAGGTGTAGCGTGACTTCCTTGTTTTTGTATTCAATGCCCCTATTTACAATTGGGGTATATGAACAGTGTGTGGTTAGTTACAGTCCCATTGTGATGTAGCATGGGTAATCATTGTCTCACAGAGCTTGCCTGATTACCTTATGGAGTCGGAGAGGAACTTGCCAGAGATTTTTCTGGAACTAGCCACAATTTTTTTTCACTCTGGTTTTTAGTCTCCCCCAGGCGTTAACATTACTGACTGGGGAGGTCAATAGATGAGGCAGGTCGAGCACTGATAAACCTGATCTCTTTTTCAACCTTTTTTTTGTATGTTCAATTAATTATCTAATAATAAGCATTTTTTTTAAAATCTCAATACCTGAATCTCTATCCTGACTTGTAAGACTCTCGGACAATCCATTTTTTTTCTTTCTTCAAATCTCTCCTCTGTCGTTCCTCGTCTCTTTTTCTCTTGAAGGCAATGACTCGCACAATGGAGTACAGTTCCACAGATGTTGGGCAGATGCTGTGTACTACATCCAAGTGACCACTATTCATCTGTGATGCTTGATAGTGAGTGGCGGCAGCCTATTTGATTGAGGAGGATCCTGACAGCCAAGGACAATCTTGTCCCTACCTGATGTTCACACTCACACATTTCCAACAGGAATCACTGGAGAAGAATCAGGAGCAGGAACCCTGAAAGATTTTCCCTTCCCAAACTCAGGAATGCCATTGCCAGCTGTAATGCCCCTAGGGCTGCTTCAGCTAACTCCACACAGATCAGGAATCAGTTGGCTGCCTGTTTAAGATTTGTTATAATTTTTGGTTCATCGCTGTTCATTACTAACATTGCCGCTAGAAGAGGCAGGAAGAATTTTTTGTTTTTCTGAAGCTTGATGGCTTCTGAACCCGTCGGCTTTATGGGTTGATTTTCCTCTATGGACACCCGCTATCCCTGTGAGGAAGCAGATGTCCACGATTTTACTCTCCTGGACCATTTGCATGGACCCAGCAAACTCCAAGTGCAGGCCTGCTCCTTGGCTGAAGTCCAAGAGCAAGAAGGCCCCAAAGCTTTTAAATCATCCTGGGGGAATGGGGGTGACGGGGGGGTGGGGGGGTCAGCATGCCACAAAAATGTAAAACTTGCCTGCATTTTCTGTGACCCACACCTAGGGCCTCTGCTGACACTCTGGTCCACAGTGGCCCAGTGGCAGGCCCTTGTGCCTGGTATTTTCAGACGTGCCTAAACTGGACATCCGACAGCCTCAGAAAATGAGTCGGAAGGCCGCAAATGCTCCCTCCCATCTCATTATAATAGGAACATTGGCTCTGGGCCTACCACAGACACAGGCCCAGTTACAACTGCTGGGGATGCGCCAGGATATCCCAGGGTAGCACAATGGAGGCGGTGTCCTGATTTAATAGATCTTCACCCCGATTTCCTCTTTACTGCATCTGAGGAACCTCAAGTCATGCATGAAATAGAACTTATCGTTGGACTATAACTTGGTGTTGTAAAATTGTTTACAATTGTTAACCCCAGTCCATCACCGGCATCTCCACATCATGAAATAGAACAGCTGAGATAAAACATCGCTGCTGCGTTCAGGGAAGAGCAACCTTTGTTCAACATTAGATGACATACAAACATCCACTCATGAAAAGTGGGACAGTTTTTCCCCTGAACACTGAATGTTGTGGATTCACTATACTCTGTAAAAAGTTATCCAGGCAGCAATTCTGATGACCTGAGTTGATAATTTCCTGCTATATTTCTAACAATTACAATACGATGTCCTTCAGCAATATTGGGTCAAGCTACTCGATAGCTGGAGGATAGAATCTACAGTGGCAACAGGACTTAAAACAAATGCGGTTATTATTTCCAACTTAACCAGTTGAAGGGAATAAGTAAGACTGCCTTTCTGTCCTTGACATGTCGATACAGAGGGCAGTTATTAGACCATCCCTACTGCATTATACCTATCTAACAGCATTTTCAATTGCATTGTTACATCCTAACGTACCAGACCATTTTTGATATCATCAACCCTTGGTGCTATCCACTGCCTCTTCCTGTCAAACTGTCCTATCAGTGTCAGCTCTGATCATTCATTCTCCACACCTGTCCAAACCATTTCGATTTCAAACCATATTTCTGCAATGTGTTTGCCGCAAGCACTGCTGGGAGCATTTGATCTTTTCTGTTGGTGACATGATCTGTCCATCCAATGCATGCGATGGGTCGGCGGTGTTTAATCTCAAATGTCAATTATTTCTTCTTGTTTTCCATTTTTAAACTTCAGATTTCTGCACTGCACAGTAACACTGAAAATGAACAAGGATTCAAAATGTCTTACTGTTGTCTTGTGGGCCAGCTCTCTGCTGCCCCAAATGATCTAAATACTCTTACACTTAATCTAATTATTTTGCTATGTCCATACTAGAATCATAGAAAATTTACGGCACAGAAGGAGGCCATTTGGCCCATCGTGTCCGCACCGGCCGAAAATGAGCCACCCAGCCTAATCTCACTTTCCAGCACTTGGCCTGTAGCCATGTAAGTTACGGCACTTCAGGTGCACATCCAGGTACTTTTGTAATGAGTTGAGGGTTTCTGCCTCTACCATCCGTTCAGGCAGTGAGTTTCAGACCCCCACAACCCTCTGGGTGAAAAAATTTCTCCTCAACTCCCCTCTAATCCTTCAACCAATTACTTTAAATCTATGCCGCCTGGTTATTGACCTCTCTGCTAAGGGAAATAGGTCCTTCCTATCCACTCGATCTACGCCCCTCATAATTTTATATACTTCAATTGAATCACCTCTCAGTCTCCTCTGTTCCAAGGAAAATAACCCCAGCCTATCCAATCTTTCCTCATAGCTAAAATTTTCCAGTCCTGGCAACATCCTCGGAAATCTCCTCTGTACCCTCTCTCGATCAATCACATCCTTCCTGTAATGTGGTGACCAGAACTGTACGCAGTACTCAAGCTGTGGCCTAACTAGTGTTTTATACAGTTCCAGCATAAACTCCCTGCTCTTATATTCTATGCCTCAGCTAATAAAGGAAAGTATTCCATATGCCTTTTCAACCACCTTATCTACCTGTCCTGCTATCTTCAGGGATCTGTGAACATGCACTCCAAGGTCCCTCACTTCCTCTACCCCTCTCAGTATCCTCCCATTTATTGTGTATTCCCTTGTGGTTGCCCTCCCTAAATGCATTATCTCACATTTCTCTGGACTGAATTCCAATTGCCACTTTTCTGCCCACCTGACCAGTCCATTGATATCTTCCTGCAGTCTACGGCTTTCTTCCTCACTATCAACCACACGGCCAATTTTTGTATCATCTGCAAATTTCTTAATCATGAAGCCTACATTTAAGTCCAAATTATTAACATATACCACAAAAAGCAAGGGACCCAGTACTGAGCCCTGTGGAACTCCACTGGAAACATCCTTCCAGTCACAAAAACACCTGTCAACCATTACCCTTTGCTTCCTGCCACTGAGCCAATTTTGGATCCAACTTGCCACTTTCCCTTGGATCCCATGGGCTTGTACTTTTTTGACCAGTCTGCCATGTGGGACCTTGTCAAAAGCCTTGTAAAAATCCATGTAGACTACCCTCAACTACCCTCATCTACCCTCCTTGTTACCTCCTCGAAAACTTCAATCAAATTAGTCAGACACGACCTTCCCTTAATAAATCCATGCTGACTGTCCTTGATTACTCCGTGCCTTTCCAAATGACGGTTTATCCTGTCCCTCAGAATTGATTCCAATAATTTGCCCACCACCGATGTTAGACTGACTGGTCTATAATTACTCGGTCTATCCCTCGCTCACTTTTTAAACAACGATACAACGTTAGCAGTCCTCCAATGCTCCGGCACCACGCCAGTATCCAGTGAGGATTGGAAAATGATGCTCAGAGCCTCCGCTATTTCCTCCCTTGCTTCTTTTAACAGCGTGGGATACATTTCATCCAGCCCTGATGATTTATCTACTTTCAAAGATGCTAAACCCCTTAATACTTTTTCTCTCACTATGTTTATCCCATCCAATATTTCACACTCCTCCTTAACCACAATGTCTGCATCGTCCCTCTCTTATGTGAAGACAGACACAAAGTATTCATTAAGAACCATACCAACATCTCCCGCCTCCACACATAGTTTACCTTTATGCTCTCCACTAGGCTCTTTCCTTAGTTATCCTCTTGCTCTTAATGTATTTATAAAACATCTTTGTGCTTTCCTTGATTTTACATGCCAATATTTTTTCATGCCCTCTATTTGCTTTCCTAATTTCCTTTATAATTTCACCCCTGCACTTTCTACACTCCTCTAGGCTTTCTGCAATATTTAGTTCTCAGTGTCTGATGTAAGCTTTCCTTTTCTGCCTTATCTGACCCTGTATGCTCCTTGACATTCAGGGGGCTCTAGAATTGGCAGTCCCACCCTTTTTCTTTGTGGGAACATGTTTACTCTGAACCCCTTGAATCTCTCCCTTGAACGCCTCCCACTGCTCTGAAATTGATTTATCTTCAAGTAGCTGTTTCCAGTCCATTTTTGCTAAATCACTTCCCAGATTAGAAAAATTGGCCTTTCCCCAATTGAGAACTTTAACTCCTGTTCTGTCTTTGTCCTTTTCCATAACTATGCTAAAACTAACTGAATTATGATCACTACCACCGAAATGCTCTCCCACTGCTACTCCTTCCACCTGCCCAGCTTCATTTCCTAAAATTAAATCCAGAACTCCCCCCTCTCTTGTTGGGCTTGCTACGTACTGGCTAAAAAAAGTTCTTCTGAATGCACTTTCTGAATTTTGTGCACTCTATGCCCTTCACACTGTCTGTATCCCAGTTAATATTCGGGTAGTTGAAATCCCCTACTATTACTGCCTTATTGTTTTTGCACTTCTCAGAAATTTGCCTACATATTTGCTCTTCTATCTCCCTCTGGCTACTATAGTCATATCATAGTATCATAGTAGGTACAGCACAGGAGGAGGCCGTTCGGCCCATTGTGCCTGTGCCAGCTCTTTAAAAGAGCTATCCAATTAATCCCATTCCCATGCTCTTTCCCCATAGCCCTATAAAGTTTTTCCCTTTTAAAAGTTACTGTTGAATCTGCTTCCATCACCCTTTCAGGTAGTGCATTCCAGATCATTACAACTCGCTGAATAAAAAAAATGTTTCCTCATGTCGCCTCTGGCTCTTTTGCCGATCTCCTTAAATCTGTGTCCTCTGGTTACTGACCCTTCTGCCACTGGAAACAGTTTCTCCTTATTTACTCTATCAAAACTGTTCATGATTTTGAACATCTCTATCAAACCTCACCTTAACCTTCTCTGTTCTAAGGAGAACAACCTCAGCTTCTCCAGCCTCTCCACATAACTGAAGTCTCTCACCCCTGGTACCATTCCAGTATCTCTCTTCTGCACCCTCTCTAAGGCCTTGACATCCTTCCTAAAGTGTGGTGCCCAGAATTGAACACAATACTCCAGCTGAGGCCTAACCAGTGTTTTATAAAGGTTTAGCATAACTTCCTTACTTTTGTACCCTATGCCTCTATTAATAAAGTCCAGGATCCCGTATGCTTTTTAACAGCCTTCTCAACTTGTCCTGCCACCTTCAATGATTTGTGTATGTGCAGCCCCAGCTCTCTCTGTTCCTGCACCCCCTTTAAAATTGTACCATTTAGTTTATATTGCCTCTCCACATCCTTCCTACCAAAATGCATCACTTCACACTTCACTGCGTTAAATTTAATCATTAATAGTATTGAAACTATTATCTGGTTAGGTGAGCTGATTTGTACTATTAAGCTGCCAGTATCTAACACTGATTAACACAGTACCTTTTTTTTTTAGCACAACACCATAGTCTATATTTCCCTCTGGAAAAAAATGGGTGAGATGTTCATTTTTTTCCTTGGGCGAATCAAGAACGAGCATAATCTTAAAATTAGAGGTAGGCCATTTAGGAGGGAAATCAGGAAGTACTTTTTCACACAAAGGGAGGTAGAAATCCGGAATTCTCTTCCACAAAAGGCTGTGGATGCTGGAACAATTGGATTTTTCAAGCCTGAGATTGGTAGATTTTTGTTTCTTAATGGTATCAAGGCGATATGGAGCTAAGGCGGGTAAATGGAGTTGAGGTACAGATCAGCTATAATTTAATTGAATGTTGTAGCAGGCTCGAGGGGTTGAATGGCCTACTCCTGCTCTTAAGTTCCTAATGTATGACTTGCTGACAAGATCGCAGGAACATGAGGTTTTGAGACATGCAATTGCTGAGAATGCTGTTTTTGTTGGCTGTAACACAAAATTAGGATCCAACTCCTGCGCTTCTTTAACAATTATCTTTTTAACCATTTACCCAAGCCGCTAACGTGCCATTTGATGAGGAGACTCAACGTTTGCTAACCCAGCTGTATCATACAATCATAGAATCACAGAAAGGTTAAAGCATGGAAGGAGGCCATTTAGCCCATCGCATCCGCGACGGCTCAATGCATGAGCAACCCTACTAATCCCACTCCCCTGCCCTATCCCCGTAGCCCTGCATGTTTTATCGTTTCAAGTACTTATCCAGTTCCCTTTTGAAGGGCATGATTGAATCTGCCTCCACCACTCCCTCGGGCAGTGCATTCCAGATCCCAACCACTCGCTGTGTAAAACTGTTTTTCCTCATTTTACCTTCTGTTGCCAATCACAAGTAAGTAGAATGCAATTTTGTGGTAAATGGCTGAAGCAAAATTGAGAAAATCCCAATTTACCGGATTCAGGGCTTCTTCGCTTTTTTAAATAAACGAGTCAGACGCAAGGGTTTTACATAGAATGTACAGCACAGAAACAGGCCATTCGGCCAAACAGTTCCATGCCGGTGTTTATGCTCCATGAGGCTCCTCCTTCCCTACTTCATTTAACCCTATCAGCATATCCTTCTATTCCTTTCTCCCTCATGTATTTATCTAGATTCCCCTTAAATGCGTCTATGCTTTTCACCTCAGCTACTCCTTGTGGTAACGAGTTCCACATTCTCACCGCACTCTGGGTAAAGAAGTTTCTCCTGAATTCCCTATTGGATTTATTAGTGGCTATCTTATATTTATGGCCCCTAGTTCTGGTCTCCCCTGCAAGCGGAAACATCTTCTCTATGTCTACCCTATCAAACCCTTTCATAATCTTAAAGACCTCTATCAGGTTTATAGATACGTCTCAATAAACAACATCCTAATCCCCATGAAATCACTCACCACATAACATACGTTTTTTACGCTGGAAAGTGATCTCAACATAAAATGTAGAAATTGAAAGATTGTTTCCGTAGGAAAGCTGTATCATGTTTGCATGTAGCCCATTTGTCATTTCAAAGCTACTTTTTTCCCTTGGTGAAGTTAAAGTGAAAGCAACTGGAATATAGAGTACCAAAACCTGTTAAAGTTTAGCATCTCTGCTAAACGTTTTCTCTTGTTTTACTTTAGATTGTCTTGAAATCAATTTAAAAGTAGAGACAAATATGAAATAGCTGTGTAGAAAGACATATTTAAGAGATCAGACCAGCTGCTATTTTCTGCCCGTTTCTGGGATGGCAGCTGAACGACGACGGCATGGAGATGAGGCGGGGAGTTAAAATATCCCTGGCCTGAAATCTGAGCCTGCGAGTGTGTTTTGCAATTAACCCACCCACCACCGCTGCCCGCCCGAAACTCACGGAGTTAAAATCAACCCCATATTCATGCAACCTGTATATAGTGTTTTGAGCTCTTGTTAATGATATCTGGATTGTGTGAGTTGAAATCTAAAAGCATTGGATGGCCTAAGGAGTGCAGAATCCCTTAACCTCTAACTGAGTGTTGTACAGGTAATTACTTTACAAGAAATAAGTAGAACAAAGAGACAGAGAGAAATATAAGAAGGGTTAATTAAGCAGACTGAGCATAATAAACACAGCTCATAATTTGACCACAATAACTTTGCTAGATAGAAATACAAAAATGTTCACATACTTAGCAAAGAGGATATTAGCTAATGAACCGGAGCAATAAGATACAATTGAGGTTGCAGTGAACACTCTTGGAAGGAATTTGTTGATTGTGGCACTCAGATATGGTACATAAATTAAGAGTGTGGTTAATTTATGAACCAGTTAACACACGTTCAATTGTTGAGCTCATACAAGTTTGTAAGATCACAAGGTAGTTATGGATGTGGAAGACGGCTCAGCCTATTTTGGTTCATCAACCCCTAAAGATCCTAAAATTCCCCTCATTTTACCATTGAATTGTTATTAAAAGATTCCAGGGTTTTTGCCTCCACTACTCTTCCAGCAAGTCTACTCTATGTATCAGCTGATCTTTGTGTTAAAAAGAATTTCCTGATATCAGTTTTAAATGTTCCTTTTTCAATTTTTAATTTATGGCCACTTGTTTTACTTTGGCTTTGTTGATTGCTGCTCTACATTGATTGAACATGTTGAGCATCATTTAAGACTTCTAGATCTCTTTCGACTTCATCCTTAGCTATTTCAACACCAATTATGGAACACACGCGTTGCTTATTTTTTCCCCTCTGTGCAATACTTTGCATTAAATTTTGTCTGCCATTTTTTTCCCATTTACATATTTTATCTAATTCTTCCTCTAATTTCTGAGCTGCCTCTTCCATTTCTACTGCCCCTCCTAGCTTGGTACCAAATTTGACCACTTTGCATTGAGTTTCTGAATCCAGAGCATTTATATAAATTGGAAACAGTGGTGATGAGGACATCGAGCCTTGGGGGATCCCAATTAGCAGTGCCAACGTTACTCAATAACAAGTGAAACTGGCGTTGCGGACTGGCTGCTCAATATAGAAAGCACTTAATTTTCATTTCTATTGGAATCAATGGCAATGAAAATCCGACGGTTTCTATAACAGCTGGCCGATCCACAGCACACCCGGGTGGAAAGTTGAAAATCAACCTCATTGTTTTCTACTCTTCATTCGATTTCTTATCCACTCCCAAGATTTTTCCTAAATCCATGATGGTTTGAGTTTAACTAATAATCTTTTGTGTGGAACTTTGGAAAATTTAGTTCCGGGGACTGGCAACTAATCATATTGTTTACTATATTGCCGGAATAATGCTCATCTCTTTCAGTTCATGCATCTGGTGGTTATATGAAGGTTTATTCTTTTCATTTACTGTATCTGGTTGGCTTTATACAGATTTGTCCCTTTCATTTATTTTATCTGATTGGTTGTATATAGATTTACCCCTTACATTTACTGTATTTGGTTGGCTATATAGAGATCTATCCCTTTCATCTTTGACTTACTTTAGTTGGTTGGCTGTAAATAGGTTTATACCTTTCATTCACTGTTCATTTAGCTGAAAGTAGATTTATCCCTTTTATTTTATTTTGTTACTGGCCTCTTGTGCATCCCTGATTCTAATCGTTCCACCATTAGGGGCCGTACCTTCAGCTGCCTAGGCCCCAAGCTCTGAAATTCCCTCCCTAAATCTCTCCGCCTCTCCACCTCTCTCTCCTCCTTTAAGACGCTCCTTAAAACCTACCACTTTGACCAAGCTTTTGGTCACCTGTCCTAATATCTCCTTATGTGGCTTGGTGTTAAATTTTGTTTGATAACACTCCTGTGAAGCGCCTTGGGACGTTTTACTATGTTTAAGGCACTATATAAATGCAAGTTGTTTTTGTTGCTTGTTTACAGGTTACTCCCTCTAATTTACTATATTTTGTTAGTTGTATATAGGATTAGCCCTTTCATTTACTTTATCTGGTTGGTTGTATATGGATTTATCCCTTTTTTTACTGTGTTTGGTTGTATAGAGGTTTAACCCTTTCAGTTACAGCATTTGGTTGGATTCATGTGGATTTATCCTTTTCATTTATTGTATTTGGTTTATTGCACATAGGTGTAGAAATAGGGAGCCCTGTCACAGTTCAAATCGTAAGAAAGTGTTTACATTATTAATATGCATTTATGAGATGTGGCTGGTCGCTTGAAATTATATTTATTGCAACAGATAGTCAAGCTGAATATACATACAGCTACCAGATACTATCCCTGACCTTTTATACTTATTCTAGAGGCAAGGTGTTATTCATATGAAAATACATTCCGATTGCAAAGAAAGCGAAAACCACTTAACACAGACTGCTTGGTTTGTCATGAAAAAAATGAATTGAAGTTAAAGGGCTCGGTAACATGTGCAAGTGGGTTTGGGCTTAACATCTGGGAAGAGTTCAGGAAACCATCACTTAGTGTGATAAACTTTGTTCAACTGTGAAAGGCCCTTTTTGATTCCCTGTCAGTGTTGAACTTCAAAGGGTGTGAGAGGTGCATCTCTGGCAGGTTGCTGCCAGGTTTTTAGTTCACAGAACAAAAGAATCATAGAATGTTACAGCACAGAAGCAGACATGTCAACTCTATGCTGGTGTTTCCCCCCCATGAGCCGCCTGCTCTAATCACACTCCTCTGCTTTCTCCTCATACACTTTAATATTCCTTTTTTTTCAAGCACTTTTAAAAGAAATTACACTCTACTTCAAAAATGGGTAAAGGAAGAAAATTCCACAACCTAACTGTCCTTGGTGTAACGAAATTGTTTCTAACCCCATGAAGATTTAAATGATTGTATATAGTTTCTTTTCCCCCTTTCATGTCATGTATTTGGTTAGTTGTATATAGATCTATTTCTTTCATTTACTGTAACTGGTTGATTACATATTTGGTTATCCCTTTCATAACTGTATTTGTTTGGTTGTATATAGGCTTATCCCTTTCATTTACTGCATTTCATTGGTTGTACCTTGGGACGTTTTACTACATTAAAGGAGCTATATTAATGCAAGTTGTTGTATATAGGTTCATCCCTTTCATTTACTAGATTCATCCCTTTCATTTACTGTATTTGGTTGGCTATATATAGATCTATCCCTTTCATCTAATGTATTTGGTTAGCTGCGTATAGATCTATTTCATTCATTTACTGTAATTAGTTGATTACATATATGGTATTCCTTTCATTTACTGTATTTGGTTGGCTATATATAGATCTATCCCTTTCATCGAATGTACTTGGTTGGATGTATATAGATTTATCCCTAGCTTCGTTGAATACCTCCATTCTGCCTGCAAGTGCAAACCCGAGGTCACTGTTACTTACCACTTCAATTTTCTTCCCCACTCCCATTCTGACTTCCCTGTCTTTGGCTTTCTACACTGTTCCAGTTAAACTCAATGCAAAGTCAAGGAGTAGTACCTTATTTTTGTACTAGCCACTTTGTAGTCCTCTGACTTTAATATTGATTTTACCAATTGCAGGTCTTAACTACAGCACCCATTTTCTCTCTGGCAAAGTAAGCTGGATGAGGGGAAGCAGTGGGTTGGTGCTTGGGGGTAGGGGCCCCCACATCAGAACACTGTGCTAGTGAGGTGGTCTCCACCATTGGTATCAACTTGCTTGTTTCTTCTACCAGGCCCTTGGGCCACTCGATCCTGCTCCTCCTGCTGGTTTTTCATGCTTTCCATTCTACCTGCCTATCCTGGGTGAGTGGTTGTGTTGGTTTTTGTTTGTCCTCTTCCCACTTCCCCTTGTTCTGTCCCCTTTTTAAATGCTGCCCCTCTTCCACTTCTGAAGATGGGTCCATACCCAAAACATTTTGTCGGTTCTCTCCGCAGATCTGCCTGACCTGCTGAATGTAAAGAAGAGATGTGAAGATAATCTAATAATAACATAACATCCATGTTTTACTTTCCAGACAATAATCAATCATTGACAACCTTGAACATCTTTCCAAGCATTTTTTAAAAATCTTTTCCTCTTGTTGAGTTTTCTCAATTTTGCTATTCAAATTTACTTTTTCTACCCACACAGACAATTTGATCTTTAATGTCCCTGACTGCTGCCTGCATCTGGCTCTGTATGACATGACAGGAAGATGTTGTAATTTCTTATAATAATATCATGACTTAGCTCATAGTGACATTGACTGATTGGAAGAGATAAATTACTGAAAAAAATAATACCCAGAATATTGGATTTTTATACTCTGTTACATGTTACTATTTATTGGTATAGCTTTGTATAGGCAAATTTAGACATAGATTTTTAAACACTCTAGAGACACTGTAGTTCTAGTCCTTCTTCATGCAAATATCAGCTGTGGATTGCTGGTCAGGAGTGAGTTTGATTCATCAGATTGTTGATATGTGTTCAACGCTTACTGTTTTGAACATCCTGTTGCATGTTTTACTTGTATACATTTTTCTTGTATATACAAATAACAAAATTGTAAAAATATTGGTCTTAACATTCTGTAAAAGAGGAATTGTATTAAACACTCCTCAATAACCTGATGAGTCAGTTGAAATGCTGTGATGCTTGAGGTTTGTGATAATGGTTCCAAGGACCATTATTGGCTGCCTTGCTTTTCTTTCTCTTTCTTTCTGTTTCACTATGTGGTCTGTGCACATTGATTTCTGGACCAGTGGATTGTCTCAGCCCCTGATGTTACACCTGTTCACTCCATTGCATCTTCTTTGTATGTCCATTGAGATATTAGCATTCATTTTTCCAGATAGCAACAACCTCAACAACTTTTGTTATATGCCTGCTCTTCCTGGCTTCTCATTCAGGTAAGTAAAATATTTTGTACTTAACCATTTTGCTGGCAGCTTTCAGCGGCCCCTTTAAAGGCCACTGGTTTGGCTGCTTTTTGCCTGAGAAAACGGACTGCAGCAAACACAGTGCGTGTTGCGGTCAGTTGGGAACCAAGTTCATCAAGGGGTCTGGAATAGGTATTAGGCCCCCACTATTTGCATACGCAATCAGCCTAAGGCCAGTTTTAGGCGGGCGCCCTAACCAATATGCTATTCGGCGCATACCCTGCGCGGAGTGAGCACGAGCACTAAACATGCCAAATTGGACCCTTCGGTGTCTATTTTTTGCCTGTAAAACAGGCGCTGCGTAATCCAATTTCTAGGCCAATGTGCCTATAGTGTGCCAATTTCTCAACATAATCAATCATTTCTCTTTTCTTCTGTTAGTTCTATCATTCACTCTTATCACAACAGCGCATTCCTTATTCTGAAGCAGCAAAATAACAAAAGTTTTCTGACGTCACGAGCTGATGTCAGAACAACCCTCATAAGCATTTTAACTGCAGTCTGTCTTTACAATAATACCTGGAATGGAGTCGCAGGAATACATGGAATGAACTTCCAGGAAATGGTGATCTGTGCTAAAACGTTGGTGTTTTTTAAGAAATAATTGGATGCTCTATTGAGGGACAGCAATATTTCTTCTGGGTTGGAGATTGGAAGGGCCGAATAACCTTTCTCATCTGTGTCTATCTTGTGAAGTAACTTTTTTTAAAAAAGCAAATTATTTTTTAACTACATTTTCACTATTACCAAGATTACTATTTACCCTGCTTGTAAGGCATCAATAGCTCCCCCAGGGCCTCATCACTCAAAGTTATAGGTTTTCCTAATTCAAAGAATGAAAAAATTAACTGTATTTAAAAATCCACTGGTCTTTACCTTGCAGGTTTTCTTTCCTCTTCTCACCAGTTAAAGGACTGTTCTTCATTCATTATTCTTTTGGTGTTTTGTGAGTCTCCTTATTTATGTATCTTTTTGTTGACTAGCCTGGCAGCTTCATTCACTTCATCAACTAATTGGCTGTGTCTCTTCTTTCATTCTCCAGATTGATATCTGCATTGCTTGCTTGAATGCTTCTCATCAGCTTTTTGCCTGTCCATTCAGATACGAATGGTTTTCTCTTTCATTTTGTCTTGTCAAATGTACCTTGCACCATTTGTTTAATAATGTAATTTAAATTTTGTACAAGTTGATATGCATTATAAACAATGTGACAAGCTTATCAGGTCATTATCTGTGTTTTGATATCTGATTAAGGTATCTCTTGGATAGGTTTTGCTGTAGTTTGCGACATGATGCTCCTTTTCTCCTAAGTAATATAAAGGATTACATGATAACCGATACATCGACCCTGGGATAACATCTAAAATGCATAGGTTTGTCTGTTTGGTGACCAATTTTTACTTGTCCTAAATATATTAACCACATATTTGCTGCAATTTAACAGCTTTTGCCCATAATCGTTCCATTCCCCATTCCTAAATGTTACTAAAGCTTTGTGTTCATGGTGTTTCAAATATTTCTATAATCATTAAGCTGCCAACAGAACACTTCAACTTCCTTGCTATCACTCACTGTTACCGTGTAAACTGGTAACGCTATACATTTAACTAGTTGGCTTTCAAATTATGTCAATATAATTCTTTCTTTGATGTCATCATTGACTGCTGCTTTCACCAATGTTCTGAGAACTCAGCTTTTTCTCTGTGCTGAGGTTTCTCTGAAGTCCAAAGTGAGGTTATCAAGTTGTCAGGAAATTCACTTTGCCTGGTCCACACCATGCATACCGTTCTCATTTATACATCAGCAAATATTTCCTTAACAAAGTCGGATACGGTTCAAATATTTTAAGGGTCACATGCCAATCTTCCCACTGAGCAATTTGCAGTTGTTTGTATTTATAGTTATAAAATAGAATTTTTCTATGTACTTTAATTTCTGTTTTAAAGGGCATTTTATAGGCACTGTTGGGTGAGTGGGTGAGCGTTACAGGGAATTTTTTTTGTGTGCGTGGACTGTAACTATTTCAGGTTAGTTATTATTCAAAGCAAAGTTTCTAAGGGGGCAAAGTTCACATTTACACTAAACTGAATGTAAATTTAAAATATCTCAAATAATAAAGAGCCCCCCCACCCCACCCCATTGCTGCCTGTGCCTGTGCTAAGAAATCTACCACACATGTGATCTGCTTTGAGCTGGGTGAGTCAGTCAATTGAGGAGCCTTATCTTGTTTGAAATGGTGCCAACAGCAAGATTTCAAGTCACATGTATTTCTGCAGCTTTTATTTTGCTCTCCGCAATAAATTAACAGTCAGAAGATAGCAAACGCCCCCTGAAACCGTGCTTAAATGTAAACCATATGAAAGAAATGGGGACGAACAGCAGCACAACTCACGTAGGTATTGCACCACCCTGTGGTGAGATATGTTGCAATGTATTTATTGATTTCTTTGTTAAAAGTAAAATTGACGTTACATGTGTGCAAGCAAGGGCGCATAGGAAGTGTTGATTCTTTATGCTAATAAAGGTATCTTTGTATAATTATTAGCAAACCTGAAACCTATCTAACAATTAAAAAATGTAAATCAACAGTCCCTAGTTCGTGCCTTTAAGAATAAAATGACAGTAATATAAAAAAATTTAACTAGATAGCAGATGCGTTAGTATTTGAAAATAGTACAGACGACCTGCTGGAAATTTCCACCGTTTCTTTTATTTCTAATTTCCAGCATGCCAAGTGTTCTATTTTTAAGTCTTTTTATCCCCTAAAATGCCACTGGTGCTTCATTAGATGTTCTCGTTGCAGATTAAAGGCGTTAGTGAGTCAGCAATAATCCAAGTCAAATATCCAGTTGCCAATCTTGTTTGCTGCTGGGGTAAATTCACCCTGGAGCAGGTGATTTTTTTTGGGTGGGTGGGTGGGAGAGTTAGTTAACAATCAAAGTTAAAAATGTCAAATATGTCATTGTGATAGTCTAGCAAAAGACAGTGTCCCTTTAAATTTAACAAAACCCACTTTTCCCTTATTAGGATTTTAAAAAACTAAATTTAAACCTGATAAATCCGTAAAAAAGAAAATGTTGGGATTTGGGTTTTTTTTGTAAGATTTCATCGGGAAGCCCAAAACATTCACCTCCCTTTCAGTTGCCTTTTCTTGGAAACCCATAAGGAGACACTGAGTTACCCCAATGTCACCAAACAAAAAAACTAAAAAAAGTGCCCCCCACCTATTAGAGGGGCACAACTATTGAGTACACTAGGCCTGTATTCTCTAGAGTTTAGAAGAATAAGAGGTGATCTCATTGAAACGTACAAAATTCTTACAGGGCTCGACAGGGTAGAAGCAAGGAGGATGTTTCCCCTGGCTGGGGAGTCTAGAACTGGGGGTCACAGTCTCAGAATAAGGGGTAGGCCATTTAGGACTGAGATGAGGAGAAATTTCTTCAATCAGTGGGTGGTGAATCTTTAGAATTCTCTACCCTAGAGGGCTGTGGGGGCTCAGTCATTGAGTACATTCAAAACAGAGATTGATAGATTTCTAGATATTAAAGGCTTCAAGAGATATGGGGATCGGGCAGGAAAATGGCGTTGATGTAGAAGATCTTGTTGAATGGCGGAGCAGGTTTGAGGGGCTGAATGGCCTACTCCTGCTCCCTTTTCTTATGATGTGGAGATGCCGGTGATGGACTGGGGTTGACAATTGTAAACAATTTTACAACACCAAGTTATAGTCCAGCAATTTTATTTTAAATTCACAAGCTTTCGGAGGCTTCCTCCTTCCTCAGGTAAATGTTCAGGAGCTCCTCGAAGCCTACGCATTTATACATATAGAACAATACCCTTTTCTTATGTTCTTAATAGAAACCCAAATCATAAAAAACAAAGCAAACTTATCAAATTAAATAATAAAGTTGCCACCCGTGTCCAATATGCTCCCTTTCAGATGCTGCTTGGCCTGCATTTCATTTTTCAGCGTTCTGTGTTTCTATTTTAAATTTCCAGGGTCTTTCTTCTCCCCATACCCTAACACACCCTGGCTAAGATCATTGGTGCTGTGAACAGTGAGAGTTTTAAGCATTGTCTGTCGAGAAAGTGACATGGAAAAATCGAGGGCCCAGTATTTCCACTTTCCCTCCCACCACTTTCAGAACAGCGGCCTCGCCATCAAAGTCTTTCCTTCCTACAGTCTGACCTGATGTAAAAACCCCGGGTAACAGAGCTTTTCTCCTCAGTTTTAACCTTTGCTTTAACCTTTCCATCCAGCTGTTGCCACTATGTATTTCAGAAAGAGAGACAAAATGCTGATTTGCACAACTCAATTTAAAAAGATGTCAAATCAAACTTGAGACAAAAAATAAGTTCCTGTTCATTTGCAATCATACGCGATTTAACACTCTCAAGATGGTGATAAATGGTAGAGGGAAGCATTTTGTGCCGAAAGGTTTTCAATTTTCCCATTTAATTTAATGAAAGGTAGTCACGTTTTTTGTCAAGTTAATCTCAGTACAGCAGGACTACTTTGACATTGGAGCCTGGGTTGTGTGAAATATATGATAGCACAAAAATGATCCAAGAGTAGCACAAAATATAGTTTGTATTATATAATATATTCACCTATCATTACTTTGTTAAGAGTAATCTTACATCACCCTGGTATTGAACAAGATTAATGCTATTCTTTATGTGAACATTATGTTTAATGCAACACCGCCAAATATAACATTAATAGAAAATGACATAGCTTGGGAATTTTAATAGTTTATATTTAAGAATTTTTGGGGAGCACTAGAATCCTTTGAATAATTAAACAAGTTCATCATAGGCTGAATAGAGAGGAATGAACATGTGTGCATGATTCAGCCCAAAGGTTTTATATGGTGCATCCTTAACCTGTGCCGACTATTTCTTTTTAGGTTCTCTAATAAGAACAAATTGGGTGCCTTCTTTGCTTCCCCATTCGAATTCCTGTAATAATCTGTTATATGAAAATCCCTATCCCTTAGGAACTCTGTTATTCCCATTAATTTTTTAGAAGCAAATTTTTATGCAGACCCTCAACGATATACTATGATTGCTTGTTGAGATTAGAAGGATTGGTTTGTCCCACAAATTTGTTGATAGAGGTAAAGCTGTTAATGCTGTGTTGACTAACACTTTTAATAAGGAACGAGATGAATGTGTGGAAACCTGAAGTGGATACAGTGTTCAAAGTGTGGTCTGACCAATGCACTGTAAAGCCTTAAGCCTTGCACTTATATTATGTATGCATATCACAGCATTCATTATTTTTAATTGTCTGAACATTGAAAGTGATGTAGAACATTGGGTACAATATTTGATATTTATGAATGTAAAATGTAATTTGCCACATCTCTCCCCAATTACATAACTAGTCTGAATCTTTTTCCAAACTTTTGCTGCATCTTCTTTCTGTACTGTTCTATCTAGTCTGATGTTACATCTCTGGTGAGTAGTCTCTGTTTCCTAGTGTTAACCTGCTTCTTGTCCAGCCCTATATTCTATTCCGTCTTACTGTGTCCTTTAGCATAATTAGAAGTCTTTCAGGTCGAACTTTGTCAAAATCTTTCTGAAAGTCCAAATAAACTTTCTCTTAGTAGGTGGCACCATTTCCTTTATCTGCAACATCCCCAAAGGAAAGGACCGTTACCTTTCCCTTCTAAATCCCATGTTGGTTAAAATCCAAGTTTTTTTAAATGTTACTGCTATACAGGTACTCCTCCAACCTTGGCTTTCAATTAGACTGCATTATTTTGCCTGTTTTTGATGTTAGGCTAATGAGCCTACAATAGTTTGGCCCAGTTTTGCCACCATTTTAATATAGGGACTATGGGGTAGAAATCAGTCTTGGCCCATTTACAGGTGAAGATTGGTCGGCATGCATCGAATACACACAATCACGTCCAAAGTTTAAGCTGTCACTTGCTCATTAGATCAAACTTCAAGAATCCTGCTTCTGAGGTTTCCTTTGTTTGTTATTCATCGTACAGTAAAGATCACAGTTAGGATTGTGCTGCAAATAGTGAAGAAAAAAGAAAGGAAGAAAGGAAAAAATAAATAAATTGTACTTAGTGTAGTCACTGTTGTAGACACCCCTCTTTGTCTTTTGTTACTGCTTCCCCTCCCCTAGTCATAAATTCAGATTATGAATTAAATCTTGGGATCTCATGATTAAGACAAAGAGCAAATCATCATCTTTAACTTCAATCAGAAAAATACTGCAATGTTTTGGGTTTGTTTCAGAATGCCCTTAAAGTAACAGGATTGTTATCACAGCACCTAAACGTATTCTGTTGGGTTGCACGCACTAGCTCAAGTAGATACCTCCCAGTTCTAAATCATAATTCCTCTCCCACACTCCCAGACAGAATACAAGAAAAAGTTTGTCATTTGAGAGGCAATTCTTCTCTCACCTCTAGTCTTCAGTTTGGTTTCTCCAACAAAGCCTTTCTTTGCAGCCTTTCCATGTCTTTATTTTATCAATGACATTATGTAAAAGCCAGTTTTACACTAATGCACATAGCCAAAATTACCTCCATCTCACAAACTGTGGAACTCCTTACTTTCCCTAGTCTTCACTTCCTCCTACAACCTCCAGAATTTTAAAACCCAAAGCCCAAGCTCGGTGTTAATTAATCATTACTCCTGATTTATATCATCTTCTCTCTCACTTTTTTCAGCATCCTTCGCTATGGCCCTTTAGTTCTTCAACCAGGTTTCCAATAGAAAAAGTCACAAACCATTTAACAGTTCACATACCTTCATAAACAATTATGACAAATCACTTAACAGAATACAAGGCCATCCATCTGATACATTAACAATTACATCATATCATGAAGGTGCCTTCCATCACATAGACCCATTAAACTGTCCTTGAACTCTGGATTATGATTACCTACAATTTCCTTAACTCTATCTAGAAACCTCCGTAACCTTTTCCCACTTCCCGCTGGAATATTCCACCACATTCTTAAACATTCCTAAATATTCTGTCAAAACTACGTAATTAGCTTTTACCAAAACTATTAATTCCCACAATTATGGTAAACATCAGGAGGCTAAAGAGTGAATGTGATTGGCTCTGAAGTAGGGGTGCAGTTAATCTGGAGCCAAAATTGGTCCCAAGTTGTCGTCAGCCACTGTAGTTTTTAATTATTTACAGGCACACAACAGATATTTTTCACAAGATGTGTAAAAGGGCGAGCTGATCCCGTCTCTTTGGAATAATTAGGAGATGTTCAAATCTCAGTGCCGCTCTTGTGATTACCAGTGCAGTCATCTTGCCAGAACACATGATGTTATGGTCTGGTATTGTGTCGCTATAACAATGAGCAAAGCACTGTAAACTAGCAATAAAGCTGCATGTATTGTCCCTGGCTGTAATTACACAACTCATTATTATGATTGACTATAGACTTTGAATTGGCTTTCTTTACAACAACATTTTATACAGCGTATTTAACATTGGAAAACATCCCAAGGTGCTTCACAGGAGTATTATAAGACAATAAATGACACCAAGCCAAAGAAGGAGATATTAGGACAGGTGACTAAAAGATGTAAGTTTTAAGGAGAGTCTTAAAGGAGGAGTGAGAGGTGGAGATACAGTAAGGTTTAGGGAGGGAGTTCCATAGCTTAGAGCCTAGACATCTGAAGCCACCGCTGCCAATTGTGGGGCAAAGGCTGTACGGGATGCACAAAAGTCCAGAGTTGGAGGAACATGGATTTCTTGGAGGGTTGTCAGGCTGGAGCAAGTTACAGAGATAGGGAGGGGTGAGGCCTTAGAGGGATTTGAACATGAGGATGAGAATTTTAAAATTGAGGCATTGGTCAACCGGAAGAAAATGTAAGTCAGCGAGCACAGGGGTGATGGGAGAACGGGACTTGGTGCGAGTTAGGATATGGGCAGCAGAGTTTTGGATGAGCTTAATTTTATGGAGGGTGGAAAATGGAAGGCCAGCCCGGAGAGCATTGGAATAGTCAAGTCTAGAGGTAACAACGGCATGAATGAGGGTTCCAGCAGCAGATGAGCTGAGGCAGGGGCGGAGACCGGCGATGTTACAGAGGTGGAAGTAGGCGGTCTTGGTGATGAAGTGGATATGTGGTTGGAAGCTCATCTCAGAGTCAAATAGGACGCCGAGGTTGCGAATGGTCTGGTTCAGCTTCAGACAGACATAAAAACATGGATGAGAGTTTTCGTACAAAAATCTAACTACACTACATCTGTGGGCATATTTCAATATATCAGATCCATTTTTTCTGTGATAATGCTTATTATTAATATAGACGCAATGCGTTGTAACATCTCCTAGGTGGTGAGATGGATTCCAGTTAACTCAGCACTCCCCAATCTGACTGGCTATAGCAGGAACTTAAGCTGTAGCTAATTTTGTGTTTGTCTTCTATTCACACACTTAGTTTCCTGTTCTTGCCTAATCATGTTGTTTGTAAAAGTGTCTGTAGTTTAGCAACCAGGACCACTATTTAAAGAGCTGGTACATAGTGTTCATTAATAGAGACACTATTTATATAGACTTGGTGCTGCAAAATATAAAACTTAATGTAATTCAAAATAAAGTGGAGCAGATTTTCCAATCGGGCCTCCCGCAGACATTAGCAGCGCGATGTATTAATCGCACGGACCCTACTGTTAGTGTGCTGAACCTGCCTGATTTTGCAAAATGAGCTGTATTAACATAGTGTAGGCGAACTCCCAGCCCATACTGTGCCTGACATTGGGAGTTCGCCAGAAGGGGGCTGGAAGTCACGTGTAAGCGGGCCTTTAAAGGGGTATTGGGCAAATTGAAAGGGTAGTGGTCACTTAAAGGTAAATGACTGCATATGGGGATAAAAATGTTAGTAACCTTTTCAAAGGCTGGTAATATTTTGACTGTAAACTTCAACCTTTGCAAATGTTGTTTGGGTTAACATTAAACGTGGAGGCAAAAAAAAACGAGTCTGTGACCAAATGATGGAGTGGTCCAAGACTCCACTCCTTCTATTATGGCTGGTGAAGGGGAAGTGGTACAGTATGAGTTGGTAATGAGAAGGGAGGCCCTACTCATCACTCCAGGGATCAATTTCCTGGAAGGAGGCAAAGTAAGGCATGTTGGCAGTAGGTGTCTATGTAGCAGATGGCACGGCACTGCATCTAGCTATAGGCTGACCCAGAGCCAGTGTAGCCAGTCCTGCATGGTCATTGGCAGGTAGGTGCACCTCTACCTATAAATGTAAGTGGGACGGTACCATCAGGTGGGCACAGTCTACCTTTGGAGCAGCCTGACCTGCCTCCATTGCTTTTTCTCTTCTTTCTCGAAAAACATAAGTTAAGGGGGGTTCTTCTTGGCAAATCCACTGTCCCCGTAGCATTGATGTACCAAACAAAGAATACTTGTCACAAAGCCTCCTGGCCAATTAAATGGAATCAAAAAAGAGTCAAAAAATACCAGATGATTCAGAGTTAGCATCAAAACGCTGCTACAAATATCATTATAGGACTCTTTAAAAGCACTTCCATAAACAGCAACCATAGAAGCCCTGGTCACCAACTTTATATGGACTGGTCAATGACTGAAAGCTATATTGAGGTAAATACTGGGAAATTACTTGGATGTCCAAATGACATAATCAGGTCTTAATTTTACTGTCATTTACTGTAAACTGGTAGGTGCTTCAAGTGCTAGTACAAAACCTGACCAGAATATTGGATGGGATGCTAAATGGAGGAAATCTGGTGATGCTCACTTTATGCTCATTAATCAGGCATAACCTATCAGAAAATCTACCCTAGATGGGTGATATTCATGGGTGTAAAATTTGCAAAGAGGAAAAAAAAGAAATATCAAACATGGAGGAGACACGTGGTTGAGATGGAAGTGGCATTTTTTTTAAAGAAACAGATTATTTTTTCTAGGACTAATGTTTGCAGTAGGTTACATTCTGAACTTTCACCCTGGGATATGGATTTGATTCAAATTCAAAGTGACAAGGTGAAAGTCTCTATTATCTGTTGGCTGCAAGAGTCCTGTGTGGCATGAGTCTCGGCAGTTTCAACCCTGTTCCTAGGGAGCACAGGCCCACCGTACACAATTGCCTTCAACATGGCACTGAATTGGAATCCGGGACAAAGCAGTCCCCTTGATTGATGCCCATGTCATTGAAGTCAGTAGCCACCCAATCCACTACCTGTGCATTGTGGCTGCAACATGTACTATCTACAGGATGCACAGCAGTAGCTCACCGAGCTTACTACGACAACACCCCTCAGCTCCATAACCTCTACTACCAAGAAGGACAAGAGCAGTAATGTCCTGGGAATAGCATTACCTGTCACTTCTCCTCCAAGTTAAACTCCTTTCTGACTTGGACATATGCACAATAAAGGGAACTCTGCAGTTGGCGGTGCAATATCTGAATCGGGTATGTTTAATGCTGACACTGGGTCGAAATCTTCCACCCTGCTATTGGCATCTACTGCCTTAATGAGCACAAAATTCACCATTTAAAAATACACTCAAATTGCAACCCACTGAATAATAACCCTGCATTGAATATAAATTACATCATGTATGCAGTGAACAAACACATAAACAGGTAACTCGAGCCCTGCCAGTTTTCTATAAACTGCATGTATTAGCCAGTCGTTCACTGTTTTTTTTTCACTGCAGAGGGAGGAGAGTGAGGGAGTTCAGTGTATCATTACACTTTCTTGGGACTGTGTACTTTATTGTGTAAAAATAGAGATGGGTTTTTACAAAACCGATACATAGGGTCTTATTCTGCTCCATTTATAAAGTTTAACAAAAAATAAAACAGGGAGTTCCAGGTGGGAAATGGGCGCAATGCGGCTGTCTGCCTCCGGAAAATCGGGCAGCCCATGGCCGCCCACCAGCACTCAGTAGTAAGTGTGCAAAGCCACTGCGGCTTTCCTGCTCAGGCCCCAGTTAAATTTGCAGTCAGGGCTCAATGACATAATCGGACCCAGAGCTGCATATTTAAAGAAGGACTCCGCCAGCTTTAGTCAGGCAACTTAGCCGTCCATTCAGAAACCTGCGTAAAAATCGCGATCACAGGATCCAGGCGGCTCAAGGACGGGTTTCAGCCTAGGTCGTAGTGGACACAGGCTCACAGCACAAAACTGAACTGGCAATGTTATACAGAAATGCCATAAATATGACTAGTGTGGTAAGTATTTTTTTTTCCATTTGATACTTTAAGCAAGATGGCATCAATAGTATTAGGTACATTTTATTAACTGTGTAGTTCTCATTTCAAGTGTTTCAGTAGAATATTAATAATGTATAAACAGCAGTGACAGACAGGCGATCAATAAGTATTTATTTGAAATCTGCTGTATGAAACGCAGTGACTATCCTTTGACATATAACTAGTTTCAGATGCAATAGGGTGAGTGGTATCACAGTTGTGTTATGCAATATGTGCTCAGTGTCTGTCAGGACATGATGGAAACTTAATGTAAAAGGATGTAATGTAATTCTAAGAAGACGGTGAGTATCTCCTGTCATAGGGCAAGTGACCAATGAAGATAATGTGAATCTTCCAGCACCATCTGTGCAATAGATCTGTTGGAGTAGAGCTGCATTGCCCTTTGTTCATATGGTGACTGCGGTACTTTCCAATTAAGTGACTTTCCATTGATAGAGTTAATGTGCTCGAAGGTTCAGTCCTCACTTTCAGCATTATTTATAATAGGGAGACTGTACATTATAAAATATATAGCTCTTTAAAATTGTTTAGATATGTACAAACTGGCTAATTGAAAGTCTTTATTACGATCAGTTATATTTAAGACGCTGTGTTTATTATCATAACTTAAATTGAGATTTAATTCTACCAGAATATGAAAATATTTGAGAAAATGAAAACATTGTTCAATAATTTTGATATACTGTACTATTATTTATATTTACTTTGTCGAAACATGAAAAGAAGCAGGCTATCAAATATGCATGGTATGCATTTTGCATCAATATTAAATTATCACTTTTATCATTATATCTGTCAGTACTTATTCCCTCAAATTAAAATGCTTTGTCATAGAACAGATAGCACATTTAAAATATGTTTCTCATTTTGATTATTGCATCATCTCTTCAGAACCCTAAAGAACACAATTTAAAGAAAACAAATTAACATAGAAGCAAAATTTATGTCCAGATCTTTCATAAAATCTGGTAGGACAAATATATTAATAAGATGATAGTCATGAAAAGGAGGTCTCTGGTCTGAAAGAGATCTTGTTCTCCCAACTGAAAGAGATGGTGTTCCTCAGGCAATTGAATACTTCGCACTTGCCTGTCACAGAAAAGTCCACAAGACCTTTGATGCACTTGTTATCATTGTTTAACTTCAAATTCGTACCACTAAGTGTCATGAGGTAGATTCCAGCAGTAGCATTAAATATTGCAAGGGGATCAGAAATTAACTTTTCAAATTTAACTTGAATTAGATTGAACCGTGGAATGTTTATGAAGTTGTAAAAATTGCAAATTTTATTTCTACTACAGCCAGTCACCTGTTGTTTTATGTCTCTTTCTTGAAATGATGTGGAGAAATCATAGGGTGTTTCTAATGAACTCTTTATTCACAATAACTGGCTCACTTGCTATCTTCCAATATAACTGGTGCTATCTGTGTAGATAATTAGGCTGTCTCTGCTCTAGATAGCTCTATATTTGGAGTCAATATCGAAGCTAATTGTTTCAGCCTAGGAGTTCACTTTACTACATTGCTAACCCCCTCTATTACAGCAACTGTCCAGCACTATGCACAGTGGCCGCACGTATGTGCAGAACACCTTTAAAAAGGGACTTGACATTTTAAATTTAAACACCTTGGGCTCAATTTTAAAATGAAAGTCAGGGTGCGTGGGGGAGGGGGGCGGGCAAAGAAAATCGGAGAAATCCGGAGCGGGCAGGACTCCCGGCTACAACCCGCTGAAGAACGCACACGCTCCAGAGTCATCTGGGTTCACGCCGTTCCCGAACCCGGAAGTCCTGCCGGCAATTAAAGCCGGTGGAACAATATTTAAACCAGCAAATGTACCTCATTGAAGTATTTAAGATATTTTATTTTTGGCATATTGGCCACTTAAAAAGATTTTGAACTTACCTGGGCGGCTTCCGATTCACAGCTGGTGAAACCAGGCATGAAGAGCCGGATCAGTGAAAAATAAAGTAAATAAATTAAATAAAATTACATTTCCTATTGTAAAAAAAATAAATAAACATACCTTGCAAACGATGTCACCTGCACCCCCCTGTTCCGATGTCCGATGTCTCTCCCCCCCCCCACTTCCGTTGTCCGATGTCTTCTCCCCCCTCCCCGATGTCTGATGTCTTCTGCCCCCCTCCGATCTTTGTCTCCCCCCTCCCCCCACTCTCTCTCGCAACGGCCAATGAGGTCTCTCTCTTTCTTCCCCCCCCCCCCCCCTCAGATTTGCAGCTCCTGTCGGCAGCCGGCCTGTCAATCAGACGCGAAACCCGGAAGAGGCTTTAATTGGCCTCATTAGGGTTGCAATTGCAACCTGCCTACTTGTCTTCCGGGTTTGACGCCAGCAAATCACCCCCCACCCCCACTGCCATCCCGCCACCCTTTTAAAATTGAGCCCCTTGAGTTGGGTGCATTTTTCAGGTACAAATACTCAGATTGGCCTGAATCTGATCACCTTGGGTTCTGAATTGGGCTTAGCACACAACCTTAATAACTACCCATATATCTAGCCAAGATATGTGTAACAAAATAAATAAATACAGATTTATCATGTTTCTGAGACAAGCTTTCGAGCTCTGCTTTGTTCAGCATAAGATCATTCCACACGGAGGATAATCAGGACTAAACAAGGCTTGAAATAATTGGTGATGCATAAGCAATTTTGCTTCTCAAAACTGTCACATTGCAATGCAGTCTTTAAGCTTGAATTACCAACAGGCCATGTGATCTGTAACATCTGCCTGAAACTGGCTAATAGAATATTGAAAAATTGCTAATTAAAACCCATCAGCTGAAAAGTAGTTTAGAAATTTCTGGAGCAGTTTTGCTGATCAATTAAAACAATATACATTTTGAGTTCTGCTAAAATGGTAATGTTGGGCTCCATTGTGACTTGCAAATGTAATAATTCGAATTGCTGTGAACGTGTGCTGCATATTGGAACTGCTGACATCATTTCAGTTGCACTGGGACGGGTAGAATTTAATTGGAAAAGTGATTGTTTTCTAGCATTGGTCTCAGGGCAGCAGCATTTTCCCAAAATGAGTTATATCCCTTCAAACTAAAATTGATTAACTGTTTGAAAACTATTTTCTGTTCACGAATTTAAAGTACATCTATTCATTCATGCTGAACGCTTCTTTTCGCTAACTCTTTATCAAGCCCAAGTCCATCCAAATTGTAAATATTCCTCCCATGTCGGAGCATGAGAGCCTCTTCCAACATCTCTCTCACTGAGTACAGCACAGGAAAAAGCTTCACATCTGATGGGTGGTCCTTCCACCACCAAAAACAGATTATCTGGTCATTTATTTCACTGCTGTTTGTGGGAGCTTGCTGTGTGCAAATTGGCTGCTGTGTTTCCTATGGTGCCTACACTTCAAAATGTATTTTATTGGCTGCAAAGTGCTTTGGGACGTCCTGAGGTCATGAAAGATCCTTGATAAATATAAGCTTTGTCTTTTTCTTCTCTCATTTCTAGCCTCCAACTCACCTCTCTCCCTCACAAACTTTTTTTTATATTTCAAAATAAACTTTATTCATAAAATTTGTAAAGGTACAATGTAATTCAAGTCACGCTTCAAACAATACAATACAGGTCATACAATTTGCAACGGTACATACAGTACAACCTTTTTCTCTATTTTATTGACATCTTTGTATGCTTGTCTGAACATTCCCCTCTTGTTCCTTCCAAGCGTTCAATATACCATCTTACATGTTGCTCCTCCTCCCTGCATCTTCATTGCATTGAAGTCAAGACTCATTGAGGTAGATTTTCAACTTGCCTCCTGGGTGTAAAACTGATGCAGTGAATCGGCCGTTTGTTATAGAAACCACACGGTTTTCATTGCCATTGATTTGAATGTATATTAAGGTCGGGCGTTCGATCCACAACGCCAGTTTTACGGCAGGGTGGCAAATTGAAAATTTACCCCATCATATTGTTTATACTCAAACTCATCCTTTCTCAGGCCTGTGGAACTCCTTAACTTCCTCAGTCTTCACTTCCTCCCTCCACCTACAAGATTTTAAAACCCTAGCTAAACATCACCTACTTGATTTATCTCCTCTCCTTTTCTACTATTTTTATCCTTGGTGGGACTAGAAGGCCATGGAGTTGTAACCCAGCGTGATAGGAAATGGATTAGGAAATTATCAGAGAGAGAAATTAAAGGATAATACTCATTCTTTGTACCTTCTTGATTAGCTGGCTATTTTTCAGTGACAGCATTTCTCAACATTTTGAGATTTTTTTTAATTGCAATCTCCATAAATCATTAATAAAATATATTACTATTCTGGTGTAACATACAGAGCTCCTTGTATAAGTGCACCTCTTGTACTAACATGTTTGGCTTTTATACAACAACCTCAGCTGTTAACAAGGCTAATTAGTCCTGAATATATAATGAAGGTGCACATCAAATATGCAAACGGATGAGCTTCTTAATCTTAAAGTGATACTCCACAATAACAAAGGACATGTAGTAGAGTAACAATAAAAGCCATGCAGTTTCTATTCAAAAAGGTCCTTTCCACTAACCGGACGCACTTTTCTTCACCTGTACTTCCACTTTATAAACGAGGTGACTAACGGTTGCATTTGTGGCATTGAGTGCTGTGTCTCAATCATGTACAGCTCTCAGTCTGTCTTGATTCTTCAAGGTCATATATGAATTCTAGTATTATGTAGTAACAGAAAACTTCTAACATATTCGGGAAGGGGTATTATGCACTCCCACATTGTCTGATATTCCTAGAAACATGACATTTACCGAGTAGAATGTGCAAATTTCTCTGAAATAAACAGCAGATCCATCCGAGTCTGTAAAGGGAAAGGTAAGTTAACATTATAGGTGAGATGCTTCATCTGAATTGTCATTGTCAAGTGGAAAGTCCCTTTAGAGGATTGACCCAAATGAAGAGCGGCAGAGAGAACAACAGTTAGAGGTCTAGAGTTCAGATATGAGAGGCAGCTAATGGGTTTAACAGTCTGTTAAATCCTGTTTCTTTTACACCTCTGACATGGTCAGATGACTCTCACACCCTTTGCTCTTCTTTGTTTCCAGTTTCCTCTCCTGTGCATCAACCTCTCCCCCAACCCAGCTTTTTAAGAAGAAAATGAGGAAAGATGTTCGTAGTATGTAGTGTACAAAAATAACAGATGGTCAGGAGTAAGTTACAGGCAGGTATGTAGTCCCTTGTTCATTTGGGGTTTGAAGCCTAGAAATGACTGTTTGCAATCTTAGCAAATGTTCATGAGGCATTCCTCTGGCTGCAATTTTAATGTAGGCATTTGCCACTTTATTTTAAATGGGTTAATGCCACTGTTAAAATAGCAGACAGAGGAATGTCATATAAATATGGTAAATGTTCATAGGCTAATATCGCAGACAATAATTTGCAGGCTATTATTTGCCCCAAACCAGCTTGAGACCACAATCGCATTTGGAATTCACCCTTTCCATCTATTGTGCAGTGCACACCAGGCCAAGCATTACAATAATCATTCATGTTATGTTTCACTATTAACAGAGCCCATGTAATAGGAATTTGTGGCTTGCAAGATTAATATTACAAAACCAACTAGAGAGCAGATTGAATCTGCTAAGGCTGGATAGTGCCAAGAGTTGCATTAGCAAAAAAAAATGTCTTGTTTAGAAATCATGGCAGATGCAATTTCCACCATCTTTATTATTGCTATCAGTAGCAATTTTTGAGGAACAAGAATTGTTAGCTGGCAGATCAGAATTTCCTGATGAAGCAGGGCCTTTGGCTACTTACAGTGTGGAGAGCAGCAGTGAACCCAAAGGTTGAATCCTATCTCCTCCCACCCCTCTTCATCTAACCCTATCAGCATAATCTTCTATTCCTTTCTCCCTCATGTGTTTATCTAGTATCCCCTTAAATGCATCCATGCTATGCGCCTCAACTACTCCTTGTGGTATCGAGTTCCATATTCTAACCTCTCTCTGGGTAAAGAAGGTTCTCCTGAATTCCCTATTGGATTTATTAATGACTTTGTGTGAAAAAGCTCGACCTGATTTTCCTTCATACTCCAAACATGCTAACTTTTAATTTGCGTCAACTGATATTTGAATGCTTTGCCATGATAAACAATTTTCACAGATCAACTTTGCCAATTTCCTTCATAATCTTCACTTAGGCCACCTCAAAGTTTGCTCTTTTCCAAAGTAAGCAAATCCAAAGTCCTTAGTCTTACTTCATAACTTAAATTCCTAATGCCCAATATCATCTTCATTGCTCACCTCTGTATTTTTTCAAGGGCAAAAACATCCTTCCTGTGGTTAGGTGACTAGAACTACACACAGTACTCCAGATGGTCTTGTATCCTGAATGGCGATAATTGCAGTAGCTTGCATCGCATGTAATTACCATTACTCACATGTACTTTCTAGTGAGTTGACACTGACAACGTGCTTAGTTATTTTACCATAAATATCTGAGTATAGTAGTTATTAAATATGTGCTACAGGCTGAGTTAAATATTGAAGATTATTATTCAAATAACATGAGATTTATGGTCTCCTCCAAACCACTTGAGCTTGTTGCTTTCTCAGGTTTGCAAACAGGTCCTATTTTCAGATCACCAGGCACGGAGGTGCTTTAGGCACTAACCTACATTAAAAGCAGTCAGTTAGCATCAAGCCCCTAATGCACAATTCTGAACAAGTACTGCTTAATTTACTGTTGACAAAGTTAAATCATCTAATAAGTGTCTTAATTTATTGCTGTAACAGCCACAAATGCAACTTTCGCCTACGTAAAAAGTCACTGCACTTCAAAAAGTAATTAATTCTCTAATAAAGCCCTGAGATGTTTCAACGTGAATGATGCTATATAACTATTAATAATTTATTAATGAGCCACATAACCTATACAGTGCATTTGTTACTAGGGTCACACAGCATGATTTCAGTTGCCTCTAATAGGACTAAAATATGTATGAGAACTGTGTATATAACAGATCTGACTGTACCTGCAACAGGGCCAACTGTGCCTGCAACAGCACTGACCATTTGGAACATTGACAAACGGGAACACACATACACTGGGGTCGATTTTAACTCCCAGCAAGTTTTGCAGGATCGATGGGGTGAGTGCATCTGTGAAGCTGACTCCTGATGGTGACTGATAATAGAGGATCTGCTGCACATTGGGAAACAGAAAGAGTTGCCATTCACTCTAGGACTGGGGAAAATCATGAGCCTTAGGAGGTTGAACTCACGGTTTCATGTTGCTTATAGATGAAATAAAACCATGTCACATTTGGTTAAAAATGTACCTTTAATGAATCATTTACATGTTAAGCTTCATTATGATGCCGAGAGGAAGCATCTATCTGGGAGCACCTGATAAAGAAAGCATTATCTCAAAACACCATTCCATTGCAATAGGACAACAATAAAGGTAGTCCTTGGTTTTGAGATCACAGCTGCAGGATAGAGGAGATGTTGTGACTAGCAGTACGTAACTCATGAATGGACCCATTTACCAGAATCGCACCTCACACCATGGCACCGTTATTTACGAGTATGCGGCTGAGTTATGTGTGATACAGAGAGTCTCTGTATCCCCTGCAGCTCACCAGTTGCCTATGTAGCCATCTGCCAGTAGTACTTCTACAATAGGATCACTCATTAATAAGGTGCATCTACAACCAGCAAGGAGAAAGGGAAGGAGCAAACACAGCAGCAAAATACAGAGATTATCTATGCCATTAGTACAGGACAGCTTACAAATTCAACTTACTTTCAATATATCTTGCCATTATTCTTTCACTGTGCAGAAAATAAAGCATCAGTTGTCTAAAAATTTAAAAAAACATATACAGTACACAACTAACAGTAAAGATTGATGGCCAAAGGCAGTTCCATGATTGTAGGCATGTCCAATAGAAAATAATAGACTCCATTAAAGAGGTAACCCGCCTCCTTGTCTGCAGTAGCTGGCCTGCTCTGTTTTTGCTGAAGTGTATGTAGTGGGGAACATAGCAATATTGTATTTCCAACACCTCCTTAATGCAGCAGAACAGCGCAAAGTAGCTGACTTGCAATATCCTCTCTGACTGTCTGGAAGGTTCCTGTGCCTTGAAGGTTGAGAATAGTGTTGATCTTCAGTGTCACTGGATAGGTGACTGTTCCTGGCACGTCACAGTCACAGCCTCGCTGATGACCCTGAGCCTCCTCGTGTACTGCCCTTCCACCATGCAAAGGCAGCTGACTTGTGTGCTACCCACTGCTTGAGTTCGGAGCTACAATAACTCCTAAATCCCTCGCTGCTCCTGGGCCACCTTCTGCTCCTCCACCTGCTGCACTGCAATATACTTGTAAATGGTCACCACTGAAATGACAGGTGACTCCTCTGTACTGTTCAGTTCTCTCACTGCTACAGTGATACTTCAGAATCTTCTACTTCATTAAGCTCAATAAAGCCAAATCTGAGCTGGAGTGAAATGCTCACTTCGAATGCCACTCTGCAGTGACCCTTTACAAGGCTTTAATGTTAAATTGGCTTTTTTCTCCCCCCTTTCTTTCTGCTTTTTTGAGGGGTAGAATGCTCAAACCAGCACTAAACGTAGATGAATTGTCCATTGGTGCATTCTCATGACACTCCTCCACACTTTACTCATGTCTATTTTTTAATGATGATTAATGAACATGGGAAATGTTGGAACCTAGCATCTGCACTTTGTAATCTAAATTAATCTTAATGCAGATATGAAGGAAACTATTGTACAATATTTTATTTAAAACTTTTGCAGTAAGATTTTAACTGAACAAATATTTTAATGAGTATTTTTATACATTATTTAGTCTTTGAGGGAACAGCTCGGTGGTGTCACTTTGTCATTATGAAGCGGTGTCTGGTGTGATTTTTATTTGAGTATTTGTCCATCTCAATTTTATTCTCCAATTAATGCACAACCAGGAAGAAATCTGTGTCAAGGAAACAGGCCAAGAATAGGTGACAAGATGATAAAACATTGAGGGGTTCAGATGATGTCTTAAATTGTAAGGGCAAATTTCAAATGGTTTATCATAGGGTCCACAGCCATTGTATAAACTGTAGTCTACTGAGCATGTGTGATACTGGAGGACTCAAAAAAGGAGGAACAGATGGAGGCCCACTGTGTGGCTGGGCCAACACTCAGGCTTAGAGGCAAGAATGGGACAGAGGAGATGTAAACTTCTGAAAAGAGACAAAGACAGAAAAGAATAGAAAGCACATGGGTTCCTTTACGAACCAGTTTCCACCAGGGAAGCTTTCTTCTGTGCACTATGTTTATAAAGAATGTGTTTTCCATTCATTCATGTATATTACTGAACAAAATGTAGCGTTTTCTCTGAATACACTCAAACAAGAATTTATCAAAAGAAGTAAACAGCCAAACTGTTAAGATATATTGATCCAAGACTGGAATATGAAACAGTTCTAACTTGCTCAACCTCTCTCTTTAATTACCTCTCTGCTTTCCTTTTCTCTTTGTGTCTGTCTGTTTTCAATTGTTTGCTTTTCCTCTGTCCCACTCTTGCCCCTTTGCCTGACTGTTGGCCCAGCCACACAGTGACTCTCTGCCTACAGTTTACACATTAAAATGGCCACTGAGATTCTTTGAGAAAATAGTTGTGGATTCTGTAACTGCCTTGGGATCTGTATGCATGGATTGCTCATGATGTATCCCATGTATTTAAGCCTCCTTTCTTTGATGATGTGGCTGATGAACTTGCTCCCTGAAGCATTGCGATGTTCCTTATCCAGCTCATCTTAATTATTCTTCTTAAGCATTCAGTGTGGAAAGTAATGTTCTTTCATCTTGAGCTGCCAGGTTTCACTGTCATAAAGAAGGATAGATAGTACCAAACTCTTATAGGTCTTGACCTTAGTGTCCACATTAATATTCCACAGGTTTTTAGATCGCAGCTAAAAAGTGAGTTCATGCATTCAGTTCCTTTGAGTTCTCCAGCAGCCATTATTGTGTTTCCCAGATGGATGAAAGGACCCAACTCTTCCAGTGATTCCCCATAAAGACCAGAGAATCATAAGTGGTCTGTCTAAGTGAGATTGCTAATTTAGTGCCATTTTATGCTGTGATCCTGGCCCACTGAGAATTGGATTGTGATGGCCCACATTTATATCACATAGGAATCTAACAACTAGCAGACAGAAGAAACTATTACTTCACCATTCCTGCCTGAATTTAAACTCCATTCCCAAAGCGAAAGGACAGTTTCTAACCCACTGTCACAATGTTTTTTTTAAATTTTGTTTGACGTGATGTGTGTAAGCTCATATCTGCCAGCCTCCTGCATATTAAGATAACATTTTAGTATGGTCATAACCAAGTTGTGACTTATAGAAGCAGATGGCCTCCATTTTGAGGATATATTGTTTTTTGATCTGTTCTGTTCCAAGCAGAGCCCTGGGTTTAAAAAGTTTGTCACCTCAGTTGAAGGATAGAGACTTGTGGTGAGGAGACATGGTGATGGAAAGAGAGTTAAATCCAAGGAAACATGATTTCCCTTTCCTCTGGTTTAATACTCCTAAATAAAATAGTTATTGAGTTGCAGCTATCAAAGATATTCCCAAGGACTTTTGTTTTGAACAAAATGTGTGCTAATAATCTGATCAAAGATGAGTTTCGATTGTGCTGTGTGACATTAGTAACAAACCCATTCTCCCACTTAACATAAGCAGGTTAATGCTTTGTTAAAATAGCAGACAAAGGATTTTACCTGAACGCATTTTTACATCGGTGCTGGTATTTTGTGATTTCAGCCCCAAAATGTCAATAACACGGCACACACAACATAACCAAGGTGAATTATAGAATCATGGAAATTACAGCATAGAAGGAGATCATTCATGCCTGTGCCAGTGTTTGTTCTTCAATTGGAGTTATTCACTGTAATGCCAGTTCCCTGACCTTTCCCCATACCCTACTGAATTGTTCCTTTTCTAATGTTGGGGGCTAAACCCATGCTGGAGGCGTGCTTCACTAATATACAAAAGAGAAGTGGAGATTTCCACACTCTTAGAATCGATGAAATGGAGACTTCATTGCTGGAATTTTCACATATTCATTAATAATATCCAGAAACCCACAAAGAGCAGAAAGATCCCTGGTACAATCCTGGTCTATGCTAAATTGGCTGATCTCAGTCAGAGGTCAGTATGGAAGCACTACATCCCTGAGCTAGGCAAAGAAATAATCAGCCTGAGTTTCCACTCCTAATTATTATCCACCGATCCCTGCCAGAAGTGCGTACGTGCGTGAATGTAAGGTGAGGACAGCATCATGTGAGCTCCCTACTCATCCAGCATGGTCAAATAACCTGCCAGCATACATTGTCCAAGCTCACGCCTTAAGCGTGACCACATGGGTGAGATACCAGAGGGCCACCAGCCCAAGGGGAACTGTGCTGCAAACATGAGATGCTGCCTTCAGGAAAGGAGAGGGTAAAGGGAGACACTCAGGCCGAAAATCAGGGAGGAAAACAAAAAACAATCCAGAGCAACGAACTGCGACTGTCGTAGGTTATAAAAGGTTGCTCTGCAGAGGACACTGATGATGTACATGCCCAGTTCTCCTGCGTGACTACATTTAAATTGTGCTTTTGCAGAAGTTTTATTGAACAGCCCTGGAACAGTGCATGGTCTTGGGGAATTTCAGGAATACTGTAGCTTCTTTATTCACAATATGTGGCTCATTTTTGCAGCAGCTGGAATGCAATCCCGAGGGGAATCGGATCCTCGGGGGATTTTTTTAGCCAAGCAGCAAAGAACAGCAATTGCTTACATGAAGATCTCGCTAGATTCTAAAGCAAAATAAAAGACTTCAGCACTGAGATTATTTTTTTTTAAATACTTAAGACACCCAATAGTTACAATAATTATTCATTTTATAGCATTATCCAGGTTAAAGTGTGTGATTATGCCATGATAGAGGAGACAGAGAGCTAATTAAGGAAGAGTTAATAGCAGTGTTTCAATCAGCTCCAGTTCCATTCGGGATTCTATTCAGTGGCACGCTATGGGGTGAAATTCCTGTTTTAATGAAAAACGGGAGTTTGCCAGTTTTCCCCTCTAATTAATGACCCACTAACAAATTCACAGGATTGCCAGCTTTTTTGGAAAGTACAATTTTTGTGAATGTGATTGCGTTTGTGGATCGTTAATTATAGCTGGCATTCTCCCATTTTCCCTTAAAAGAGGAATTTCACTGTAAGTATTAGTGTATAATTCAAGCAAATCACTGTGGTGTCCCTATTTGGGCAGGACATTTTTTGTATCTCTTTTCCCATGTTTTTAAAATTTTTATATTTCCTAGAATTTTTTTTTAAGTTTCTCACCCTGTCTTTTTTTGATGGTGGATTGGGAACCATTAAAGAATTTTAAATGTTGTTTCTCCAAATTTGTTGGCCTCTACCATGGAATAGTGAGCAATGCAGTCAGATCGCTGACTAATCTTTTGTGGTCATGACGATGGTACAATGGCATTCACCCTGCAAGGATTAAAGCGACATTTCAGCTGCAGGAATAGTTACAAGATTGTGATACCATGAACTGGAAATTGCAATATTATCCACTGTACACTTAATGTGATTGTAACAAGTTCCTCTGCAGACAGGTTAACCCATTTGATTTAAATGATAAACCCGTTTACTTTAAATGGGTTAATACCTCTTAAAATAAGAGACAGAGGAATATGAAATGAATGCATTAAGGATTCATATGATAATATCGCAGAGTAATCTCCAGGCTTATGTGTTTCACAGTATGTTGTGAACATAAAACTACTTTATGGTTCCATGCATCTATTACTTTTAAATTTATTATACATCAGTTGGTATTTCCATATTCACAGATTAGTTATTAGATGTAATATAGCCGATATTGGTGTGATTTAAAGATACTTCGTGTCTGCTGGAGGCAGAAAACTGCTCAATTTCTTTTTACCATTTGAAAATTAAACTCCCCCTGAGCTGATAGAACACTTAAAGGAGCAGTGTCTTTGTGAGAAAATGCTCGCAGGCCTCTCAGGTCCTCTGTGGGGACAATATAATTAAAGATTCGAAGGTTTCTTTTTAACAATGGGGAGCTGTATTTTCACTCCCATCCCCCCCCCACCCCACTCCCACAAAGGGTTGGCCACTCCTCCCCTTGCATCTCTTATTAATTAACAGATTGGGAAGTTCTGTTACTAGGAAACAGGAGGGATTTTCATCTCCCCCTCTGGAGGACATTGGCACAGAACACGAGCCTTATTCTAGTGGTCACATTGGCTTCTTCAACCCCCTTCGCTGTATAGAATTGGTCAGTCTGCAGGCAGGAGGGCTTCAATTGCACTTTGCAATATTTCCTCTTAGAGTGAGATCGTTGTTAAAATAGCAGTCGGAGGAATTTACTACAATGCGTTTGTTACTATCAGGCAGTGCGATTTGAACCCACAGGACTTTATTCATCCAATTATGTATTTTTGATTTTTCCTTTTGCGTTGATTCCACCCTCATGTGCCACCCTTATTAGTGTTACAATTGTAATTCATGTCCTTCGGTATTTTTCTTAAAAGAGAAAGGTTTTGAAAAACGTTTTTTTTTTAATTAACGTATTTGACAAACATTTTTTTGTAGTGAGGAGAAAGAGATCACTTCCACTACCCAGATGACAGGCACTTATGGTATGAGTTTCTGTGAAGTTTTAGTCATTGCATTGTGTCTCTATACAATTGTAAAAGGTTTCCCCAAAACTTATTTCCCTCTAAAAGCCACACGTCACAATTTCAAAACCCTGACCCTACATATTAAATTCTGTTGTCAAAAATGATGTTGCTTCCCTGTTCTCATATGATCTATTCTTCTGAAAGGTGGCTAAGATTCAATTCATGATAACAGTGGAATAATCCATCATCATTTGGGGATTAATATATACATGAAAATAAAATTGATGAAATATTCAAATATGAATGGTGACTTTTAATTTAAAAAATATTGGAGGATTTATTACCTCAGATTTTGAATTTTATGTTGAAATATTTACTTTCAAATTGTTTTTTAAAATCTGTAGATGAGTTTTAAATGTTGCAAATGTTTAATTCACAAGAACAAGATTTCTCTATCAGAAATGTTTTCCGTCTTAAAAAAAAGAATCTATTTTTCTCCCCTCCTTCCTTGAAGGTGCTTGGGTACTGGTCCATGGGCACTGATAGCTCTCTGGTACTTTGCCCAATTTTTCATGTTTCAATTTGTGTGTTGGCAAATAATTTGACTATGGAGGGCATTACTGTCTAGCCCAATCCTGTGGTCTCCTGACCTCACTCGTGCATTTTCTGGCAAAGCATACCAGATCACATATGTATTGCAATAATGCCATGAAACATCCATCCACTTTACAGCTTTCTTCCTGTTGTTTTGCCACCTAATGTGCAACAAAAGAAGTACTATGGTTATAAGCAACTTTATTGCAGTCCCTGTATTGGCACCAGATTCTGATCATTTTTGACCTGAGGCCTTTAAAAATAACTTCTGCATTTTAAGTTCTGAGTCCAGGTTAAATGGAGCTGAGATTCCTCAAGTAATGAAAAGTGACATGACACCAATTTTTCTCCATAATTAATAAGCGTATTTGCAGAAATGTGTGACTTTGAGGGGTAAGTGCCACCTTCACCCTTGCACCGGGCATTGATCTGATAGAGCGGATCACCCGCCTGTCTGATTTACATCCCATTGAGTTTGGTGGGACGTAAACCTCCAGGTGAGCCATCCACTCCGTCAGGTTACTGCCTGGGCACCGGACTTGAAAATTACCCTCCATGACTTCTGTGACTGCTGACGGTTATCAGAGCATGGCAAAACCTTTGAAGCTCATATTCTGATAATTTTCATGGAACTGGAAGAGTTCTTTACATGGGAAATTCACCAGTCCCACACTCCCAAGGGTGAGCCATGCTCGAAGCCAGGGCAGGTTAGACAATCAGGCTGTAGTTCCGTCTCCAACCCATGCTCCCTGTGAGTGTAACTTTCCACTTAGCAGGATGGGATTGGTGATTTTACCTTTACTGTCATTTCCCTCCTAATTTTCTATGTTATCCCCCATGGAGGCGGTGATTTATACTGGGGTCCAATTCCACTGCATTGGGAGGCTTCATTAAGTGTCCATTCTTGTGTCTAACTATGTAATCAGTGTCAGCAGGCTAGTTTACCATGGGAGGGGTGAGCATCACAGCCAAGCTTAATTTTGTTCTCACTCAATATCCTCACATCCACACTTACCAACAGAGCTCACTGGATGGTGATCAGGAATAGGAGCCCTGGCTAATTTTTTCCAACTGTACTCTGGAAACAATGAGGCTAATTGTAGCTCCGTGTACAGCTGAGATCATCTAACTCATCACAGCCTGGGAATGGCCATCACGTTTTCTATCAGGGCCCCTATCCTAATTTTCTTAGCAAACACCCCAATGTGGTACTGTAGTGGTTATGTTACTGAACTAGTGATTTGGAGACCTGGACAAATAATCTAGAGATTGGGAGTTCAAATCCCACCATGGCAGTTTGAGGATTTCAATTCATTAAAAAAATGGCTTGCATCGGTAAAAGTGACCATGAAGCTGTCGGATTGTCAGAAAAACTCGATTGGTTCATTAATATCCTTTAGGGAAGGAAACCTGCTGTCCTTACCAAGTCTGGCCTATATGTAACTCCAATCCAACACCAATGTGGTTGATTCTTAACTGCCCTCTGAACAAGCCACTCAGTTGTATCAAACCTCTACTGCAGTGGTTCAAGAAAAAGGTCTAGCACCACCTTCTCGGGCAAATAGGGATGGGCAATAAATGCCAGTCTTGCCAGTGACACCAACATCTTGAGAATTAGTTTTTTAAAATGTCAGTTACCCAGAGGAAACCAGTGCTATCATTGCATAAAACATATTTTATTGACATGCAGCAATGGAATAACATGTTGGTAAATCATCACATACAGGAATTTGATGACAGACAGACAGAAGTCTGCTGACTTCAGAGACCCTGCCAGAATCTCCTAATGGGCCCCTATAGTCCATCTTGCAAACCCATGCTCTGTACAACCTCTGACAAACCCTTTGTTTGCCATACTTCTTTCAATCACAATTAATTTTATCTGAAGTTGGCACAACTTTTATAACCACAAACATATTTCAAAATCAAGAACTTTACATTTGGCTTATCATAGAATCATAGAAATTTATGGCACATTGTGTCTGTGCTGACCGAAAAAGAGCTACCCAGCTTAATCCAACTTCCAGCACTTGGTTACAGCTCTTCAAGTGCATATCCAAGTACTTTTTAAATGAGTTGAGGGTTTCTGCCTCTACCACCCTTTCAGGCAGTGAGTTCCAGACCCCCATCACCCTCTGGGTGAAAAAATTTCTCCTTAACTCCCCTCTAATTCTTCTACCAATCACCTTAAATCAATGCCCCTGGCTATTGACCTCACTGATATGGGAAATAGGTCCTTCCTAACCACTCGATCTAGGCCCCTCATAATTTTATACACCTCAATTAAATCTCCCCTCAGCCTCCTCTGTTCCAAAGAAAACAACCTCGGCCTATCCAATCTTTCCTCATAGCTAAAATTCTCCAGCCTGGAAACATCCTCGAAAATCTCCTTTGTACCCTCTCTAGTGCAATCACATCTTTTCTGTAATGCAGTGACCAGAACAGTACAGAGTACTCTAGCTGTGGCCTAATTAGTGTTTTATACAGTTCTAGCATAACCTCCCTGCTCTTATATTCTGTGCCTCAGCTAATAAAAGAAAGTATCCCGTATGCCTTCTTAACCACCTTATCTACCTGTCCTGCTACTTTCAGGGATCTGTGGACATGCACTCCAAGGTCCCTCTGTTCTTCTACACCTCTCAGTATCTTGCCATTTATAGTGTATTCCCTTATGTTATAATACAGACCACAAGTTTGATTGGCACGGACATGGTCTATTATAGCTATGTACTAAAAGGTAAATAACATCAAATTAACCCAAGGCATTGTGCAACAAATGGGGTGAAGTTGCACTCTGCATTTGAATAAATTAATGCATTCTTTTATTTAAAAAATGTGTCAGCTATTTTAATAGAGAGGTTAACCAATTTATATTATCAATGCTAGGATATAAGTGCATTATTTTAAATAGGTTAACCCCTTTATTAACATAGCACTCAGTGCAATTACATCGTATGCACATATCAAACTGCAATTTTACCCCATAGATTTCCATAAAAATTATGCAACATTCACGATTTATTTCACTGACTAAAATGTTATTTGATAATTACAGTAGTCGTAAATTTTCACTGTCTGCTTTCATGAAGAGAACGAAACCGAGGATAGGTTTTCATTCGCTTACATTCATAGCTATTAATAGAAAACACTTTAGCTGTAAGACGGGGGCAAAACATAAAACACTCAAGGGAAAGCCTTTGCTAACCTCGACCCTGGCAGAAGTGTGTCTCAATTTTGTTTTAAGATCTTCATTGAGAATTGATGGTTCAGTGTCTTGGCATATGATGCTATGGAAATTCTGGAAAAAGTCACGGCAAATACCTTTGCCAAATCAATACATATTTCTTGCCAACAACTCCATTGAGGAGTGGCATAATCTATGCCCAATTGCTAAAGAGGAAACAAAATATAGCCCATGGTTTGCTAATTGGGTTGGTGCCAGCAACCATGGCATGAACCCAATTTAATGCAACGCATCGCTAATAAAATCTGGCTCGTAGTGCTACAATAATTCTTTAGTTAATTGATGATTTCCATCTTTATCTAATGTGCCAATTAAACACTCAGCTCATCAGTTAGTAATATTTGCAAGTAAAATGAGCTTGATAGTAATTACTTTAAGATTCAGATCAAATAAATACAGATCATAGGTTAATAACTGGAAACGGCCATGACGTAGAGCTTTTCACTCTCTTCCTGTATCATTACACAACATGGTTTACTACTTCTATATATAGGTTTGCCACATGCTTTAAGCAAGGACTGTTGCCAAGATTGGGGTCATACAACTCTTCGAAGTCCAATACAATGAGTCCTTCTACAAGAGATAAAACACTGGGAAAAAAATACAGTAGGTCCATCAACACCTGAGAAGAGAAAAGACAGGCTAATGTTTTGCGTGCACGTGTAAAATAATCTAGCCCACTGCCACCCAGGGCTCCTCACAATTGTGACACTCTTTCCCCCCTCCACCCCAACTCCCCAGACTTGGATTGTTGCTGGCCAGGTGGCCTCCAGCTGCCCAATGTTGGGCTGGCCAAAATCTGGCAAGCTGGATCAAGATGCCACATTTGGGGGAGGCAGCTTGCCAGTGCCATTTAAATGAGGACCAGGCTTCAAAATGGCTGCGGTCTATACTGCTGGAATGAGTGGGCCACCAGCATTCTCTGCTGGTCAGCCAACCAAAAGTGAAAATTTACCCAGTTGAGTGATTAAAAAATGTCTATTCCATCAGAGATATTGGTATATCAGAGTATTATATGGGGAGAGGGGTTATAATTACATGTCAGCTGTGGCTCGGTTAGTAGCTTTCTCACCTCTGAGTCAGAGGGTCACGGGTTCAAGCCCCACTCCAGAGACTTGACCACATAATCAAGGCTGGCATTCCTGGTGCAGTACTGAGGGAGTGCTGCATTGTCAGAGGTGCGCTCTTTCAGTTGGGACGTTAAACCGAGGCCCCATCTGCTCTCTCAGGTGGATGAGAAAGATTCCATAGCACTATTTCTAAGAAGAGTAGGGGAGTTCTCCCTAGCGTTCTGGCCAATATTTATCCCTCAACCAACATCATTAAACAGACTATCTGGTCATAATCACATTGCTGTATGTGGGACTTTGCTGTGCGCAAATTGGCTGCTGTGTTTCTTATATTACAATAGTGACTACACTTCACAAATACTTCTTTGACTGTAAAGCACGTTGGGATCTCCTGAGGTTGTGAAAAGCGCTATATAAATGCAAGTCTTTCTTGCTTTAATAGTACAATCAATGTGCTTTTATGTTGTATTCCATGACTGGGCACGATGCTTTCCTGGTATAATGATCCTGATATCTTCATCGTTTCTACAAATGGTTTCAGGATGTCTGGAACAATTTTGAATATTTCTTATAATAATGGGTGCTTTTAAAATGTCACCTGGGGAATGACACTAATTAATATCATATAATCACAGGGTGGTTTTGAATGGGGTTTTAGTACCATAGAGGTACAGCAGTAGATGTACACTGATTATTATCCTAATCCATCGGAACAACTTAGCTCTGGTTATTGGGCTATTATTAATCATTCTTTATCCTTCTCTGCACTTATTCATGTTAAATCTAGAGTTACTATCATATGACACATGATAACCTTATTTCCCAAAAGTCACTTGATTGTTCTCAATAAACATGCAGTACATTATAACAGTTAATCACTTTGTGTGCTCGCTATTGTGCACCAACTGTATATAGTGCACTTGCAGTCAGTACTCATCATGACACTCCCTGACCAAATAGACGCTATGAGCTTTGCCAAGTACATTAATAATAACTAGAGAAGAACAAGAGACGTATCAGTTCAGACAGCAGTATCTTCCTCTGTCTATCTCTTTCTTTCACTTGCACACAAATATGCATGCAATGTGTGTGTGTGTCCCACACACTCTCTCACACACACATTCACACACACACACACACACACACTTGCAAACAGAACACATTGAAGTCAATGGAAAGTAAAATATGGTGGGGAGTAAAATGGGTGGCCGATCTGATCCTGTCAGTTTCCTACCTTGCGGGTTAGGTTAAAATTACCCCCCATGTATCTGGCTAAAGAAAAAATAGTTAGATGTAGCCAGCATGGATTTCAAAAGGGATGATCGTGCTTTGAGGAGTCGACAGACATGGTGCACGGGTGAAATGCAGTGGATGGAGTGTGCCTGGACCTTAGGAAAGCCTTTAACCTGGAAGATTAGTAGAAAAGGTTAAGGGATATGGATTGGGGAGAGGGGGAAATAGTAAATGGGATTAAAAATTGGTTAGAAGGGAGAAAACAAAGTAGAAGTGATGTTGAAATTTGCAGATGATACTCAAATAGGACGTATAGTTAATTCTTTAGAAGCTGCAAAGGGATATTGATAAAATTGGAAATAGACTAAAAAGTGGCAGGTGAAATTCAATATCAGTAACGGCAGTGATTATACTCTGAATCGGAGTAGGCTCGGTGCTGTGGAAGAGCAGGGGGATTTGGGGGTACAGGTCACAGGATATTAAAGGCAGCACCTCAGGTTGATAAGGATGTAAAAAAAAAACTATTGGAATTCCAGGTTTTATCACAAGAGGTATATGAGCGAAGAGATAATGATGAACCTATATAAAACCATTATAAGACCTCAGTATTGGGCTCCGCACAATAGGAAGGATAATGAGAATATAGAAAGGGTACATTGTAGATTCACTAGGATGGTGTCTAACCTGTGGAAAAACAAATGTGAAGAAAGTCTTGAAAAATTGGAACAACACAGATTACAAGGTGATATGATACAAATGTTATAAATTCTGAAAGGATGAGATAGGGTGAATAGAACCAGGCTGTTTCCAGTAGTTGAGGGGGTCAAGAACAAGGGGTCATAGATACAAGATTAAATGCATTGAGATTTAGAACACAGGGCAGGAGAAACTTCTTTATACAGAGAGTTGCGAGACTGTAGAATTCACTTCCAGGATTAGTGATTGAGTCAGAAACTATGTCAACAGTCAAGATTAGATTAGATAGAGGAATGAAGGGATATGGGAACTGGATAGGTAAATGTGATTAGGATTATTTGCTTGCATGAAGAGTAGACGCTGGCACAAACTGGCTGGGCCGCATGGCCTGTTTCCGTGTTGTAACTTGTGTGTATTTCCATGTATTTCCCCACCTCTAGGACGGCCTAACATCATTGACTTTGTAAGGAGCAGGCACAGCTTCCACTGTGCCCAAGGCTAACTGGGGAATCCCAGAATCATAGGGCACCCAGTGCAACCAAGTCTTTGCCGTTTTTTGGTAGGTGCTGCCAGAGTTATGCCAGGAGTCCAGTGGAATGCCGAGGAAATTCGAGGCCAGTGTATGTATCAAACCTTTAATATGCCTTAAATATACATACAACTAATGAACTACATGGAAATCAATAGATCTATAAATTGTATTCTTTACACAATATTTACAGAGGAAGCATTTTTTGGAAGAAAATCTGAAATATAAACAGGTTGGTCAGTTAACATCTGAAAGAGAAAGACAGGGACATGTTTTGTTTCTTCTAATAAAGGGTTACACCTTAGTTGTTAATCTATTCTTCTCATGTTTAGACCCAATTTTGCTCTCCTCATATGGTGATTGATGTAGAGGCTTTGGAAAAATTTCAGAGGCAGGCCACAAAAATGATTGTCAGCTCAGACAACCTTAGTTATTCAGATAGGCTTAAAAAGCTGGACCTCCAGGTGATTTGATAGAGATATAGAAAATAGTTAAATGACTACATTGTGTTCCTATTAATAGATTATTTCAATTTGATAAAGTGGGCAAGACCATGTGCCATGTCCATAAGTTACGCAGGGGTAGGGCTAGGTTAGATGTTAGGTAGTTCTTCTTTTCCCAGACGATATGGAACAAGATGTCGGCTCATGCGGCAAGCGCTGGCTGTCTTCAGAAAAGAGCTGGACCAGTTCCTGGCTGGACCGGATATCACGACTTATAAGAGATAGGTGAAATAACAGATAATATAAGCATGGTTAATGTGATCTCCTGGACTAGTTTTGATTGCCTAAAGGGGTCAGAGAAGAATTTTTTCAGATTTTTTTCCCTTAATTGTCCATGAGTTTTTATGTGCCTTTTTTGCTTCTCCTGGTAGATTACGTGGCTGCTGGTGAGTGAGCGTGGGGTGGGGGGGTTTCTAATCATGATATTTCAGGCATCAGGACTGTGAGGGGCAAGCTTGATAGACCAGATGGTCTTTTCCTGCCCGTCATTTTCATACATTCGTATATATATGTGGACAAGAAGATGAATTATTCAATTGAACTGACGACAGCACAAATAGCCTGCAAACTCCCATTTCTAAGCTCAGACGGAAAGGCCACTTGGGCAGTGTGGAGAGGGGAACTGGCTCCTGCAGGACTGAACCTCGGTACTAATCAGCGACATCAAGGCAGGAAGAGAGAAAATTGGGGAGAAAGTTTCAAAATGTCACAGAGCTAAGAAATCACCCTAACCAAACAGGAAATGGTAAATATTTAAGCCTAGAAATTACAGTTAGCAATAGTAGTAGCTGAACACTTAAAATGACTTTATCTGTTATTTTAACAGAGGTATTAACCTATTTTATTTTTTATGCATTTAATGGCTCTTTTAAAATGGCAGACTGAGGCATGCCATAAAAAAGTGTTAATCATTTGGACACTAATATTGTAATTTCCAGGCTGTAAGTTTCAACTAAAGACAACACAATCTGTCAGTCTCAAAGAGAAGCTCCTCAGATAAGAATTATGCCTTGTGCTTGTGATATTATCTCCAGCCATGCACATCGCTAATTTACAATATGAAAACAATTGGAATCCAGATGAGGATGTTACCGGTTACCGATTACTTATGCAGGAAGTAATTATGACTGATAATCATAAACACCTGTAATCTGCAATCATTACGCTAATTTGAATCGAGATATGTTTTATGACCATAATTGGTTTCCAGGATGATCTCCATCATATGCTCATAAAAGCTTCATTAGTTATCAGATTAATCAACACCTGCTAAGGATAATTACGCATCTTATGAATTAATTCTGATTCCGAAGCAATGCCTCTAATAGATGAGTCCAACATCATTCCGCTGATCATTGTTCCCCGCATACAAGTGTCTACATTAAATAACACTTTCACTAGATGGCTCACACACGTGTTATTATTAAATCCTGTGTAGGAATAAATCAAGACGCCTCGGCAGGAATTGCTGAGGTAGATTTACAGTGTGGTAGTGCGAGAACATGGAGCAAATAACTCATAAGCAACAAGAGGTAATATAATCTGAATGAAATTGACTCTTGTTTACTGGACTGTTTGTGCTGTAACTGAATCCGTTCTTTCTTCTTAACAAAAACTGAGTCCAGTGAGTAAATGCACTGCTTAGCATGGTACTGAGTCATACAGAGCACCAGATCACAAGATAGATATGGATGAGGAAGGCCATTCGGCCCATCCTAGGTCAGTCATCGACCAACGAGGTTGCAGGTTCGATCCTTGGTCTGTTTGCTGATGTCATCCGAAACAGTGTTTGGGACGCCAGAATTGGCTTCAGTGTCCTGGAGTTGATGAGTGGGGCGGAGGGGAAATCATCAAGGGTGCCTGCCTTTTGATCTCTGTGGTGTTCTCTGTGGTAATCCTTGCTGGAAATTCCATGTGCACGCAAATTGGGAGAAGACAGGATCAGGCTGAACGACAAAGAAACCTGTGCCGTCCCCACTTCACTGTGGTCAAATAGACTGCCAATCCTCACAGTCTATTTTCACATGTGAAGCATGGACACTGTATATTTTTAAATTTCATGATGTGATAAGCTCAGAGACCCCATGAAAAGAATGTACCCCATGGGCAAACACTGTATGTAAGCAGGTCCAAACAGCAGAGGGAAGTAGAAGAGAAAAAAATATACATGAAAAGAATACTTCCACCAAAATACTGCATGCAGCAGTAATGGACTAAGAGGAATTTAGAATAATCGGGCCAACTAAATTAGGAGAATACTATTAATGTGACTGTCTTCAATTCCAGCAGCTCACCCAAATTTGTAAACTTGCTTTAATTTTAATGCTCATCAAGGTGAGAGATTTTAGTGCCATGGAGTGGAACTCTTCCCATCTCAGGCAGTGTCAGCATCAAGCATTCTTGAGTCAGGTCCAGCACAACTGGATGCAGAGTAAAGCTCCCTCTACTCTGCCCCATCAATATGCCTCAGCCTTGATCTCAGAAGTCCCCCCCAACACAGCACCAGTGTGACAAACTTCCAATTCCCACACCAGCCACCATGTGGCCTTTCTGAATAACTTTGCTGATTAGTGCCAAATTACGGATAGTTTTGTGCAGTATGCCCAAGCCCATTAGGAACAGATTGAGACTGTCCAAACTCATTTCACATTAATTTGGACTGTATTTGTACCCAGGTTCCAGAAATGCCATTGTCCAACCCACTATGCCAACCGATTTCCCATAACATCCTCTCTGAGCATAATCTCCACTGCAGTAATGAAGGCATGCTGCATTGTAAGAGTTAACGTACATTGCAAGAGATGTTAAACCAACTACCCATCTGCCTACACAGACTTTAAACATCCCATAGTACTAATCAAAACAGTGTAAGTAGTTCTCCTAGTGCCCTGGCCAACAATAATCCCTCAACCAACACCTCCAAATATAAATTAACTGGTCATTCATCATATTGCTGTTTGTAGGACTCATTTATAGAGAAAGATTCTCAACTCCACTATTCCTTTCAAAAATTAGGTGATGTACATAACTATAATTAAAATTACTGTTATTTTTCTATTTCTGCAGTTTTTTTAACAGATACTTTCATTTCCTTTGTGAGTGTTGATAATATCATTGGGAAAACTGGTTGGGAGTGTGAGGAAGCTGGATTAACATACACAGTTGAAATCACTGAAGCGCTCTCTGAATTAATGACTGTATCTGCTGATGTTAATTCAACTCTTTCACACAGTCGGGCTCAGAAGCTGATTTAAACAAGTTCCCCACGAGGATGTCGATGATCATTGTTTAAAAAGAAGGGCTATAAAATCAACAAAGAGGTATTAAATTTGGTCATAATTTCCTCTGGTTTGAAATCGAACAGGAATATGTCTTTTAACAAAGAAAGAACTTGCATTTATATAGAACCTTATCTCTCAGGATATCCCAAATCACTTTGCATACAATTAATTCCTTTGACGTGCAGTCACTGGTGATATGTAAGCAAACACAATAACCATTTTGATATAACAAGGCCCCACAAACGACAATGAGATAAATAACTAGTTAACCTAGTTTATTTGGTTGATATTGGTTGATTGATAGCCAGTTCACCAAGACAACTCCATGCTCTTCTTCATTTAGTGCCATGGGATCTCTAACTCTCACCTGAGCCACAGGAAAAAGCAGACTTAGTTTAACACCTCATTCAAAGAACAATATCTATGACAATACACCGCTGTCCCTACTGAACTAGAGCATCAGTTTTATGTGCTGGAGTCCTGGAATAATACTTGAATACACAACCTTCTGATTCAGAGGTGAGAATGCCACCAACTGAGTCAAGCTGACGCAAGGAAGGTGTTGCTTTATCGGAATAATTCATTAAACATCTATACAAGTTCTGATGAAGGTTCCCATTCAAGCCTTTAACTGGGCTTTCTCTCTCAGAGTATTTCCAGCATTTTCTGTTTTTGTTTCCGATTTCCAGCATTCATGTGTTTTTTTTCCTTGTCTTTGCATATCTACAGAATCCTAATGTAAGCATTTTCTTGGCAAGGTTCTGATAAGTGTAAATTGTTTTGCTTATGCAGTCAGTAATGATCTCCTTAGTTCTGTTACACACAAGCCTGGCTGCATGCAGCATTTCCATCTGTTCTGACCTCTTGCACACAAACAGGATTCCTCTGTAGTAATAAGTCCATAAAACTAAACACAAATCTACAGCCAGTTCATAAATGCTTGGTAACGTTGTATAACATGTTATTAATTTGTAATAAACTAGAGGTTATTAAAGATTTTCAAGCATCTGCCATGCTCTATCGCTTATCTCTTCATCCTGAACCAAGTCTAATTCTCATTACTCTTTATTATTCTGTAAACTGGAGAGCCCATCAATCAGAGAACAGTACGCTGCAGTACCTGTTCTTAAATCATTACAAAGTCTCTTCATTTTACTTGCCCGATGCATTATTGTAAATGATTCCTTAACCTGTTACAGATTCCGTTTGAAACGAGTTATAGATTGGTTGCATGCACCATAATAGATGGCTGGCAGCAAGTTACAAGTTTGTAATTCAATCGAGCAATTCTGATGAGATCATAAACCAACGACAGCAGAGCCGGAATGTTTTATACAACAGAATAACAGAAATGAATTACAGCTTGAAACTGGTTGCCGGCTATTTATCATTCTGTGCAAGAGAAATTGAATGGCTGATTTTAGGAACCACAGCTTGTTTTTCTACATTTCTGATTGTTATGCAGCAGGCAAACTGAATATGTTTGTGAGGCAGAGAAGTGTGACGTCGGCGAAAAGGTAATAAAGCAGTCACTGATGTGAGACCTGTTTGTTAGCGGCAAGTAAACATATTATAATAAATTATATGTAATATGTATACACCAGAATCCATTTTTTAAACTATGACTTAAACTTCCTTGCTTTTTTCTTCTGTTTTGTTTTTCATATTTTTATTTAGCCCGTCAACACAGATGAGAGAGGTGGGTTTGGAGGAGCTACTTGCATAAGGGAACTGATTAATATCTGCCAAGACGTCATTAGCTCAGGGTGTACTGCAATCTTGTCATTTTGGCTGTGCATGTTAATTCAGCTCTCTCACAGATTTGAGCTCAATACTCCATTAAGACAAATTCACCTCCTCGCCCGATAAAGTCGTCAGCAATTTTGTGTTTGAGTGAAAGCATTGAAAAAGATTAGCATAAGTAGACAGGAAAACAAACGGTGGCTAAAGCTAGTTGTAGCCCTTTAGAGCTGATTCAAACATGGTGAGAAGTACTTTTTAAAATGATTTTAAGACACGGGTAATTTATAGGCCAGTCACATCGCACAGTTTGTGTAGATGGGAAACTGCTTTGGTTTTGCATTGGTGCATTTTTTTTTATTACACCTCTGTGAAAAGCTTTGGAACATTTTTCTGTGTTAAAGACGCTATATAAATGCAAGTTGCTGTTATAATTGGGAGTGAAGTTGCCTAAACCGATTTAGTTTGGTGGTGTGAGACCACCTTGAGGAGATAGTCACGCAGTATAAATGCAATCAGTGCAAAGCAATGTTTATAGAGTACGGAGGCTTTCAAAAATGAAATTGAAAATTCCTTTTAATGTAAACAGAAAAGTGGCTCTGTTAACATTAAAAATTTATGAGCATTCAAATGTCAGTAAGTGGAGCTCTGTACCTCTATGCAATCAGAGCTCCTTGCTCACTGGTAAGAAATCAGGTCTGTTAGCCCAGCATCACTCTCAGACTGGTACCTGTGGTATAACAATGCCCTTTAAACAACAACAAATTGCATTTATATACCGCCTTTAACATAGTAAAACATCCCAAGGCGTTTGACAGGAACGTTATCAAACAAAATTTGACACCGAGCCACATAAGGAAATATTAGGACAGGTGACCAAAAGCTTGGTCAAAGAGGTAGGTTTTAAGGAGCGTCTTAAAGGAGGAGAGAGAGATGGAGAGGCGGAGAGATTTGGGGAGGGAATTGCAGAGCTTAGGGCCTAGCCAGTTTTCTAGGTGGAGCAATTAAAATCAGGGATGCGCAAAGGCAAGAATTGGAGGAGCGCAGAGATCTCGAAGAGTTTTAGGGCTGGAGGAGGTTACAGAGATAGGGAGGGGTGAGGCCATGGAGGGATTTGAAAACAAGGATGAGAATTTTGAAATTGAGGCATTCCCGGACCGGGAGCCAATGTAGGTCAGCGAGCACAGGGGTGATGGGAGAGGTTTAGGGAGGAAATTCCAGAGCTTAGGGCCTAGGCAGCTGAAGGCACAGCCGTCAATGGTGGAGTGATGAAAATCGGGGCTGCCCCGAGATCTTGTTATTATCCTCATTATTTTAAATGGGTTGAAGCCTAACAGCTCTGCTAAAACAATGGAGGGAGGAATTTCGGACAAACACATTATGGGCCCAAAATTTCTGAAGCCCCTGCTCCCGACCACCTTCCACCCAAATCGCCATAGTCGGAGCGGGTGGCCTGCGCCTGCACAGGAGCAACAGAGGCACCCGTCACAAAGGGGTGGCGGAACTTGGAGCAGCACTGTGCCACTCTGAGAAGAAACAGCCAAAGTCCAAAGCGGGCCAATGAAGGAACATCTAGGTATATATTTCCTTCCCCTCGGGGAGCAGAGGACCAGGTATGAAAAGGTAATCAGTCCATCAGGGATCAATTACCTGTGCAATTGTTTTATCTATTTGGGAACCTCCTATGGTTCAGTATGGGAACCTGCATCAGGTCTCATTGATAGGCCATTGTCCTGTCGGTGGTGCACTGGACAAGGTCCACAGGGTAGCTGATACAGCCCCAAACCTGTATTTTGATATCAGGAGCGGGGGCAGAAGAATCACTAGCTTCCTCTCACCCAACTGGAATTTGTGCCACTATATATATCGGGCAGAAACCTGGCGGATCCTGGTACTACATCAAATTGTTCCTCCCTTTTCCCCCCCCCCATCCCGCCCCCATCTTGGCAATTGATCCACTTTGCATCCTCCGACACCACCAGGATTTCAAGCCCTTTACTATCCCATGTTGTAATTTAAAGACAAATTTATTATCCCACCTCTATGCATTGATTTGGTGCATGTACAAACTCCAATTTTGAAAATAACAGCCATAAAAAAAACAATTCCACAAGTTTCTCACTAAATGGCTAAGCATTAGATAATGGTCCCTGAAGGTGAGAGTCACATGACTGAAATATTTGCTAACCAGTATCTATTTTAAATTCATAACTCTTGCCACACAATGTTATCAAATATTCATGAGCCCCCTTTTGTCCTTTATTTATGTTTACTGAATTATTACTAATTCATCATTGTAGTAGAATAACAGCTGTCTTTATTAAGCGCATTAATTATTTACAGCCCTGTTGTCAGTGTTTTCAACAACTGTTCATTTATTTGTATCATTCCAGAATTTCCAGCTTTGCTGAGCGTTAAGTACTAGTTTGTGGCAGCTCCTCGAAAGAAAGTGTTACTGAAATGCTGTTTACCCAGAAAGGTGTGGGAAACGGGGCTGAGAAGTTTTGTTCTCCAACGACCCGGGGAGTTACTATCCATCCCGGCTAAGCTTATAATAGACTTCTATCACGGAAGTCTTAGAGGCGAGCACATCCAATCCATCATGCACGTGTGGGATATTCTGTCAAAGGCCTTCTCCTGGTCCAGGCTGACAAGGCAGGTGTTCATCCCCCGTCCTGTACATAGGCGATCGTATCCTTGACCAGCGCAAGGCTATCAGTGAACGGGAGAGCATGGATCGGCCACTGACATTGGACGAGCTGACAAAGGCCGTCCGTTCCTTCGAGAAGAGTAGAACTCCCGGAAGCGACAGCTTACCGGTTGAATTGTACTCGGCTCTGTGGGACTGGATAGGCCCAGACCTGCTGGAAGTGTACGGGGGTATGCTTCTGGCAGGCAGCATGTCAGAGTCCATGAGGAAAGGCATCATCACCCTCATCTACAAGCAGAAGGGGGAGAGGGAAGAAATCAAAAATTGGCGACCCATTTCCTTGCTAAATGTCAACTACATGATTCTGTCTAAGGCCATCGCCAACAGGCTTAAGTCAGCCATGGAGGTGGTGATCCACCCCGATCAGATCTGTACTGTACCCGGCAGGAAGATCTCAGATAGCCTTGTGCTGCTTAGGGATACGATCGCTTCCGTGCAGGTCACGGGGTGAACACCTGCCTCATCAGCTTGGACCAGGAAAAGGCGTTTGACAAAATATCCCACACGTGCATGATGGACGTGTTCTCCAAAATGGGTTTTGGGGAGGGAATCCGCGATTGGATCCGACTGCTCTACGCAGAGATCCGTAGCCCAGTCCTAATCAATGGGTGGGAGTCAGGGAGCTTGCCGATCAGATCTGGAGTCAGGCAGGGCAGTCCTCTCTCTGCAGTCTTATTTGTATGTTGTATCGAGCCATTTGCCATGTCCATCAGGAAGGACGCAGATATCGGGGGGGGGGGGGGTGACGATCCCAGGCAGCGGAGGCTCCCAGGTTAAGGCCTCCCTTTACATTGACGACGTCACTGTCTTCTACTCCGATCAACAGTCGGTCCACACACTGATGGACATCTGCGACCGTTTCGAGCTGGCCTTGGGGGTCAGAGTGAACTGAAATAAAAGCGAGGCCATATTCTTTGGCAGGTGGGAGGCCCGGACCCTTGTCCCCTTCACCGTCAGGTCCGACTACCTGAAGGTGCTGGGGATCTGGTTCTGGGGGCCCCTAGCCTGCACAAAGAACTGGGAGGAGCCGGTCGCCAAGGCCAAACAGAAGCTTGGTATGTAGGTGGGGCAATCCCTCTTCATAGCTGGCAGGAACCTGGTGATAAGGTGTGAGGTACTCTCGGTGTTGGTCTACGTGGCCAGGGTCTGGCCCATTCCCCACAACTCTGTCGTCACAGTCAACCGAGATTTCTTCTACTTTGGAGGTCCAAGGTAGAACGTGTCCGCAGGGCCACCATGTACAAGACCCCAGACAAAGGAGGGAAGAACGTCCCCAATGCCGCACTGATCCTGATGGCCACCTTTGTGTGTGGCTGCCTCAGGATATGTGAAGAGCCCCAGTATGCAAACACCAAGGGCTCTATTTTAGCACCCGCTATCGGGTGCGTTCCTGGCGAGGGGGCTCCGAAAATCGGAGAATCCCGGCGCGGTACCGGAGCCCGCCCCGAACCCGCGCACCTCCGGGTTCCCCGCTGACGCGCCGGCGTGCGCACGCAGCCCCGCTGGTGGGAATCCCGCAGGCAGTTAAAGCCAGCGGGATTCCACTTGAAGGTATTTATTTAGGTTTAATCAGGTCATTAACTGACCTGATTAAAGGATTATGTGGAATTTTAGAGCAAACTGGGACTGTTTCCCACACTGGGGGAAACACTCCCAGGTCAAATGGACGTGTTGCAGCTGTCAGCCTGTAGCAGCTGCAAAGGTCCATTTGACAGGTGGGGTGGGGGAGACCCTTACCCATTGCAGGAGGCCACTCTGTCACTTGGGACAAAGTTTGGCCTCCACCACCCTCCTCCTAACAGTCAAAGTCACCAACCTGCACACTTACCCCGGGGTCCGGAGACATGTACCTACCTTGCGGACCCCCTCAGATGTACATCTTCCGGATGGGGGCCGCCCGTAGCTGCAGTCATGACCTCCTCGGCGGGCGAACAGCATCACCAGCCTCACCAGCCTCGCCATCCACGCCATCCACCTCTGACACGTGGAGCTCCACAACAGAGTGCTGTGACACATCCACCTGTACAGCAGGAGGGAGGGCTACCGCAGAGAGAGATGCATCGCAGAGGGCACTACCCTCGCCACAGGGTCCACAGACCGAGGCTTACTGGTCGAATTGTACTCGGCTCTGTGGGACTGGATAGGCCCAGACCTGCTGGAAGTGTACGGGGGTATGCTTCTGGCAGGCAGCATGTCAGAGTCCATGAGGAAAGGCATCGTCACCCTCATCTACAAGCAGAAGGGGGAGAGGGAAGAAATCAAAAATTGGCGACTCATTTCCTTGCTAAATGTTGACTACATGATTCTGTCTAAGGCCATCGCCAACAGGCTTAAGTCAGCCATGGAGGTGGTGATCCACCCCGATCAGATCTGTACTGTACCCGGCAGGAAGATCTCAGATAGCCTTGTGCTGCTTAGGGATACGATCGCTTCCTTGCAGGTCACAGGGTGAACACCTGCCTCATCAGTATAAAGGTGGCGTATCAGTGAAGTTGCTGAGTCATGCTCAGTTGTTCAGCTACTGGCCTCCCTTCCATCTCTGATCCTGCCCTCACCCAGTGCCTACCCATGACTCTTTCCAGCAGGAGTTACTAGACAGCAAACAGGAGCATGATGCTTGGCTGAATTTTCTCCCTTGCCCAAAGCCACTGTGGCCAGAATCTCCTAACAGAGATTAACGCGGCACAAACCATGAATTGAACCTGGGGTGTTCTAGTGTGAATGGTTTCATCCCACACCAGGCAGTGCGCGAACCAATTAGTGGAGCTTGGAGTCCTGCACTTCATTACAATTCAGAATCACAGTACAGTGTGCCACAGAAATTTATTGAAGTCCAACGGGAAAGGACAATGCACCTCGATTATACAATCGGCCAAAGTGAGCAGAAAAGATTTGTCTCTTTAAACATTAGCTACTTCTAAACACATGATATGATTCAGCTCATAATCTGACTCCCTTTAATTTAGTTGTATTGAAGTTTTTCACTGAGCCTTTGTCACTTGCCTTTTACAACTTCTAAAAGCGCAACTATGTGTATTTATAGGAGGACACATTCATGTACTGGAACAAAGTCCATATTTACAGAACGGCACTGTCTCAAATTACACGTTAATTATATTTTAATCTCTAAACATAACCTTTGCAATCCTTTTGTTATTCTTTGTCATTATACCAGGCCTTTTCGCAACCAATGCTTCAGAATGAAAACAGTTGGAAAATTATCAGTGTGGACTGAATGGAGATGTGTTTAACCCTTTTCGTGCACTCAGGCTCAGATTTCACTTTATATTCTTTTAACCAAATTCATATGCATGGCTTTTGTGTTTCTTCTGACCGAGGCTGCATTGCATCTATTCAATTGGCCCGCTTGTTTCTATATTTTGTGGCAATTTATTTGCTGACGGTGACAACATCAAATGGCGGGGCAGGAAATAAGTGTGAAAAGAAAATGGTTCTTATTTTTTCATTCTTTTCTACAATAATCCAAATTGTCATTAAAAGAGAGAATCTCACCCTTCTGAGAGTCCATGGTCCTGAAGACTTGATACATGTGTCTAAAATTCCTGCCTCTGCTATTTTAACAAAGGTGTTAACTCACTTATTTTAAACAGGCTAACACTTCCACCAAAACCTTGGATTATCATTACCTACTCGTTAAATCTCCCGTCCTCGGGTTCTGCTAGACTTTATGTTCATTAGCAAAAGAAAAATCCTGCATGGATTGTGGGAGCACCTTCACCACACCCACAGCAGTGATACAAGAAGATGTCCCACCACCACCTTCTCGAGGGCAATTAGAGATGGACAGTAAATGCCGGCCTTGCCAGCGACGCCCACATCCCGAGAATGAAGTTTTTTGAAAAGCCAACTGACCTCCCTGTCTGAATGTCCAATGTGCCTACCCAGCATACCTGGCTCCACACCATCAGTACAGATTCCTAAAATCTACCCTATGGTGTTGACTTCGCAAATTCCATACCTCTCAATGTAGACAATGCTGCTGGTAATATTGGCTGTAGAAGAAGTAACTTGGTTAACATCTGTGAGCAAAATGAAAATGCTCATGTCTTAAGATGCACCGTGTCACATTGTACACTATGCTTTAGAAGTACTTTTTACTGTGTATTCCATTAATGATTTAAAATGTAGGAGATCTAATGGTAAACTTGGAGTTTCACAATCCAAGAGGTCACACTTGAAGTCACTTTGAATACAAAGAAATGATCATACATGTTGGTGTCATGTCGTTGCGTGTGGAACTTTGTGTCACAGAATAACAAGACTCTTTGAAGTTTTAAACACCTATTGTCAAAGTTTGTTTTCAAAGATTGCAGAATTTTTCCCATTCCCCTTCCAGAAGTTTATTTGATGTTCTTCCAGGCTTGTTTATTAATTTCAATCTGGCAGGATGAACCCTGCATTCATTTTCCAATCAGCACATGTGCGAGTTTCCTAACGAAAGTATCAAGTAGGTTTGTAAAGGAAAATATAGGGGGTGAAATTGGGCCGTGTAGCGCCCGTTTTGTAGGCGCTACGCGGACACACAAGACCTGAAAATGGGGCCTGAGACTTCCGATGTGAAGTGCGCAGGACGCCATCTTGGTAAAGGGGTTTGCACGCGCACAACTAATGACCGCTGGCAGCACGTAGAGTAGGGAGATTATGACGCGAATCAGTGTGCAACGCTGATATGAAGCAGCTGGCGCCATTTTGGAACTCCATGCTCCAGCTAATGCCCTTTCTTAACCTTGCACAGCTGATCAGGACTTAAATGGCAAGAAGGACCCCCCCCGCCACCCCAACCAGTGCTATTTAAAGGGATCGTGCAGGAGTCACAGGTTAGTTGCTGGATTATTTCTTCAGGCTGCTGGTACAATTGTACATGTTTTTGGACGTTTCCTATACTTGGCTAAAGTTGCAATATTCTATAGAGAGTGGTCTGGCTGGACTTGCAGTACAGTTAGTGGCATTAGTTGGCAGCAGAATTAGTGTGCAACCTCGCTCTCTGACGAGCTGGCACTTGCGGTATCCATTTCCCCTGCCCTGTCTCCTGTGCACTTGTGCCCAGTGTCTCACCACATGCAGATCCCTCCTTTAATCTAGCCTCTAAACAACGCACAGTGTCAGTATCCGAGCTGGTAGCTGTGAGTGTAAGATCGAGTGACGGTGTGTCTTCATCATCACTGTCATCTTCCTCTGCCTCGTCTGACTGTTCTTGGGTATCTGAAATGACAAAGGGTCACGGGTTGAGTTGTGATGAGGGGAGAGGAGAAAGTAAGTGTGTGATTACACCATCTGCAGCACGTGAGTCCAAAATGATTGCAGGATGAAGGAGAAGTGGGAAACGAGAAGGGGGATTAGTTATGCAGAGACCCTCATCATCGATCCTTCCAGCGCCACCAGTGGCCACGGCCTCAGTGATGGCCCTTCCAATGATGGCCAGCACTGTCTCCTCCATGGGAGTTAGGACATGTAGGCGTGCCTGTCCTCTTCCATTTATTTCTTGCTGCCTACAGTTATGTGCCACCTTCTCCTCCAAGAAAGAGGGAAGTGTATCCGTGAATGTCCTGCAAGTTGTTTGGGTGATGTAGCTGTCATGGTTGAATAGCTGCCAGTGAATGTGACCAATGAGTTGTGGGTGTGCGGCTTACAGCAGTGGTAATGTGCGAGGGTGAGATGAAGCATCTGATTTGAAGAGTTGCATACTGATTGAAAGAGTTTGTTGGTAGGTGGGTGATGGGGAGTGTAGTGGATGAGGCTGGTGGTGCTGTTGGTAGGAGATGCCGCTTGAAAGTTGAACTCACTCACCTTGACCACTCATGTCAAATCATTGAACTTCTTCCTGCACTGCATCCATTTTCTTGGCGCTGTGGTCCTGGCATTGACCTTGTCCGTTACTTCCTCCCACTGCCTTGAGCATATGTCTGGAGGGCCTCCTGCCCCCCCTGTGAATACAGGATGCCCCTCCTTCTGTTCACCTCTTCCACCAAGGCCTCTATTGCATCATCCAAGAACCTTGGTACACGCTCTTGCGCTGGTGCAGCCATTCTTCCATATATTGCAGCACAGATTCACTTCACAATTGACTTCCACCACTTCCTGCAGCCACAGTGCACCTCCCCTTTAAGAGGTGCAGGCTGCCTTTAAGAAGTGCGAGCCACTCCCGATATCGGGGCTCCCTGCTGATGTGTGCAGCCAATCAACAGTGCAGGTAGTACTGGCTGCACGCAGCAATCATTTAAATCACCAGGCAGCACAAATGTCATGTGCTGCCTGCATCGCAAGGAACAGGCACGGGTTAATCGCGCACTATGATCCCAGCGCCCGTTTTCGGGGGTTATCCAATATAACTCCCATAGTTTCAAATGCCAGAAGCATTTTTGAATCTGATTTATCCAAAGCATCCAGCTGTACCAGGCAAATATCTACACTGGGTTTTTAATCAAGCAATAGCCTAGCTAAAGTGAGAGATCATCTTTCAGACTCTCCGCTGGATACTTTTTAGTTGGCAGTTAGGGAATTCTTTGAAAAATCAACCACTTATTTACAAAAGAATCATCCTTCTTGGATGAAGTCCTTCTACAAATGTAGAACCATAGATGTTTACAGCATGGAAGGAGGCCACACATCCATTGTGCCTATGCCAGTTCTTTGCTCAAACAATCCATAACTAATCCTACAGCCCCATGCCAAATCCCCTAAATCTTCACCCAACTGTTTTGGGACCCCTGGCCTGATCCCCATTAAAATCCATCTGTCATTCATTAGTCCTCCCAACCCAATTCTTCCAGATTGCTTTGAATGCTATCATTGCAAGAGGTGTAGAATAGAAAAGCAAGGAAGTACTACCACAATTATATAGAGTACTGGTCACACCTCATTTGGACTAATATACTGGAAATATATACTGACCTTGGAGGAAGTCCAATGACAATTCACCTTGATAATACCTGGGATAAAGAGACTTAACTATGATGAGGCACTGGGTAAACTTAGGTTATATTCCCTGGAGATGAGGAAGTTAAGGACGGATCTGATTGAAGTGTTTAAAATCCTGAAAGAAATTGACAGGGCAGATAAGGAGTGACTATTCCCACTGATAGAGGAATCGAGAACGAGGGGACATAATCTAAAATTAAATCTAAGCCAGTTAAAAGAGAATCCAGAAAAAAAATGTCTTCGTACAAAGAAAATATGGAATGCCCTGGTGAAAAGGAAGAATCAATTGAAGTGTTTATAACAGAGATAGATACTTAGGAAGTAAAAGGAGTAAAGGATATTTAGAAAGGGTAAGGGATTGGGATTTAAAAAATAAAGAGATGTCATGGCTAACAAAACAGCAGAGCAGACTCGATGGGCCAAATGGTCGCCTCCTGTTCCGATATTCCTCTCAATCACCCGAACAGCTGCCACTGAGCAACTTCATTTAGCGTTATCAGCAAATATAGTAATAGTATTACTGAAAAGCTTTCTCCATAGCCATGGTACCATGCTATAATTTACTATTTTTGTGTTTTCTTCTTTGGGTAATTTTTTTAACTCCTTTCAGGTTAACTATAGTATGGCCAGATGTAAAATAAATCACACACTGCCAAATCTCAACAATATGCCTTAACCTCAGTCTCAGAAGTGAATGCTACTGTACTAATATATTTTTTTCCGCATCAGCCATCCTTCTTGCCTTTCTGAATTTGACTATCAGATTATTGGGCAATGTATGTGGTGGGCTCAAGCCAATTAGGATTGAGATGCCCAAAGCCCATCATGTGGAGATGCCGGTGATGGACTGGGGTGGACAAATGTAAGGAATCTTACAACACCAGGTTATAGTCCAACAAATTTATTTTAAAATCACAAGCTTTCGGAGATTATCCCCTTCGTCGGATGAATGAGTGAAAAGGTTCTCAAATCGCATATCTTATACTAGGCTGGGACAGCATCACACCAATCAAAAGGTGTCGTTGTTATTCAAACAGGCCAGTCACGGAGAACAGCATGTCCCAGTACACTGGATATACATTGTGTCAATTACACAGACAGGCAGAAAGAAACCCAAAATGGCAGAGAGAGAGAGAGAGAGAGAATATTAAAAAAAATAATTTTTTTCCCTTTTTTTGCTGGTGGGGTTACGTGCCCATCAGGCAGAGGAAAGACTTCAATCCCAGCAATCTGGGCTGGACTCAAACCAAAGTAACAGAGGTGAAAGGTTAGTGAGCCAACCTACTATAATTCATAACATTTATTTTTTTTCCAAAAGGGTCTTAGAACATAAGAACATAAGAACCTTTAGGAATAGGAAAGTGTAAGAAGACCCAAAAAGACTACCTCTTTCTGTTGTCTTCTAACCTGACCAGCCTGCCTTCGCACCATGCCCCTCAGTCCTTTCTTCAGAAACACATAGAATTGTTTATTGAATCAAACTATTCTGCTCCCATCAATGTTTTCCCTTTGAAATTTATTCCACAAGTCCTATATCCTTTGAATAAAAAATTCCATCTGACTTCTTTTTTCACCCCTAACTTCCTAATTTTTAATTTGTATCCCCTTGCATTTGAACACTTCATCACTGTGAACACTTGCCCGCAACGGTTTAATCAATCCTCTTTCGTATGCATGTCACCTACAAAATCTGAGAAAACTTCAGCAATGAAGTGCTTTGTGTCAGAAACCTACCAATGAAATGTCTTTCATATTTTCATAGCAGGTAAAGTGTTTAAAAGCTAATCAGAAGCAGGGGGACTGCCATGTCATTTACGTGTAGTGGCAGTGATTTGTTAGCAGAGCTCAGAGATTGGTGGCCAAGCTGACTGTTTACGTGTTTCTACACCACAGCAAATCCCCAACAAGTAACAAATTGGCTCCATGGTGCAACATCTCACCCAATTTAGGCCGTGTGTCCAGAATTAATGAGATACGGTCTGCCACAGATTCTTACTGCTGTAATACAATTGTGAACGAATCGAATTTCATTTTCACAATGTTGGTAAAAGCAGAAGAGAGATTAATAGTATTAGATTAACCCATTGGCCATTATTAATATCTATTATACTCGACCTGCTGTTAGAGATGACAGAGAAACACTACGGGAAGGAGCTCAGCCACTGGGTTTGTTTCAAAACTACAATAGCAACAGAAAAAAAAGCCAGCAATAACATTATCCCGTTGAGTACAGAAATCTTCATAATACATTGCATTTGTTGTTTTCTTTTCTTCAAAAATTAACCATATGTGAAATACGCACATTGGCCAAAAAACTGCCTGCCTGCTGGCAAATTCCTGCTGTAACTGGGGAGGAGGGGAGAGGGGTTTCACCTTGGCTCTACTAGTGAAGGCCTATGATCTAGAACAGGACCACTGTGTCACCAAGTCCACATAGACAACAGTTGTAAAATATATCATGATACACGGGTCCACCTCGTATATTCTGAGATTTTCTCCAGTAATTCTATCTTAAAGGCAAAAGTTGGTCAGTCATAATGGTGGAGATAATGCTCTGTGTATTGGGCCAACCTCTGCTCCTGTTACTGGGAAGGGATGCACAGAGACTTCTGAGTGCCATGGTATATGTCAGGTATGGTTCAACGTACCCTTCTATAATATGGCACTAGAGAATATTGCACATTTACTCCAATTAAGGGTTGTTCTTATGATAAATTATTGGAACGCACTGTACTTTTCTCTGTAAGACATTGGTTTCATCCAAACAGTAGTGCAGTTTAATGGCCAACTTAACTCAATTGATAGCCCTCTTGCCTCTAGATCAAAAGATTGTAGGTTTGAGTCCCACTACAGACTTGAGCACATAATATAGGCTGACACTTCAGCACAGTACCGAGGGAGTGCAGCACTGTCAGACCTTTCAGGTGAGATGTTAAATTGAGGCCATGTTTGCCTGCTCAGGTGAATGTGAAAGTGCCCGTAGCAGTACTTGAAGAATCCTGGCCATCATCCCTCCCTCCACCAGAAACAAATTATTTGCTCTTTGCTTTGTGCAAATTTGCTGCTGTGTTTGTCTACGTAAGAACTATGCCTGTACTTCAAAAGTAAATCTCACCCTGGCTGCTGTTCCTGACAGGTTTTGTCCGGCAGGGAAGCTATCACTGCTCCCGCTCTGTCCTCGGGTTAAAATGGCAGATCAGGCCCCAATTACATCATCGGAACTTGATCTGCATATTTAAAGAGGACCCCGTCGGATTTAAAATTGCAGTCAGCCAGATCAGGGCGGGAAAGGAGTGGGTAAATCATCCGTTCCATTTTAACTGCCCCCCTGCCTGGTTCTTGCCAGGAGGGAGGGGAGTTAACGTCAAACCTTCACTGTCAGTGTCAAGCAATCTCAATGATGTGGAGATGCCGGTGATGGACTGGGGTGGACAAATGTAAGGAATCTTACAACACCAGGTTATAGTCCAACAGTTTTATTTGAAAATCACAAGCTTTCGGAGCTTTCCTCCTTCGTCAGGTGTGTTAAGGTGTGAATATATGCGGTGCTTTGATGGAAACCTTCACACACCTGACGAAGGAGGAAAGCTCCGAAAGCTTGTGATTTTCAAATAAAACTGTTGGACTATAACCTGGTGTTGTAAGATTCCTTACAAAGCAATCTCAAGTTAGAGTAAAGCTTCCTCTAATTTGCCCAATGGTTATCTGCAAATTGAGTCCAAAGATTCACAGCTAAAATGTGATTCCTTTCTTGCATTGTGGATTTGACCCAGTTTATCACAAGTGCACTATTTTTGTCACGCTTGCTTGAACTATAGAACTTGCATTGCTCTCAGGAATATTGATGCAAATGAATATAAATATATAAATACTGTAAGAGCACAGACTTCACATTGTATTCACAGTGACTAATGCTGAATGGTTTGGGTTCGGTCATCAGAAATTGGAAATCACAAGATGCCATCCTGGGCAATTAAATCTAAACTCAACCAGGACACTGAAAAACAAGTTGAAGTGGGCCGCTATAGAGACCATGGTGCACCATGGAGTTCACACCTAGCAGGTCACTGGACATCTTGGAGAGAAACCAATGAAACATGATAGAACCAACCTCAAAGAGGCCACAAATGCACAATAGAATCTATCCCAGAGTATATTTTCCTTTGACCATTAATATTGGCAAAAAAGTACACTTCTACAACAGCAATGTGCATTTATATAGCGCCTTTAACATAGTAAAACGTCCCAAGATGCTTCACAGGAGCATTATCAAATAAAATTTGACACCAAGCCACATAAGGAGATATTAGGACAGGTGACCAAAAACATGGTCAAAGAGGTAGGTTTTAAGGAGCGTCTTAAAGGAAGAGAGAAAGGTGGAGAGATTTAGGGACGGAATTCCAGAGCTTAGGGCCTAGGCAACTGAAGGCACTGCTGCCAATGGTGGAGTGATTAAAATCAGGGATGCACAAGAGACCAGAATTAGAGGAGAGCCAAGATCGCGGAGGGTTGTAGGGCTGGAGGAGTTTACAGAGATAGGGAGGGGCGAGGCCATGGAGGGATTTGAAAATGAGGATGAGAATTTTTAATTCAATGCATTGCTGGACCGGGAGCCAATGTGGATCAGCAAGCACAGGGAAAAATATAGCTGATAAAGTCCACCTTTTAAGAAAACAATAGTGGAATTGTTGGAGGACTGCCAGGTCACAGGGGTGTTGAGAGTAACCAGGTTTCCCTGACTGGTTCTCCCAAGTATGTAAAGTTGTTGGGCTAGTTGTGGCCATGCAGTCCAACCCACAGTATTTAAAATCATTCAACCTGAAGGGGAAAGTTATGTAGGGCTGATTTGTGGGACAATTACAGTCCACAATTGACCTGGGTAAATCCCAAGTTCTTTGAAAATTGTCCCAGTATTCCACACATTACAGAGAGGTGGAGATACTTCCCAGGCTGAACTTAAATGGAAGACAACTGCAAAGGTTCAAGTGAAAGGTAGGTCGTGCCTGACAAACCTGATTGAATTTTTTGAAGAGGTGACTAAAGTAGTGGACAGGGGAATGTCAATGGATGTTATTTATATGGACTTCCAGAAGGCATTTGATAAGGTCCCACATAAGAGACTGTTAGCTAAGATAGAAGTCCATGGAATCGAGGGAAAAGTACAGACTTGGTTAGGTTGTTGGCTGAGTGAAAGGCGACAGAGAGTAGGGATAATGGGTAGGTACTCACATTGGCAGGATGTGAACAGTGGAGTCCCGCAGGGATCTGTCTTGGGGCCTCAATTATTCATAATATTTATTAACGACTTAGATGAAGGCATAGAAAGTCTCATATCTAAGTTTGCCGATGACACAAAGATTGGTGGCATTGTAAGCAGTGTAGATGAAAACATAAAATTACAAAGCGATATTGATAGATTAGGTGAATGGGCAAAACTGTGGCAAATGGAATTCAATGTAGACAAATGTGAGGTCATCCACTTTGGATCAAAAAAGGATAGAACAGGGTACTTTCTAAATGGTAAAAAGTTAAAAACAGTGGATGTCCAAAGGGACTTAGGGGTTCAGGTACATAGATCATTGAAGTGTCATGAACAGGTGCAGAAAATAATCAAGAAGGCTAATGGAATGCTGGCCTTTATATCTAGAGGACTAGAGTACAAGGGGGCAGAAGTTATGCTGCAGCTATACAAAACCCTGGTTAGACCGCACCTGGAGTACTGTGAGCAGTTCTGGGCACCGCACCTTCGGAAGGACATATTGGCCTTGGAGGGAGTGCAAGGGTTAAGTTACAAGGAGAGATTACACAAATTGGGGTTGTATTCTCTAGAGTTTCGAAGGTTAAGGGGTGATCTGATCGAAGTTTATAAGATATTAAGGGGAACGGATAGGCTGGATAGAGAGAAACTATTTCCGCTGGTTGGGGATTTTAGGAGTAGGGGGCACTGTCTAAAAATTAGAGCCAGACCTTTCAGGAGCGAGATTAGAAAACATTTCTACACACAAAGGGTGGTAGAAGTTTGGAACTCTTCCGCAAACGGCAATTGATACTAGCTCAATTGCTAAATTTAAATGTGAGATAGATAGCTTTTTGGCAACCAAAGGTATTAAGGGATATGGGCCAAAGGCAGGTATATGGAGTTAGATCACAGATCAGCCATGATCTTATCAAATGGCGGAGCAGGCACGAGGGGCTGAATGGCCTACTCCTGTTCCTATGTTCCTATGAATCAAATAATAAGCACTGAATGCTCTGAAAACCTGAAATTACTTCTAAGATTAGTTATATATAAAACTAATTTAATGCTAAATCTTATAAACAACTACTGAACATTATATAAAACCAGATCTTCAGAACAAACTTTTGAAAAATATATGGGAAAAAAAATTGTGGAGCTCCCTCAATGGCTCTGTGATTTTATCCCAGGAGTAACTGAGCCATTCAGACCAGGAAAATCATAGGTTCAATCTCTTGCCTGCGCATAGTGGCTGATCTCAGCTGGAGTGGTAGTAGGGCTGCAGCAATTGGCCACAGCACTCCTGGGTTATGGAGTCAGCTCCCGTTTATTAGTGAGCACTGTTGGAATTGCACATGTGTAAATATTGGGTAAGGTCAGGACCAAACTCGGTTGTGATGGCCCCTGCAGTCAAATAGCCTACCAGTGTTCACTGTCGAGGCTCACGCATGAATAATGATCACTTGGGCGGGACGCCAGAGAGTGCCCTGCATCGATGAAACAAAACCCCAGCAAGTGGTCAACCCCTTAAAGACAGGGAACGAAGAGGAAAAATTGGCAAGGAGGAAAACGATGAATACTAAAAATGCAAAGCAGGTTTATCAGCATCTGAAAGAAAAAAGACAGGTTAATATTTTGGGTGAAGACATCAGTTTTGTTAAATGGTCTCCATCCAAAACAGTAATGTATCTTCTCTCTTTCAGATTTTGTCTGGCCTGCTGTGTGTTTTCGACATTGTGAGGTTATGCACTTTGGCAGGAAAAATCAGAGAGCAAGTTATTATCTTAATGGCGAGAAACTGGAAAGTACTGCAGTACAAAGGGATCTGGGGGTCCTAGTGCAAGAAAATCAAAAAGTTAGTATGCAGGTGCAGCAGGTGATCAAGAAGGCCAACGGAATGTTGGCTTTTATTACTAGGGGGATAGAATATAAAAACAGGGAGGTATTGCTGCAGTTATATAAGGTATTGGTGAGACCGCACCTGGAATACTGCATACAGTTTTGGTGTCCATACTTAAGAAAAGACATACTTGCTCTCGAGGCAGTACAAAGAAGGTTCACTCGGTTAATCCCGGGGATGAGGGGGCAGACATATGAGGAGAGGTTGAGTAGATTGGGACTCTACTCATTGGAGTTCAGAAGAATGAGAGGCATATCTTATTGAAACATATAAGATTGTGAAGGGGCTTGATCGGGTGGATGCGGTAAGGATGTTCCCAAGGATGGGTGAAACTGGAACTAGGGGGCATTATCTTAGAATAAGGGGCTGCTCTTTCAAAACTGAGATGAGGAGAAACTTCTTCACTCAGAGGGTAGTAGGTCTGTGGAATTTGCTGCCCCAGGAAGCTGTGGAAGCTACATCATTAAATAAATTTAAAACAGAAATAGACAGTTTCCTAGAAGTAAAGGGAATTAGGGGCTACGGGGAGCGGGCAGGAAATTGGACATGAATTTAGATTTGAGGTTAGGATCAGATCAGCCATGATCTTATTGAATGGCGGAGCAGGCTCGAGGGGCCAATTGGCCTACTCCTGCTCCTATTTCTTATGTTCTTATGTTCTTATTATTTAATTTATATATAAGAATTGCATTTTGTATCATTTGACACCAAAAACGCTAACACAGTCTTTTAAGTGTTAATGTTGAGCAGTCCAATTTATGAGCACATTTTGCCTGTGGTGTTGTATGACAGAATTTCAGCCTCACTTGATAAGGTTCAATAAGCATATTCTTAAGCTACAGTTTACTGATTATAAATGTGTAGCAGTTCTATATTTTCATTGTTTCAACTTTTATGCTTACTAATAATCGTCTTTCAAACAACAAGTGATAACAATGTACTACCCCTCTGCCCATCTCCCCTCCCCCACTATCCACCTTTCCATGTTTAGCTTTATATTCAAGACAAATAAAACAACACTCCTTTAATTATTTATGGAATGATTAGTTATCGAGCAATATAGTCCTGACACTTTGAACTAGACTGAGATAAAATTGGATTAAAGTCTGATTTACAAGAAGTGGAAAAATTGTTGCAACAATGCAGCCTGTTTTCATACAAAATTACATTTGGCTCGGGATTCCTGCACCCTTGAGGTATTCCTGATAATGAGAGTACAGAATATGTACAACTGGCAGCTGGAGGAGGACATCTACAGGCCATTCATGGAATACTGCAATCCTGAACGGACAAGGCATTCTCTGCACCACCGTGCAAGTGAAGTTACTCACAAATGAGGCTATTTATTTTCATTTAATACATTAAACTTGTAAGCGATGGTGACTGGCCATTTATGACAGAAAATACCAGAAGAGGCAGAGAAATGGGTTTTATCTACAGCAACCATTTTGCAAAAGCTTACGGTCTTGTATTGAGTGATTAAATATTTTTCTTTCAACTGAAGGTTGACCTTTGCACTAACAGGTCTCCCGTGGCATTGCTCATGGGTAGTCTGGGGTCTGCAGTATGGTTGTGATGTTTACAGTAGGGTTAAGAAGGAACTGTGTTTTACCTACCCTGTCCTATTAAGGCCACTACACATGTATTCTCAGGGGGGAGATGGGGTATAAACAGAAAAATTCAGGTCATTGTAGCTGTGTGTAAACTCCTGAGGTCAATTAGAGAACAATTGTCAAACACGGGATGAAATGACTGGCTTTCTGTCTTTTAAAGATTTTTTTGATTTGTAACAAATGTGATGTCCGGAATATGATAAATACAAAATGTTTTTATGTGTAACCAGCAAATAACTCATGGCATTGTTCATGGTGAATCAGAGATTATGCTGTTGCAAGGCATGCTGGGGTATAGAGGTGAAAGAGGGTAGCACATTCCAATAAAAAAAATGGATAGAAATCAGTAAGATATCTGACCAGAAGCAGTGAAACAATTTTTTTTAGAGTTCATCCCTGAAAATAAATAATGTTTTCCTTACCCATTGCATGTAGATAAATACATAGATGCCACAGTTATATAAATTAATCTGATTATATAATAGTTGGCTTTGAGTTCTGAGTACAAACAAATACAGATGGCTGCTTAGGGTATATTACAAAATACAAAGATTCCACCTTAAAATTTGGCATTGTTTAAACATTACATGCTAGAAACAACCCTTCAATATAGAATCCTATTTTTTTAATGAATATTGCATAAAAATTGAAGAGTATGTTTTACTTTCAGGAGTTTGAAAGGGGGAATAGGAGGAACATTAAGTCAACATGTGGCTGCTTTAATAAACATAAATTGAATAAGCAAACAGCCTCTTGAATATAATTATTTACGTCAGAAAAACTATGGATGTTCATAATTCTTCTGGAGGTTTATACTTTAGAAAAAAAATAAGATACCTCACAAACTTCCAGGCTTTTCTATCATTGGACAGATAGGAAGGGGTAGGACTTACAAACAGCCAGTCTTGGCATACCCTATGAATGTTCATTAGACTCAGGAGGGAAGGACCTTTACCTGTATTTTGGAGCCAATACAAGGAGGGGAGGGATTTGTTATGATTGACATGGGCAGCATCCAATCAAGAGAATGTAGGCATCATCAAGAAAACAGTTTTCCAGCCATGCAGGAAACGTTGTGAGTGATGATGTAATGAGTAATAATTTTATGTTACTTATGTTATAAATGTTAGTTTTACTGATAAATTTCAATTGGGGGAAATTCATGTTGGTGGTTCAAACCATACCATAATTCACACAGTTTATTTGCTTTACCTTCTCCTTTCTTTTGCCATTTGATTTATTGCTTTTAAAAGCCTTTAGTTTCTCATTTGTCGTTTACTAGCTGCTTCCCTCATTTTTGATTAATGCGTCCCTACCACCTCAGTTCTAATTTGTGCTGCGTTATGAATACAAAATTTAAGAGAACCAGTTGCAAGAAACAATGGGCCGGAAACTGCTTAAGCAGCGAACATGTGGCCACCCGTTGTTGGTAAGTAACAAACTCACCCACAAACTTTTTTGCGGTCTTCTAGTTTAATTGAGACCTGCAAGAAGTGCAGCAGTCAATCCCGGGCTTCTCTGAGCTGTGAGAGGAGGAAAGATCGCTCTGTCCCCTCTACCAATCAGCTTGAATCAAGCCACATTGTGAGAACCAGGAAGTGGATCTCATTCACAAACCGCGCAGACTACAAGCCAGGAAGTGCCAGATAAGATTAGTAAATGTATTATAACATCAGATAGAGAAAGCGAAATAAAGAGGGGATAAGATTAAAAGACTGAGATAAAAGAGACAGAAAGAAAAAAATGAAAAAAAAATTTAAATTTTAAAACTTTCTAAAAAAACATTTTTAAATGTCCAAAACCTATTAAAATCAGGAGGAATGAGACTCCGCGTTTGAAAGTTATGACACCCGTGTCTCAGCCTTTTTAAAAAACTCCCTGACAGCTAAAAAGCTCCTTCTGGCTGAATCCTACCTTCATTAGTTATGCACGAGATTAACATGGCTGCAGGACAGGCTCCTAGCTCAGAGCAGCCCGAGCTTTTTCCAGTCTATTTTAGAGGCAACTTACCACGTTCCAGCAGCAAGTTCACGCTCCTCCATTGATTTCAATGGAGAGTCAGCCAGCGAGCTGTCAATCTGCGGAGCTTACAGATCACTGGTGAATCAGGAAGATCAAGTTCGGGGTTCCGGCGTTTAACTGCATATGTGCGGTCGTTGCAACTTGCTCTTAGATTTGCCCATTAATAACGGTGAGCGCTGTTAGGCTCACCGTTACTTTACGAGCAATTTCGAGCCCATGAATATGAGACATTTGCACATTATAAAGTGTAATATAGGAAGTATGACAAAAACATGCATTGTACATGCCATCTTTATTTTTATTGCTAGCAACTCCTCTGTGGTGCTGCCTACAGTAAGTCAGAGGACTTTTAAGGTCAGGAACAATGGGCTAGAATTTGCTGGGAAAATGGTGGGAGTTTATTGTGCACACTGTTATTAGTGTGTGAATAATCCAGCAATTTGTGGCAAGGAAGAGATACCCCGTGAGTTACGAATCGCCACAAATTGCTGGACAATTTGTTGTTAGCCTCGTGAAAAAGGGTGCTCGCCATCAACCTCCCTGTGATTTTGAAGAAATTGCTGCATTTGCACTGTTAAAACAAATTAAACTCGCCGCAAGAAGGACTGGTACTTAACAACATAAGAACCCTTTTAATGACAAGATTTATGTTCCTGCAATGCCGTTTAACCTCTCCGGCCCAAACGGGAACAAATGAATCTGTGGAGAATCATTCCTGCAGGTAGTAAATTGTTCTTAAAGGTTTTATAAATTTTAAATTTTATATTTTAACATTTTTTTCTTAGTTTTCCTTTCTGTCTCTTTTCTCTCTCTCTTAATCCAATCTTTCTTTCCCTCTCTTTATTTCTGTTTTGTACCTAATTTGATTCTAATTCACACGATTTCCTTCTTCGTCATTCCTCTGTCTCTTTCTCAATCCTGAAGTCTCATTGGTTAAGGAGATGGACTGTTGGTCCCCTCGTTCACCAAGGTCCCAGATGCCCTGTTGCCCTCACTGTTATCAGCTCGCATTTCTAGCAATTTGCGTTGCAAACAATTTTTGAGCTGTAGAGGATAAAATATCCGACAAACAGGGCACGATGCAAATTGACCTGCTCCAACAAATTCTGGGCCATTATTCCCTGCAAAGCATAGATGTGTGACCCTCTAAAGTTACAAAGTCTAATTGTTGTTAAGTAGCACTGGGTCAATGAAATAAGCACTGGATGAGTTTGTATGGGGGTCAGTTAAGAACCTGCAGTCAACTCGCTTAATGTTTTCGGAGAGTTACTTTTTTTTTGAAGTGTGACGCAGAAAGTTGAGTGTGATACATGAAGTGAGGCAAAGAAGTTTAATGTACAGGAAATACACACCAGACGTACTATTTTGTAATATTATCGGGGATCTCCCGTGCCTCTGCTAACAGCAAGTCGGAAGTCACGCTGCTTTTGCTATGTACCAAAAGGTAGGTAATGTAATGCATAGAATTATCAGGGCCAGAGTGATCACCTGGACTAGCTTTGATCGCCAAAGGGGTCGGAGAGGAATTTCCCAGATTTTTTCCACCCAAATTGGCCTGGGTTTTTATCTGGTTTTTCACCTCTCCCAGGAGATCACATGGTGTGGGGTGGGGAGTATACATATTGTGATACACAAGTATCACGATTGCGTGGGACATTGTTCGAATGTAACATACAATATATTATCTGAACCATTCATCTTTGGTCATTGAGTAATTGAACTTGTATTTTTATTAAAGTATTATAGGAGTGTTAGTGGCATTTTCAGGCTCAAATTATGGGGTACATTTTAGACTTCAGCACTCCGAGCGTAAAGCTTTGCAAGCCAAGAATCATATCAGAATTTAGGCATGTGCCCAATATATGGGCCCCATAATTTTCCACCCATTAATTTTAATCTATTCCACATATCTATGACCGTAGGGGAAAAAATCCTCTCATCTCAATATTTCTCAAGGCCTATTAATTTTATACTGCGTCCTCAAGTTTTGTTTAAATTACTAAAAGGTGAATTATTAGGTTAAAGCCATGACATATGTTTGGAGGATATCACTCTTACTGGACCCTCTGAAACAACTTCAGTGTTTGGTTCCATGTGAATCAACTACAGAGAACAACATAGGCCATTTTATTTCCTGTACTGGGGAAAACTTGGATGTAATGAAGAAAGAATTGGGATATAATATAGCCAAGGCTATAGAGCCTCACAGAAAGAGACAGAATCATTGCATGCAATCCCAAAGCACTGGTTAAGTTCCCAGAACCCTGGGCAATAAACCCAGAATTTGATTTAGCCGTGACCATAAATGCAGTGCCCTGATTACAGAGGATAGGAGTCCCTTTGTACATCTTTGGATAAGACGTTAAACCGAGGACCGGTCTGCCCTCTCAGGTGGATGTAAAAGATCCCATGGCACTATTTCGAAGAAGAGCAGGGCAGTTATCCCCAGTGTCCTGGCTAATATTTGTCCCTCAACCAACATCACTAAAACAGATGACCTGGTCATTATCACATTGCTGTTTGTGGGACCTTGCTGTGCGCAAATTGGCTGCCGCATTTCCTACATTACAACAGTGACTACACTTCAAAATTACTTCATTGGCTGTGAAGCGCTTTGGGGAGTCCTGAGGTCATGAAAGGCGCTATATCAATGTAAGTCTTTCTATAGGCAAAGCCACTGCTCTTCCATTTTCACTGAAAAACCATAAGGATCATGATACAATTCCCAAACACTGGTAAAAAAAATCCCAGAATCCTGTGTAATCAGTATGGAATTTGATTTCAAAACAGAAAATGCTGGAAATACTCAGCAGGTCAGACAGCATCTGTGGAGAGAGAAACAGAGTTAATGTTTCAGGTCGATGACCTTTTATCAGAACAGAATTTGATTTGTTCAGCAGTAAGTAGGGTTAAGCATTACAGGAAAGTTAGCAAAAGGAAAAGTCTAAAAATGACATGGATTTTTTTTCCAATTCATTCTGCAAAAGCCGAAGCAAGAGTAAACATTTTTTTAAAAAGCAATTGCTCTTCCAATAGTTAACCATTCCTAGCTATTCAATGCAGCATTACAGTACAATAAAGCACGTTAAAGGTGTCAGAAACACATTGATCTATTATGCAAAGTGATAGCTGCACTTTTGTCTTGGTAAAGTGTTAGAAATGCCTCTCATAATCTCTTTACTCAGCAAGGAAGGTCAAAAGTCAGCAGGCAAATGGAACTCAAATTAGAATCATAGAAAGGTTACAGCACGGAAGGAGGCGATTCGGCCCATCGAGTCCGTGCTGGCTCTATCCAGCTAGTCCCACTCCTCCACCCTTTCCCCGTAGCCCTGCAAATTTTTTCCTTTCAAGTACTTATCCAGTTCCCTTTTGAAGGCCATGATTGAATCTACCTCCACCACCCCCTCAGGCAGTGCATTCCAGATCCTAACTACTCACTGTGTAAAAAAGTTCTTCCTCATGTCGCCTTTGGTTCTTTTGCCAATCACCTTAAATCAATGTCCTCTGGTTCTTGACCCTTCCACCAATGGGAACAGTTTCTCTCTATTTACTCTGTCTGGACCCTTCATGATTTTGAATACCTCTATCAAATCTCCTCGCAGCCGTCTCTATTCCAAGGAGAACAACCCCATCTTCTCCAGTCTATCCACGTAACTATAGTCCTCATCCCTAGAATCATTCTAGTAAATCTCTTCTGCACCCTCTCTAAGGCCTTCATATCCTTCCTAAAGTGTAGTGCCCAGAATTGGACACAATACTCCAATTGTGGCCAAACCAGTGTTTTATAAAGCTTCGTCATAACTTCCATACTTTTGTACTCTATACCTCTATTTATAAAGTCCAGGATCCCGTATGCTTTTTTAACTGCTTTCTCAACCTGCCCTGCCACCTTCAATGATTTTTAGAGGGGTACAGGAACAGAGTAAACACAATAAGTAAACCTCGATTGTGTTTTCTTTCTTGGTGGTTTCAAATTTTCTTGACTGTGTACAGAAACTACCGTGATACAACTGTTCAGCTGCCAACCCTAATTATATCTGCACATTCCTCTAGTGCCCCACCACCTTGGGTGGGAGAGCTCATTGATTAGATATTGGGTTTTTAATCATGTAGTCCCTGGCCGAAATCCCCTTCACTGCCACAAAGTTCCTACGTGAGTCGTCCCCTAGAACGAAGGACTCTCCTTAAGTGGACTCCACTCTAACCAGCTGCTAATTGGGACTTCAACAGGAATCCTCTATGTATAGAGTGGCAGGATTAGCTCAATCCAGGCTTCAGGCCAACAAAAAGCTTTAATACTGTTGTTTGTTTAGGTCAGATTCTGAGAGATGGTCATCCATGAGCCAGCTCTCAACATTCACACTACTAAATCCTGTTCCCATATTACAGCAGCAGAATTGTAGACCTAGTTTTTGATGGATCTACTACTGGCATAGGGAGCTGGATGGCTCAGTTCTACATTGTCTAGTATGGAACTGAACCATACAGACCAAGAATTTAAATTGCAAGATCTGTGCTAAGCTAACTCGTTTTAGGGAGGAAAAATGCAATCGGGCTCCCCTGACTGTCCAGTGCTTCCTGCTGAAAAGTGCCCTTGTTTGGACATTGACTGAAGACAGGATCAAGCTCAGCTGTGATGCCTGCCAACTTTCACTATCTACCCATGCACACCTGAAGAGTGGGCAAATGGGTGAGTTACAGTGACTGTGGAACCAGATCAAAGGTTAATTTAACACCTTCGGTGGAGCAGGGGAGGAAATTGGAAGAAAAAAATGTTTCTCTTTAATTTTCTGTCCCAATCTGTAGTGGAACTCTATTCTGTAAAGGGTTCCTGTATAAATCAATTAAATGAATAGAATAATTGGTCATGTATTGTGATAAACCTTCCTTTCTTCAAAGCTTCTGCATGATTAAAGGTCAGAAAGTTAATCAGCACTGTAATTGTTTTCCCAAATGGTTTTCTCTCCTCAAGAGATTTGCTAGGCCCAATCTGTTCAAATCATGGCAGTGTGGAATCTGACATGTACTCTTGAAAAAAAACATACATCGTCCAGTTTCAAGAGGTCAAATCATTTTGAGAAAATAGATGATGTTTGATCCATACTGGATTCATTAGTTTTTTTTTCCATAGAAACTTCAATCAATTCTACAAACTGCTGTTTAAGGTGCTTTGTTTTGGTTTTTCTCGTGTTAGTCTTTCACCCATGTTAAAAGGTCATTTCAACTAAGATTCCTTTGTATCAGTGACTCACTGACTTGATAAACCTCAACAGTTCCAGGAAGTTACAAAAACAAGAGGGGCTAACTGAGTTTCCAGGACCCCCCCGCCCCCTTTGGACTTGAAATTATGCCATCGGATACCAGTGTACGTACGATTAATACGTTCATCAGTAATTTCTTCCTCTGGTATTTTAGCACAGCATTAACTACTTTACAACAAACAGGTTAACCTCTATTAAAATGGCAGAGGAAGGAACTTCATGTCATCATGTTAAGTATTCCAACCGTTAATTTTAAAACCCATCTCTGTTTTTCTTCTTCATCCAGCTGTTAAAGTTTGGCTTCCTAATTAAAATAATTAATATGAGTTACCATAGCTACTAGAAGATAAGGGCTGAAGTTGTGATACATATCAGCATCTTTATAATAATTTGATAACATAGTGGCCTTCTCAATGAGATCATTTATCACTAACTTTCAAAACATTGGCTCTTGACCTTGTGGTTTTTTTAGGCTGTTGCAGTATGTGAGATATATTTTAATATGATTATGACTTTTGAGATAACTATCTTATAACAGAAGTATATTTCATTTTAAGTTGTGTTGTCTCACTGCTCATCTGACATCCAAGCTTGGATGAGTTTTAACTTCCACTAGCTAAACACTTGAAAGACCAAAGCCATCATCTTCAGCCCCCACCACATATTCTGCTCCCTCGCCAGTGAATATACCCTCCGCCCCTGGCCGTTGTCTCTGACTGAACCACATTGTTCAATACCTCAGCATCCTGTGATCACAAGCTGAGTTTCCAACCTCATATCGTCTCCATCACAAAGACTGCCTGCTTCCACCTCTATATCATCACCCGCCTCTGCCCCTACGTCAGCCTATCTGCCACTTAAACCCTCATATTTGCCTTGTCACCTCCAGTCTCTTACTCCAAAGTTCTCCTTTCTGGCGTGCTATCCTTTATCCTCTGTAAACTTCAGCTCATCCAAAATTCTGTTGTCCACCTCTTATGCTGCACCATGTCCTACTCACCAATCACCTTTGTCCTTGCTGACCTACGTTGGCTTCCAGTCCAGCAAAGCCTCAGATTTAAAATTTTCATCCTTGTCTTTAAATTCTTCTATAGTCTCACCCTTCCCTATCTCTGTAATCTCCTCCAACCCTCCAACCTTCCCCAAACCATCCTTTCTACTGACTTTAGCCTCTTATGCATGCCCCATCCTTTACCCCACCATTGACGGTCGTGCTTTCAGCTGCTTCGGTCCCACTATTTGGAATTCCCTCCCTAGACTTTTCTCTCCTTGCTCTCCACCTTTCTCTCCTGATTTAAGATCCTCCTTAAAACCCATTTTTTTGACCACATCATTTCTTCTTCGGCTCAGTATCCGGTTTCTTCCTGCCTGTGTGAAGTGACATTTCCCTAAATTAAATGCACTATATAAATGCAAGTTTATTGTCATAAGGTAGGCTTTTTAACCGTTAAACTGCCATCAGCTGTGAGGAATTCCAGGTTCTTTGTGCCAATTTTTATGCTTTCAACTCAGACTAAGTGAGGCTGAAACGGTAGACTAAATTTACCTTTCTAAAGGCACTTATGTACTAAAGTCCGAGAGTGGACCTTGAATCTACTACCTTCTAACTCAAAGGCAACAGTGTTACCAAAGTTCAGTCAGCAGGTCAATGATATTGCCAACCCTGTCAATTGGCATACTCATTTCTGCAAAGCCACAGCTGAATTTGCTACCTTCCTTGTTCAAGGATAGAGAATATAAGGACAAGAATAGACCATTCAGCCCCTTGAACCTGTTTCACCATTCCATTAGATCATGGCTGATCTGTAACCCAACTCCATTTACCCGCCTTTGTTCGATATCCCTTGATAACCTTATCTAACAAATACCTAGTGATCTTAATCTTGAAAATTCCCATTAACTCAGCATCCACAGTCTTTTGGGGGAGCGAGTTATAGATATCCACTTCCCTTTGTGTGAAAAAGTGCTTCCTGATTTCACTCTGAAATGGCCTATCTCTAATTTTAAGATTATGCCCTCATGTTCTGGATTCCTCCACCAGAGGAAATAGTTTCTCTGAATCTACCCCAGCAAATCCCTTTATCATTTTAAATATCTCAATTAGAACACCCCTCAACCTTCTAAACTCAAGGGAATACAGGCCAAGTTTATACAAGCCACATCAATTGAGATTTACTTTATCATCAACTGTAGAGAGTCCCATTATTTTCCTCACAATAAATTGTAGAGAAGTCCTTACATCTGGGAGAAGGTCCTCTATGCTCTCGGGTAATGAGATCCTAAATATGTTTATGAAGAATGGGTTTACAATTTCACTACGCCTAGGGTGCAGAAGAAATCTTTCCTCTGGTTATAAGTAATTTTCTAGTCGATGCCAAACTATTCCATTGAACAGGATCTCCTCTTTACATACATCTGATCAACATGGTTTTATGAAAGGGAAATCGTATTTGACAAATCTATTAGAGTTTTTTGAGGGTGTAACTAGCAGGATAGGTAAGGGGGAACCAGTGGATGTAGTATATTTGGATTTTCAAAAGGCATTCGATAAGGTGCCACACAAGAGGTTGTTATATAAGATTAGGTTCATGGGATTGGGGGTAATGTATTAGTGTGGATTGAGAATTGGTTAATGAACAGAAAACAGAGAATAGGAATAAATGAGTCATTTTCAGGTTGGCAGGTTATAACTAGTGGGGTATCGCAGGGATCAGTGCTTGGGCCTCAGCTGTTTACAATACATATCAATGACTTAGATGAGGGGACCGAGTGCAATGTATCCAAGTTTGCTGATGATACAAAGCTAGGTGGGAAAGTAAGCTGTGAGGAGGACGGAAAGAGGCTGCAAAGGGATATAGACAGGTTAAGTTAGTGGGCAAGAAGCTGGCAGATGGAGTATAAGATGGGGAAATGTGAAATTATCCACTTTGATAGGAAGAATATAAAAGCAAAATATTTTTTAAAAGGTGAGCGACTAAGAAATGTTGGTAGTCAGAGGGATTTGGGGATCCTTGTACATGAATCACAGAAAGTTAACATGCAGGTACAGCAAGCGATTAGGAAGGCAAATGGTTTGTCAGCCTTTATTGCAAGAGGGTTGGAGTATAAGAGTAAGGAGGCCTTGCTGCAATTATATAGGGCTCTGGTGAGACCACATCTGGAGTACTGTGTACAGTTTTGGTCTCCTTATCTATGGAAGGATATAGTTGCCTTAGAGGCGGTGCAACAAAGGTTCACCAGATTGATTACTGGGATGAGAGGGTTATCCTGTGAGGAGAGATTGAGTAGAATGGGCCTATATTCTCTGGAGTTTAGAAGAATGAGAGGTGATCTCATTGAAACGTATAAAATTCTTAGTGGGCTTAACAGGGTTGATGCTGAGAGACTGTTTCTCCTAGCTGGAGAGTCTAGAACTAGAGGTCATAGTCTCAAGATAAGGGGTCGATCATTTAGGACTGAGATGAAAAAAAATGTCTTCATTCAGAGGGTTGTGAATCTTTGGAATTTTCTACCCCAGAGGGCTGTGGTTGCTCAGTCGTTGAGTTTATTCAAGACTGAGGTCGATGGATATTTGGATACTAAGGATATCAAGAGATATGGAACCAGGGCGGGAAAGTGGAGTTGAGATAGAAGATCAGCCATGATCTAATTGAATGGCAGAGCAGGCTCAAGGGGCCATATGGCCTACTCCTGCTCCTATTTCTTATGTTCTTATGTAACAGTAATTGATTTAACTACATAAGGAAATTGTGAAAATCGCTGACAAAAGGATCTCATCACAAAGCATGAACAAAAAGCAGTAAGTGACATAAAGGGACAGATTGAGATTCAACAGATATTTGAATTATTATGGGTTATTACTCTATGACCAGGGTACACATCAAGTGAACAATTTAGATGTTTCAAAACTGACAGATCTTATTGAGATAATTATTCACTATTGTCATACTTCTTGATGGGGGAGGAGCTGCTACATCATTTGGGTGATAGCATCTCTGTGTTAAATGTCATAACACCAGTAAGCTAAAGGACATGACAGATTCATTGCTTCTCACATGTGTCTGTTCATATTAGGAGCTCACAGATGGTTTGTGTCTCATAAAGAATGAGTTTTTTATTCAGTACGTTATCGAAGCATCTGGTGAGACACAAAAAATGTTTTATTCATTGATTCCATGATGTGATAATACAATAGACTAATCTTACCCAGGAATCAAAATATGTAAAATACATTAAAACATAAAAAATGAATAAAATTCAGTACGAGGCCCAGATTTTATGTGATTAACAGATCATTCAACTATGGAAGCAATCTGCTAGTTAAACAATTGAACATTGAGCTTTGATTCAGACTTTTCACACCATGACCTACTATAACTCATTCTTACTAAGGCTTACAAGAGTGTGGAACTTCTTACTTCTCTCAGTCTTCTCTAATCAACAACAACAACATAGGAAAATATCTCATACTGACTCACTAGTGGGGGGTGTTGGCTATCAGGCAGGTGAGAGGAAGAGTTGACCAAGTGCCAGGTCAAAGAGGTTGGTGTGAAGTCAATATAATTGTTGTCCTGTGAGATGTGTATATTTTATATCTTTAAATATATAATTTTCAAGCACAGGTGGAATGAAGTGCTCCTTTGGGAGATTGTAGTGGGTGCTGTTCTGTTTCAGAGTCCCTAGTAAGCATTGGTCCAGGATTAGTTAAATTAAAGATTGTTTCAAGGAATAGGGGTACATTAACAACAACAACTTGGATTTATATAATTCTTTTAACGTAGTAAAACATCCCAAGGCGCTTCACAGGAGCGATTATCAAACAAGATTTGACACCGAGCCACATAAGGAGATATTAAGACATGTGACCAAAAGCTCGATCAGAGGTAGGCTTTAAGGAGCATCTTAAAGGAGAGAGAGAGGTGGAGAGGTTTAGGGAGGAAATTCCAGAGCTTAGGGCCTAGGCAGCTGAAGGCACTGCCGCCAATGGTGGAGCGATGAAAATCAGGGCTGCGAAAGAGGCAAGAATTGGAGGAGCACAGATATCTCAGAGGGTTGTAGGACTGAAGGAATAGGGAGGGGCAAGGCCTTGGAGGGGTTTGAAAACAAAGATGAGAATTTTAAAATTGAGGCTTTCTCTGACCGGGAGCCAATGTAGGTCAGCGAGCACAGGGGTGATGGGTGAACGAGACTTGGTGCCAGTTAGGTTATGGGCAGCAATGTTTTGGATGAGCTCAAGTTTATGGAGGGTGAAAGATGGGAGGCCGACCAGGAGAGCATTGGAATAGTTAAGTCTAGAGATAACAAAAGTATGGATGGTTCAGCAGCAAATGAGTTGAGGCAGGGGCAGAGACGCACGACGTTACAGAAGTGGGAGTTGGCAGTCTTGGTGATGGAGCGGATATGTGGTTGGAAGCTCATCTCAGGGTTAAATAGAACGCCAAGATTGCGAACGGTCTGGTTCAGTCTCAGACAGTGGCCAGGGAGAGGGATGGAGTTGGTGGCTAGGGAACGGAGTTTGTGACGGGGACCGAAGACAGAGGCTTCAGTCTTCCCAATATTTAGTTGGAGGAAATTTTTGCTGATCCAGTATTGGATGTCGGACAAGCAGTGTTACAAATCAGAGATAGTGGAGAGGTCAAGAGAGGTGGGGTGAGATAGAGCTGGGTGTCGCCAGCTCACATGTGAAAGCTAAGCTTGTGTTTTCGGATGTTGTCGCCGAGGGGCAGCACGTAGATGAGAAATAGGAGGGGGCCAAGGATAAACCCTTGGGGGACTCCAGAGGTAATGGTGCAGGAGCGGGAAGAGAAGTCATTGCAGGTGATTCTCTGGCTATGACTGGATAGATAAGAATGGAATCAGGTGAGGGCAGTCCCACCCAGCTGGACGACGGAGGAGAGGCATTGGAGGAGGATAGTGTGGTCAACTGCGTCAAAGGCTGCAGACAGGTGGAGAAGAATGAGGAGGGATAGTTTACCATTGTCGCAGTCACATAGGATGCCATTTGTGACTTTGATAAGGGCCGTTTCAGTACTGCGGCAGGGGTGGAAACCTGATTGGAGGGATTCAAACATAGAGTTGCGGGAAAGATGGGCACAGATTTGGGAGACGACAACACGTTCAAGGACTTTGATGATGAAAGGGAGGTTGGAGATAGGGTGATAGTTTGCAAAGACAGAGGGATCAAGGGTGGGTTTTTTGAGGAGGGGGGTGATGACGGCAGAGTTAAAGGGGAGGGGGACAGTATCTGAGGAGGGGGAACTGTTAACAATATCTATAAGAATAGCTAACATGGGGGCCAGGAAGGGAAGTTGGGTGGTCAGCAGTTTGGTGGGAATAGGGTCGAGGGAGTAGGAGGTGGGTCTCGTGGATGAGCTCAGAGAGGGCATGAGGGGAGATAGGAGAGAAACTAGAGAAAGATGCAAATTTAGGGCTAGGACACGGGGGAACCATAGGGGAAGTTTGGCTTGGTGAGCTAGGGGAAGAGAGGGAAGCAGCAAAGGCAGCTGAATGGATGATCTCAATTTTAGTGCCAAAGTCCATGAGCTCCATGCATTCGTTGTCGGAGGTAAGGGTGGAGGAGGCAGGGGAGAGGGGTTTAAGAAGATGATTTGTAATGGCGAAGAGAAGCCGGGGGTTATCTTTGCATTCCAGGACGATCCTGGAATAGTGAGCCATTTTGGCAGAGAAGAGTAAGACCCAATAGTGCTTTATGTGGTCCAGCCAGGTCTGGCGATGAATGGCTAAACCAGTTCTCCGCCATAAACGTTCAAGTCTGACTCCCTTGGACTTAAGGACATTATGTGCTAATTCTACAAAGGTGAAGGTGTTATTTGCAACTGCTATGTCAAATAATGCTAGCAAGGAAGGGATTCCAGTATCTGTAAATTAACTAATGGATGCAGACACACTGTGTTCTGGCATTGCTAAGCAAATGAAGATGCAGTATGAAGTGTGATTTGGGATTGGTGTTATTGCCACTGGGTAGGTCAACATTGTTGCTTTGATCAATTAAAGTTGATTATCCTCAACAACAGATGTGATGCGTTAACCAAAGGACACCTATATAATCCAGGGACTGTCTCAATGTTTTCAGTCCTCCAGTCACCGTACCTTTACAAAGAATGTGGAATAAGAACTCCATGAGGAATCATTTCATGTAAATATTCATCATCATCATCATCATCATTATCATCATCATTATCAAAGACTGTGTTACCAAGAACGTGTTGAGAGAGACTATAAGAAGCAGATTCCTGAAAATGGCATATTAATCCAGTTCTATTGCATAAGGATTGTACTTTTTAGCATCTTAAGTATTTTTTACTTCAGTAAGTTTCATCTATAAATAATTCTGAACAGATAGTTTAGCCTGTAGACAGTGGTTTCAACATTTGTTATTTTCTGCTTTCTGAGGTAACAATAGAATGTGATGGGCATCTAGTAAGCAATTTAACACAAACCAGGATTAATCATTAAACCTGGCTGACAAGTATAAATAATGGGCAGATAATAACAATACAGGTTTCAGTTCATATAGGACCTTCTCTGCTTATGTAGTCTCGCTAAAAAGAAAAGAAAAATGTTAGGAAAATGTCTAAACTCTAATGGCAGGCTTTGAGGAGGCTTTTGAGGGCATGGAGTGATACAGCAAGACAGAGGGGTTTGGGAAGAGAATTCCAAAATACAGAGCTGAGATAACTGAAAGCTCTGCTACCAATGATGGAACAAAGAGAAGAATGGCACACAGATCAGAATCAGGAGACCAGGCTATGCAAATTGGCATGTATGTTTGAGATGTAGGGTACCACAAAATCATGGAGGGATTCATGAAGCAGAATGAAGATTTTGCAATCAATGAGCTGGAGCTAAGTTAGTGAAGGTCAATGAGGACAGAGATGAAAAGGTGAGTCGGACTTTGCATGGGATAGGATATAGGTGAAGCTCAGCTCAGCTCAGGGTCAAAGAGGACACTAAGGTTCTGCACCATTAGGTTCAGCTTAAGTGAGCAACCAGGAAATGCGAAGGAAATAGGGGCTAAGCTGGGAAGTTTGTGGTGGAAGCCAAGCAGGGTGACTTCATTCTTCACAATGCTGATCTGGAGAAACCTTTGGCTAATCCATGATTGATATGCGATTGTCTGTCTGACAGCACAACAGCAGTTGTGAAATCAGGGTTGATGACAATAAAATGAGGTGTCACTGGCATGTGTATGCATAATATTTCTGAGAAGTAGCATAATAGATGAGCACCAGGAGGGGGTAAAGGATAGAATCTTGGGGCACATTGGAGATGACTGAGCAACATGGGAGGAGAGGTTATTGCAGAAGATGTGCTGGCTACATTGGTATAGGTAGGAATGGAACCATGAAAAGACAGTGCCATGGAGGTGGATGAAGGAGAAAAGCATTGCAGGAGGCTTGAGTGTTTGACCCTATCAAAGGCCACAGAGACTATGAGAAGGAGTAACATGCTAGGGTCGCAGTCACACAAGATATAAATGGTGACTTTGACCAGGTTGGTATTGATGCAGTAGGCAGGACAGAAACCAGACTGAAGAGATTCAAACAGGGAGAGATAGGCACAAGGTTTGGGCGGTGCTAATGCACTTGAGGGCCTTAAAGAGAAAAGGAGATTAAAGGTAGAGTGGGGTGGTGGGGGGAGGATAGAGGGGCTGAGAGTGGGCTTTTTATGGAGCAGGTAATGCCAGCAGTTCAGAAGGTGGGAAAAATGCCTGGGAAGAGGGAGCAGTTGACAATGTCAGTGACAGCAGGCTGAGGAGAGGCAGTTTGATGGTCAGCAGCTAGCACAGGATGGGGCAATAATGTCCTGCATGCTGTAAAATTTAGCTGTTTAAAAGAAACAGTACACTTGTTTGTGGATGAGGAACCATGCAGAGGAAGAAAAGGAAGATGACAAGCAGCTGGAGGAAAAAAAACACCACAGATTTGCAAAGTTCAGATTGAGGTGTTCTTTCCTTGAGGTCTGTCTTTACATTTAGTTAGACTTTCTCGTTTTTCATGAACCATTCCTAATTACTATTGCTCATTACTGCCATTTGACAGAGTGACCACTGGCTCAGTGGTAGTATTCCCGCCTCAGAGTCAGAAGGGTTGGGCTTGGGCCTCACTCCAGATGAGTGGAGATTGGAGCACCAGCTCTGAATACTGGGTTAATGTCCAGCGGATGTACTTACATCCGATGAGTGTGGGTAACCTCACCCCCCATTGTAAAGAGTAGGTGGAGCTTTTTAGCCTTGGCTGCAGCCCACCCAGGAGAAGGTTCTCCGAAGAAGGAAGCTGAGATGAAAGCGAGGAGAAACTATCTCAGCTACTCTTCCCTAGTTAGTGGCTCAAGAATCTCATGTGCGAGACTTGAGTTAGGACCTGCCCTAGTGCAGAATACAATGGAGGATGGATTACTGTAAAACATTACCATTGGAAAAAAAACAATGACCACAAAGTTTGAGGGAATATATTCAGTCCTTCTTTCAGCAATACTGAGTGTGCATTTTGTGTTGAGCATGACGTACCTCTCTGCTTTCATCTATTTTGTATTATTTTCTTCAATATTTGAAATAGATAGAACTTCCCACTTTTAGTCAGGCACAGCTGGTTTTGTTGACTCACAGGAATGATTTCATAATTCAGTCTTGCCTACTATGTTCATGAGTTATGTGTCTTCCCACTTGTCAACAGGCTACTGTCATCCTTTACGTAACATCTAAAAGGAAGAAATTATAGTTGTTTAATTTATTTCATTCGGACTGAGAAATACTACTACAGTCCCAAAGGGTTAATATAAAAGCCAGTTTAATATTATAAACTTCTTGGCAAATCAGTTACACTAATAAGGTGGCTCCATGGTACTCCCATACCCTGTAAATGTACATTTTTCTTGTTGATCTAATACTATATGGAAGGCTGTGCAGTAAATTAATATATTACTATTATTACTTTCTTTCCTACAGGGTTCATTGAAACTCCATCTTTGTTTTCAATTTAGTTAATTAAAGTTTCATTACTTGTGTTCCCATAAACTTCCTGCTTTACACATTCGATCGGTAATTGCAATGTTACACGCTTTGCTAGATGCATGAAATCTGATATTTTAGCAAACGTCACGAAAAAATATTTTTAGGTGTCATTATACAGTGGAACATTTGTACAAAATTGCACTCTCCGATGGGAGCTGTTCCCACTGGGAGTGCATATTGGAAATTCGAGAAACCGCTACCATGCTTTTCCATCTGTTCTGAATAGAAAATTCTGAGGAGCGCGGGTCCATTTCCTGAGATGTGCTCACAAAGGGTGAAACGCCCCTCACGTGTACCAGGTTCAGAGTACTTAGTTGTAGAGTGCAATCACAGCTCGCAGAAACCAGTTCTTTTGCCATTCCTAGGCATGGTACACCTAATCTAGGCTGACACTTCAGTGCAATACTGAGGGAGTGCTGCACTGTTGGAGGTATCGTCATTCAGATGAGGTGTTAAACCGAGGTCCCTTCTAACCCTCTCAGGTGGACGTAAAAGATCCCACAGCACTATTCAAAGAAGACCAGGTGTGTTTGCCCAGTGTCCTGGCCAATATTTATTCCTCAACCAACATCTGAAACAGATTATCTGATCATTTATCTCATTGCTGTTTATGGGACCTTGCTGTGTGCAAATTGGCTGCCGCGTTTCCTACATTACAACAGTGACCATACTTCAGAAACACTTCATTGGTTGTAAAGCACTTTGGGCATCCTGAGGTCATCAAAGGCGCTATATAAATGCAAGTCTTTCTTTATTCCATGTCACCATCTGCCCAATGACAAAGTATGTGTAGAGCTGGGCTCACTGGTTACATTTTAATATTAAGAGTTGACAGGAACGTACAAATTTAAGTTTAAAATGTTGCCAGGTGGATCAAGGGACTGGCTGGAAAGTTTTTAAACTTGGCTTTGCTCCATTCTGCAGTTATACTACAATCAGTGTGAAACACTAGCAGGATGAGAATACCTTGAGGTTGTTCTTGTGGTTGGAAATCAGATCATGAATCTGAGTTATATTACTGTTTCTACCTTAACGCACACCTGAAACCATTTTGCATTCATGTGAAAGCTTTGGTAGAACTGGCCCATTAAAAATTCCAGTGATATACAAAGCTGGTTAGGCAATTCCAATTAATGTTTGTTAATTAGGAAGCCCTGGAAGAAATTGTCTCATTTATCAGATCATTCATTAAATAAAAGCCATCAGTTGGGATTTAAATGAGAAAACAATCTCCAGTAAAGTAATGACTCCATTAACTGTGTCTCCAATTAATAGGAAGCAGCATTGAACCAACTGAAATGCCAAAGTGATTTGGATTAGAATAGACAAAATTTTTTTGTGGTCTAGTTGAAACGCTTCGTCACTTGTAAAAAGAAGTGTCACTGCACATGTGCAGAAGGACAAGTGTCCCTCGGTGCTCATGAAGCACCAGTTCTCACCTCCCTCAGGTAGCAGGTGGACAATAGGCTTGCGTCTGAGCTGGAGACATGACACAACAAATTCTGAGTTTGGGGGGTGGTTAGCGACATTTTCAAAAGTCTTTCTACTTTCTTAATATCCGATGATCTAGTAATGGAAATGAGCTATGGACCATGGTGGTCTATGTAGTCCAGAAGTGGTGGTATTAGTAGTTAGGTGGGTCTGCCAGTCCAATAGGGAGGAAATGCTTCCAGGGTCTCCAGTATTCTACAGTGGCACCAGCCTCTGTTGTCAGGGTTGAGTTTCTGCTTTATGAACATCTGGATATTAAGACTTCTGAAACCAAAGTCCAAAAACAATGCTGCAAAAAAAAATCCCCCCAAAAATTTACACCAAGAAGCCTAAATTATTGTTCATTAATAAGAAGCCTTAGTATTACCTTTTACTTCCGTTATTTTTGGCAACTTTGAACAGTTATGATCTTTGTGATCTCGTGCCATAATTACTCATAGACACAAGTAAAAGGTCATACTTTGATACAGCCCTTTAAAGGTCGTTTACCATGTGACTGCTTACTTGAAATTCCCTCTGATTTATGCAGATGTAAAGTCAAAGCTGATAAGGAAGCCTGAGCCAGGCTGAACTATCTATCTGCAGTGTGACTTAAGAGCCAGAGAAAAGCCAAGCTATAAACTGCAGTGTCAATTTTCTGCCCCTAGTTATCACTATTGCACTGTAATATTGTTATAATTTGTAATATTGCACTGTAGAGGCGGTAGAGCAGGGGATTAATTTTTTAATCCATCTTTGTGAATTGATAGCTATATCTTGTACTCCTTTAACAGCTTTGGGGAAAAGTACTTTCTATCACCCAATTCGCCATCCTGGAAAGGCAGTTTTTGAAATAAAATAGTCCTTCCTGAAAGAAGATATTTCCAACTGCGTGTCAAATTGCTGGAGGCCTGCCATTTTGGATTTCTCAATTAGAAGAAGAACAACAACAACTTGCATTTATATAGCGCATTTAATATATCAAAACATCCCAAAGCACTTCACGGGAGCATTATCAAATAAATTTTGACACCAAGCCACATAAGGAGATATTAGGACAGGTGACCAAAAGCTTGGTCAAAGAGGTAGGTTTTAAGGAGGAGAGAGAGGCGGAGAGGTTTAGGGAGGGAATTCCAGAGCTTAGGGCCTAGGCAGCTGAAGGCACAGCCGCCAATGGTGGAGCGATTAAAATCGGGGACGCGCAAGAGGCAAGAATTGGAGGAGAGCAGAGATCTCGGAGGGTTGTAGGGCTGGAGGAGTTTACAGAGATGGGGAGGGGCGAGGCCATGGAGGGATTTGAAAATGAGGATGAAAATGTTTAAATCAATGCATTGTCGGACCGGGAGCCAATGTGGGTCAGCGAGCACAGGGAAAAATATAGCCCATAAAGAGAGATCTTGGAGGGTTGTAGGGTTGGAGGAGGTTACAGAGATAGGGAGGGGTGAAGCCATGGAGGGATTTGAAAATAAGTCCTCCGATGAGGGAACCAAGAGGCCCACCTGACTTCTGTAACTTCGAGCTGGGATCAGGGTATCTCCCAAATCTTAGACATTGATCCTGTGCATCAATGCCATTAAAGCATTCAGTACTTCATGGGGTTTTGTTCAGGTTGGCTATTTTCAGTATAGCTCAAGCTCCTGTTTAGGGCCATAGTGCCAGAGCAGTTCAGCCTTGGTGTTGTAATGTTTGCCAGAATTAGTTTAATCTGTGGCGCTTCTAAATACTTTTAATGTCAAAATGTAATCTCTTATTTACCTCCAGATGCTGAAATGAGTCATGTTTTCTGCCTGCCGGTCTGTCCCTTTCTTTCAATATGGTTCTGTAGCGCAATGTCTGTGACTTTCTGTTATGTGCTGGCAACAGGGGACTTTTACTGCTGTTACTGTGACTACTCAAAAAATTACCTGCATAGGCCAACAGAGGTCCATAGGAACAGGAGTAGGCCATTCAGCCCCTCGAGCCTATTCCGCCATTAATTAGATCATGGCTGATTTGTACCTCAATTCTGTTAATACCAGGTTCAGCAATATGTAGCTTCTGTAACAACGTATTTGCCAGTTAACATAACTAAATGTAAAACAGAAGTAATTATTATCCAGTGCTGTTGTTTAACTGTTTAGAGATTAGGGCCTACTGAAATAAGCCTGATTATAAATAATGCTTGGTGTAACAACTGAAACTAAAAGAGACTGCACTCCCCTAGTCACTGACTCAGCTGAGCTCCAGAGACCAAAAGCAAATAAATTGCCTCAACCCTTAAATCCACATTGCTCTAGTGCAAACATAGCCATGTATTAATGTACTACTCCTATAACGCTGGACAGTGACTTTGTAAAAGATAGAAACTCTTGAGAATTTATTAAAAAAAAGATTTGTCAATGTATTACAAATGCAAAGTCAAAAGTAGCAAATGTACTTTGCTTGGGATGGTAAAGGCAGTGCAGATCTTAATGGTAAACACATGTCATGATAGACAGCCAGTAATTTACAGTAAATACAATTAATGATTACACAACCGATCCAAATGACAAAGTCGGTATGTTGGTCCCATGCTTTACAGTATTTTCAGAAAGAATGATGCTGGGGTAGCTGAATACTGTTCATTATCACCCAACACACATCTCTTACGTATCTTCAAAGAAATATTCAGTTGAGGAGAAAGAAAGGTGGAGGGAATGGCAATAATTATGTCAAGTATTGATTTTAAAAATTTCAAATCCTTCCAATCCAAAGCTAAGACAGAAAATGCTGGAAATACACAGAAGGTCTGTCAGCTTCTGGGTTAATGCTATGGGTGTAAAATCTTCAACAGAATTGGACTCAGGCATGAGGAATTTCAAGAGAGAAGAGGAAAGTGGATTTGTAGATTTTAATGAAGCAATGTGCATCTTAAGATTCATTTTTTTCGTTTACTTTTTTTCCTACAATTTTCTCCCATTCCCACCCCTTTCCCAAAGACAGTGATTCCTTTGCGAATGCACAGTTCTACCCTGCCGGTGACTTCATCTAAATGGCCATTTATGTGTGAATCTAGTTAGTGAGTGTCAACAGGCTACTTGATTGGAGTGGGGAAGGGGGAGGGGGATTACAGTCAAACCAGATCCTGTCCTCACCCAATATCTACACATGCACACACCCAGCACAGCCCTTGCTTAGGAATCAGGTTTAGGATTCAGTAAGCACCCCATTTTTGGATCAACCAATTAGGCTGTCTGGGTATGATGTCTAGGACCAATTGACAGCAAAATAATTACCCAGTTTTATCAAGTCACCTGAATCCTGTTCCAGGATCTGAGCACATAACCCAGGCTGACATTCTAGTGCACCGCTGAGGAAGTACTAAATTGTCAGAGGTGCCATCCTTTGGACAAGATATTAAACTAACTCCCCACCTACCTGTTTCTATTGGTTCATGTGGGTGCTAAATATGCATTGAAAAGGAGGGGGTTCTCTCAGTCTCCTGGCCAACATTCTTCCCTCACCAATGCAAACAAAAACAGATTAATTGATTATTCATCTAATTGTCGTTTGTGCGATCTTGTTTACAAAATGACTGTCATGTTTGCCTATACAACAACAATCATTGCACATCAAAGCAATTCATTGCATATGAAGCATTTTGTGATATTTCTGGGAGATGTGATAAGGTGCTATATAAATGCAAGGCCTTCCTCTTTAACTGAGGGTTAATATTAAGAAAGTTATTCCTGAAGTTTGAGCAACGTTATTACAGAATTAGTAATATTAGTTTCAATGTCAAAATATATGAGCCAGACAAAACTAGTTAGCTTAAAGAGACAAGAATTCCTTTGGAGCTGTCAGAATTCTAAAAGTTAATAGCATGATACAGAATTGTTTCTCAATAATCGGATGTGTGACTTCATGGATTTCTATTTTCTTGGGAATTATAAAATAGATGAACTCTGAATATAAGTGTACTGCAGTAAAGTGCATGACAAAGCAAAAGGATGTTCCATTAATACAGAGACATTTCTTATAAACAATATAAATTCTAAGAGCTACCTTTAGCACTTCTGGTAAGAAAGAAAGAACTTGCATTTATGTAGCACCTTTCATGACCTCAAGATGTCCCAAAGCTCTTCACAACCAATTAAGTAATTTTTGAAGTATAGTCGCTGTTGTAATGTAGGGATGATGTGGAGATGCCGGTGATGGACTGGGGTTGACAATTGTAAACAATTTTACAACACCAAGTTATAGTCCAGCAATTTTATTTTAAATTCACAAGCTTTCGGAGGCTTCCTCCTTCCTCAGGTGAACGTTGTTGGAAATGTATGGAATGTAGGGAATTGCAGCAGCCAATTTGCACACAATAAGGTTCCACAAACAGTAATGAGATAAGTGACCAGGTAATCTGTTTTGGTAGTGTTGGTTAAGGGAAAAATGTTGGCTAGAACTGCTTAAGAACCCCCTGTTCTATCAAATGTGAGCTCTCCTCAAGTCATAGTTAGTTATTAGATACGACATGAATCCCAGGCTCCCCTGATTGCTTACTTGGTAAATGAACAGTAAATGGCAGCAAGCTGTTCAACTTATGGAAGGCTTCATCCCAAGCTCAAACCGAGACTCACCCGATGCCCATTCATGCTCTTTCCAGCAGAGGTCACTGGAAAGCAGTCAATCAAAACTGAGCCCTATAGACCAGGTGGGTCTGAGGTTTTATCCCCGATCTGTGCCGAATTAGTTGATCTCAATAGCTGGAGTAATTGGCCTGACAGTGCTCCTGGACTAGAGAGAGGGAAATATCAGCCCAAATTCCTGCGTTTGATTGCTTTCCAATGACCTCTGCTGTTAAGTGGAAACAATGGATGAGTACAAGACTAGATTTGCAACAAATGGCCTGTCAACTCTCACTATCTCGGCTCACAGATAAAGAATAGCCACATTGATGAGGTGCCAATGGTTTCTGGTGCGCACACCACAGCAAGAGTTAACAACTTTGGGCAAGGAGGGGAAATATTACCAAAAAAAAACTCTGAAACATTTAAAATTACAAGTATAAATTACAAATAAAAATACCAATACCCAAGAACACGATGCAATTAGTCTCTTGTATATATACATTCATACACCATGGATACTGAGTCACAATCTTTTGAATTTTATTAACAAAGAAAATCAACTTCTTTATTTTTAATTTTAAAAGGGTGATGGAAAAACACCCACATGCTCAGAATTGATACAAAAAAAATGGAAAAACCCACAATACTGAGTTCAGTGTAAATTGTACTTAGAGATGATACTCCACACACAGCCACCAACTTCTTCCTATGAGTAATCTGACAAAAAAAACTAGTCTCAGAGGAACAGATGAGACAATTATTCTGAGAGGAATTCAACATCACATCACCCTCAGACTCTATTGTTTAAACACAGTTAGTAGACTAACAGGAACCGATAACAACCTGGGAGTTGAAAACTGCTAGCAACGGGAGATGAATCTTTAATTCCTGGAGACTCCAGGACAATCCTGGAGGGTTGGCATCCCTAAGCACAGCAGCCATTCTGCACACTAATATCCCAATAAACAGCGCTGAGATGAATGACCAATCCGTGGCCTGGTCCCAGTCTCGATTACTGCCCAGGGCCTGATCCCTGCAAAATAAGTTTGTTCATATTGCTTCCGATACACACTCATATCTATGTCAGTGAGCAAAGCTCAGCTGGAGCACTTGGTTCAGGTCTGCAAGAGAGGGAGTGGAGAGCTGCATGTTAAGCAGGGCTTGGAAATGAGCACAGATAGGCTCAGGTGGGTGTTGGAGCAGTGCAAAGCAGAGTGAGGCCTTTTCAAGTAGAGCCTGAGGCTTGTGGAGACTCCGACATCTCTACACTGTTCGCTAATGACTTCACAGTGTTCAGTTCCATTCGCAACCCCTCAGATAATGAAGCAGTCCGTGCCCGCATACAGCAAGACCTGGACAACATCCAGGTTTGGGCTGAAAAGTGGCAAGTAGCATTTGCGCCAGACAAGTGCCAGTAAATGACCATCTCCAACAAGAGAGAGTCTGACCACTTCCCCTTGACATTGAACGGCATTACCTCTGCTGAATCCCCCACCATCAACATCCTGGGGGTCACCATTGACCAGAAACTTAACTGAACCAGCCACATAAATACTGTAGCTACAAGAGCAGGTCAAAGGCTGGGTATTCTTTGGCGAGTAACTCACCTTCTGACTCCCCAAAGCCATACCACCATCTACAAGGCACAAGTCAGGAGTGTGATGGAATACACTCCCTTGCCTGGATGAGTGCAGCTCCAACAACACTCAAGAAGCTCAACACCATCCAGGACAAAGTAGCCCGCTTAATTGGCACCCCATCCACCACCCTAAACATTCACTCCCTTCACCACCGGCGCGCCGTGGCTGCAACTCGTCAAGGCTTTTTCGACAGCACTTCCCAAACCCGCGACCTCTATCACCTAGAAGGACAAGGGCAGCAGGCACATGGGAACAACACCACCTGCACGTTCCCCTCCAAATCACACACCATCCCAACTTGGAAATATATCGCCATTCCTTCATCGTCGCTGGGTCAAAATCCTGGAACTCCCTACCTAACAGCACTGTGGGAGAACCTTCACCGTACAGAATGCAATGGTTCAAGAAGATGGCTCACCACCACCTTCTCAAGGGCAATTAGGGATGGGCAATAAATGCTGGCCTCGCCAGCGATGCCCACATCCCATGAACAAATAAAAATATCATTGGGCTGTAAGTGGAGTTGTAGGTTTGTGTAGGTAATCACTTTGTCATCTGAAGGGAGATTTGCCACCTTGGCACTCTCCGAACATGTCTGGAAATTGCACAACCTCAGCCCATAATTTTCTGTCTAGGAGCACCAAAGCAAAAAGATCTCCCCTTTAATTCTTAGGAACATCTGATAATCCATTCATCTCATAACAGTCAAAAGAACACTATTATCAGAAGCTTTGCATAGAAGTCTCTTTGGTGGAATGTGATTGGAGAGACAATTGGAACTGGGAGAAAGATTTTGCATGTGGTTGGTGAATAACAAAAGTAGAAAATAACCAGTGAAAAGAAAACTGAGTAACAACGACAACAATGTAGCTGACAAGACCTGAGAAGTTTTTTTAAATACAAAAATATAGCTGAAACCAATTTTCTGCCACCAATTCTTCAGGTAAGTCAAAGGAAGATTCTCATTGGAGCTGTAGTTTTTTTGTAGTGGAACCAGAGAATACAACAAATGTTTCTGACCATCAGGAAAAAGACAGCAACAACAATGAAGTAAATGAATCTAGTTATCACCGATAGTTCACTTTGCCCTTTCTAAAGATGAAGAAAAATAACAGAAAGTCTATTTCTTTTATTTTCACTTTCTTCCCTCCCTTCCTGAAGGCATTGACTCCTTGCCAGCGTAGAGTTCCATAGGCACTCCGCCACCTCGCTATTTGATCACAAGGGGCATCGCAGCCTCATCCAATGTCCATAGATGGGCACTTCCCGTAGAGGTCACTGAATAGCTATAAACAGTGGGATCACTCAACAATTTTCCTCTCCCCAACTTAGGGACTGCAGAGGCCAATTGTAGCATGTCTCCATGGCTGAGATCAACTAACTCAGTCCTAACCTGGGATCGAACCTGGGATCTTCCTGGTCTGTATGGCTCAACTACTTAGATAAGAACATAGGAAATAGGAGCAGGAGTCGGCCATATGACCCCTCAAGCCTGCTCTGCCATTCAATAAGATCATGGCTGATCTTCTACCTCAACTCCATTTTCCCACCCGATCCCATATCCCTTGATTCCCCTAGAGTCCAAAAATCTATCGATCTCAGCCTTGAGTATAATCAATGACTGAGCATCCACAGCCCTCTGGGGTAGAGAATTCCAAAGATTCACAACCCCCTGAGTGAAGAAATTTCTCCTCTCCTCAGTCCTAAATGGCCGACTCCTCAGCCTGAGACTAAGTCCTCTAGTTCTAGACTCTCCAGCCAGGGGAAACAGCCTCTCAGCATCTATCCTGACAAGCCCTCTCAGAACCTTATATGTTTCAATGAGATCACCTCTCATTCTTCCAAACTCCAGACAGTATAGGCCCATTCTACTCAATCTCATAGGACAACCCTCTCATCCCAGGAATCAATCCAGTGTAAGTCTGACATTACATCAAGAGAGTTTTGGCAGGTATATTTCTGTTTGACTGACATGTTTGCAGTTTTTTTTTTACATGGGCTTCAATATCCTAATTTATTTCAAGTCACGGGAAGTAGCTTCCAGCTGGCTTCTTCACTTTTAATTCTGCCAGGATGAATTGGGTACATTCCATCTAATTCATGTAATATACATTGGAGGTTTCCTACTTATTGAATTCTAATGGTGACATGGAATCGTGATTCAGTCATTATTACTCTACAGATCCTTTGTGTGAGGAGAGCACCCCTGGGTATAAGTTTACGTATATGTGCAATTTGGTTCTTATCATTTAAGTCCACCAAAGTGCGTTTGTTTCTCAGATATTTTTAATTTCACTCCAATATCCTCCCTTCCTCTCCAGAAGGCACTGATTCATGCTGGAGTACATTCCACAGCTGTGAGATACACGGGGATATTTTTTGAGGGGGGGTAGCATCCTGAAAATTTTGGGGAAAGACTTACCGCCCCATTCCCGCCATCGCGGTGGCCGCAGCAATCCTCCCACGGGCCTACCGCTGGGCGGCTGGAACGCCCCCGAGTCAGGCAGGAGACCCATTTAAAGTGCAAGTCGAGCTCCTATGACATATTAGGAAATATGCCATTTTAAGAAAGTGTGAGAGGTGGAGTATGTGCCAGTGGGCTGCCCCAGGGCCTTCCATTTCTGCCAGCAGCCCACTGGCTTGATGCTGATGAAGCCTGGCCCACAAAATGAATGGGATATTAAGTATTGTACAGCAATCTAATAATGGGATGTTGAACACCATACAGTAATATAACAAATGGAGCTATGAGCAATCCAGTTATAGCCAGCGCATCTCCAACAATGGTTTCTCTACCTGCATCCTCCTCACCATTACCTCTGAAGACCCCAAGGATCTATCCTTGGCCCCCTCCTTTTCTTCATCCACATGCTGCCCTTTGGCGATCTGCAGACATGTGGTCAGCTTCTGCTCTACTTTCTCATCATCTCCGTTGGCCCTTCCACTGCTCCTGTGTTGTCAGACTGCTTGTCTGACATCCAGTCTTGGTTGAGCCACAATTTCCTCCCGCTAAACATTCGAATGACCGAAGCCACCTTCTTTGCCAGCCACCACAAACTCCGTACCCTCTCCACTGATTTCACCCCCCATCCTCAGCAACTGTCTCAGGTTAAACCAGACTGTTCAGTACCCTATTTGACCTGACCTGAGCTTCTAACCACATATCCTCTCTGTCACAAAGACCCCGCCTGCTTCCACCTCAATAACATTGCCCACCTCTGCCCCGCCTCAGCCGATCTGCCATTGAATCTTCAGCCATGCCTTTGTCACCTCCATACTCAACTATTCCAAAGCTTTCCTGGCCGGCCTCCCATCCTCCACTCTCCATAAACTTACTGAATCTAATTTGGTTTATGCGGTATTGAGGGGGTTTGCTTTTGATAAGCATAAAGTGAACATGAAAGAATCTGAACCTTCAATCGTCACCAGGATTTGTTTGGGCCAAGATTCTCCGATTCTGCAGAGCTCGTGCAAATGTGGCAGAACAGGAATCCCAATGCATGAGCGACCTGCGCTCCTGACTCTGCCAGTGTGGGCCTGGAGCCCATATCCTCCTGATTAAGAGGTGATAGTGCTACCAGCTGAGCCATGCTGACACAGTAAAACTAATACCAAAGTCTAGCTCTGACAGAATTGTGATCCTTTCAAGAAGAAAGGAGCTGAATGTAGTCAGATCAGTCTAGATTATGTTCAGACTTTCCCAAAACGGAGGACGATCATTCAATTTTTAGATATGGTATCATAATTCTAAGGGAAAAACAGTAACTTCCATGCATTACTGGTAAGATGGCAAACTATATCAAGCCTGAAATCCTTGTCACGTGATTTTTTTTCTCTAATGGTCCATTTTTAACCATAGAGCCGGTGCGGACTCGATGGGCCGAATGGCCTCCCTCCATGCTGTAACCTTTCTATGATTCTTTTCCATTTCTAAAATCAGGTCAACACTGCTAATCTCAGACCAAAAGCTTTAGCTTTTCTGGTCTCCTGACCTGAAGCTAAGTATCAGGTCCTGGATATTCAGATAAAAGCAACTTATCCTGTGGGATCAGAACCCAATTCTGTGAAAAATTAATTTAAAAATTCATTTGCATTTTAGCGATTTATGCGAAACTACACCAAGACTCCTTCAAAAATTCTTGCAAATGACTGAGGTTTCACTGTAGCTAATAAACTATATTGATTTGTGTGTGATTGACTGAGCTTTCTATTACCTTTTTTTTATAATTGAGAAACTTTGGTGAAGGGTCAAAGGTCTTAGAGTGAGCAACTACAAAGGGTAGAAAAGAGATGTCAAGGTACATCAAGTCGTAGTTAGGAGATGCCAATCTTGTGTTTTAAAAGTCTGGAGATTGTAGGAGGAAGGAAAAACTGATTGAAGGTAAGAAGTCCAACATTTTTGAGTTGTCAGAAAGGAATGAGTCAGAGTTGGAGACTCTCTGAGATTAATATTCTTACGCACTTTTTTCAGAAGGATATCAAACTAATGTCTACTTGTCATTTAAAAAATTCCAAGGGCAGTTTCTTCGGTGACTCAGTTGGAAAATTCACTGCCCAGTGTAAACCTGAGCCAACCAGTGTGGATCTGAGCCACCCAAACCAGCAACGTCCCAGATCTGATCCCTGTTGAATCATCCAGGTGGTCAGGGGTGCTAATGTTGGCTTCAATGCTCAAAACTAGGGATGAAAAGAAAATCAGACATGGTTCCCACTCCTCATAATTATCCAGTAACATTAAAGCAGCAAAAGATGGAGCAAGTCCATCAGCATCTGATGATGGGTTAATGATGGGGGGAGGTGCAGGGATTTAGGGAGGGAACTCCAGAAAGTAGAACCCAGGCGAATAAAGGCTTTTGGCACCAGTGGTGGGACAAAGGGAGGAGGGTGCGCAAGAGGCCAGAGTTAGAGGAACAGAGAACTTAGGGGGGAAGTAGGGCTTGGTGAATTTGCAGAGTTAGTTTGCTATATTTTAATCTGCATGTGTACTAAAAGGTGCATTTAGATCTTTATAAATTTGCCTACAGTAGAATGCAGTATTTGCAATGAATAATAAAATATAAATAAGAAAGCAAAGCAGTATTTGCAATGAATAATAGTATTAAAAAAGACTGGCATTTATGTAGCCCCTTATCACATGTCTCAGAAATTTCTTAAAGCACTTCACATACAATGAATTACTCTGAAGTGCAGTGACTGTTATTGTGTAGAAAAAAGTCTTGCTGCGAGTCAGTGTCTTTATTTCTTAATTGCAATTGCTTATAAAGACTTGAAGTTTTTATTCCCTGCCCGCTAAGGGTGGGGTCTTCATGAAATAAGCTTGGCCAATCTTAGACCAGTTCCTAGCAACTTTAATTTGGTTCTAAAATGGAGTCTCCATTATCAGCACCTTAATTATTCGCTTTCCTGATTAATTGTCAGAATGATTGTGCGACAAATCCTTGTGCAAGATGATGCCTCAGTGTACAGTCTGCTAATGCAAAACTCCTCCTGTCTGACAATCAGAACAATCAACCTCACAGCCCGAGAAAGATTAAATCCAATGCATGTTATTTGCATTATATTCATTTCTATATATGGGATATTGCATGTAAAGCTAAAATTTAGGGGCTTTCAATTAACCATCAATTTCTATTATCCATGAGAGGCCTTCCTTCCATCTTGACAGATTGAGGCGGTTCCGCTATAATTGGTAATCTCACTAAGAGAGGCTACAGGGATGGCTGGCCTACGAAATGGATAAAGTGTCACAGTGCTCCAGTAGGCAGTGCTCTACTGAGGTCGAGGCTGAGGTATATTGTTGGGGCAATGTGCAGGTCGAGGGGAGCTTTACTCTGCCTCTAACCGTGCCATACCTCACTTGGGAGGACTTGATACTGACCCTGGCCCTGGGTGTGTTCCATTCCCCAGCATTAACATCCTTCACCTTGAAAAACAGAACATTTATAAAATAAAATGTCGCGGATTAGTGTTATAAAATAGGCTCGTGATTAAACCAGGAGTTTGTGAAGGTAATCATTTAAAGAGCATCGACTGCAGTACCCAAAACTGCCATAGGGTGGTGATTGATTCATGATATATATCTGCATTTTTATATGTTTATATACAATCTAAAAATTTATCTGTGTTCACAAAGTATGACATTAAATAGGGTATAAAGGCAAATAGGAAGTTTAAGTTTATAATTTAATATCATGCAAATCCATTAGGTAACATAGTCTGAAAATAAATGCAACACTGATTATTCAATTATAAAAAATCAGTCATATTTTACAGTACATTTAATCTGCAGTATTTAATTAATACAAGAAAATGCCAATTCAATGGTGTTTTATAATCTTTTGCTGTAGGAACATTTTAACACGGTCTATTCTGCTTCTGCATGCACTTATTATATTGCCAGTGTTAGAGGTGAACACGACTGCACTTTTATTATTCTAAGTGCTGGCTGTAATTTAAAAATAGGCCTGTGTCTTTGTTTTGCTGGAAAATCAACATTTGTGTATCAGAGTGCAGAAGGAAATCGCAATGGAGTGGGATTCTTCCGATTGAGGCAAATCTTTAGTTTCTCCCTGTAAGTGGCTACTATTATGGGTCCAAATCTATTGAATCAAATTACATGCTGTGAAGAAAATTGACTTGGAATCAACTTAGGAACTTTACAATTTTGGAACAGAATTGTTATGCCTGAATGTGTGTGCACAAAAGAAAAACAGTATGCACTGGACCTACACAGCAGGTCCACCAGCATCTGTGGAAAGAAAAGATTACTTAATGCTTCAGGTAGAGACTCTTTGTCAGAACTAAAACAGACCACCATGCCCCTCCATAGCACTGACCAAAACCAAGGTGAGGGAGGGGGGAGAAGAGCAAATAAAGGTCACAGGTTACATGTGCTGAATATGAAATATTAATAATATGAATACGTCAATATGAATTGACGGCTGGAGTGTTTTAGTGTGTTTTGATGAGCTTGAGTATGCTCTAATATTCCAATGACAGCTCTATATCGATATAGATGTTTATCTTTTGATTTTTTATTTCAGACTCTTTTTATTCAAGCCTTTACACTGCAGTTGTGTCAGTTGATAGTAGGGCAGTCAGAAGAAGAGCGACACAGAACATTTTGTGAAAACTGTATTTTAACACGGTGGTTTTATGTATTTGTTAATTATCAGGAAAATTATGAGGAAGTTGGACCCGGAAACAATAACTCTAACCTTCATTTAAAGGCAAAGCATAATTCTCCACTTCAGACCATAGACAGAATCGCTGGAGCACAGTGTTCCTCATGTGGTTTAACCATTTGAACAGTAACAACAACAAGAACTACTTGCATTTATATAGCGTCCATACCAGGGTGAGAAAGAGTAATGGTTGTAATGGGGACAAGGGCATCAAAGGTGGAGGTGAGGGTTTGATTAAGCAGATTGGTAGCTGCAGAAATGTCATGGTGAATGGAGGGCCAAAGGCTCGACAGTTGGGAATTTGAAAATGCCATTGTAAGTGACCTGGGGGAGAGTTTTTTCCAGGGGCGGACACAGAAGGAAGTGGGGTTGGGAGAGGGAAGGTGGAGAGGGATACAAGGAAGTGATCAGAGATGGCCTTATCCATGATGAACACGATGGTAGTAGAGAGGCCACGTGAGATGGCAAGGTCGAGGGGGTGGCCGTGAATAACCTTAACCGTTACACTGCTGACAGTTCACTGGAGATCCAGCCTCCCAGGATAAATCATTTTTTGAAATTTCAGCTCACCCACTGCGAGGCTGAAACAAACTCTAATAGTACAAAACAAAATGCTACTAAGGTCCGTTTCAGCCAATAGAAGCTTTTCTAAACTTACTTCCACCTCCAAATGGCCAGAAGAAAAACGGCAAGTAAAAGCTTTGTTTTTACTTTTTGTTTTTGAATTACATTGCCATAGTTACCAAGTGAGGAAATGAACCAATGAAAATTAAAATTAAAAAGAATGTACAAAGCCAAGTAGCAGTTTTTTTTAAACAATCACAACATTAAGTGTGAGTTTGTAAGTCATTTCCTGAGGTAAGATTAATCAATAATATCAAATATTGTACCGACTAAGGCAAAAATATCTTGGAGACAAGTCTTGATAAAGATTAAGTCAAGGAGATTGCAGTTTATTCTTAATTCTAAATTGCTTAATTCAAATTCAGATATTTCAGATTTTTAGCACTAAATTCCAATTTTGTGGTGTTATTTTCATTGCTTAATTCAAATTATTGGATAATTCAATTCTTTAGTGTAAAAAAAGACTAAATTATCAAAAATAGACTCGACTACATGTTAAAGACATAGAAGCATATTATATGACCACTACGTTAAAGTCATAGAAGCATACTATATGACCACTACATGTTAAAGTCATAGAAGCATACTATATGACCACTACATGTTAAAGGGGCTCCATTATCTTTCAGCATGTTGACTACTGCTGATTTTGCCTTGCTGCACAGCACTCAAGCACAGCATGAGCAACTTAGTGAAATGCTGGTGGATAGTTTGCTACTCATCATTCTAATTACCAGCAGAAAGTTTGCTGAGAAAGTTCACAACTGGATCCTGCTGGTTCTGTTTGCAAATTTCAGAAATGATCTTTTCAATGAAGTTTGATATATATTAGAATTGGCAATGACAATGCCATGAAATCTTTAACAATAATTTAACAACAGTTTCTCATGACTGCACAAGCCCATCAACAGCTGGCTGCTGTCTGATTCACCTGTTAACTGCTAATCGTAATTACGATGTGGAGATGCCGGTGATGGACTGGGGTTGACAAATGTAAACAATCTTACAACACCAGGTTATAGTCCAACAATTTTATTTGAAAATCACAAGCTTTCGGAGGCTTCCTCCTTCGTCAGGTGACTGTCAGGAAATCCTTGAACGTTTCGCATTTATATTCAGAGAACAATACCTGGTGATTACAGATAATCTTTCCAACTGCCCGTTGTCAAGGCAATCAAAGTGTTCAGACAGAGAGGTGTTACCCACAGGACCACCAAATATACAAACGGCCAGAACACAAAACAGAGAGAGAGAGGGAGAAACATCCAAAAGGAAGAGAAAGACAGAAAATGACCCGTTGAATTAAAAACAGATAACCTTTATTCGCTGGTGGGGTTACGTGTAGCGTGACATGAACCCAAGATCCCGGTTGAGGCTGTCCTCATGGGTGCGGAACTTGGCTATCAATTTCTGCTCGACGATTTTGCGTAGTCGTGTGTCTCAAAGGCCGCCTTGGAGAACGCTTACCCGAAGATCGGTGGCTGAATGTCCTTGACTGCTGAAGTGTTCCCCGACTGGGAGAGAACCCTCCTGTCTGGCGATTGTTGCGCGGTGTCCGTTCATCCGTTGTCGCAGTGTCTGCATGGTCTCGCCAATGTACCATGCATCCTTTCCTGCAACGTATGAGGTAGACAACGTTGGCCGAGTCACAGGAGTATGAACCATGTACCTGGTGGGTGGTGTCCTCTCATGTGATGGTGGTATCTGTGTCGATGATCTGGCATGTCTTGCAGAGGTTGCCGTGGCAGGGTTGTGTGGTGTCGTGGACGCTGTTCTCCTGAAAGCTGGGTAATTTTGTGCTAAAGTCACTGGAATGGGACCCACAACCTTCTGACTCAGAGGCGAGAGTTCTACCAACTGAGCTATGGCTGACACTTGACGTGTATGTGGGCAGCAATTATAAGAATTAGCTCCAATTGTGCATGCATCTCCTTTTGATCCATTATCAATGGCAATACTTGAGAATTTCACAGTTGAGCCCGTCATATTTTCAGACAGAAGGAAAAATATAATAGGGGAGAATGTATCTGACTGGGATAAATAATGTTAAATGTTCCATGTTCTTCATCAATCCAAAGAGTTTACAGAGAAAATCCAGTGGTAAAACTTCACATGCTATGTCTCTTGTAGGGAAATCTACCTCTTGCATGCAAAAATTGCTGGAGCATGCAATGTATTACAGGAATTTTGTGACTACCCCATTGTACCCCAGAAGTTGGTACAATTTCTCTCAGCCTTTTCTCCTAGCAACTGCTTGGGTCAAATTCGTACACAACTGTTCATGTTACAGTTGTCTCTGGTTGCACCCAGAGAGCTTGTTTCTGATTGCGTACAATAAGATAGCAGGACCGCAAAGAATGGACACTGATAGCAGTTGAGGATGTGGAGAGGACTGTGTCACAAAATATACTTTGAGCCACTTTCTTGGTTATATATGCACAGGTGGATTCCTTAAAAGGGTGCTCTGCCTCTGTCAATGGCTGCTGTAAGGATGTCAATAGCTAGGTCTGAAGAGGATAACCCTGGTCTCTGAGAACTCATCCTGCCAGTCTCCCTCACCTTCAAAAATGCGTGGTACAGATAGTTGGTGCAAAATGAAAGCTTTCCAGGTGTCATTTGGGAAACGGTCACTGACCTGCAACATAAGGTGACCAGTTGAACAATAATGGAGTAAAACCCCTTTCTGTTCATATAGGCCGTAGCATTGTGCCTATGGGCCCAGGTAGACACATGTGTGTCATCTATTACCCGACGCACTTTTGGGCAGCCTGCAGTGGAGAATTTGCTACCAACTAAGTCATTGAGGAAGCTTGTATTTATCATTTTTTTTTGCTTTGCTATGCTCTGATGCATGAGCTAAAGTTCTGTGTTCACTCCTGGCAGTAAGTGAGAATCACTGTCCCAATTCTCACCATCTCCTTCAATGTAATTTTTTTTCTGACTGTGCTTTTATTTGTCAATTTTATGTCAAAATGGAAACTATTTCAAATGACCGCAACTACTAATCTCAACCTCCTCCTTCCTTGTATCAAACTGCCTCTCGGCTTATTATAGTTTGTTTGGTACATATATCTTCACAAAGTAACAATTGTAAGCCTCCATGAGGAACGTGAGAGGACCGGTCCTGTCTGATGACTTGATCAGTATTTATCTGATTTCCCATAGACTAACCAGCTTCTCAGCAACACTAACAACGCTCTAATCATGCTCTATATTTTTGTAATATAAATAGTTAAATGCTTGTTTACTTACAGAATGATGTAACAATGTCATCAGATTTAATTTAATAAAATTATATTTGTTTAAAAGTTCTATTTCAGTCTTGGGTCTATTGAATGGGCCTCATTTACTGGGCCTCTAAAGCAAAGCAGTCGTCAACCTCTCCGCCCCTGCTATAGTTATTAACCCTGAAAGGATGTTATACAGTGGCTGCAGTGTGTACCATCCACAGGATGCACTGCAGCAACTCGCCAAGGCTTCTTCGACAGCACCTCCCAAACCCGAGACCTCTAACAGCTAGAAGGACAAGGGCAGCAGGCACATAGGAACAACACCTCCTGCACGAACCCTTCCAAGTCACACACCATCCCGACTTGGAAATATATCGCCGTTCCTTCATCGTCGCTGGGTCAAAATCATAGAATCATAGAAGTTTACAACATGGAAACAGGCCCTTCGGCCCAACATGTCCATGTCGCCCAGTTTATACCACTAAGCTAGTCCCAATTGCCTGCACTTGGCCCATATCCCTCTATACCCATCTTACCCATGTAACTGTCCAAATGCTTTTTAAAAGACAAAATTGTACCCGCCTCTACTACTGCCTCTGGCAATCCTGGAACTCCCTTCCTAACAGCACTGTGGGAGAACCTTCACCACACGGACTACAGCGGATCAAGAAGGCAGCTCACCACCACCTTCTCAAGGGCAATTAGGGATGGGCAATAAATGCTGGCCTTGCCAGTGACGCCCACATCCCATGAACAAATAAAAAAAAACAATGTCGTTTCTGTTTGTTTGTGAAGAGCTGTGGCTGTAACTGAGTGATCCCAACTCAATTGCTGCAGCTACTTAACAAAATTCAGTGCATTAATGGAACAATATAAATAAAAACTTGAATTTTAATTTGAGAACTCTGACTTCATGAACAATGCATACACAATTCAACTCAATCAGCTATTCATCAAGATGTAAGAGGCATTATAATTTATTTTTGCAGATCAACAGGGAGTAGCTCATTATTGACATCTTAGCGCAGTAACAGGGACTGGCTAATTATGACATCAGTTTCTTAGCAACAGGAGGGTGCATCATTGTGACATCATTAGCTTCGCCACAGGAGGTGTATTGTGACATCATTAGCTTAGCAACAAGCAGCACCCTATTGTGACATCGTTAGCTTAATAATTGAGAATGGCTTATTATGATGATTTTAATTAAATAACAGGCCTTGTTGTAGTTTGGCCCTAGTCCAGCCTGCTTATTTACCTTTTCCTCTTCCCACTTTCTTTCTTCCTTCCAGAGGTTCAGGTCGACTTCGATCTCACCCAGATATTTATGTAAAGATGGTACGACATAACTTGGTCCATTTACCAGCTGAGCCATCAGAGGAACCCCAAATGGAATTGTAAAATTATACTGTAGCCTTCTGTAAATAGTGGCATATTTAGCATCGCCTGCGCCACCATGCTTCAATGCCGCCAGAGAAGATAACCACAGGTGAGCATCATGTCCATTGTCCTAGAAATAGGCAAGTAGCCTGTTTCTGAAAATGTTTAAATGTGGAAAAGAAAATCAGAAGGAGTGTAAAACGGGCTGCCGATTCATTATCATTTGTTTTGCGCTTCATAGAGTCATAGAGTCATAGAGTTATACAGCACGGATAGAGGCCCTTCGGCCCATCGTGTCCGCGCCGGCCATCAGCCCTGTCTACTCTAATCCCATATTCCAGCATTTGGTCCGTAGCCTTGTATGCTATGGCATTTCAAGTGCTCATCCAAATGCTTCTTGAATGTTGTGAGGGTTCCTGCCTCCACAACCCTTTCAGACAGTGAGTTCCAGACTCCAACCACCCTCTGGGTGAAAAAGTTCTTTCTAAAATCCCCTCTAAACCTCCCGCCTTTTACCTTGAATCTATGTCCCCTTGTTATAGAACCCTCAACGAAGGGAAAAAGCTCCTTAGTATCCATCCTATCTGTGCCCCTCATAACAATTTCCTCCCAAGACAATTTTCACCCCCTCCATCTTGAGTGTTTGGCTGGAGTAGTCTAACTCAAACCAGTGACCTAATTAATGCATTGTCAAAGGAAACATCTATAAATGCTGGTACTATATCATATTCTGTTAATCAGGCTACCCAACAACAGGGTTTCTATTTTAAGTAAAATAGCTATGGTGCACTATGAAATGTCACTGCATCACAAAAATGTAATTGAAAGAAATTCTGCAAAAAAGGCAGCCTGGGGCATGGTGGCTGCAAAAGTGCCATCTGAATTTGAAACTTCAATCTATGCCAGTTTTGAACTGTAATCTTTGTACTCAACACTTGGCCATACGGTGCATCAAGCTCATTATCTCTATAGGCTATGTACGGTATATCCAATGATGATCTCTACCCCTTAATTTAACTCTTGAATAAAAGTAAATACATCTTGATCTCCAAAAGTTACCAAGTATATTGTCCAACCAACCCGGCCTATTACCCTCCAGGCAACATTTCCCCCCCTGCTCCTACAGCAGAGAATCCAATTTGTCCTGTGGAATATCTGATCAGCTCAGCCTGTTTATATCTTAAAGGCCTCTTTGAATTTTAAAGACCTAGATTATTGTCTCCCTCCATCGTCTTTATTTAAATGAACACAGTTTCAGTTCTACAAATCTGTCCTCATAACTTAGAGCCCTACGACACAGAATCACCTTTGCCATTGTTCTCCAATCACAGTCCTTTTGATGGTAGTGTGCTCAGAATTGCACATAATATTCCAAATGCCATCCTACCAGTGATTCATACAAGGTCAGAATAGTTTAGACTGTAAGGCCATAAGAGATAGGAGCAGGAGTAGGCCATTTGGCCCTTCGAGCCTGCTCTGCCATTTAATGAGATCATGGCTGATCTGATTTTTACCTCAACTCCACTTTCCTGCCTTTTCCCCAAATCCTTTGACTCCCTTGCTGATCAAACATTTGTCTAACTCAGCCTTGAATGTATTCAATGACTCAGCCTCCACAACTTTTTGGGGTAAAGAATTCCAAAGATTCACAACCCTCTGGGAGAAGAAATTCCTCCTCATTTCCGCCTTAAACGAGTGACCCCTTATTTTGAGACTATGCCCCCTAGTTTTAGATTCCCCCATGAGGGGTAACATCCTCTCAGCATCTACCCTACCGAGTTCCCTCAGAATCTTCTTTCAACTTACGGTAAAATATTCTAAAGACATTCACTAATATTTGATTAGCTTTGTTGATAACAACTTTGCGTTGACTGGGGGAGGTGCACCAGATTATATAGGATAGACAGACATACACATAAAATGACAGCAGAGTTTCCATACAGGCATGCAAATAAATACACCCTATACATCAGCAGAAAAGGCCCCACCAATTAAATCGCAAAGATGGAGTAAAATTGAGACTAGAGTACATTAAAAGTGTGTAACACAGTAAATATAAATATTGAACTAAACTGTGTGAAGGCAATAACGTGGCCTGCATGATTCGTATAAACCCTTAACAGAATAGTGTTAAAGAGTGTGGTTTTTCACACAGGAAACAGAACATGTAACTGCTGACTCCCAACACCATCAGCGTGCTTCTCGCTAAAAAAACTGGCAGTGAGCATCACAGGCAGGTGGCATACAAATTGCTTCTTTAATCATAATTAAGCTTAAAGTAAGTCCGAATTTATCATTTCTGCCTTTTAAATCATTTTGATCCTGAAAGAATAATGATCTGACAAATCTAAAGGAAAAGAACATTTGGGCCAAGAGCAGACCTATATTGAAATGCAATCCTAGGGCATTTGTAAGCCAAATATAGCTGGGAAGCTAACATGGGTCAAATAAATTGAATTGTTTACAAATTAAGTGCAAGTGGGCATGAGTCTTCTGTTCCAATGAATATAGAAGTGTCAATTTGATTGTTAACAGAGGCCAACATTCCAAGTGTCAATGCAGATTAACACAATATCAGGCTACTACATTTCAAATATTAGAAGCCGAGTGTGCTCTCTGTGTTTTAAATTAGCTCAAGATTGTTATTGTTGTATGAAGGTTTGTTCTGACTTGCACATGACAAAAAAGTGCTTTCAATTATTTGCTTTAATCACCAGCTGAAGGACTGAATGTGCTTTTATGACTTTTTCACTTCTTTGTTCGAGTAAGATATAAAAGTAATTGGGTACTATACACTTAGTATAATAAACAGATAGATAAACTAATTATCTAGCTTTTAGTAGTGGGGCAGCATGTTAGAATTCCAATGCACTGGGCCTCAGCTGTGAGCAGCTAAGATGTGGAGATGCCGGTGATGGACTGGGGTTGACAAATGTAAACAATCTTACAACACCAAGTTATAGTCCAACAATTTTATTTGAAAATCACAAGCTTTTGGAGGCTTCCTCCTTCGTCAGGTGAATGTCTGAGAGCTTGCTGTGCACAAATTGGCTGTCGCGTTTCCTACATTACAACAGTGACTGCACTTCCGAAGTACTGAATTGGCTGTAAAGTGCTTTGGGACGTCCTGAGGTCATGAAAGGCGCTATATAAATGCAAGTCTTTCACCTGACATTCACCTGACGAAGGAGGAAGCCTCCGAAAGCTTGTGATTTTCAAATAAAATTGTTGGACTATAACTTGGTGTTGTAAGATTGTTTACATGTGAGCAGCTAACACAGACCAGGGATTGTACCTGAAACCTGCCTTGTCTATGTGTATGAGACTGAGTGGTGTATTCACTCAACAAGCCATCAGGACAGCTTAGTCTGCCCCTGTATGTCCTGAGGAGGTTGGAGGGATGGGGAGATAGGCGAGAAGACGGTGAGAAAATGTTTAACTCTCTGATTCCTTACATCATCAGAGAAGTCAGAGGCTGTATTTCCAGACAAGAACGTTTTATTACAACACCACTACTTGCTGTTTCACTGCTTCCAGCATTCAAAATGACTGCAGTTATTTTCTTATAAAGGTGTAGTAATTGCTCAGCCTGCGCACTAGATGGAGCTCTTCTAAGGATCTAGTTACCTGTCCGTTGCTCCAGCATGGTATTTTGCCTTGATACGAGAGCTTGCTGTGCACAAATTGGCTGTCGCGTTTCCTACATTACAACAGTGACTGCACTTCCGAAGTACTGAATTGGCTGTAAAGCGCTTTGGGACGTCCTGAGGTCATGAAAGGCGCTGTATAAATGCAAGTCTTTCTTATCTTTTCAATCTCTCGATCCAAATTTTCAAGCTGCCTTTTAAATTGGTATATTTTTCATTTTAACATCAATGCTATCAAATCTTTTCCTGTTTGATCGATCACTAGCAGGAGAAAAATGTTGTAAAGTAATTTAAGTTCAATTTGAATTCCTGGCCAGGATACAAAAAAAAATTGTATATTAAGCAATCCTTCTCTCAACTCTGCCCTCCATCCTCTCTCCATCACAAATGTTTTTGTCTCTATTTTATTAATATTACTAAGGTCCCTGTTTAACTGAACTTTCCCCTTTTGTACTTCCTATCATTCAAATATGCTGTCCTACATGCCCTCCCACCTCCACACACTTCCTCATCCTCCTCCTCCCTGATCTCCACTGTGTTAAAATAAAAACTCATCTCACCATCTGTTACTATTTTTGCCCCCAAGATCTTAAAACAGTGAGCCTCCTTACCTACAACAACAACTTGCATTTATACAGCGTCTTTAACCTAGTAAAACGTCCCAAGGCGCTTCACAGGAGCGTAATTAAACAAAATTTGACACCGAGACACATAAGGGGATATCAGGACAGGTGATCAAAAGCTTGGGTCAAAGAGGTAGGTTTTAAGGAGTGTCTTAAAGAAGGAGAGGTAGAGAGATTTAGGAAGGGAATTCCAGAGCTTAGGGCCTTTCTCTTACAATCTACAGGCCTGTAAAAGCTAGAAAAACAGGCTGTAATATTTGTAATCATATTGAGTAGGGCTCTGCAGTGATGTTACATTACCTCCTGACCTGCAGAAAATTTTATGAGGCTGACGACTCAGCCAAGTGCTACAGGCACAAGAGGTAACCAGATCTGCTGGGGATTCAGAGGTCATTTTAGGCCGCCAGGACTCTGAAAGCTTTAGGTTGACAATTTTTTTTCTGGTTGGTACAAAATATATCAGTAAACTAAGCAGCAAGGTAAGTATGAGTACATTTAAAAATTTAAGTGGTTGATCAGCGTTGGAAGGTAACCCTATCTACATTCACAGAAAATCAGAATGCTAATTAATTTAATTACAAAGAAATGCAATGGAGCCCCTCCCCAGATGGCTCGGTCATTACAGACTGTTACGGCTTGGGCTTTTTCCCAACACTTTTAACTTGTTGACATTATAGAGGCTGTTTCCATAACAACATCATGCCTGTGAACCAAAACCTGCACTGTTATGCATACTGAGAGGAGAATAGCATGCCATGGCACTAACAGCTACCCTTTATCTACACGATATCAAGCTGCAGACCAGGTAAAATGCCCATTACATTCTCCTGTCTATTCTGAAAGATAGCAAATACACACTGTTAAACTGTTAGATTCAAGCTAAAACTAATAGCCAGATTTATTTACTGTAAACAATTTTACAACACCAAGTTATAGTCCAGCAATTTTATTTTAAATTCACAAGCTTTCGGAGGCTACCTCCTTCGTCAGGTGAACGATGTGAAAAATCACATCGTTCACCTGACGAAGGAGGTAGCCTCCGAAAGCTTGTGAATTTAAAATAAAATTGCTGGACTATAACTTGGTGTTGTAAAATTGTTTACAATTGTCAACCCCAGTCCATCACCGGCATCTCCACATCAGATTTATTTACGAGGAAGATAATCATATAGAAGCAGGACACAGCAAAAAGATGTGAAATCTTGACCAACACAATGCATAACCTGTTTCAAAAAAAACAAGAGGTAGAATTCTTGATGTCTGTTCACTATCTTTTAACTGAGTCTCTGATGCACATTACGTGGGAAATTGAGGTTCTGTTAGCCCCTTCTCATGGTGCGGGCAGTGAAGAGCAGGAAACTATAAATCGTCTTTGATGTTAAAACAGTCTCATTTGATGAAAAACAAATTCTTCTAGACGGTTAGGGAAATTAAGATATCAATCATTTCTATTCCTTAGATAAGATGTATGTAGTGGAATCTTGGCCATCTTTTGATTTGTTTACTTTTGACACCTGACAGGGATTGAAATCACATCTTGTTCAGACCTTGCATATCCATCACATCATTTGAATTTAAAATAAAATTGCTGGACTATAACTTGGTGTTGTAAAATTGTTTACAATCATTTGATTAGCATCTAGGACAAAGTTTCTGTCTGCTAACTAATCGACAAATCAAAAAACTTGCCTGCAGCTGTGCTCCAGCCAATTTGTCGTTGAATAGAAAGGGGTAGCTTTCATTTTAACTCTAGCTATTTTTAAAACACATTTACCTGATTTATCTGTGATCATATAAAAATATATTACTGAAGTCTTCCAAATCGTCACATAATGCACCACATGATGTGACACAGGAGGATGGTACTGAGAATGCTACCATTAGTCTAAAGGAAGGTTACTGTTTTCTGCCATCTCTCCGGGGTTTCTCTTGGTTTCCTGACGAACTTATAATGGGAGACTAGTGGTAGCTCTGTGGAATGTCAGGGCCAGTATCTGTGACATTGCCTTGTACAATGTTACAACCAATAGCACAAGACATTGTGTGATATTTTTCTTCCCTCTTTAGGGGCCGATATTAGGAGGGAGGCGGGTTGCCAGTGGGGGGTCGACTGGGCATGTGGATAACCCACCCAGTAAAATCGGTGAGTTTTCCACGCGATCGTAAGTAAATTGAAGCCACTTACCTTGGCTTCCGGGTTTCGCGCTGGAAGGCTGCGCAGCGGGCAGACTGCGCACCCGCATCATAGGCTGTCAGCTGGAGGAGCCCTATTTAAAGGACCAGTCCTCCACTGACTGTTGCTGCAGAAAGGAGCCAAAATTACAGCATGGAGCAGCCCAGGGGAAGGCTGCTCCCATGTTTAATGATGCCTCACTCCAGGTCCTACTGGATGGGGTGAGGAGGAGGGGGAGGACAGAGATCTTCTCCCTGACGGACAGGAGGAAGTGGCCTGCCTCTGCCACCACAAAGGCCTGGCTCGAGGTGGCAGAGGAGGTCACCAGCACCACCAACATATCACGCACCTGCATACAGTGCAGGAGGCGCTTCAATGACCTAAGTAGGTCAGCCGAAGTGAGTACACTTACTCATTCCCCTACACTCCATCTGCCACATCACCGCCCCCACCCTACATCTCCTTCTGCACTGCCAACACTACTCTATTACATCACTCCTCACACCCACTCAAAGCTCATCCTCATCTTACCTGCATTTACTCACCTCGCCAGTACTCATCCCACCACTACCACTCAACTCAATCCTCATACAATCTCATGGCTCTATCTCATACTCACCCTCTGATGCATCTCTTTCACGGTTAGCCTCACCCCAACCTGCCACTACCTGTGCTGCAGCCACAGGGCATGCATCATGTATGTGTAGTAGGAAGCGTAAGGCAAACGTGTCGTGAGCATGAAGGGGATGCACAAGGGTGTTTGAGGGTTTGTCATGGTTTTTATTTATATTTGATTTCTGATCAACCCACATTACATATTATATTGTCACCACTAATGCCATGTCTTGGCCATTCTTGACTGGCTTGTGCAATAATGCCCTTTCATGAGGTTCTCCATGAACACCCTTGATGCCACCCATTGGGTCACCCTACAGTGGGTGTATGTGTAGTTGCACGACTACTTTGTGCAGGTGCCTGTTGCACAGCACTGTGTTGTGTAGCTCCACATGGCGGAGTGATGAATGCAGCAATGGAACCACCACCACCATCCTGACCGTGTGAGTGTGAGGGGGTCCACAAAGTAGGTAAATGTGTTTGGACAGCAGAGTTTAGGGTATGATTTAATAATTTGGGGTGTGGAGACAACGGTGTGGCAGGCAAAACTTTGTCTGAGGTGACAGAGTGCCCTGCTGCAATGATTGAGGGTTTACCCCGCACCTGATAAATGGACATTTGCAGCTGCCACTGGCTGCTGGCTGCAACACGTCTGTGTTGCAGCCAGCAGCCAGTGGCAGCTGCAAAATATTAGTCCAAAATCCGAATCCTCCTAAAATCTCCAACTAATGAGGTCTGTAAACGACTTCAAGTACCCAGATAATGATCTTAAGTGGGATCCCGCCGACTTTGATTGCCAGTGGGAGTCCCGCATGCGGGGGCTGCGGGCGCACCGATTCGCGTCATTGGGGAAGTGGGCGGGTTGGAGCCGCTCCAGGAATCCCCAATTTTAGGAGCCCCCCCGCCACGAACGCACCCGCTCGGCCATCCGAAAATTGACCCCAGGTCTCTTTACTCTCAAGCAGAGAGTTTCTGCAGCATGTCCTGAGATCTCTGCTGAAGGCCTGCCTGTATTCCAATGCTCAGCACATTTGAGTGGGTTCATCCTTTGACTTTCCCTCCTTTCCTGTAGCAATAAATTTTATCTATAAAATATACAAAGCCATAGCCATTTGTTAAAATAGCAAAGGAATTTAATTCAGATGTGTTAATGGCTTTGTATGCTAAAATGGCATGGCACAATTTCTCATTTGACAATGTGAAATTATGGTATTAGCAGCATCAACAGAATTTGGTCCATTTTTCAACACGACAAGAATGCTTTCTTTTCAAGGTCTGCTTGCTATGTTTTGTGCAGGGATTAGACGAGCGAGGATAACACCCTTTCGTATCACTGGAAATAAACAAAACACAGATGGATTTGAATCATCCATGAAAATGGAATAGATGTAGAAAACACTGACAGTCATGTTATTGTTTGAATGCTTTACCTGTAGGTACCAAGTTCATCTGTTTTTACAGCGGCATTGACCTGTTTATTTTTAAACAGGCTAACACCCCTGGTATAGTATCACAGAAGACTTTGGTACAATCATTGACAGTCATTCTACTCTCTCAAGTGGCTTAGCAAGCTACTCAGCTGTTCGGGATGGGCACAAACTAAGAATGAATTTGAATCACATACAGAATATTGTAGAGCAGAGCAGCCACTCGTGATCAATGAATCTATGTAATAGATCAGTATTGTACCTTACTTAACTCCCCTGCACAAGCTGCCTATCTATATCTCATCCCGAAAAAATTAATCTTTCAAAAGCCCTGCTAACTACCTGAATAATGTTTAAATATATGTGATTACTTCTTAAAACAGTCACCTGTCCTTATATCTCGTTATGTGGCTCGGTGTCAAATTTTGTCTGATAACGTTCCTGTGAAGCGCCTTGAGACGTTTCTACTACGTTAAAAGCTCTATATAAATGCAAATTGTTGTTACTGTTGTTGATGATGATCCACTTTCTTCCCAATTGACAAAAATACAAGAAGGGGACTTTTAGCACATTGCACATTTCGCCCTCACCTCGGGGCCCTGGGTTTAAATGTAACCGACACTGAAAGTCTCTCACTGCTGACTGTAAGAGTCCTATTTAAAATGAATTAGAGCAGTTTCAATCCAGTTCCGAGTGGGTCCAGCTCTACAACACAAAACTAACACTACTTGACACCCTCATGCAGAATGAGCACGAAGGTGGTTGGTGTGGGGAGATGGAAGTATAACACTGGAGCAATAGGGGGTGATATTCTGAGCTTGGATTTATAGAAAAGATGGACTTTATTCTCACACAATGAGGTAGATCTTAACCCCCAAGAACAGGTGGGTGGGCAGTGAAAATACTCCATTTTTGGAGCGGGACCGCATCCTGGCTCCAACGTGCCCACTTCCGGGTTTGACCCAGGCGTGTTTCGATGTGCCCACGCTTCTGACACCCGGCACATAAACCCGGTGGGCCAATATTTAAAGGGCCAATTTAGGCATTTAAACCACTTAAGGCGATTAACGTTTTGCATATTGAGTTACACAAACCATTTTAACTTTTCCTGAACGTGTCTACCGTGGCCTCTGAAACACGCCATGGAAACAGAGGCGAGTTGCAGCCGACCCTCATTTGAATCTTTAAACCAGTGATTGACACATGTGAATAAAAGGTGAGTTCTTGCAGCAGGGCACTCAGTTCTCCCTCGTTAGTATGGTGGTGAGTGTCCCCTGCCTGTCACGCGGGAGACCGGGGTTCAATTCCCCGATGAGGAGTTTATAACTTTACTGTACTGTCTGAAAGGGTTGTGGAGGCAGGAATCCTCACAACATTCAAGAAGCATTTGGATGAGCACTTGAAATGCCATAGCATACAAGGCTACGGACCAAATGCTGGAATATGGGATTAGATTAGACAGGGCTGATGGCCGGCGCGGACACGATGGGCCGAAGGGCCTCTATCCGTGCTGTATAACTCTGACTCCCTGAAAAACTTTTTACTGGGAGTTCCTTGTGTTTAGACTGACTTTGTTCACACTCAGAATTCTTGTGTTCAGATATATTATACCACATTTTGGACCCCCTCGAACTGACAACATCAGGATATGCCATAATGGGACTAAAAGCAGACAAAATCCCCTGGACCTGTTGGCCTACATCCTAGGGTTTCAAAAGTGGTAGCTACAGTGATAATGGATGCATTGGTTTTGATCTTCCAGAATGCCCTAGATTCTAGAACAGCCCCTGTGGATTGGAAGGTAGCAAATGTAACCCCGCTATTTAAGAAAGGAGGGAAAGAGAAAACAGGGAACTATAGGCCAGTTAGCCTGACATCAGTAGTAGGGAAAATGCTAGAATCTATTATTAAGGACGTAGTATCAGGGCACTTAGAAAATCATAATATGATAAGGCAGAGTCAACACAGTTTTATGAAAGGGAAATCGTGTTTAACAAATAAAAACATAAGAACGTAAGAAATAGGAGCAGGAGTAGGCCACATGGCCCCTCGATCCTGCTCCACCATTCAATCAGATCATGGCTAATCTTCGACCTCAAATCTATTAGAGTTTTTTGAGGGTGTAACCAGCAGGATAGATAAGGGGGAACCAGTGGATGTTGTATATTTGGATTTTCAAAAGGCATTTGATAAGGTGCCACACAAGAGGTTGTTACATAAGATTAGGGCTCATGGGATTGGGGGTAATATATTAGCATGGATTGAGGATTGGTTGACGGAAGGAAAACAGAGAGCAGGAATAAACGAGTCATTTTCGGGTTGGTAGGTTGTAACTAGTGGGGTGCCGCATAGATCAGTGCTTGGGCCTCAGCTGTTTACAATGTATATCAATGACTTAGATGAGGGGACTGAGTGTAATATATTCAAGTTTGCTGACCATACAAAGCTAGGTGGGAAAGTAAGCTTTGAGGAGGAGGCAAAGAAGCTGCAAAGGGATTATAGACAGGTTAAGTGAGTGGGCGAGAAGGTGGCAGATGGAATATAATGTGAGGAATATGATATTATTCACTTTGGTAGGAAGAATAGAAAAGCAGAATATTTTTTAAAAGGTGAGAGGCTAAGAAATGTTGGTTGTTAGTGGGATTTGGGTGTCCTTGTACATGAATCACAGAAAGTTAACATGCAGGTACAGCAAGCAATTAGGAAGGCAAATGATATTTTAGCCCTTATTGCAAGGGGGTTGGAGTATAAGAGTAAGGAGGCCTTGCTGCAATTATATAGGGCTCTGGTGAGACCACACCTGGAGTACTGCGTACAGTTTTGGTCTCCTTAACTAAGGAAGGATATACTTGCCTTAGAGGCGGTGCAACAAAGGTTCACTAGATTGATTCCTGGAATGAGAGGGTTGTCCTATGAGAAGAGATTGAATAGAATGGGCCTATATTCTCTGGAGTTTAGAAGAATGAGAGGTGATCTCATTGAAACGTATAAAATTCTTAGAGGGCTTGACAGTGTAGATGCTGAGAGGCTGTATTCCATAGCTGGAGAGTCTAGAACTAGATTCATAGGGCCCGATTTTAGCCCCGAAGTCCAGGTGCGTGGGGTCGAGAGGGCAGTCAAAATCGCAGATTTGTGGAGTGGGAACAAATCCTGGCTCCAACCTGCCAAAAAACGTTTATGACCCTGACGCATCTTCAGGAAGCCGGACGTCGGCTAGCGGGCCTATATTTAAAGCAGGAATTAAGATATTTAAACTCGTTGAAATGTTTAATTTTATGTTTATTGATGCAGGGAAAGGATTTTAACTCTGCCTCAATGTGTTCCCCCTGCTGTGTGAAACACGCCATGGAAACAGAGGTGGGTTGTAGCTGGCAGCCATTTGGCCATTTGAATCACTTTTTGACAGATGGGGATAAAAGGTGAGTCATTGCAGCAGGACACTCAGTTCTCTCAGACAAACATTTAGCTGGGAGATCTTTGTGTTTAGACTGAGAATTCTTGGTTCACACTCAGAATTCTTCTTTTTACACATATTTTACCTACTTTTTGGACCCCTCAAAGTGACAACTTCAGGATGGGGGGCACAATGGCGGCATTCACCAGTACATCTGAGGAGGAGGCACATCACCATCCGTGGCAGGCACGGCGTGCAGTTCTGCCACTTGCAGCTCCACAAGACAAGGACCTACTGAAGAGCAGAGAGGAGCTCAATAGAGGGACCGACGTCACAGGAGGCACTACCCTCGTGAGAGGGTCTACAGACCGAGGCTGAGCTTCCTGGACCTCTCTGAGGAACAGTGCCCATGAAGGCTGAGAGTGAGTCGCCAGGTGGTCACAGAATCTGCAGCCTCCTTCATGCAGAGCTGCTCCCGGCTGAGCCTGGTGGCATCGCATTGCTCGTAGAAGTTAAAGTCACCACTGCCCTCAACTTCTTTGCATCTGGATCATTCCAGGGTCCCACCGGGGACATCGCTGGGGTCTCTCAGTCGTCTGCACACAACTGTATACAACAGGTCACTGATGGATTGTTTTGCAGGGTGTCCCACTACGTCAACTTCCCCATGGACGGCCTCAGCCGGACTGAGAGGGCAGTGGGTTTCCACGCTCTGGCTGGCTTCCCACGGGTACAGGACACAATTGATTGCACACACGTAGTAATCCTAGGACCTGCCCATGAGCCAGGACTGTTCATCAACTGAAAGGGAAATCACTCCATCAATGCGCAGCACGTTTGCGACCACCGGAAAAGATTTCTTCACGTGTGTGCCAGGTTCCCTGGCAACTGCCATGATTCCTTCGTTCTGAGGGAATCCAACATCCCGGCCCTCTTCCACGCACCAAACAGCCTTAAGGGCTGGCTCCTCAGGGACAAGGGATACCCCCTGCACATGTGGCTCATGACACCTGTGAGAAACCCCACCAACAACGACGATGACGATGAGGACGGCCGCCACGACGACGAGGAAGGCCGCCACGATGACGAGGACGGCCGCCACGACGACGAGGACGGCCGCCACGACGATAAGTACGGCCGCCACGACTATGACGACAACCACCACCACCACCACCCATCGGCAGATCAGCGGCTCACCTGGCTGCTCGTGATGCCAGGGAGTCACTCACCTGGAACGAGCACCGCTAACACCAGCACCCCCCACCCCTGCACAAAACATTCCCACAACCACACATACACCCACTGTAAACACACCCACTGGGTGGCATCAAGACTCACCATTCATGATGAAGCGCAGGAAAGGGCGCTTTCACAAAAGGGACTCAAGACGTGGCAGTGGTGGTGACAATTATAAGATTTAATGTGCATGGAACAAAAACCAAATGTAAATGAAAAACATGACACTCTGTCAAACACTCTTGTGCATGCCCTTTGTGAACACAAAACCTTAGCCTTTCACTTCCTTCTACTGCTATGTGGTGCATCCCCTGTGGCTATAGCAGAGGTAGTGGCAGGTTGCTTATGTTCATGCCCTGACTGCTGAGATGCTTCAGGCCTACACCCTCTGGGTTTTGGAGTCCATGAGGGCCTCTCCAAAGACGGCTCCACCTGCACCTGCACTGGGACTGACTCAGCCACCTAGAGAGGAGGCAGCATTGTGGGTACTGGTTGAGAGGGGGGCAACGGGTGAGACGTGGGAGCGCTTTGAGTGACGTCCCCACTTCCATGTCCCCTTTCGCCATCATCCCTCTCCTGGGCTCGGGCCACATCACTGCTACCACCCTGCTGGACAACAGCTTGGACGACATGTGCGATGCCTTTTAAGGCCATTTCTAATATCTCTGTCAGCCTGTTTAAGGCGGCAGAATGTAGTTTGCCCTGAGTCAGCATGGCCATTGTCAGGGCTTGAAGAGACTCATTTGTGAGCCATGCTTGAAGGTCAATGGAGGCTGCCATTTTCTCCATCGTAGACATTCCCGTACTTACCTGCGCCACCATCGCAGACATTTCAACACTTACCGGTGCCACCAGTCCACTAATGCTGGAGGTGGACTCCTCCATCCTCTCCACTATTGTGGAAAGTGTGGGTGGCACATCATCCAGTACCTCTCAAATGTGCTGCTGTCCCTCGATCATTCTCCTTTTAAAGGATGGCCCCCAGGGTTCAGCATCTGCGTCCAGCTGAGCAGAGCCTGGAGAGGAGTGCTCCCACCGACGCGGACTCTCCCAGCTGCCCCTGCCACCAGTGTCTGCTCATGCTCACTTGTATGTGGTGACTCACCAGGTGCCAACCCAAATAACAGACTACTAGGACTCACTGAGGTGTGAGTATCTGCACTGGTGGATGGCTCACTAAGATGTGACTTTGCGCCCTCAGAGGCCGGGAACTCCTCTCAGAAATCGCCCTCTCCCGTCACTGCGGTCGTTGAAGGGCCTGGAAGAGAACAGAAGGCAATATTTAGCATCATTACAGATGTAATGTTGCGATGAGCATATTGGGGTGTTCAACATGTCAATCATTAGTAACATCAATTCATGTTGTGTGTGATGAATGTTAGAGTTGTGTCACCAGACGTTGGTGGGGTGCCAGTCTCGACATCCCTGAGGGACAGGCGCTCGAGGGTGCGGCTGATCTCCAGGGCCTCCTCCTCTGCCTCTGTGAGGACCACTATTTGTTGTGGCCCCACTCCAGTCCTCGCCCTCTCCCATACATTCTGAGCTCTTTTCTCCTATAAGGGGAGAAAATACAGACGTGTGAGTCAGTAATGGTGAAGTGATCAGCCGATGAATGCGTTGCTCTGTGGGACGCTGACCGTGAAAGAGATACATCAGAGGGTGAGTATCAGACAGAGACATCACATTGGATGAGGATTGGGGTGAGTGGTAATGGTGGGTTCACAAATGGGGAGGTGAGGAAGTTCTCAGAAAGTGAAGGTAAGTTGACGATGAGCTTTAAGTGGGAGTGAGGAGTGATGTGATGGAGTAGGCTTCGCAGGGCAGAATGTGAGGGGGGGTGCAGGGTGGGGGAGTGAAGTGCACCACAGAATGCAGGTGAATCAGTAAGTGTACTCACTTTTGCTGACCTGGTTAGGTCATTGAAACACTTCCTACACTGCACCCAAGTGCGGGAGATGTTTCTCCTGCTGGTGACCTCCTCTCCCACCTCGAGCCAGGCCTTCTTGGTGGCAGAGGCAGGGCATTTCCTCCTGTCCACCAAGTAGAATATTTCCCTCCTCCTCCTCACTCCAGCCAGCAACACCTCAAGTGAGGCATCACTAAACTTTGGGGCAAGCTTGCTCCTCGCACACGCCATTGTATTCAGATTTCCTCATTTCTCCAACAAAAACCATTGCATCAACGGCCCATTAAATACGATGGGCGCTAAATTGGGCCGTGTAGCGCCCGTTGTTTCGGTGCTACACGGCCTCTCCGACATCCAAGATGCGTTTTGGATGCGCACGCACGTTTCCTGCGTGACCTGCGCCAGATGCCATCTTGGTATAGGAGTTTACGCAGGCGCAGATAACGAATGCTGGAATCATGTAAAGTAGGAAGAAAATGGCTTCAGTCAGTGTGCAACGCTGACTTAAAGTGATAGACACCATTTTGGGACTTAACGCTCAACTCAACGCACAGTCTTAACCCCGACCATCTGAACGTGTCTTAGAGTGCCTGGAGGACCCCCCACCTGTGCTATTTAAAGGGACCATGCTGGATTTACAGATTAATGGCTGGATTATTGCTTCTGGCTGCCGAGACATTTGTAACTGTTTTTGGAGGTCTCCTAGACTTCAATACTAGGACGCGGGGACATAGCCTAACATTTAGAGCCTGGATGTGCAGAAGTGAAGTTAGGAAATGCTTCTGCATGCAAAGGGTGGGAGACGTTTGGTACGCTTTTCTGCAGACGGCAGTCAATGCTAGCTCACTTGTGAATGTTAAATTTGAGATTAATAGATTTCTGTGAACCAAGGATATTGAGGGATATGGGGCTAAGACGGGTATATGGAGTTAGGTCACAGGTCCACCATGATCTCATTGAATGGTGGAACAGGCTCGAGGGGCTAAATGCCACGACCACTTGCTGCTTCTTGATATGCGCCACCTTTTCCTGCAAGAAAGCGGGACGTTTGTCTGGGTGATGTGCTTGTCATGGTTGAATAGCTGCCAGGGTGTGTGGCCTGTGAGTTGTGGGTGGGCGGCTTGAAACAGTGGTAATGTGTAAGGGTGAGAGGAAGCATCTGATTGAAAGTGTTGACTATTGATGGAAAGAGTTCATTGGTATGTGGGTGATGGGGGGTGTAGTGCGTGGTGCAGTTGGTAGGAGATGCCACTTGACAGTTGACCTTACTCGTCTTGACCACTCATGTCAAAACATTGAACTTCTTCCTGCACTGCATCCATGTTCATGATGCTGTGTGCCTGGCATTGACTTTGTCCTCCTCTGCCTCCCACTGTCTTTTGAGTATATGTCTGGAGGGCCTCTTGCCCCCACACTGCGGAAAAAGGATGTTCCTCCTTTTGTCCTCCTCTTGCACCCAAGGTCTCTAGTGTATCATCAGAGAACCATGGTGCACGCACTCTCGCAGGCCTGGTACCAACTCATATCGGCAGATTGGTGAGGTCTGGTGTGCAGATTGGAGGATGTGGGATTTAGTAGTGCACAACCTTTATTCAATGTTTTAACGTAACTCATCAGTGTGTAAACATAAGGATGAGATCTGCATCTTTGTTTTACATGTGCGATGTCTGATCACTGTTCAGACTCCATGCAGACAGTAAACTGTTATTTTCAGCAAATGACAGGTACCAGCTACCTTGAAGAGATTTCTAAAAAGCATCCTCCCTTTAAGAGATTGAGCTCCCTCTGGTGGTGGAAAATGCGAATTGCATTGATTCCACGTGCAAGGCCTGGAAAGGAACCCTGATTGCAGGTAAGTGCTCCCATGAGTCCAAACTTGCGTCCTGCCTGCGCAGGGTCCATCGGGCGCGGGGTGCTACCACTGCCCAAAACGGACCCTTATCAAATTTTTCCCCCCAAATACTCCAGCTGATAGCACGTCATGCGGATGCGCAGTCCGCCCGCTGTGCAGCTTTCAGACGGCAAACCCAGAAGCCACGTTAAGGGCCATCAATTAGGTCACCTTCGTGTGGGGAAAGGTAGAACTTTTTTTTAGGGTTTCCCAGGCGCCCTTTGACCCCCCCACCACCACTGACATCCCACCGGCATATTAAAATCCTGCCCATAGTCTCAAGATAAGGGGTTGGCCATTTAGGACCAAGATGAGGAAAAATTTCTTCACTCAGAGGGTTGTGAATCTTTGGAATTCTCTACCCTAGAGGGCTGTGGATGCTCAGTCGTTGAGTATATTCAAGACTGAGATCGATGGATATTTGGACAGTAGGGGAATCAAGGGATATGGAGATCGGGTGGGAAAGTGAAGTTGAGGTAGAAGATAAGCCATGATCTTAATGAATGGTGGAGCAGGCTCGAGGGGCCGTATGGCCTACTCCTGCTCCTATTTCTTATGTTCTGATTCTAAATTTTTATATACAATGGCTAAATTGGTTTACTTTGGACTGCTACATAACCCAATCCAAAAAGATATCAATAATTGACCAAACCTGATCAGTCAACAACACTGCAGTACAACACAAATAAAGTGTAACTTAACTCTTACTTATTAGAGACATCAAAGACCAAGAGATGTATTCGTAGCATCATTTTATTTAACTACAATTGCAATGATGCAGTCAATGCCATCATCAGGTTATAGTAAAGGTAAGTTGATTCTTAACAATAATTGACAGAATCTAAACTCGAATTGGTATAACAGTAACTTAGTTGTAAGTTTCACAAATCTCATCATTATCCTCGGGTGTCAGCCTTTGCTCAGTGGGCAGCACACTTGCCTCTGACTCAAAAAGTCATGGGTTCAATACCCATTTCAGAGATTTTCAGCACATAATCATGGCTGACACTTGAGGGAGTGCTATATTGTAAGGGGTGCTGTCTTTTGCATGAAATGTTAAATGGAGATCTCATCTGCCCTCTCAGGTGGGTGTAAAGGGTCCTATGGCAATATTCGTAGAAGAATAGGGGAGGTGTCCTGACCAACATTTATCTCTCAACCAACATCACTGAAAAAATAGTTTAATTGGTCATTTTTCACATTGCTGTTTGTGGGACCTTACTGTGTGCACATTGACTTCCATGTTTCCCTACATTACAACAATGACTACACTTCAAAAATACTTAATTGGCTGCGAAGCACTTTGGGACATCTTGAGGTAGTGAAAGTTGCTACATAAATGCAAGTTCTTTCTGTAGCTGGGTTTTGCTTAGTAACAGTATAGCAGCATTATATTCAATGTCCAGGATTACAGTAACGTCTTAATGAGTTGAAGTTCCAAGCCTATATTCAGTGGATCACTGGTAGGCCTCCAGCCTTTAAACTGTCTCTTGGTGACATGACCATTAAATCATACAACTATTCCTTGAATAGCAGGCCAGCTGTGGTGTCAGACAGTGCTGCAATGCTCAGGGGTGCTTTGGGGTCACGTCTGGGATATGTCAGTAGTGAGCTAATGTCTTCTTTCTTCAGTTGTCTTCATAAGTTAACTGAACTGGCACATACTGTAACTTTCTCTATTGACTGTTATATAATATTTTTCATGGTGATTAAAACTTATGCTACTAACACTTTCCATTCATGGCCTATTCTGTGTTCAGGCAGGCAGAGAGCTTCTCCACAACCCGCCAGCTGAACAGAGTTGAATCTTAAATACTTTAAGCTGCCTTAAGAAGAATCTCGAGGGCAATTAGGGATGGGCAATAAATGCTGGCCTCGCCAGCGACGCCCACATCCCGTGAACGAATAATAAAAAAAAATCTTATTTCAGGTAACATAACCAATCAAAGTCCAGTAAGATGTTCTCAAATATACAGCCATGTCTTTGAAAGTTGTAACTGTCACTCAGTGGGAATTCTCGCAAAATAGCGCGATATACTGATAACAGTGTCACAAAAACCCCCTCACACAATGTTTTTCATCACAAGACTGTCTGCTTATTTTTTTATCCAAGGCCAAAGGCTGTTTGACCCAAAGCACGAGGGTCCTTTGTTTAGTCAATGCCAGCTGCTTCCATATGCAGTGAACTGCCATTTTGTCTGAATGCTAAAATCACGTAAGAAAAGGAATTAAGCTCTTTTGTTAGAAGATTAGGAATGAATCCTTTGGCTGCACTACAGGTTGAAGGCAAGTTGGAGCAAAATGGAAAGAGCTATATTCTACAGCTGGCTGTGCTATTCCTGACCTAGGGATACTTGTGCTGACAGTGCATTAAGAGGTGGAGAGCAAATTCAATATTCCATTTCTCAGTGCCTGTATTCCTCTATTCCAAGGGTTATTCTGTCAGGAGAGTTGGGTTGGTCTGGGCTAGGAACTGGGAATACAGGATCTATTCTCCAACTGTACTAAAGTGGTGGGATAACTGACACCAGGAATTAATCAAATGTTTTGTTTGTCAACTAAATTTCTTTTAGGGGCGTTAGACTTAAAATCTATACTGTGTGGAAGATATCGTTGATCTTGTGCCTATTTGCTTCTCTGCAGTATGCAGTCCATGGTAAGACTTTTAGGGGTACTGCGCTTTTTAATGTGGTCATGTATGATCCACGGGTTAACGACTATAACAAAAAGGAATATAAAGGAATGTTTATGCAAATGTGTTAAACAGTACCTGAGGAAATTAAACCCTTGATGTTTTATACTCCCATTGAATTGTGGCAGATTTTGACTATAATCATTTGTATTTTAGATGTGTATTCAAAAATTGACCTTTCTGGATATCACTCATACTGTCCAACTGTTTACACAGGAGTGTGACCCAGATGGATCAAAGATGATGGATATCAGTCAAACTGCCCCATTGTTTGTGATGGGGCTAGAGTCTGAATGGACAGAAGATGAAGGTAATGATCGATTACATTGAACTACTTGACTACTTATGCAGGGAGAAGAATCAATGCAAGATAATAATCGATGCATTTATTCAGAGGGGGAGGGGAGATTTGTGTTCACTGAGGCATATCAGTGCTAGGAATAACGTTTGGATTTTTTACATGCCAGCATCAAATTTACAGTGCAAGTTATTTCTAAGATAAGCTCCCTCTAATACTGTCCCAACTGTACTCCAACTGTCTGCATTCCAAAACCTCCTGTTAAACCTATGAGACATTTCTGCTTTGTATTTGTGTAATGTTTCTGAATGTGGTTGCCAACTAACGCTGAATTAAAGGTATTTCTGTGTATAAGATTTGAAACCACTACAAACTAAAGGGGACAGAGGAACTTCATATGAACAGGTTTGTATGTTAATATCCTACCGTGCGATTTCAGCCCATAACAAGGGAGGCTTCCAGACAATTATAATTGGACTAGATTTAGATCCTGCTGCTACAGGTAAAAGGATGAAGTTGTAACTCACTATCCATCCAGTCTTCTGATCAACATTAATCAAAGTGCACACCTGTTGGTGAGTGGAGCAGCAGAGTTCGGATAGATTGATAATGGATATCAAAAGGATCATTTTAGAAGTTTTCTCTCTCAGCACGGAGCTTTGCCCACTAGGAGTGCATATCAGGAATTCAAGTATGCACCACCTACAGCTTTCCACCCGTTCATTTCAATGGACAAAACACCGCATGCCCAAACACATGCTATGTGTTCCCGGCAGGGGAGGGTCGACACCATGAGGATGAACTCATAGAATTACCTCTCAAGTTGTTTGTATGAATATTACTGTTTGACAAATATATATCAATTAAGCCCTGTGTTATAACAGCAATAGCAACAGATATTATATACATACACATTTCCAGAAATTGTTTTCTCTTTTCTTACCATTCTAAAAAAAAGTACAGTCTGTTAAGCAAACTTCAATCCCAGTGGAGGCGTCTCTTTTTCAGCCTCCTCCAAAAATCAGATAAATTTAGTCTCTGCCTATTTCCCAATTTCATTGAGATATTTCTAAATTTGGTCTCTTTATTTGGAAGCCTACAACTCTACCTGGTCCAGTCACTATTAGCACCACAATGTCTTATCAAAATGGTAGTAGTGTGGCACTGGCAGTCAGAGTATCATTGGGTGAAAAAGAATCTCAAGACCATCCCGTGAGGTATGGCAAATGCTTGATGCCCTTTCCGTAGCTTGTTTCGATGGATGTGTATTACCTGGAGGCTGCGCCATGGCCTGATGATCATATCGGAGCAGCAGTAAAGATATTTTATGAAGAACAGTGACTGAGTGGGCTTCCAATAAAGTAAGAGTACCATACAGAGCAAAAATCTATTCTGAGGGAATGCGGCTAGAAGGATTTGCTAAAAATAAGGAAGTTAGGAGTATGAAGAGAAATCAGGGGAAACTTTCTTACACAAAGGATAATATACTTGTTGAATCTCTTGGTGAAAAGCCATTTGAAGCGAGCACAACATGAAGTTTAGGTGCAACTAGATGTGTTACTGGAGAGAGCATGGATAGAGTGAAAAGGCAAGTAGGATGAGTTTGACAGGAAAACTTTGCAATCACTTAAAGAAGCAGTTAAATCAGTTAAAACTGATTGGGTTTGTTGGGCCAAATGGCTTTTTTTCTGTTTCTGAACCTGTTAAGTTTCTTAACTTCTCTTCATCTGTCCCAGCAAAGCCCAATTTTTGCCTCCTAGTTACATATTCTGCGTATTAAATTGTTCCTTGGTGCATTGAGCTTAATTCATAGAGTTACATGACCTTGGTTAGGCCTCATTTAGAATACCTTGTACAAGACCTTGGTTAGGCCTCTTTTGGAATATTGTGTCCATTTTTGGTCCCCTCACATCTCCTCCTTCCATGAAATGGAAGCCTCTCTTATGGCACTATTGGCACTGCTGCCCACCCTGTACATCCAAATGACCCCATCCCCAAGTTTTGCCAATGGCAGGTCACATCTGCAGTCAGAAATCGCCCCCCCCCACCCTCGTACTTCCACCTACCCCATCAGTTGCAAGCAATTTCTACTCAATATATATTGAATTTAATGATCCTGTATGTACAGCGACGGAAATACATAAAATGTATAGAAACTGAATCATCCTGTGGTTTATCCACTGGTTGATGTACTAAATTAGTATAATTTCTTCTAACGTAAAATTGGGTGGTTTGTTACCTCTGCAGTAAAGTTTCAATGTAAAAACGTGGATGATCAGTACTCAAGACTCTGTGGTGAAGGCTTGCACATTGCACAAATTTACCACCAAAACTGCCTCACCCCTAACCCCGCAGGATTATATTATCGGGACCTCATTTCAACTGGACTTGTTAATTCAGCACCTTCAAACTGAATGGGGTCTTTGCAGGTTGTGTCTTCTGCAAGCCAGTTTTTCCAATAATGTCAAAAATACCAACTGTTAAAGTAGGTGAACAAAGTTAATAGAAGAAAAATGAAAAAATATTACAGTCAACAGTGTTCTTTATGTTCTTTGATTCTAATTTTAAATGGGGTACAATTTATTTTTTTAGCATATAACCATTTGAAATGTAATGGTCAATTTTCAAGTAAGGGCATAAAGTAAAGAGGTGAAGAGGTAATCATAAATTTGTACAAGACAATGATTCAGTCACAGTGTATTGTGTGCAGTTTTGGGCACCTCATTACAAAGATGACATTAAAGCTATAGAGCGTGTACAGCATAGATTCATCAGGACGATGCCAGGGATGGAAAACTATAGATACTGGGACTGTTTCAACTGAAACAGGGTAGGGTAAAATGAGATTTAATAGAGATTTTTTTTAAATCATGAAGAGTTTTGATAGGATGAATAAAGAAAGATGATTTCCGCTGAATGGGGAGTCAGTGATAAGGGGTCATCAGTTTAAAACTACTAAGAGAGTGAAGAGAGAGGTTAGGAGAAATTTTTTTACTCAGAGGTTTAATAGAGCATGGAATGTTTTGCTGCAGGGAATGGTTGAGGCAGACACCACTTATGGGCAAATTGGGATAAATGCTTGCAGCACTGGAAAATAGAGGGCTGTAGGGAGAGAGTGGGGTAGTGAGAATAGTTTTGGATTACTCTAGCAAAGAGCCAGCACAACCACAATGGGCTGAATGGCCTCCTTCTGTGCTGTAAACGTCTATGGTTTCAGCAAGTAGTAAAGACTAACTTTATTACTGCTCAAGACCTCTGAGCATATCATTGAAAGTGACACAAACTAATTTGTTCCATTTCAATGCAAATTGGGGTTAAGAGATAATGAGTGTTGATTTTTTAATTTTTAATGTCACTGCTGATTTTATTCCAAGAGTAAAATACCAGAACTCTTGACGCTCAAATGACACAGAGAAAGCTTCAATAAGAGATGTTAATTTTCCAGGACGGAAACATCATGTTTACGTCTCTCTGAGACTCATATCAGCCGCATAGAAGAGAAGCCCAGGGCTAAATGGCTGCCTGATCATAAAAAAATCAACTACTGGCTTAATTGAAATGTAAAGGAAAATCTTTAAATATCATATTCTTACCGACTGACCATCTTTTTGTCATTTTATCTTCTGCATTTACTGATAGCTTGAGTTTCCAATTAACAGCATATACCTCTCACACCCCGGCAGAGAATGTACATAGCGCTAAGAAAACCGTCATTTGACATCCTTTAATTAAATTCAGTTAACATACTTTATGAATTTTAATCCTGTGTTTGGGTTAAAGGACGTTTAATGGACCATGTATATTTCATTTTGTCTTGTAAAGTATTTTTGTAAACGTAAACTTGTACATAGCCAAACATAAGGTGTGTGTGTATCCATATTTTTCTGTATGAATGCATATTTGTTTTTCTCTGTGTTTATATGTGTACTTTGTTGTATATGTGTGTGTACTTCTTTATGTGTGTTTTTATGCGTACTTGCCTCTATGTATCCGTGTGTTTCTGTAAGGTCAGACTACATAATGTCGCCTTAATGAATTAACAAACAAATTCAAAGTTAGAAAGGAAAAGAGGCTTCTACAAATCCTGTAGGAAGATGGAGGAAGTGCTTCACTGGGTTGAATATAAGAAAATGCAGAAACATGTTAAAAGAGTGATCAGAGGAGCAAAGAAGAACCTGGAAAAAAGGATAGCAGCAGAAGCTAAATTTAACAGTAAACAAATCTTTCAGTACAACAACAGTAAGAGGGCAGTCAAGATGAAAACAGGCTTGAAATTGAGGATGAACACAAAAGAGTAAATATTCTGAATGATTATTTCCTCCAAGGGAAGACTTGAGCAACATACTCTCCCCAAACAGAGACAATCTAAAGGTGTTATATGAATGGAAGTTCTTTCTTTTCTTTCTAAGTAAAATCAATGATTTTGATGCAAATGAGATGGAAGTCTTAGACAGGCTAAAAGGGCTCAAAACAAATAAATCCTCGGAAATAGATGGTATTTAACCCAGAAAGCAGAGAAAGACTAGGGAGAAGATTTGTGAGGCACTGGCAATCATTAGAAGCGAGTCCCTAGGGAGGTATCGCCAGATTAGAAATAGGCTGATGTGGTGCCCATATTCGAAAAGGGGACAAAACAGATACAGATGACTACAGACTCATTAATCTTGCTTCCGTTCCATGTAAAATAATGGAATCAACTATCAGGAAGAAATTTGAAGATTTTCTGTACAACAATAGCCTAGTTAACAGCAGTGTGCATAGATCTATGAAGAAGAGTACGATCCTGCCTGAACCAACTCCTCGACATCTTCAAAGAAATGACAACCCAAGTGGAATCTGGGAAGCACTACAAAATGGTGTACTTAGACTTGCAAAAGTCATTTGACAAAATTCCACATGTTATTTGTTAAACCCATTGAATTCGGCATTCAGAGTTTAACACCGGAAATTAATAAGAAATTGGATGAAAGATAGAAAACAAGTACCCCATAAGAGGCGTTAAGTTCAGGTGGGATGGGGGGGGGGCGGGATGAAGTATTACATATGATGTCCCAAGGTTCAGGGTTGAGACCACTACTGTTTCTAATTTACATAAATGCCCTGGTTCAGCAACTCAATGCAAAGTATCAAGTTTGCAGATGATACCAAACTAGAAGGGGCAGTATAAATGGAGAAGGTAGCTCAGAACTAATGGAATGAGTTGGATAGAATATCTATGTGGGCAGAAAAATGACAGATGAAATTTAATACAGACAAACGTAAAGTACTGGTCTTAGGAAAAAAGTAAGTGACACATGTAGTGTTGAACTAGCTAAAGATGAAGCCTAAAGAGACTTAGAAGTCTTAGTAGTCTTGATGCTGAACATGTCCAACCAATGCAGAGCAACAATCAACAAAGCCAATAGGATGCTGAACTAAATAGCCAAACAGTAGAATACAAGTCAGAAGAAATCATGACCAAACTGTATAGTGCATGGGTCAGATTATACCTTGAGTACTGTGTCCAGTTCGAATCACTGATCCACAGAAGAGACATTCAAGCACTGGAGCAATGCAGAGAAGAGCCACCGGTCTGACCTCTAATGTCAAAGGTCTGAGTTATTAGGAAAGACTGGAGAAACCTCTGCTTTTCAGCCTGTAAAGGAGGCATTTCAGATGTGATCGTATAGAGGTTTATAAGATAGTTAAGGGAATGGAAAATGTAAACCCAAAATATTACTTTAAGTTAAATAGTGACAGTAGGACAAGGGAACATAGATCAAATCAGTAAAAGGTAAATTTTGGATGTCAGGAAATTCTTCTTCACACAAAGAAGAGTAATGAGGGTAAAAGGCCCAGAATCATTTAAGAAACAGATGTTAATATTGGGGAACTTTAGGATTTTTCTGGGTGAATGGCCTTCCTCCTCTGATCTTGTGTACATATCTGTGCGTGTGTATATAATACCTGCATGTCTTTGTGTAGCTACCTTTGTATGTGTGGTTACCTGCATATGTTTGTATCTTGCACATGTATAGATATTTGTCTTACAGCAGAGTTTTTTTATTGAAAAAAAATATAACACCATATATTGTTCATTTTAAAAAGGCAACATAACATCCCCCACATCACACAGGCTGTTGCAATGGTTCTTGGAAATGAATCCTTTTGAATATCATTTTTAATACTGTACCTGATCCAAGCTATTTGACATAAGTTAAGTTACAGAAGAGAAATACAGGACAATATATAGCCATACACTGCCTTTTGTGCTCCTGGAGTTCTTTAATAGAGCAGTTAAAGTTTTAAAGCAGTAGCATCCCTTTTCAAACGGTTATCAATTAAATAAAAGACATCAGAAATATTGAGTTTATGTGGCAGTAAATAAACAATCCCCATAGGTTGAATAAGTGACAAAATCACAGACTCTTTTTGCTCAGTGAACTCAGCTTATCCAAAGGATACAGCTATTGTACTGCAGCTTAGCTTGCTTCTGTGTGTATGTTTTTTAATTGTTCAGCAGTAGAAATTAACTAAGCTGTCTTGTTGAGCGTGAAAATTATAATATGATTTATGGAAAGTCATTTTTAATAGTGCCAGATATGGAGATGAAAATGGAAACTGTAATATAAGAAAGAGGAGTATTAAAAAATGATTGAACAGTTTTCAGGTAATTGTCTTTCCTTGGGGGTGCCTCTTCCAGGGACCTTTAAAAAGGCCCTGTCTGGGCATCCCTGATAATTCAGTGGGTGGTGTGGTGCCAAGGGACACATATCAGACCACTGGAGCCTATTCAAAAAAAGGCCCAGCAAATTTTGGCCCACAAAAAATTCTCCATAGCACTGCGGGCTCACAAGCGGCCCTCCCCGGGATCACCATCGCTCCACCACGCCCCCCCCATCCCGACCCGACTTGCCAGCCAGATAAGCGTGGGAGCTGGCCAATTTCCCACCCTCTCCGACCAGCGAGCTGCAGCAGGGTGCCCGTTTGGCACCTTGCAACTTGCTGGCGCCATTGAAATGAATCACCCCCTCCCAGCCATGTAACTATGTAATATGTAAATAGGTGCCTTCTCCTTCATGGAACTTTATTCAACCTTCTGTCTGTGATGCAGGTGGCTGAAAGCACCACGCACAGGAATGATGCCTGTTGCTATGGAGATGATGAAATACTCCCTGCACCCAACAGAACCACAGAATGCTAACATTGACGCTTCCGTGTTTAATGTGTTTAACCCTAATGTTGTACTGCATCTGTTGGGGAATTACTATGGGAATTTAATTGGGTTCAAGACTAAAATCAGGAAACTTATTTCTATTACTTTCTATATTTTCCTGTGTGCTGCTACAAAAGATGTGGTTTCACTAAAGTGGAATCACATGATGCTATATCCATGCCTGATCTGTAATGTTGTTTTTACTTTTATCACCTCTCACTTATATTATTCAAAAGAGCTTTTATTTTCCTCCAGCTGTTCATCAATATCAGAGTACCAATGAGTAACTAATACCTTGATATAAAAAAGGTACATTCACAACACTATTCCAGGGAAACCTTGACAGAGGGATTAGTTCAAAATGATGAAAGGATAATTTAGGACTGACGTCAGGACACACGAGGAGTGATTAATACTTTGAATGAGCTTTCAGATAGAGAAGCAGAGGCAAAAATCATTTAATAAATAGTTGAATGATGTTGGAGAGTGATAAGGAGGACGTGGGTTTTCCGAATGGATGTCCTTCCTTTTCCGTATTTATCTTGTGATCTTATGAAGTAAAAGTGGTTCTGTGCTGTTTTGGAGCCTCTGCAGCTCTGACAGCAACAAAGAACCTACACGAGCATGGGTTTGTGCAAGCACAGTGATTTGAAAGTCACATAACATGACTTAATTTATGGCAGCTCATCTATCCTGGTCTCTGGGGGGGTCCGTACTGCCACTGGGAAACTGCATCACTGGCCTTTTACAAGTGAGCTCAGTTAGCCAAGGCAGAAAGAAATGACCAAAAAAAAAATGGCAGTTGGTGCCACCAGCAGCATCACACATATTGGTGATTGACAGCACTGCTTCCAAGATGGTTCTTGGCATCTCTGGGGGCAATCGCATCATCTCATTTGTTTTGCAGCACTTTGAAATAATCAGAACAGCAGCATTGTAATGTAAAAGGAGTCATCAGACCAAAGCCTCTCTGGACACATGCGAGCAATTAGAGACGCTAATCAATAAATACTATATAAAAAAATACAGTGTGTGCCAACAAAATCTAAGAATGAACCTAATCACAAAGTTACAAACTATTCCAGTTTCACTTTTGCAGTTTCGAATGTCACAGAATACCTCAGTTCAATTACTACCTTTCACCTTACTGAATCTAGTATCTTAGAGAGGTTTATAAGGACTGCACTTTGCACACTTCAACCTGATAGAGTTCAATTGTGGATGATAAGATTAGTGGGAATAAGAAATTCAATTTTTGGAGGGTGAGATTGGAGACCTATGATTTGAGACCCGTGATTGGAGACCAGGATTCAGTGCAATGGTCTAAAATTAAATAGAAGGGAAGATAACATGATGGAATCTTTCTAACAGTGCTTACAGAAAGGTGTAGAAGATTCTTTCAAACTCATGGCTTTCAGCTGGTTAGTAATGCTTCGAACAAGCTGCCATTACGCTGAGCTAATGCTGGAGTTCAGTCTGATGACTTGATGAAACCAGGAGGGCATAGCATCACTATCCATTGTAATCTACTATGTATTGTAGAGAGAGAAAAAGCTGAGAATGATTGACGGAACACAAAAGGGCAGATCCATACAATGGGACTGACAAGCCAGCACTGGCTGAGCATGGTATTGGAACAGAAGCTAATCAACAATCTCTAATGGGTGGATGATTTGCCAACAAAAAGGTTATCTTCATTTATTCTGGCTATCAGCGTGTGTTCAAAAGCAATACCTCCCACAACTTTCCATTTGACATTAACTGCCTGTGAACCTGCAAGGCACAGGCAAGGCAGAGGCGACCAACTCCATTGACCTTTGAAACAAGAGTATATCCATCTCAATGAGTATACAGAGGGATAGGTGTGTGATATGTTCCATTCATACTCACAGTTATAATTCAAGAATAACCAAAGGATTTTGTATCAGTTTAAGAAATGTGAGTGTAAACATATTATAGGTAATCTCACTGCACACATAATTTCATTATAATTAATGCGCTTTTAATGTAAAACACATTTAAAATTCATCATGAATCAGAGAGGTTGGTTGGCATGTTGGCCCAGTGTATCGGTGCTCCAATAAGCTGTTTTATGTCCACACCAAGCTTCCTGACTTCAGGCTGCACCATCAAGTGAGGTGTCGAATCAAGTGCTTCCTGAAGGAGCAAAAGAATTGGAGGGGGAAATCACAGTGTAATCAGGAGTAGCATCGGCAGAGGACCGGGCAAAGGTCACCTGGTTCACTGTCGCTGAATACATAACTGGTAGTTGATCCAGACATACCCAGAGAGAAACAGGGAAAAAATTAAAAACAAGGTAAGCCAGCTGTGTGTTATTGGACTACTAATGTGCTGCACTAAAGGAGTTGTGGGCCACAAAGGTGATACCCTCCGACCACTAAATTGTCAATCTGTCAGGCTGTGGTGAAGAGGCATGAAGCAGAGTCTAGACTCCTCGCAGCAGGGGTGGAAAAAGAGGAGGGATGGAAGGAAGGAAGGATCAGAGAGAGAAATGCCTTCAGGACACTTTTGAATATTTTCTAGTAGCCATTTCATGAACAGAGTTGACAGAGCCCAAGGAACGGATTGAGTGCCAGTTTCTTAGTCACCAGAATTGTTTGGCCTAGGGAGATGGGAATGAAAGGAAGAAAATATTGGATTTCACAGCCTCACAAATCTTTCAAAAAATAAAGGAAAAACTCAATGTAACCCATTAAACAATTGAGAGACATTCATAATTGTGAAGCTTGCCCGATGAAACAGTCAAATCTGATCATTCTGTATATTGTGCACAAAACATGATGGGGATGATAATCTGAGGCCTTTCCAGAGCACTCCCACCGTAACTCTGGCGGGAGTTCAGCAGAAATTAAGCTGGGACCCGGATTCGCAGATCCTTACCTTGCCCCCGAATTTCCATCTGATCTTATGGGGTAAAGCCTCCCCCTGCTCCAAACAAAGCCAATGATACATGAAGGGGATAGGAATGGGGGTGGAGAGGCCCTACATCAGGATATACCTTGCAGAGGCCCAGTGGAGCATTGACTTGATGGAACCATGTACCAGGCCACCGTGGCAGATATAAGACCTATTTTGGGGGTCCAAACCAGGGACATAACGTAGACCCCAGAAGATGGGGGCCCATTTCTTAGGTGACTCCCAAACAAGCCAGGGGACAATACTGACAATTCTGCAGAGGATCTACCCCCACCCCCTTGGCCTGGTAATCTTCAACCAGACTGTCCAACCTGCCTAGCATGGTAGGAGTCCTAGATGCACCACTAGTGGAGTACAAATTAGACTCTGGAAAGTCTACAGGAGTCAGTGGTGGACATCCCTGGCAGGTGCAATCCAGGCATAAGTACTGGAATCACTGGTTCATGAATTTTTGGCCCATGATATAAGTACTCAATTTACAGGGAAAGGTGCTTTATAATGATAGCTCCCCACAAAATTTAACATGCCTGGAAAATGGATAATAAACTTTAACTGTAGGAGGGAGAAAAGCTCAAACAGCACTGCGGGTGATTCCCAAAGTGGATAAGGAAGCCATTCTTCCCTCTGTTAAATTCATTCTACTCTGATTAGAAAATCATTTTACCCAGTATATTTTCTTCACCGTGCCGGAGCTGTCTTCGACAGTCTAGACAGAAGTCCAGCCACAGACAGCTCTATGAGTCTTGTCAATAGCGCTTCTCGATCGATCCACCAGGAGGCGCGCTTGAACATGGTCGTTTGTTAAACTGTGGATGGGCCTCAATTTACAATTATTAAAATACAGAGATTATTCTGTTCTTTAGTGAGTTGTCAGGAGCTGAAAAGAACACTTCTTTGCCTTGCACAGTTTCTTTGAAGCCCCTTTTAGTTGCTAGCATGTACTCAGGAAATCAAACAGCTCTTGCAGGGGTTTAATGTTTAACAGCTAAATAAATCAGAGCCTCTCCAAATGGCTTGGTTGATTGCGACAAGTATAGATACTAAAACTGCAGTATTGGTCCATTCATTTTGACTGTTCGCCCATTCCATTTATTTACATAATACTCATCTGCTCATCAGTCCATTGTGTTTGTACCAGAGCTCTTATTCTGCCAATAAGTTCTGCCTGATGGATAAATTTTGCTGATCTAACTAGGCTGCTGGCTTATTTGAGTTTTTTGTTGACATTGAGAGTTTTTATTGCTCTCAAATTAGCCAAAAATATATTTTTGATGTACAGCCTTCAGCTGCCTTGATACGTTGAACGTTTTTTGCTAAATAAAGATCTGATGCATTTAGTTTACAGAAAATGTTCATCAACTGCACCCAAACTGCCCCTTTTAAAAGTGCAGTTAAACTGTAGCTACCGATCTAAGATACTTGTAAACTATTTTACAACACCAAGTTATAGTCCAACAAATTTATTTTTAATTCCACAAGCTTTCGGAGGCTTCCTCCTTCGTCAGGTGAACGGTATGGATCTAAGATACATTTGCGGCCATCAGTGCCTTTTGTGTACTGCCTGACTATGAATGAGGTACAGGAGAGAACTCTGTGCATGCAAGCATTTAAATTTAAATGTATTGGAATGCCAACATTAGCACTCATACTCACACTACATCTAAATAAGCTCTGAGTAAGGTAAACAAAAACCATTTTGACACTCAAATGTAAACAGAAAATGCTGGAAATGCTCTGCAGGTCAGGCCGCATCTGTGGAGAGAGGAAGGGAGGGTTGACATTTTGGCTCAATGTCCTTTCATCGGAAACGGAAGATGTTGTGGATGAACAGTTTATGAAGAAGGTCGTTCGTCTGTCCTGTTCAGGTGTATGTAAAAGGCTTCATAGTGCTATTTAAAGAAGAGCAGAGAATTCTCCCAGTTTCCTGGCCTACATTTATCCCTTAACCAACACCAAAAAACAGATTAACTGGTCATTATCTCATTGCTGTTTGTGGACCATCGCTGTGCACAAATTGACTGCTGCATTTGCCCAGGTAACAATAGTAACTACATTTCAAAAGTACTTAATTGGCTGTGAAGCACTTTGGGACATCCTGAGGACTTGATAGGTGCGATTTAAATACAGGTTCTTTCTTTAATAGTAAAATATCAGGAGTATTAAAAGCTAACTGATATTAAACAGAAATTAAACTCTTAGCAGCTTTGGACCTTAAATTTTGAGGCGGTTGTGTGTAAATCACATTCCACTCAGCAATGCTTTCAAACTTTACACAGCACGTTTATAAACTGAAAGTTTCAAATGGAAATTTTAATTCTGTGGAAAACAAGAGAAATTTATTTATTTACAAAAGGTAATTTTGATCTGACTCAGTGGGATTTTCTGATGCAAGTTACAGTTACATTTGTAAAGCATTTCCTCACATACTGAGAGACACCTCGAAGCATTTTAAAGGTTGGTGGAAAATAATTGATGCGGAGAAGGAGGAAAACAGGGAAATTAAAATTTTAGAGCAGGGCCCAACAAGGCCTCCTGAATAGAAGCTTTGGAAAGCAAGGACGGAGGTGGTAATTTAGAGGGATTGGGAGAGGTAGTTCTGGAGGACAGGGGTTACTTGTCAAAGAATGGCTGAGTGAGGAAATGGGGAGCAAGGTGACACAGCCCAAAGAAAGCTGTCCAGACCAACAATTTTAATTGCATGTGTAGATTATAAATAAAAACAAATACCCAAAAGGGATTAGAAGATCGTAATCCAGATTTATTCACATCTTCTAAGATCTTCACTTGGATTATTGCCTTGGATCATTTAGCTCACCATTGCTCTCAGTATTTATGGCCAGAGCCAAATTTCAATAGGTTAAAAGAAAGCAACCTTTCTTGTTATTTATTTTGGAGAACTGTTCTTTATCTACAATCCCATTTGCTGTTGTTCCTCGATGTTACATTGAAATTGGTTGAAAGATTTTCCCAGAACATCAAAACTATAGAACTCATTTCTGGAGTGTAGGACATGCAGCCAGCCAGGAAGATATGACCATAAATGGATTTGTGTTTATGTGTTCGTGTGTATATATATTTATATAATATAATCACAAACCTTGTACTGCTGTGTATTCATTAAGACTATTGTGCTGATGATTGCTTTCATGTAACCTTTAGGAAAATGAAGTGCCAGCACAGTTAATGTTGTAATGTCTGTGTGTGTGTGTATAATAATAACCTAACATCCTCGCTCATGTCTGCTATGATAATGCAGAAGGTGCTGTGTAAAGAAGTGGTCTTTATATGGAAAAAATGACAAGTGAAATAAGAGAAAGAGTGTCCATGCCTGACAACAAGTAGCCTTGGGGTTGTGGTCAAAGCAAGGTACAGATACCCTGCAGTCAGGATTGAGCAAGGACAGATCACTGGTGCATGTTAGGTGTAAATACAGTTAGGTTAGCCGTAGCTTGGTAGAACAGAATCGAGAATATAGCATGCTGAAACCACTGTACTTCTGTTCCTGGATTGAGATAATTATACTCTTTCTGTATTTTGAGGTGCTGCTAATAAAGTCATTAAAGATAATTTGTTGTGAGATTTATTAATTGGTGTCTTAATATATGGATTAACAGATAACATAAGGTCCATGGTTTTGATTGCGAAAGAGGGCCGGAGATGAATTTTCCAATGTATTTCTTTCCCGTGTTAGCCCTGTGTTTTTTACCTCTCCCAGGAGCTTATATGGCTGCAGCGGGGGGAGGGAATGTCTAGTCATGATGCTCCAACCATCATGAATGTGGGGCAGGCTTGATGGACCAGCTGGTCTTTTCCTGCCCATCATTTTTGTGTGTTCGTATATTCGTATGTGTTCCAAACCATAAAACTCCTCTTATTAAAATCAACATTACCTTCCTCAGTCTTCATTCTGATTCAATCAATCTACAGGCTTTGAAAATCTAAGCTTGGTGTCACCTAGCCACTCGCTCTTCATCTATCTGGTTTCCCCTCTTCTTATCAACCTTGGTATTGCCCTGTCCTTGGCCCTTCAGCTGGATTTCTCGATAAAAGATAGTTGGCTTATGGGAAAGCAGGAGAAACCCTGAAGCCAATACAAAATAAAGTGTATTGCAAAGTAATACGTATATATTATGAATAGAGAATTGAAGGAGCAGTGGACATTACCTCACAGGACTGCAATAAACATAATTTCTCTGGATACCGCACAAACAGCAAAACAAATACATGTAATGATTGTGGCAGGAATTCACCAAAGGAAACTGATGTGTGATTTGAGAGAGCCTAAGGTTTGAATAATGCATTCCAAGTACCACTTTAAAACATCAGATTCTATGTTGTTTAAAAAATTCAAGTCACCGCACTGGAGTGTTTGCAGTAATCTGCCACATGGTGGCCAGTGTATGTTTTTCCTCTGTTGAGCTGTACTGAACCCAGATGGCATTGAAGTTTAAGTTTTGTAAAGGAATGTCAAGATTGAATAATTTTCCATTGCTTAATGTATTCTCCTTCTTCCCTTGTAATGTTATTTATTGACAATTCCCATAATGTACATTGTACACTTTACAATGTAGTTAATAAAACCAGAACAATCCCTTATTCAATGCAGTCCCTTCCCAGAGCTTGCTGAATCGTTCCTTGTTGGACTATCTTTGAGTCCATGTTAACTTTGTACACCTATCTTCACAGGTCCCTTAATAAGAACAAAAGTCCCTAAAATGCCACCCTTTCTCCCAGAGCTTATGGACAGAGTAAAAAAAAGAAAGACTTGGGCTTCTGTAGCACATTATCAAATCTCCGAGAAATATCTCAAAGCTGTTGTTGTGTGGACAAACAAAGCAGTCATTTTGCATACAATACCCATAAAACAGAAATGAGATTTGATGGTTTTGGTTGAGGAAAGACTGTTGGCTAAGACACCAGAAAAACTTCCTGCAGTTCTTTGAATAGTGCCACAGGATATTTAACCTCCACCTGAGAAGGTTTTATGTTTTATTTCAAGGGGCCTAACAATGCAGCACTCCCACAGTACTGCACTAAAGTGTCAGCGTAGATTATGTGCTCAAGTCCTGGGGTGGGGCCCAGAACTTTCTGATTCAGAGACAAGAATACTGCCAACTGAGCCAAGCCATCACATATCATACCCAATCCCTCAGATAATGTTATTGTTCAGACATTTTCCTGTTATCAGAGGCTATAATCTTCTTTTGCCTTTTTTCATCATTTTTTGAGTAAAGCTTTTGTGTTTCACAGGATACAGAAAACATTGGTTTTAGAAGGAGAAGAGGGACAAAAGTATCAATGTGACCTGAACAATTCAGAGGGGGGAAGAAAAATGCCAAACAAGAAAGTGAACAGGATGGGGAGTTGGAGGGTGTACAGTGTCTCTGAGAATGGGAGCCTCTATGAACTGGGCAGAAGACTTGGATATAGGAGAGTGGCTGTTGCAGTTGCTTATGTTGTGTTGGAAACAAAAATGTCACTTTGTTTTTTCTTTTTTTAAAATGAATAACCTTTCAATTGTGATTTATAAAAGTGCTTAGGATTAACCAGAATGCAGCAGTTCTAATGAACAACATCACCATTTTCCAGGGAAAATGACCCCGGATCCTCCTAGGAATGGACAATCAGTTGACACATTGTGTAATGGTGAGGGGGGGGGGGGCATATTTGGAAGGAGTGTCCACAATTCTAAATGTGTTGCCTACAGCCCTGACTAGAATGATCCCAGGATCAATAAGATGAGGTTCTGCTCTTTTGGTTTAATACTTGGCATTTAAAAAAAACGAAAATCAATCAAAACTTTTTTCCCCGTAATCGATTACCGGGAGAAAGCAGCTTTAAAATATAAAGAAACGTAATTCATTCCTAAATGGCAAATAGAGAGTAGTTTTTAATAAAACTGAGTAAATATCTCTTTTTAGATGAAAAAAGGCAATGCCCATGTTCATTATAGATTCCAAAATATTGGAAGAAATGTTCTGGAGATGGATATTCCTCTAGAATATTTTCTCCAATATAAGTGCAGGAGTTTTGGGTATACCTACAGCTTAAGTTACAAGCCAATGTAACTACTTGTTTTCACATGTCATGGGCTAGTATCAGGGCAGTTCTTAAGTTGTCAAGTTATTGGGGGCTGTTGATTGTTTTTTGCTCATTTTCTACGTTAGGCATGGGTAATTGGCAACATAGAAAACTAGCAAGAACCAATCAAGCATCCATTATGCATCTTCTTTAGCACCTCAGTAACCTCCATTTTACTTTAACAAACCAAATCAGAATTTGTAATATTGACTAAAAATGGCTCCTGCTGCTGGAAAATGCCAGCAAGAAACATCCTGTTGGCTCCGATATTTGTACTCCTGCCTTTGAGTCGGAAAGTTGTGGGTTCAAATTACGTGGTCTCTTGTACATAATCTAATCTGACACTGCACAGCAGTACTGAGGGAATGCTGCATTGCTGTGGATGCTCTCTTCAGAAGTTAAAATGAGGTCCCGTCTCCCTGTGCAGGTGTTATTAAAGATTTCATGGCAATACTCAAAAAAAATCAAGGAATGCTCCGGCCAAAAATACCATCGAAGAAGCCTCCGTAAACACACCTCTCCAAACTCACTTTCAATCACCTCCACTAACTTTTCTCTCAATTTCTGTTCTGTGTCTGATTTGCCCCCTTTCCTCTGATATTTCATTACATTAAAGGCACAATGTAAGTGGAGAATGTAATCTTAATCTTAATCTCACTGCAGAAAATAGTCATTTTACCAGGCAAGTGAAACTGTCACTTGCAGCCTAATAGTAAATAGATTAGTTGACCTAGTGTGATGTTGCACGTGGGGAGTCAAGACTGTGTATAGTCTTCTGATTAAGCAGGGTTAGAGGGCAGGGGTTAATTGCACAGAGGTAATTCTGTCCCCATTTTAAAGTCATACATTCTGTCCTTATTTTTATATAATCTGATTTTATATTATTATTTTTTTTTCTTTATTCGTTCATGGGACGTGGGCATCGCTGGCGAGGCCAGCATTTATTGCCCATCCCTAATTGTCCTTGAGAGGGTGGTGGTGAGCTGCCTTCTTGAACCGCTGCAGTCCGTGTGGTGAAGGTTCTCCCACAGTGCTAGTAAAATAATTTATAGTTAAATAGAAAAACAGAGGGGATTTTGGGGAGCAGAGAAGTGCATTCATTAATCCAGAACTAGTTAATAACTGTATTAAAATAGCTCAAACAACAATTTAACATAGACACATTAACCGATAAAAATAGTGCACAGAGAGAATTAAACCCTCAAGTGGTGACATAATTGCCTTATTACAGCATCTCTACGGTGGAATAATTATTTTTATTATTTCCATAATTCAAGGCCACAAGGGCATTACAAATATAGGATAACTCCTCATGGAGTCACAAAAGTCTTTTTGCATCTACAAGAAAATACAATTCACAAGTCCCAGAGGCATAAGTGAGTCATGTAAGTAAGTCTTCCACACTTGTGAAAGGCCATGTATATTAGTGGCAAGGAATAACTCGTTTTCCATTTTTATCAATTATAGGTTGTAGAGGTGTGCAGTCCAGACACTGAGTATAAATTTCCATAGACTTAAATAAACATTTCCTTCTGTGTGAGTGGTTTGATATTTCACATGTGTAATTTGGTTTGCTTTGTTTCCACACTTATGCAATATTTAATTACTTCCAAATTAAAAATACTTAAAAAATCAATGCAAAATACTATAAAACAATAGTACCCGAGATTTATAAGGGGCCAGAATTTGCTGTCAAAATAGCGGTGAGGATAATGCGCTCACTATTATTTATGCGTAAATGGTACAGAAACTTCAGGCGAGGAGCAGATATGTGGTTAAATGCGAATATCCAAAAGTTGCTGTCCGAATTGCGCCACTCTGCCGTTAGCTTCGCGAAAATGACATTTCACTGTCTGCCTCACCATTGACATGCAGTGAATGTCATGAAGCTGCTGTATTGCTGGGTGTCTTGTTGAGCTGAATGGAGAGAGCAGCAGCACACTATTTGGCAGCATAAACTGATTAATTCTGGACCTGCCCTCCCTGTGCAAGTCGATCAGGAACCAAAATGTGGGGATACTATGATGGTGGGGGCAGAAAGAGGGAACGGGCAGGAGAGATTCAGTGCAGAGGAACTGGTAAGCCAATATAATTTAATGTAAGGAGTCTTGCAACACCAGGTTATAGTCCAACAGCTTTATTTGAAATCACAAGCTTTCGGAGCTTTCCTCCTCAACAGGTTGGTCACCTGTCCACCTCAGCTCTGACCCTAGATAATAGCAAAATAATTAATTAGAGAATTACTAAGTTTTTTCCAGTTACACAAATATGACATAACGTGGTATGATGAGTATCTCGACTAATAATGAGCCTGACTACAACTTCACCAATGGAAATGTTTATTAAACCTCTCTCCTCTCCATCCCATAGTTTTTCTTCTTTGTTTCCTCCATTTTGCCCCTTTTTACCTTCCTTTTAAGGCTGTGAACTTTAAATGACACCAGTAAGGTGGATCTCCTCATTTATGCATTTGGGACTAGAATGAAATTCCTATCTCTTTCTGGATTCCCCAACATCTCTGAGCATCGTCTGTTCCAAGTTTAGATTTAGTTTTATTTTGTCTTTTGGAAAAGTTTTCCTTTTTCAGGGGTGACTTCTTTTTGATGAAGTAAACGGAGAGGGTTGATGAGGGTAGTGTGGTTGATGTTGTGTATATGGACTTTCAAAAGCCGTTTGATAACGTACCACATAATGGATTTGTTAGCAAAATCGTAGCCCATGGGGTTAAAGGTACAGTGGCTGCATGGATATGAAATTGGCTAAGGGACAGAAAGCAGAGAGTAGTGCTGAACGGTTGTTTTTCAGACTGGAGGGAGGTATACGGTGGTGTTCCCCAGGGGTCGGTATTAGGACCACTGCTTTTTATGATATATATTAATGACCTGAACTTGAGTATAGAGGGTATAATTTCAAAGTTTGCAGACGACATGAAACTCAGAAATGTAGTAAACAGTGAGGGGGATAGTTACAGACCTCAGGAGGACATAGACAGACTGTTGAAATGGGCAGACACATGGCAGATAAAATTTAACGCAGAGAAGTGTGAAGTGATTCATTTTGGTAGGAAGAATGAGGAGAGGCAATTTTAAAGGGGGTGTAGGAACAGGTGCACATACACAAATCTTTGTAGGTGGCAGGACAAGTTGAGAAAGCTGTTCAAAAGGCATATGGGATTCTTGGCTTTATAAATAGAGGCACAGAGTACAAAAGCAAGAAGTTATGCTAAACCTTTCTAAAACACTGGTTAAGCCCCAGTTAGTGTATTGTGGCCAATTCTGGGCATCACTGAATTTAGGAAGGATGTCAAGGCCCAAGAGAGGGTGCAGAGATGATTTACTAGAATGGTACCAGGGATGCAGGTCTTCAGTTATGTGGAGAGACTAGAGAATCTGGGGTTGTTCTCCTTAGAGCAGACAAGGTTAAGGGGAAATTTGATACAGGTGTTAAAATTCATGAAGGGTTTCGATCGAGTAAATAAGGAGAAAATGACAGAAGGGTCAGTAACCAGAGGACACAGATTTAAGATAATTGGAAAAAGAACCTGAAGTGACATGAAGAATCTTTTTTTTAACGCTGTGAGTTGTTATGATCTGGAATGCACTGCTTGAAAGGGTGGTGAAAGCAGATTCAATAGTAAAAGGGAATTGGATTAATACTTGGAGGGAAAATTTGCAGGGCTATGGGGAAAGAGCAGGGGAGTGAGACTGATTGGATAGCTTTTTGAAAGAGCCGGCACAGGAACAATGGGCCGAATGGCCTCTTTCTGTGCTATATCATTCTATGATTCTATTACTGTACTTCTAAAATAATAATAAAACCAATAAACTCACTACATATTTGATTATTAGCTATTGAGTTTCCCATCGCCTCATTGTGTGATTCACCTGTGGAGTCGTATGTAACTAACGCCACACTTTCCATTATATTTATTGCTGTCAACACTAAACTAATGAGAATCTCTTCCTAGTTGCTTCGACTTCTGTAAATGCTTAATCAGTGTCAAGATTTCAACAGTGTGGGTGGAATTCAAACACCGGAAAGAAAACACACACAATTGGGTGGTAAACTGAAGTAATATTTTCCAAGAAAGATATCACAACCCTTAACTACAGCAAGAAGTTTCCGAATCTGTAACACCCACAAGCTTTTATCAGGTGACTCGTTTCCTTAAGAAAGAATTATACAGATACAATATAGCGTCGAAAAAAACATTATCAAATATCAGGTTGCGATAATTACTAGGAATCTCCAGAAACTGTTGGTACCAAGATTCCCTCAGCTGATAGCTACTTCTGATCTTAGTCAATTTTTCCATCAGAATTGATGAGCATCTGACACCAACTAGAAGAATGTCAGAAAGTATTACATAGAATGTACAGCACAGAAACAGGCCATTCGGCCCAATTGGTCCATGCCAGTGTTTATGCTACACATGAGCCTCTCTCCCCCTACTTTATTTAATCCTATCAGCATATCCTTCTATTCCTTTCTCCCTTATATGTTTTTCTAGCTTCCCCTTACATGTATCTATGCCAGTAGCCTCAGCTACTCCTTGTAGTAGCGAGTTCCACATTCTAACCACTCTCTGAATTCCCCATTGGATTTATTAGTGATTACCTTATAATTATGGCCCCTAGTTCTGGTCTCCCCCGCAAGTGGAAACATCATCTCTATGTCTACCCTATCAAACCGATTCTTAATCTTAAAGACCTCTATCAGGTCACCCCTCAGTCATCTCTTTTCTAGAGAAAAGAGTCCCAGCCTGTTCAATCTTTCCTGATAGGTATAACCTCTCAGTTCCAGTATCTTTTTCTGGTATATTTTTTGCACCTTCCCCAGTGCCTCTATATCCTTTTTATAATATGGAGACCAGCACTGTTCACAGTACTCCAAGTCTGGTCTAACCAAGGTTCTATACAAGTTTAACATAACTTCTCTGCTTTTCAATTCTATCCCTCTAGAAATGAACCCCATGCTTGATTTACTTTTTTTATGACCTTATTAACCTGCCTTGCTACTTTTAGTGATTTGTGTATCTGTACCCACAGATCCCTCTGCTCCTCTACCCCATTTAGACTCTTATTATCTAAGTAGTATAAGAAGATAAGAACATAAGAAATAGGAGCAGGAGTAGGCCAATCGGCCCGTCGAGCCTGCTCCGCCATTCAATAAGATCATGGCTGATCTGATCCTAACCTCAAATCTAAATTCATGTCCAATTTCCTGCCCGCTCCCCGTAACCCCTAATTCCCTTTACTTCTAGGAAACTGTCTATTTCTGTTTTAAATTTATTTAATGATGTAGCTTCCACAGCTTCCTGGGGCAGCAAATTCCACATACCTACTACCCTCTGAGTGAAGAAGTTTCTCCTCATCTCAGTTTTGAAAGAGCAGCCCCTTATTCTAAGATTATGCCCCCTCAGTGTATGTGACCCCCTTATTCTTCCTACCAAGATGTAATACCTCAGACTTATCTATATTGAAATTCATTTGCCAATTACATGCCCATTCTTCAAGTTTATTAATGTTTCCTGTATTTTGTCACAATCCCCCTCAGTATTAGCGATACCCCCAATTTGGTGTCCTCTGCAAATCTTGAAATTGTACTTCCGATTCTCCAGTCCAAATTGTTTATGTAAATGGTGAACAACAGTGGTCCCAGCACGGATCCTTGTGGAACACCACTTCTCATCTTTTGCAAGTCTGAGTAACTACCTTTAACCCCTACTCTCTTTTCTATTTTGTAGCCAGTTTGCTATCCATTCTGTTACTTGTCTTGACCTTAGTCATGAGTCCAGTATGCGGTATCATATCGCAGCTGGTATTTAATACTGCTGCACAATACCAACTGCTAATATTTATGTATAATTATTTTAAATTGACGCACTATCTGTATCATCAACATAGAGCCCGAAGGTGTATTTATAAAAGCATAGCTGATTTATAAATGTTGTTATATCAACGATTAGTCTTGTTTACTTTGGGAATCTTGAACTTGCTGTAAATCGGCCTCGATTATTCAGACATTGATCCCCTGGACCCGGTCCGGTTCAGGCTAACTGTCCCAGGTTGCTTGGCTGGTTCCCATACCTCTTTAACCCCTCTCCCCTCCCCTTGTCGGTTGTGTAATTGACAATAAACCAAGTACAGTAAGTAAATCATACCCGGATTATGTTTCTAGGGCGATGCGTTGGCTTTTCAAAAAGCCTCCACTTCCCCCGCTGAAACGCAGTGTTTGATATTGCTCTCTTGCCCCCGCTGCAATATATGTGGGTTTTTTATTTGTCGACCACATGCGCTCCATTTGAAAGGTTTGTTTTAAAAAATTTCAAACCTTCTCAACAACTCCTTTACGTATCAAACCGTGTCACCGATTTCAATATATTTGAGAGAGTGTGTCTGGAATTGCACTAATTAATATATAGAAAACAGCAATTAGTATTTATAAAACTGTAACCCATACCGGTTCGAGTATACACTTTTTTCTCTTTAATAACTAGGAGACGATCCTATTTTACATTCAGTACTGGAAGTAATGTTTGGGATTGCAGAGTATTTCGTTGTATTGCAGCATTAGGTGTTCTGGGAAGGTTAACTAAAGTTGAAAATAATACAACTGTTGAGCAGTTTCTGTAAAAAGACTCAAGTGTTGCAATAAAGAGAGAGCTGTACACGTCTCGGTGTCAATTTCAAACCAGTTGGCAAGTGAAAGTGACATCCTCCCTTGACCGACAGCTCCCTTGCCCAATCACAGACAGCCGCTGTTCATCGACCGCCCACGAAGTCTTTTGGAGCACCAATCGGTGTTGTTTGTAGACGGGGTTTCTGGTGTTGGCTACATTTGTGATCAGACACATGTCACTCTGAGTGGCTAAGAACTCTAAACCGGGCGCGTCGTGAGGAAGGAGCCTCTCTGTACATTTTACACCGTTACTCTAACTGCCTTCTTATACCGGTGAGTCTCCTCACTTGCTTTCTTTAAGATCTGCTTTCAGTTTTTGGAAGATTACTTTTGTTGGATTATGAAGACATCTAGATTTTTAAAAATGTAAACCTTTTCTCTATTATGTAAATATATCGTGTGAGATTATGATTCCCTAACTGCTTCTGGAATGTACTAAAGTGTGTATCATGTTCAAAGTGAAGTCTATGTAAATAACTGATTCTGCACAAATATGGGGGGGATTTTTTAATCTGTAAAGCACTTGGTGTGAGACCAAGATTCTAAAACAATGTTGACCTATACATTAGTCACTAGCCACATGTGGCTAACTGGGAATCCAGATGTGATTAATTACTTTTCTGATTAGTAAATAAAAAATGAGTAATAGTCATCGTCATTGGGAATGTGATCTCAATACTCGTATTCACACAGCGTGTACTTTACCCTTTTTGCGCATTTATTGGTAAAACGGTAAAATGAAAAGCAGAGTAGAATCATAGAAGGAGGCCGTTCAGCCCGTTGTGCCTGTGCTGGCTCTTCGAAAGAGCGGTCCAATTTAGTCCCACGCCCCAGCTTTTTCCCCATAGGGTTTTCCCCCATAACCCTGCAAATTAGTCCTCTTCAAGTACATGTCCAATTGTCTTTTGAAAGTTCCTATGGAATCAGGTAGTGCGTTCCAGATTTTAACAACCCTCTGTATGAAAAAATTGAAAAAAGTATGCGAGTGTTTTTTGACTGTTGTGAGTGCTTTGCGTCCTTGGTTACTGAATGGTGATAGATGCTGTTAAGTACATGTGAAGTACAATTACCTGTATTGTGTGAGCATTTTCTAAAATTAGTGCAATTGTCTAAAATGGTGTTGCCGTGGCACAGCTATGGCTAGTCAGTGATTTCTATTGGACAACACTGTTCTACAACTCTTAAATTGGATCTGCCTAAATGACAAAATGTTTGGCAAACCTTGTTTTTTAGTTTACAAATACATACTATGTCGACAAACTATGTTAAAACATATCATCACATCACTTGCATGTGAGATGCAGTGCTGTCAATAATTGGAATACTCAAAGGGAGTTCTGACGCAACATTTAACTGAGAGCCTCAATCTCGTGTCTAAACAGAGCTAAAGCAGGCATTTCCTTGGGCCCCAGAATGAAGTTACCTCAAGACTCCTTGTCAAGTGTTGGCAGCGCTGGAGGTGTCACTGTAACAAAGTAGCACATTGCTCTCCTCATCCTGTCCAAAAAATAAAAAAACACCTTTTACTAAAGACCGTGTCCTTTTAAGGAAGATTTGGTTCTGGTCTCCTCCATAATTATCCATCACCTTTTAAAACTGTTTCCTTAGTTTGTTAGGAGTAAGGGATGATACAATGACATAGAGGGAATGTAAAAATTCATTTTTGTAGGAAATACATGTTTCCCATTCACAGCAAGGATGTCCAAGCCTTTTCTCTTTGTGCACCACTCAAGTGCTTATAATGGAGTCCAGGGGCTGCATATAAAAGGATTAAAATGCAAATAACAAAATTCAGGGAACACTGTATTGAAGATAACAATACTTAATTTATTACAAACAAAGAGATGCTAAAATTTAAACAACTTTCATCAACAGCTGCATGACTAATGTGAAGCATGACACTTGTTCATAGCTTCGATCAAATTGTCGATGTTGGGAATGATAATGGAAATGGCAATAAATAAAACGCAATTAAAAATACTGATTGCAATAAAAAGCACTAACTGCAATGAAAAGAAACATGTTCACTTTATTGCCACTGGGCTGTGCTCCTTATCCTGGTCCTACTCTGCTCTGCTGCTCCTTATCAATACCACTAATGTTGTGCCACTGCCATCTGATGTTGCCTCCATGTAAGGTTGCAATGACGGCCGCTGATATAGGAGATGTCCTTGGTATCACAAATGGGCTCCATTTCGGGCACAGGAGCTTTGAATTTTTAAATATAACCCAATAATTTGAAAAACACCACTTTCTGATTGCTGAAAAAGGGCGTTGGAAAGAATCTTCCCTTATTGGGGGAAACCCACCAATGAGAATATAGTCTTTCCACCGCCCTTTCCCACCAGTCCAAGAGTGCATTTTTCAATCTATCTGGCCCGTCTTTAAAAATTCAGAACTCCAGCACTCAAAAATATAGTAACGGGACTCAAACTTATGGGCTGGATGCTGGACCATAGTATGGGCACTCGTGCATTACACACTACTTGTTTCTATTTCTGCAACAATGACAAATGTGAATATTGTAAAAGGCAATGCTAATGCTGCAACAGTGGCTGTGCCAATAATACACTTTCAGTTAAGAAGAATGGACTTCTACAATATCTTATGTAGATTATTCTGATTCAAAGCTTAGTTGATTTTTTTATACGCTCATAAACATACCTAGTTGTTTCTACCTACCTGTATATTTCTGAAATTGTTTCACTAAATCACCCTTCCTTGCCACTTCTTTCAAAAGCCTCTTCAAAATATAAGTCCTTGACTATGCTTTCAGTCACCCCACTCATAGTTTTTCCCATTCCCAGTCAATGTCCTCTTTTCTTCTCATGGTTAAGTGTCCTTAGATGCTATGATAGGTGAGGGATACTACACAAATGTCAGTTGTTGCTGTACATACCAATAGTAGCTTTGAAGTGTGATAAGGAACCTTGTATCCATGTTAGTTCACCTTTGGTCTTTAACCTCGATTCTTCTAAGCTGAATAAGTTTGTATATAAAAGTAGCCAATCTCACATGGCATTGCACATGGGAAGTCAAGACCAAGTGTAGTCTTCAGATGAAGTGGGGTTAAAGGGCAGGGATAATTGGACCAGGGCCTGCAGACGTCATTCAGTTGCCATTTTAAAGTCATGCATTCTGTCCTTATTTCATATAATACTTTGATTTAATATTATTATTTATAGTTTAATAGTAAAATGTACAGCAGTTTGGGAAGCAGAGTTGGTTGAATCATAGGAGTTTCTCTGCTTAGTTGCAAAACTGAGACACCAGCACACCATCACAGGCAGAAGGGTGTATTTACAGCATGAGAAGTTTACAAAGGCAACTTCCATTATAAATGTGAACATAGCAGTTTAAAAGAAAAGAATTGACTGGAATTGCACACAGGTATAAGATTTTTAACACATTATAGATTCTGGTTTGAACAAACATTTCCACCACACATTTAGCATTAGGGTTTGTGATGTTACTTTCCTCTTTTATTGTTATTCCCATCTTTTGTCTTTAATCCTTACTATCCCTTATTATCCTCCTTCAACTCTGGTCATGGAATTCTGAATAACCACCATTAACGTCACACCATATTGATATTGGCATTAACTTAGAAACTCTTCCCCTATCTCCACCCCAAGAATGGACACCAGCAGATTGTATATCAGCCTGATGTTCTGACAGAAATCATCAAAGCTTACTGAGCAGACAAGCATTAATATCATTCGAGAGTGGAATCCAAACTTAAGCCTTCTGATTGGGAGGCTCGTCATAAGAGCAGCTACACACCCCAATTGGTTCATTCAATTAATACAGTTTCTACTCACTGTGCCACTTAATGAATGAAAACACAAGAAGGGCCGACAAACGTTCCAACAAAACAATTTTTGAAGAGTCAGTAAGGCAGGGAGAAAAAAATATCAGACATAGCACTACAGCATCAGGACCTATGGCATAATTAGAAACACGTTGTTTAAGGGAGGGAGCATTGCCATTAGTGCTTCTTTTAAAAAGCTGTGGCTTGGAGGAGTTACGAAGCCCGATGGTGTGAGGACGCTGAATTAGAAACAGTTGATATCGTGTTATCTGTCAGGGATCACACTGTATTAGCCGTGTATGTTAAATCAACTCACTGGCATAGTCAGCCTAAGTAATACTCCCCTACCAGCACCACAACCTTCCACCACCCCCCCCAACCCCCTCACCTCCCATTGCAGCCATGTGAGCTGTGCTCACTGTTTAAAATAAGTATCTCTCAGTGGCATTTGAAATAGAACGTAAATGTCCTCTCCTCTGTTCTGTTCGAGTCTACCCTTCCCTTGCTTATATCAGGGATTGTTGGGATGAGGGCATTCATGCGGTTGTTAGATTAAGTGGATCAGTAGGCAGCAGCTCCCCCCTTGACTGGTGTTCTCTCAGTTGCAGAGGAAGTCCATGCTTTACCCATTCAGGTTGACACCTATCCCACAGGTAATTTATCTTATTGCTGGGGGATGGGTGTTGCACTTCAGCAGGAGGATGCATCTCCGTCCTCAGAACATGCACTGTGCCAGCTTACACATTCCTCTGAACAACAGACCGAGCAGATACAAGCCTGGGTTTGATGGCACTGTGAGGCCAGTGTCAGTTCACATAGTAAAACTTTGTGGTTTCACCAGAGGGTAAAGAGTCAAGGGAACAATGGCCTTTAAAGAGAGTTTCCTGCTTTTGGTTTTGTGACTTCTAAAGTGAGCCTTCTTCCCTTTGCTCCTTTTTTTGTTGATTTCTCACCCCTTTTCTTACCAGTGATTGAGAAAATGAATTGTTAACCAAGAGGTCATGAGCTGCTTGCCACTTGCCTCTGTTTAGTGAGTTTCGGTGGTTCTGTGACTGCATACCTTGGCACAGAGGTGCATGACAATGATGCATTACACCTCAGGGGAACAGAGAAACCTACCTAGATCTCTTAACAAAGAAATTATTATTTTAATGAAAAGTTCAGTAAAACAGCAGCACTAAACAGGATATTGAAAAATAAAAACAATTGGCACACACTGTAATGCTAAGTGCATCACCCAGTACAGCGCCGAACAATGCAGACCCTGGAGGTCCCATGGCTTAATTCCCTATCTGTGTCGCATTAGCTGATCTCAACCAGGATAGTGCTAGTGGTATTACAACTGCCCTTGGTGGCCCTCAGCTAGGTAGGCAAAAATCATCCAGGGTTCCCAGTCCCGATTGCTATTGAGTGACCTCCGCTAGAAAGTGCGCGTGTTGAAGTCAGATGAGGACACCATTAACCTTGGCTGCGATGTTTCTCCATCATCACAATCAAATAGCCGGCGAACACTCACTGTCTAAGCTCAAACTCAGCTACTTGATTGACATAGCAGATGGTGCAACAGCGTGCCAGCATGAATTTTGGGCTTATAGGGCAGGAGGGGTGAAAACTGATGGGGATTTTCTTTGGAAGTTATTTGAAGTGGGTATGACAGCCAGATCGTTACTAGTCATCAGATACCATCGATTGGATAATTAGGCACAAACCTTTAACCAAAAACAAATTATCCAAAGAATACACCTGTGCATTTTTCAAAAGTAAACAAAGCCGTTTCAGACATTATGCAGGATGTGAGCTAACCACCAGCTAGTAGTAAGTAGACAGGAAGCCTCAGTAATTACATGGTAGGTCGTTAACTGTCATCATTAAAGCTGTGTGCAGGTCTTATCCAATAACATCTGCCATAGTACTTAATTATGCAAACCACTCAATAAAGTTCTAGCTAAGTTTTAACTCTATTAACTGTTTCTTTTTTTTTGACTATCATACTTCGGTTTTAATCTACTTTGTGCACCAATAATGTATGGAGGGAAAATAATATTGACTATACACATATAAGAAAAGAAAGCAGCTTTGTGCAAAGTAACAGGTGGGATATTTGATGTCAAATTTGAGATTGTGAAGGTATAACACAAGAGATAGTTAGAGCCAAGTTGGTATCATTGCCGGGACGATGATTTGAATAGACTCCTCGGCCCTGGGATACCTTCATCTTTGCCTAGTTATATTAATTAAAGTCACTTAACTCTAGAGTAAATAAGGAGAAACTGTTTCCACTGGCAGAAGGGTCAGTAACCAGAAGGCACATATTTAAGGTAATTAGCAAATGAGCCAGAGGTGAGATGAGGAGAATTTTTTTTACGCAGTGAATTATTATGATTTGCAATGCACTGCCTGAAAGGGTAGTGGAAGCAGATTCAATAGTAATTTTCAAAAGAGAATTGGATAAATACTTGAAGGGGAGAAACTTTCAGGGCTATGGGGAAAGAGCAGGGGAGCAGGACTAATTGGATAGGTCTTTCAAAGAGCCAGCACAGGCACGATGGGCCGAATGGCCTCTTTCTGTGTTGTAAGATTCTACGAATTACAAAGAAGCAAATAGGTTTGCATATGTAAATTTGAAGCGAAGGGAAGCAATCCTTTGTACATTTGAAATGCTGATACTGAAACTTAGCAATAGCATCCCATTTGTTCACTTATTTAAATAGGCGATGTTGCTATAAAGAGGGATTTTAGGTCCTGCTGAGGTCCTGAGATTGGCAGGATCAATCAGAGCGGAAAGAAAGACTTGACTTTATATACAGTCAACTCCTTTTAATTCAAAGTTGCTTCATTCAAATTTTCTGATTATGCAAATATTTGTAGCACTAAATTCCTGCTTTGTTTTGTTTTATGTTACTTAATTTGAATTATTGGATCATTTGAATTTTCTTAGTGCAAAATAACTGAAATATCAGAAGTAGACTGTAGCATCTTATCAGGTCTCTCAGAAGCATTTCATTGTGGTTCGTCTTTGAGGTGCAATGACTGCTTAATACCTTGAGGTGCAATGACTGCTCTTACGTGGGTGAGAGCAACAACTATTTTGCACACAGCAAGATCCCACAAATAGAAATCAGATGAAATACCAGTTAATCTGTTTTTGGTTGTTGGTTGAGAGAGGTTTGATGACTAAAACACCAGGGGACCTCCTTATTCTTCTTCAACTAGTGCCATGGGATCTTTAAAACATTCAGCTGAACCAGTCGAACAGGCAGACTGTTTAACATCTCATGTGAATGTCAGTACCTTTAACAATACAGCACTCCCTCAGTACTGCACTAGAGTGTCAGCTTGGATTATGTGCTCAAGACGTGGATTGAGACTTAAATCATCAACTTCTGAACAGCTCGGTAAACCTCATCATATAGGCAAAATATTTTTTAGCTGTTTCTTCTGTTAATTTAAGAATTTGTAAGAGGAGATGAAATTGCCAATGGAATTAAATCATTGGGTTATTGTGCATTCCTCAATTTACAAACTTCAGTGCCAGAAATCACTTTATCTATAATCTTAGGTGAAGGGCATAGGAAGAAAAGATAAATTATTGTGTGATTCTAAATTAGTTATTGTTGTAAATCCTTTGATTTTCCATTATGCAGTCAATTCTTACTACAAAATGTAAAATTTGATGCACTATAAACCTTCTAAAAATCATTTCAATAAAAACATAAGAAAATCCAGAGTGAGAAAAGACCATTCATCCCATCAAGCCTGTTTCATCCAAAGTCCTTGGGGGTAATTTTGACTTTGGGCAATAGTGTGAAACGGGTGATAGCAAATTGGCAGCTCGTTTTACATCTCTCCCGATTTTTATTTCCATTGATGGCAGCCCATTTTCCACTATCGCACAAAGTCAAAATTACGCCCTATGTGTGATTATTCTATTATGGATTTCTCCACTACAACCAGTCGATCCCTGACTTTAAGAAACAATAATTGTTCTTCCCCCACCTCCCTTGAAAAAAATCGAGCAGTCTTGTTGATATCTCTGAAACCCTCACCTTCTTTGGATTTTTTTTTTGGTTGCATTTTTTTTGATGGACCTCTTGAAACCACATTCATTGATCTCCATTGTGGGAGGAGCATTGCAGAATCTTTCCTAAGCAGAGTAAGTGGGTTGGTTAAAGTCTGTGGTGTGCTGGATTGTACATGTGCACATTCCTGTGAAAGGAATAGCCTTTCTCTTTCCGTGCTTTCTTATTATATGTCTGAATTGGGCTACTCTGGCAGTTCAGTGCCATTATTAAAAAATAGTTCCAGCAATTGTTTACAAGAGATCTAAACCAGAAGCCCACAATAAAGTTAGCTGATGTCAGTTAGGGAAGCAATAAGAGCCTTTCAATTGGGCTCCACTGGGCTCAGGATGGGAAACATCAGTCAGGGTTCCAGCTCCTTATGACCAGCCAGTGACCTGTGGTGGAAAGTATGTAGGTGCCATTCTTGGGGTGAAAAGAGAATCAGGTTCAACCATGATGGCCTAACCTCTTCCTCACCCCCCCCCAACCCCCCCCCCCACACACTCACACACACACACACACACACACACAGTGTGAAATGGAATGCTAAAATAAAAAAGGTTAACAAGTCTGTTAAAGCAGCGAATAGAGGAATTTCATTTGAGCACATTAACTAATGTATTTCAAATATCTCACATATTTCAACTCAATATATTATGAAAAAGATGTATCTTAGAGCAATTTCAGGATTGTAAACTCTCAGGGTTCAGTCAGTTATAAACGTTACTGTCACACTTTATAATGCTATCTGAACCCCAGAACGCTGCAATCAGATTATTGCCTTATTACTCATAGCTATCTATTATTCTCTGTCTAACTGCTGTGAATTGTAAACAATTTTACAACACCAAGTTATAGTCCAGCAATTTTATTTTAAATTCACAAAATAAAATTTAAAATAAAATTGCTGGACTATAACTTGGTGTTGTAAAATTGTTTACAATTGTCAACCCCAGTCCATCACCGGCATCTCCACATCATAACTGCTGTGAGAAAGTTATTGCCACCTTCATATCAAATGTTAGGCTCTGTAACTCCGCCCTGGTTGTTTTCTGATTGTATTGTTAGCACACATATCTTATAAGGCAACAGAAAAAACAATGAGATTGACTAGGCCTTTGAAAGCTATGCTAATGATAAAACATCCTCCATTGACCAACCATCTGTAGCTACTGCTACAATCTAAGAATGGCAGTGCTAGATCAATGCATATTTCTGAGAGAGGATGTTTAGTAATTTAAGCATTTAAAGAGCACCATCTTCATGGAGATGTGTCTGAAAAACTGTATCTTGTTTGTTTGCATGCACACAATGCAACAACGCAAGTTGTATCAAAAAGCATCATCACGACACCACCATGATGAAAGTGATGCACTGCTCTTCACTCTTGGCTCTCTCCCCACCCTTGGATGGAGAGGCAACCAAATTTCCAATTTTAGATGGAGGATGAAAAATTATAATACAATTAAAACTTCACCGGCAGTGATGTATAGAGGGGCCCTGAAATTCTGAAGGGGATCTACTTCCACCATACCTACGGCAGGACACCGGCAGAATCCCCAGGTAGATGACATAGACAGCTGAGAACAGCCACTTACACCATTTTCCTGGGGATTCCGGCAGTTTCCACCAGAATTATGGTTGGAGACCGATAGTACCAGGGCCAATGTCTTAGGCTTAGCATATTTGTGTAAAGAAACCACTGGGACAGCAAACAAACCAAAGAGAAAAGGCATTTAAACTCTGTTGTAACATTCAAACGTAAATTAGCATGTAGGAGTTTGTGAAAAAAATGCAACTGTCGACATTCGAATATCTTCAATGGCTCCATAATAGCTGGAAAACTAACAATGAGGTAGAAATGACTAAATTCCTGACCAATTTAACATTGATATTGCAATTAGTATTCATTGTTATTAATTGTAATCTACAGGCATTCAAAAGCAAGCTTGATGACATCTTGTCACTATATATTGATTAAGCTTGTCTTTCCAAACTCGGTTATGTACTTTCCTATGGACCTTGACTCTGCACCTAGGTTTCTCAATAAAAAAAATTAATATAAAAAAATTAAATCATCTTCCAGACAGATTTTTCTTCACTTGTTGCAGTTTTTTTTTATTAATAATAATAATACTGATTTACACATTGATGCAATGGTTCTACAGCACTTTGTCAACTTGATGTATTTGGAAGTCCCTGATCAAAGTCTGTTGATTCAAACACATATAATGTAGGCTCACACTCCACTGCAGCACTGAGGAAGTACTGCATCGTCAGATGTGTCATCCTTTTGATCAGACGTTTTGATCAGGTTTTAATCCACCTGTAAAGGTAGATTTTAAACTGCAGTAATGGGAAGTTTGTAGGGTATGTATTCTGTGAGGATCGAACCAAATGGGTGGAAGGACTTTCTTCTTCAAATCTACCTTGTGACAATTTCTGAACGTAGCATTTACAGGAGGATAAATTTGAGGGAAAGAATTCATCAGCAAAGATGTGCATATTGCTCCATTAATTTTAAGTACTACAGAATCAGGATGGTCACGGAGAAGGTGGTGGACATAGAAGAAAGAACTTACATTTCTATAGCACCTTTCACATCCTCAGGACATCCCAAAGCGTTTCACAGTCAATACACAGTGTACAGAGCCTATCCTATCTGTTCTGGGGTGCTAGTGATCCATTTGGCTAACACTACTTTTTAAATTTAAAGCTTGTTTGTTGCTGAACCGATCCTGATTCCCTGTAGATCCCCTGCAGTCACAGATAGAATAGCAAGCCTGTGGCACCCACCACTGTTCCACACATTGCCTCAGGTATGGTATAAGACTGCAGCATAGCAGAAACACACAGCTGCAGTCTGGTCAACTGGCCTAACTACAAAATGGCAGTTCTCTCAGGATAGCTGGGGCGCTACTCTGTTAAGCATATTTTTTTGGAATCTTTATTTTGATGCTCATCAAAGTGCTACAATTGGAACATTTTCCACTTTTTTAAGCTACCCACTATCAGCACCCAATATTCCTAAATCAGATATAGGCAAAGCAAGCTGTATTCCTCCCTAACAATTAGCCTCAACCTTAGCCTCAAAAGAGTGCCTTACTGCACCAAGGAGGTGTTGTTAGCCTGTTGGTGGCATAATTGGACTATTAGTCCTACTGACACTAATGTAAAATTGACCACTCCTGTAAACAATGTCTGAGATAGACCATGGAGTAGATTTTCGTCATCACTGCCTGGTTGGTAACCTGGCGAAGCGGATCACCTGCCCTTTATAGAACCCGCCCCTGATTGTCATTCCATTGAAATCAATGCACGGCAAATCGGGTGTGTTCTATAAAAGGTGGGCAATCCCCTTTGCCACATTTACCATCCAGGCGGTGAAGATGAAAATCTATCCCCATGTTTTAAATAGGTACTATTACTATACGTATAACCTGTACACAAACCTTTTATATTTAGCTTATTTTTAGATTGTTTTGTATTTCATTACTAATTGGACTACTGTGGTCGTTGCACCTCAGAACTTTAGTTTCTTGTTCCCCTTGATCTCCAAATATGCAGTCCTACACACTCCTCCCCCTCCTTATATTAAACTCTTCTACTCTATCTCATTCTTTTCGAGGTTCTCAAAATTCTGGCTCCCTCCCCTTCCTTCTACAAACCACAAACTTTTAAAACTCAAGCTTGATGTCACCTAATCACTACTGGATTTACCACATCTTCTCTCCCTTTTCAACCTTGGTCCTGCACTATAAGTCTTGGCCCTTTATTTAGGATCCTCAGTAATAAACATGTAATTGACTGTGCCTTTGAAATAGTCTATGTCCGCCTGGCATTAACATTTCTTGTTTAATAAAAATGTAATAATAAAGGATGGCCTATACCAAGCACTTACTAACCGCGTGCATTCCTTTCCACAAATTAGTTCTAAGTGTGCCTGATTACATTAGATATTTATGAATAACATTAATGCACTTGCAGAAGTCTGTTGTTGCTAATTTGATGACATTTAGTTTGAACCAAATCCAAGTCATCACCATGGCAATTGCAAATTGGATCTTAAAAAGCTCAGACTAACATTATTGCAGTATTTACGTGGATTTATAATCTCTGTCGTGAATGTTACTTTCAGTCACTGATTATTCTTGGTGTTTTACAGGGAAACCATCTTCATTCAATAATGTTGTGCATTTACATGCAGTGCATAATATAATTCTCATTGAAATATTGCAATACTTACGGCAGATGGCTCTTCCTCAGCCCTCAAAAAGGGCTTGAAAGGTTTATTTTCACAAAGATGACTGCTTGCTTTGATTTTTTTTTATGTATGAATAAATCAACAAAGGTGTAAGCACATCATTATCCGATGTTGCCTTACAGCAATTTAATTTGCCTTAGCCTCTATCCTTCCAGTACAGCCCAAAAATGGGTGGACACAACCAAGAAATGATCTGTGTGAAAAACATTTTGTTTTCCCCATTTAATTTCTTTTTTAACATTTCTCTTGTTACATATATCCGCCCACACACACATCAACACCCACACCCGTAGATAAGTACTCACATCAGGAAAAGACAGGCCTGTGGCCTACTGCCAGCTGCTTGCCCTATGCTGCTTTTAAGATGATCACTAGAAAATACACAAAAATGGCCCAAGGTGTTTTACTCTCAGATTCTATGATACCAATGAGGAAACACATGAGGACAAAACACACTGGGGTCCACTGAATCCAATATTTATCCAACAGGGTGAATCCAACATCAAACCATACTTGTAGCTTGGATACTGATGCATTATCTGGCTGAGTTCACTCACTGGATAAATATTGAATCCAATGAGCCATCGGTGTAGCTTGCCCTTACAAAGCAATTCTCTGCCTTCATTTACTACAGCACATTTTCTTTTGCTGTGCATTTTGGAGGAAGGGCAGAGCCACTGGCAGTATTAATGTGGTGACTGAAGTACGGCCACAGGTATCTTTTCTTGTTAGATGATGCTGTGTGTGGTGTAATTTTTATGAAGAAACCTAGGCTTATCATGCAGGACACTCACCCATTGGTAGAGGAGATGACAAAAATCGATAAATTATAGGTGGGTGATGTGAACCATGTGTTTTAGAAATCTGTAAAGGAAAAGAAAGTCTTTTATATAGCGTCTTTCATGAACTTCAGGACGTCCCAAAGCAATTTTACAGCCAACAAAGTACTTTTGAAGTGTAGATTGTATAAGGAAGTGAAGACTGAGGGAGATAAGTTCTACAGGTCCTGGGAAAGTATGAGTTACAATAGTTGATAGTGCGATGAGTCGTGATATCACAGTGATACGGGGAGGAGGGGGTGTTGAACTGTCTATTCGGAGCTTAGGATGAACAAAAGGGGAAAGTTCAGTGAAACAATGGCCATAGTAGTACCAATAATATAAAGAATAAGAAGAAAGGTTTCCATGGAGAGAAAGAGAGAGAGAGAGAGAGAGGTTGGAGGCTAGATTTTGACAACTAGAAGTAAATACACTTAGGCCTCACACCATGTCAAGGGACCAAAAAGATCTTAGTGCCTTACTGTTTTAAGAAACTAACTGATCTCTTATGGCACTGCTCGTTGGTCGTTTGGGGTCATGGGGTAAAATTTCCTGTGTATTTGCGCCCAGAGACATGTGTAATCGGGGCGTAAAGCAAATACCTGACATAAAAGATCGAGGAAACTCAGGCATAAACGTGGTATGCCTGAGTTTCCTCACTCTTTTATGCCTAAGTATCAATCCTTGTGCCAAAACTCATTATAATGGCTCTGCCCCCAGCTAAAGAGCCGTACTTGCAAATTTCCTATGATTACGTTGGTTTTAAATGAGTGTAAAGTTAAGCCCAGAATTTGGGAGCGGCAGGAAATAAAGTCATTTTTCTGGTGGTTTATTGCGATTTGTTTTTATTTATCCTAACCGAGATTTGCACTGTATTTTCTGCTTCTTTGAATTCATTTTATGGCATCAGTATGAGTCACATTAAAAATTGAAAAGCTTCCACGATTGCAGGTTCTTAAACATGCTGTGCCTAATGTGCATGAACGATGGTTGGATGGATTAAAACTTTAATTCTCATACTTAAAGAAGGTACGAGTTTGCCCTGTCCTCAGGCCTGTTGGTTAAGCTGATTTCCACTTGATACCACCCATTTTTACATTCCAGCGCATATTGATGAGATTGGCAGGTAATTTGGGTGTTAGTAGACATCGGCAAAATGGGCACACCAATAGGCGTAATTTCGGGTGTATCTTCCCGATTGCGCCTCCACAAGAAATTCCACTCCATGATATTTAGGTGCTGTTCAACAAGATCATGATGCCTAACTGCTTGATGTGGGGAAGTGATCAGTAAAGGTACGCCCTGAGGTCAATTCCTGCCAGTGAAAGGTTCACTAGATTGGCAGTTACTTGACTCCTGTCCTTAGGAGAGGCCAGCTTATCTGCAGGTCAAAAAAAAACCCAGCAGGAAATGACTGACTTGCTTTCTATTTGTGTACATATCTGCTTTAAGATTATTCAGTTATGATCTGTTAGTGTTTTGTACAAAGTATGAGGGAAAAGTGTGATGGAGGCACTAGAGCACAAGACAGTTCGATAGACAAAGAGTCGGACTGGGGACGACCTGCCTTCTGCATGTGCAATTGGGAGTGTGAGGGCATTTCCTCCCTCTTGTCCTTACAGCATTCTGATTCAAGGATGCAAAAAGCACGCTAGAAATACATTTTGAATTGCCTGATGAATAATTATTCTGTGGTAGGAGAGAGTGCCTCATTTCACCTATTGAAATAGATTATTAAACAGTGCTTGAGGTACTGCAGTACAGTGTGTGTGGGCGTGGGTAAGAGTGCTGATGCACCATCGAAGAATAACATTCTGCCCAATAATTCTATTTTCAGAGTCTGCATTTCGAAACTTTTAAAATCATTTACATGGTTCCCTCTTCACAATCTAGCTGAGTCATTCGAAGTAAGTTTGCTGAGACGTAAAATGTTTGGCTTTAGTTTTACTCATTAATTCAGAAGAAAGAGAGAGAGAGACTGAAAATTGGAAACATTGGTTAAAAATGGCCTAAAAGAGAAAGCAGGAAAATAAGAGAGAATTCAAGCTTTGAATCATTACAAGGCTGTTTCAGTGTTTACACCAAATTGAAAGATATAGGAATAACAAGAATTTGAATTTGTGTACATTTTTTTTTGACTTGCTTCGTTCAAATAGGACTGCAGGAAATAAAGTTAGATGTGAATCTCAGGGTAACTGTTACTGTAACTGAAATAGCAACAATACCTCATAACTTGTCCTGGCAATGCTGCTGCTGGTGGTCACAAGACAAAAACCTAGGCCTCATAACAAACACCTGTTTGTTAGAGGAGGAGAAAAAAGGGAGAGAGATGTGAGGATCAATAATCAAAAATGGACATAAATCCCTTTGACATTCACCACAAAATCCATCGCACTGGTTGCAGTGTTGTATTGGTACACTTGCAAGTTTTATACCAGTTGGAAAGGATTACAATTGCACCCGTGTATAACCCACACTCCTAGGTTTGTAGGTCATCAAACCTACACTATGCATGAATGGCAGGCATGAATCCCCATCCGATAGCACTGTGGAGCTCCCACAGTCTCTACCACCACAGTACTGCACAGTTCCTGTTAGGATTGCCAACCCTCCAGATTTGCCCTGGAGTCTTCAGGAATTAAAGATCGATCTCCAGGACACTGCTGCGAGCAACCCTGGAGAAAAATCATTGGGACAATAATTTTTAAAAAAATTTTCTTTGAACACTTTTGTTATAAAATATTGGATCTGACTGTCAAGAATCATCCAATCAGGTAATGAAGAGTCTATTCGCTTTCCAATTGGTGTAGGAAGGTGGGGCACCGCGAGTGTGGACATGTTGGACGACCAATGGCAAGAGTGTGGGTGCAGGGTGGTTGGAGGAAGGAGGTCATGTGATGTCCAACCAGAGTTGGCAACCCTAGTTCCTGTACCTGTCCTTGAAATGCAACAGATTCTGAGAAAAATCGCAAATTTCTATTAGAGAGCACTCTCCAAAAAATGAGGGGTGAGTGCTCACAGACTCCATAGAATCTAAAGGTTTCAAGTACAATGACTACAGGCATGGTAGTACTATGGGACAGTAAGACTTCCTAGGTAACTAATCCTCGCAGAGTTCAACAGATAGACGAACCAAACAATCAGTTTGCTCTTTTCCTGATCCTGATTAGTTTTTCAAAGAATGTAATAACAGATTGAAGATCTACAAGGAACAAAGGCAAACTGACATTATTTAAAACAGTTTCCAACTTCCGTCACAAAGTAATAGACTGATGGAGATACGTTGTCAAATCCTGCAAGCTGCACTTCAGCAGTGTTATCGGTGAATTATTAATCCAATAGCCTTGAAGTTATGCTATGCAAATAGAATCCAAATGCTTAACACATTCATGTGCAATTCTTTTGTTCACTGCTCAAACAAAGGAGTTAACTGATTCATACCTCTGTTAAAATAGCAGGCAAAGGAATTTAACACAAACTCTGGCCTAGAAATTCGATGACACTGCCTCTGTTTGACAGGCTTAAAACAGGCTCCAAAGCCGCCAATATGGTGGGCAGCAGTGCTGCACTTTCTGCACTGGAAATGCACCATTCGCCATCGTAAGATGTGTCCAGGGCCCGCGCCTGAATCAGGGGCCAATGCCTGTTTGAGGCCCACTTTGTAAAATTGGGCTGCCCTGAATGTAACTGGTGCTGGGAGAAAACCAGGTCTGCATATGTTCTAACCAGCGGGCTATCACCAAAAAAGTAAGTTTATTAAAAATGCTTGCCTGAATATGGAGCCACATGTCACTGCTGGCCTTCGCTCGCCCCTCCCCCCTTCCCAATCATTGCCACCCCCCTCCCTCCCGATCAATTCCCCTCTTCTCTCAGTCACCCCCAATCACTTCAATGGGAATCAGGGGGAAAACTCGCCAGTGGCTGGAGTCATACCTAGTACAAAGGAAGATGGGAGTGGTTGTTGGAGGCCAATCATCTCAGCCCCAGGACATTGCTGCAGGAGTTCCTCAGGGCAGGTCCTAGGCCCAACTATCTTCAACTGCTTCATCAATGACCTTCCCTCCATCATAAGGTCAGAAATGGGGATGTTCGCTGATGATTGCATAGTGTTCAGTTCCATTCGCAACCCCTCAAATAATGAAGCAGTCCGAGCCCACATGCAGCAAGACCTGGGACAACATCCAGGCTTGGGCTGATAAGTGGCAAGTAACATTCATGCCAGACAAGTGCCAGGCAATGACCATCTCCAACAAGAGAGAGTGTAACCACGTTCCCTTGTCATTCAACGGTATTACCATCGCCGAATCCCCCACCATCAGCATCCTGGGGGTCATCATTGACCAGAAACTTAACTGGACCAGCCATATAAATACTGTGGCTACAAGAGCAGGTCAGAGGCTGGGTATTCTGTGGCGAGTGACTCACCTCCTGACTCCCCAAAGCCTTTCCACCATCTACAAGACACAAGTCAGGAGTGTGATGGAATACTCTCCACTTGCCTGGATGAGTGCAGCTCCAACAACACTCAAGAAGCTCGACACCATCCAGGACAAAGCAGCCCGCTTGATTGGCACCCCATCCACCACCCTAAACATTCACTCCCTTCACCACTGGCGCACTGTGGCTGCAGTGTGTACCATCCACAGGATGCACTGCAGCAACTCGTCAAGGCTTCGTCGACAGCACCTCCCAAACCTGCGACCTCTACCACCTAGAAGGACAAGAGCAGCAGGTACATGGGAACAACACCACCTGCACGTTCCTCTCCAAGTCACACACCATCCCATCTTGGAAATATATCGCCGTTCCTTCATCGTCGCTGGGTCAAAATCCTGGAACTCCCTAACAGCACTGTGGGAGAACCGTCACCACACAGACTGCAGCGGTTCAAGAAGGCGGCTCACCACCACCTTCTCAAGGGCAATTAGGGATGGGCAATAAATGCCGGCCTCACCAGCGACGCCCACATCCCATGAACGAATAAAAAAAAACCCTCTCCCGGTCTCTTCCCTCCCTCCCGATTGCTTCCCCCCTTCTCCCAAGACTTACCTATTAGCTGCTGCCCATTTACCGTCCCACATAAATAAGGCATCAGGCAGGCCTTGGGCATCAATGGGGCAATCGAAGTGCACCTACCTCCCGATTCTCAAATGCTGGCTGCCCGTTTTTCAGGCTCAGAACGGGCGGCCATGAGTTGAATTTCTTCCCCAGCGTGTGCAGTATGAGGAGCTCCAATTACAAAAGGACGACTCGTGTTGGAGAGTGATTTCGGAAAGGCAAACCCAGGATTTAGGACACTAAATTATGAAGTTTCGCAGAACTGAACTTGTTTTCAGTAGAGAAAAGATTGGGAGGAGACATGATCCTGGTCTTATAAAAACTGAGAGGAATGAATAATGTCGATTCAAAATGGTTACTTAAGTTGAACTGTGAGCACTGAACTAAAGGATACATGGAAAAAATTAACAAACCTCATGTAAGACTAGGGATTAGAAGATACTTTTTATTTATCATGTACTGGATATTTGGAATAGAGTCCCAGCTAAAATAGGCAATGCTGTATTTATTTACAAAAAAGCTTGATAAATATCTGCTTAGGAAGAGGTTTGACTCTCAGGAGAATGCGTATAGTTAGAGGTAATTGACGCTACTCAGAACATTAGGTTTCCTGAGCTGATAGGACTGTGAAAATGTCATGCTTACAAAGAGGACCATTCAAGGATGAATGTCATGAGAGGCAAAACCCTTCGAGTCACTTAAGAGATAGTCGGATGGTGTGACGCAGGGACCCTAAGTTCTACACGGACAACCTAAGTTGAGCTGAATAGCTTTCCTCACCTGTGAACTTGTAGGATGTAAAGTTGAATATTCTGGAGTTTTGCTGGACATTAAATGGGTTGCCTAGAATGGCTTGACAGAGTGGCTTGCATATAATCCATGACAGCCATCTCCTCCCCTTGATCTTTTTTAATAATATTGCTTTGAAAGCTTCAAACTGTGCAATTCTCAGTTAGAAATCTTTATCTGTACATCTCAAGTGCTTCAAAATACAGCTTATTTAAAAGATCATGGTGGAGATACAGATGAAGATCACCTTGGATACCTGTGAGTGACGATTTCTTTGCATACAAGAACTTAAGGGTGGATTTACAATAGGCCTGTAGCGTGGGTACAAAGCGGTTTTGCTTTGCAGCATGTTGCAGTTACAATAATGAATGCAATCTGAATCCAGAGTCAGGGCACAACCAGGAGGAGGAAGTCTCATTGTACTTCGCTCTGGAGTCATGAGTGACAGCCCTGTCAGACAGCTTCCCTCTTTGTCTCCTTGTGGTCTATGTACAGGCAAGAATTTGATTTAAAGATGTTATAATAAAAGTGTTCAAGTGGGGGAAGGGGAGAATGTAGTTATTATTTTATCAAAATCAGCTCTTTTCAGATGTTTCACATCACAAAATAGTTTTGGACGAAGGAGGCTGTTCAGCCCATTGGACCTTGCCCAGGTTATCAATCCTGTCACATTCCCATTACACATCTAGCTGCTTCTTAAATGAGTCCAGTGTCCCAGCTTCAACCAGCCTTCTTGGCAACGTATCCCACCTGCAGATCCCCCTTTTCTGCAATATTCATCACAGTTATGCATATGGCACCTAATGGATACACTAGTTTCCTGGACTGTGTTATTAAAGATAGCCTCTTCCACAGTGCCATTCTCCTGCGAGATTATTTATTAAAGATAGCCTCTTCCACAGTGCCATTCTCCTGCGAGATTATTTATTAAAGATAGCCTCTTCCACAGTGCCATTCTCCTGCGAGATTATTTATTAAAGATAGCCTCTTCCACAGTGCCATTCTCCTGCGAGATTATTTATTAAATCCGCACAACATTTTGAAATGGGTCAGACACTGCAGAACACCATTCAGTGATTGCTCCTTTACCTGTCCTAGCTACTGAATGATCCCAACTCATTTCCCTGCCTCGCAGATCAGTTTTGATGTAATTTGAGATCTCTATATGTCACCTCCAAGTTATCATTCGGAGTACTCACTCCCTCTCCCACTCAGCTAATCACAGGTCGTGAAATTATTATACAACCTTTGCTTAAGAATACTTACTTTTACAACTCAACAAGCACTAAATCCATGTTGATAAAAGCAATCAAGAAAAAGTTAAAGAACTTTACGCATTTATTTTAGAAATCTAACCATGGCATTCAGTTCTCTGATGATCTGATGAGTCCATGGGGGTGAAATAGGTCTATGCCAGTAGCGTGAAACAGGGTCATGGCGAATCAACAGCCCGTTTTACACCGCACCCCATTTTCATTTTCATTGAAGTCAATGTAAAAGTGGCTGCTGATTTGCTATGAGCCTGTTTCATGATACTGACTTAGACCAATTTCACCCCCCATGTATCTAATTCCCTCGTGATGCATCCAGTTCTCCTAGTGATTTAATGGGCTCATGTACAAAGGACATTTGAGTTAGTCAATGATTTGAATTAAGCAAAATAAATAACACAACAAAGTGTAAATTTAGTGGTAAAAACATTTGAATTAGCAAATAATTTGGAATAAGTAACTTTGAATTAACAAGAATGAAGCATTCTCATAGGTTTAAGCATCCAATTCTCGTGGTGGTCTGATGGATTGATGTATCTGATTCTCCTGGTGATCTGATGGATTGATGTATCTGATTCTCCTGGTAGTCTGATGGATTGATGTATCTGATTCTCCTGGTGGTCTGGTGGATTGATGTATCTGATTCTCCTGGTGGTCTGGTGGATTGATGTATCTGATTCTCCTGGTGGTCTGGTGGATTGATGTATCTGATTCTCCTGGTGGTCGGATGGATTGATGTATCTGATTCTCCTGGTAGTCTGATGGGTTGATGTATCTGATTCTCCTGGTGATCTGGTGGATTGATGTATCTGATTCTCCTGGTGGTCTGATGGATTGATGTACCTGATTCTCCTTGTGGTCTGATGGATTGATGTACCTGATTCTCCTGGTGGTCTGATGGATTGATGTATCTGATTCTCCTTGTGGTCTGATGGATTGATGTATCTGATTCTCCTGGTGGTCTGATGGATTGATGTACCTGATTCTCCTGGTGGTCTGATGGATTGATGTACCTGATTCTACTGGTGGTCTGATGGATTGATGTACCTGATTCTCCTTGTGGTCTGATGGATTGATGTACCTGATTCTCCTGGTAGTCTGATGGATTGATGTATCTGATTCTCCTGGTAGTCTGATGGATTGATGTATCTGATTCTCCTGGTAGTCTGGTGGATTGATGTACCTGATTCTCCTGGTGGTCTGATGGATTGATGTACCTGATTCTCCTGGTAGTCTGATGGATTGATGTATCTGATTCTCCTGGTAGTCTGATGGATTGATGTATCTGATTCTCCTGGTAGTCTGATGGGTTGATGTACCTGATTCTGCTGGTGGTCTGATGGGTTGATGTATCTGATTCTCCTGGTAGTCTGATGGGTTGATGTACCTGATTCTCCTGGTGGTCTGATGGATTGATGTATCTGATTCTCCTGGTGGTCTGATGGATTGATGTATCTGATTCTCCTGGTGGTCTGGTGGATTGATGTATCTGATTCTCCTGGTAGTCTGATGGATTGATGTATCTGATTCTCCTGGTGGTCTGATGGATTGATGTATCTGATTCTCCTGGTGGTCTGATGGATTGATGTATCTGATTCTCCTGGTGGTCTGATGGGTTGATGTATCTGATTCTCCTGGTGGTCTGATGGATTGATGTACCTGATTCTCCTGGTGGTCTGATGGATTGATGTACCTGATTCTCCTGGTAGTCTGATGGATTGATGTATCTGATTCTCCTGGTAGTCTGATGGGTTGATGTACCTGATTCTCCTGGTGGTCTGATGGATTGATGTATCTGATTCTCCTGGTAGTCTGATGGGTTGATGTACCTGATTCTCCTGGTGGTCTGATGGATTGATGTACCTGATTCTCCTGGTGGTCTGATGGATTGATGTACCTGATTCTCCTGGTGGTCTGATGGATTGATGTACCTGATTCTCCTTGTGGTCTGATGGATTGATGTACCTGATTCTCCTGGTAGTCTGATGGATTGATGTATCTGATTCTCCTGGTAGTCTGATGGATTGATGTATCTGATTCTCCTGGTAGTCTGGTGGATTGATGTACCTGATTCTCCTGGTGGTCTGATGGATTGATGTACCTGATTCTCCTGGTAGTCTGATGGATTGATGTATCTGATTCTCCTGGTAGTCTGATGGATTGATGTATCTGATTCTCCTGGTAGTCTGATGGGTTGATGTACCTGATTCTGCTGGTGGTCTGATGGGTTGATGTATCTGATTCTCCTGGTAGTCTGATGGGTTGATGTACCTGATTCTCCTGGTGGTCTGATGGATTGATGTATCTGATTCTCCTGGTGGTCTGATGGATTGATGTATCTGATTCTCCTGGTGGTCTGGTGGATTGATGTATCTGATTCTCCTGGTAGTCTGATGGATTGATGTATCTGATTCTCCTGGTGGTCTGATGGATTGATGTATCTGATTCTCCTGGTGGTCTGATGGATTGATGTATCTGATTCTCCTGGTGGTCTGATGGGTTGATGTATCTGATTCTCCTGGTGGTCTGATGGATTGATGTATCTGATTCTCCTGGTAGTCTGATGGATTGATGTATCTGATTCTCCTGGTGGTCTGATGGATTGATGTACCTGATTCTCCTGGTGGTCTGATGGATTGATGTACCTGATTCTCCTGGTAGTCTGATGGATTGATGTATCTGATTCTCCTGGTAGTCTGATGGGTTGATGTACCTGATTCTCCTGGTGGTCTGATGGATTGATGTATCTGATTCTCCTGGTAGTCTGATGGGTTGATGTACCTGATTCTCCTGGTGGTCTGATGGGTTGATGTACCTGATTCTGCTGGTGGTCTGATGGATTGATGTATCTGATTCTCCTTGTGGTCTGATGGATTGATGTATCTGATTCTCCTGGTGGTCTGGTGGATTGATGTATCTGATTCTCCTGGTAGTCTGATGGATTAATGTACCTGATTCTCCTGGTGGTCTGATGGATTGATGTATCTGATTCTCCTTGTGGTCTGATGGATTGATGTATCTGATTCTCCTGGTGGTCTGATGGGTTGATGTATCTGATTCTCCTGGTGGTCTGATGGGTTGATGTATCTGATTCTCCTGGTGGTCTGGTGGATTGATGTATCTGATTCTCCTGGTGGTCTGGTGGATTGATGTATCTGATTCTCCTGGTGGTCTGGTGGATTGATGTATCTGATTCTCCTGGTGGTCTGGTGGATTGATGTATCTGATTCTCCTGGTGGTCTGGTGGATTGATGTATCTGATTCTCCTGGTGGTCTGATGGGTTGATGTATCTGATTCTCCTGGTGGTCTGATGGGTTGATGTACCTGATTCTCCTTGTGGCCTGATGGATTGATGTATCTGATTCTCCTGGTGGTCTGATGGGTTGATGTACCTGATTCTCCTGGTGGTCTGATGGGTTGATGTATCTGATTCTCCTGGTGGTCTGATGGGTTGATGTTTCTGATTCTCCTGGTGGTCTGGTGGATTGATGTATCTGATTCTCCTGGTGGTCTGATGGATTGATGTACCTGATTCTCCTGGTGATCTGATGACTCTGTGGTCCTGAAATTATTGGGTTTGGGCAGGGCAGGAAATAAGATTTGGGGTGAACACAGTTCCACTGGAATTCCACCCTGACCAATGGGCCTCTTTAAATTGTGGTGGGAAATGGATGTCTTGGGAGTTCCTGGGAACTTCCTGGAAATTCCACCCTAATGAGGTATCAGGGTAACTAATGCCAGTTGAGAACTGGTGTGAGTTCCCCTGAGGGCCTTCTGAATGCCCCAAACCTTAACTCGGGAAATGTAATGAATCCTACATCCAACCAGCGGTTCAGAGCTGAAGCCACTGAAGTTCCCACCCAGGTCATCCAAATGACCCCGTCCCCACAATTTGACATGACAGAGTGGCCTCCATGGAATTTCAAGCCTTATGTGTAGTTCAGAATTTGTGTTTCACAGAAGGCTCAACGTCTAAGTTCACTCAAGAAAACCAGACATCTTCAAGGTTGAGCCAAGCACAGGGCACCTGACTCAGGTTGGCAAGTTAGTAGTCACCTTTTATGGAAATATTGAACTGCGACGCAGGAATACGTTATTGGTTCAACTCATATCATTTAAATTACTGAAACACAAGCCAGGCACTTTAGGATCTTTAGGGAATTTAAACTAAACTTGACATAGAGACCTGCAGACAGCTCAATAAAATAAAATGCCACCGTGGTGTATGGCAGCAGTTTGATACGGATGGGAGTAATACACAGAGAAAGACCGAAACAAACAGAAATACCGAGAGGGGGAAGTTAGCTTAGGGCAAAAGCTATGACTGAATGAAATTATTCAGCGACGCCTTCTGCCCTGCTCCTTACTGTCGTTACATCGATGCATTTTTATATTTATTGATCTTTTCCATCAAAATCTTTGATTAATTCCCATCAGTGGTCCTTTTCACTTGTTAACATTGCCTAAATTGCAGAACAACGAAGGCGTCTAAAGCTGAGTGAAACACTGCGTATATTAAAATGATTAATGGTGAAGGTCTTGCATATTGAATAAATAGCTGGGTCATAGGTGCCAGCAACATCTAGCATATTTGTACACATAAAGACGAAAGCTGTTGTGATAATTTCTGAGTTCTTCATTTAATTTCTCCTGAGGAGACCAATACAAAGCAAAGGCTATGTAGCCACTGTGTACAAAAGGCACCCACACATTTCTAAAAATAAGATTCTCAGCCTCCCTGTTCTTTTTCGTTGTGGAAAAGAATTCCTATCTGTTGCTAGAAACCTTACACTTATGCCTTTGGATTCTGATTATGAACAGTGTGTATGATCACCTCCTCAAATGAATGAGTCACCTTACTAAATTTTAAACATAGGAAAATACAGGCCCAAAGAATACTCTGCAGCCCATCTGGCCAATCCCAAAAACTAACATCTCTTAATCATCCACTCACCAAATATCTTTTCCAAATTGCTCTTAAATTTTTCCACACTATCTGCCTCTGCCACCTCCCTAAACAGTCCATTCCACTCATTCACCATCCGCTTCAAAAGGTAATTAAAACTAAACCACCCGGGCACTTTCCCTCTACTAAATTTGAGCCCCTGTTCCTTGGCTCTAGAGTATGTGACAATCTCAAACAGATTATCAGGGTTCCATTTTTCTATTTCCTTAAGAATCTCAAATAATATCTGTCCTGAGCCTTCTCTTCTCCAGAGAAAACAATTCCAGGCTCTTCAACCTCTCCTCGTGGCTCAGATGCCTCAAGCGAGGTATCAATTTAGTTGCCTTTATCAGCATTGCCTCCAGTGCCTGGATATCCTTGCCACAGTGTGGCAGTCAGAATTGTAAGCTAATGAATTGGTTATTATTTACAGTCTATTGGGAAATAACATAAAAACTAACTTATTAATATCTTAACCACTTATCTCTTCCGAGCCTTTTTTTAACTTGCTTTAAAACACAACACTTAAAGTAACCCGACCTGAGCCCATTACTTCTATCTTTACTTTTTTTTTGGCTCCTCTAAGGTCATTCTCTCCAGTCTCTTCACCTTCCTGTCGGCCAGTCATGCCGTCTTCAATTTCTCCCCTCTCGGGTTCTTTGTCCCTCCAATCCATACCTCAATCCATTACTACTCTTCAGCCTTCCTAAACTCCTGTTGCCGTCCCAGGCTTGATCCCTTCAGTAAGCTTACAGCTACACCCTGCGCCTCTCTTGGCATACTCTGAGGGCCCATCTAGGCACTTATCGCTGCATCTTTACGATCAGCAATGCCAACTGCTCCCTCATCCTCTCTCACCAACCTTTCTGCCCATCTCCCATTGGGGGCTAACCTTTCTAACCTCCTTTCTGTCTTGCTCACCACACCCAGTACTATCCCCTTAGACTCTGTCAGCAGATTAACAAACACTGCCTCTCTGCATTTCTCTCCAAAAAGTCTGTTTGCTTATGAAGGAAGCTCTTGGCGTCCATGACCTTATTGTGGATGATCGCATTGACATCCTGGTTTTGACTGATATTTGGCTCATATTTGACTGATATTTGGTGACATCTTGACCCTTGTTGAAACCTCTTCGCCTAGCTATATTTTCCATCACCTGCCTCACCCAAACCACTATGGTGGTAGTGTGGCCTTTATCACCAAATCACGCCCTGGTCTCTCCCCCTACTTCTCTGGTCTCTTCTCTTTCTTTGCAAATCTCACCTTGTTCCACCTCTCTCGCTTCTCCTCATTGTCTACTGCCTCCCCAAATCCCACCCTGTGTTTCTCACTGATATCCTTCCTCAGCCTCTGCACTGAGCATCTCCTTATCCTCAGAGATTTCAATCTCCATCTCAGCTCCCTTTGCCCCCTCCCCTCTGATTTTACTTCTCCCTCCTGTCCTCCCTAAATCTCTCCCTCTATTTACGTCATACCTATATTCACAACTACCCTCTCCACCTTGCCATCTCCCGTGACCTCTCAACCCCCATAGTCTCCATCACAGAAAAGGCCACGTTATGATACTTTATGGGAAAAGGATGTTTTTGTACATTAAGGGCACCACATTCATGCAAGTTGTTGCTGTTGTTGCTGTTTTTATGACTTTGTAAAAAACTCTTTCTGTGGAAAAATGATCAACAAAATAATGCTAAAATGTGACAACATGTAAAAGGATGAGTATCAATCCTAAGACATGCATCCGTCCATTATGCAAATAATTGTATTCAATATAATTAGGTTTATATTAAAAAATTGTTCAGCAAAATCAATACTTTTATCATTGAGAATTTATTTTTAATAAAAATTTAAAATTTATATAACTGGGTTATATAGTCAAGAATTTATTTTTTAAATGGGAGGTATTGTGTACATAGACGACAGTAAACCCTTACTGATCAAAATTAGAAATATTTAGTTCCTGGATGTGGCAGGAAATGTCTGATCATGAGATATAATTATCGGTTCTTCTGTGGCAAGTTCCAGCCTTAACGGTTAGGAGTGCAGTTTTTCACTGATTCCTACTGCTTGTGAATCTTGACCAATTGTGCACCAGTTAGGGCAGGACTCCTAAAAGATTGGCTATATTAGTTGTCAATCATGGAGCCACCTAGTGCCCTAACCCAATAATATCAAACCATTCTTGAAAGTACAGTGGACAATTCTGAGGTGAGCAAGTAATGTCACTGAGGTATAGTTGACATTTATATTAGTTTTTCTCAGTAGCATCTTTTAAGACTGCTTAATTGCTGACGATGTTACTTAAAAGATATAATTTCAAATTGCAGTGAAGTTGTGATATATGCAATAGCTCTGGATGGGAAACAAATGTTGCATCTAACTCATTTGCATGAAAGGACTGACTAGTTCAATACTGACCAAGTAGAAAGCAAACTTGATGCTTGGTAACAGTATATATACTTCGAGTAGGATATTACCAGGGATTTGCTCATTTGTAAACATAACCATGTGGTTAATGGTATTATCCCTGCTTTGTATGTTTAAAAATGTTTAATCCGCTGCAAAATGGAGCATAATTATATTATGAGGCTGATATAATCAAATAGAGTTGTGTCAAATTTGTATTAAAAGGATCCAGCGCTATTTTTGTTGAATCTCAAACAAATGCACGTCTTCCAAAGGACGAGGAAGCCTTTGTTCATCAGAGGATTTTTTTCCTATTCATCATCAAGTGATGTTCCACTAAAAACCTTTAGTTGCAGTTCTCTCTCGCTAGGAGGTAGAAAAGAATAAGCCGGAAATGTCAACAATTAACACTTCAAGGCTAAAAAAATCATACAATTTGCAATAGGGTAGCATCCTTTTCAAGTATAAACCATTCCTATACCACTAAAACAAATGATTGAAATTACACTGGGGTAATTTTGACTTTATGCGATGCTGTGAAATGGGTGATAGTGAGTCGGCAGCTCGGTTTACATCTCTCCCGATTTTCCTTTCCGTTGACTTCAGTAGAAATAAAAATGGGGAGAGATGTAAAACAGGCAGCCAATTTGTTATCAGCCATTTTACATTATCGCACAAAGTTCAAATCTACCCCACTATGTCATGTTCGAACAAATGCACTCATGCATTTCTGTGAAATTCTTTTCTTCAATTTTTTAACGAAGGTGTTAACCCATTTATTTAAACAGGAACCTTTCTATTACTGATCTCTCACATTGCAATTTCAACCCCCAGAAGTCTTACAAACAGATATCACCCATCAAAACTACCCTGTTGTGTAAATAGGAGCTCAATGCTCATGGAACAAGAAATGTAACTATAGTCTTAACCATTACCCTGTTTAATTAACATTCACTCTATACTAATAGCACAACTGAAATCAATGCATTAACCCTCACTTTGCTGAATAAATGAGTACTGTGGCTGGTTAACAAATGTAAATAGTGCTTGGCCTTATTGTGCCAGATATACAGAAACTCCATCAGCTCAACATTACAAATATCCTGATTAATGATTTAACCCTTGCCTTGTTGAAGAAATGAGTGTTTCAAAAAGCTATGACCAGTGCTCTGACCAGCACAGTGGGCCCAGCTGAATAAATGTAAAAATCCATGCTGTTTACATTGAACGGGTTGCATTTCCACTTTTGTTACACTGGTAAACTAGCGTAACCTGGGAAGATAGGGTATGAAAATCAGATGGGGAGTCGTTCCATCAGCTCCCTGCCACCCAATGCCACTTCTAAGTGACATTTGGTATATAATACGTCCAGCTAAATATGGGCGGGTGTATTATGATAGAATGCAAATAACAGAATGAGGTCATACAATTTCCCATCATCTCTGCCCTAGCAACGCTGGACACCAGAAATGCTGGTGTGTTCCTTGCATTCAGTGTTGTTATGGGCCATGGAGTTGTGGGGTGGGAGGCATGAAAAGCAAGTGGAGCAGTTTATTACAACATGAATAGTATTAGTCAGTATATCTGTAGGATCTATGTGATCGTAGCTATTAGGTCATGTGTAGAAACTGCCATTCCTTGATATTAACTTATGTAATGTAGCACCTGTGATCTTTTGGAATTGGTTAGCGCAGGTGTTTATAGAGAGTGATACACCAATCCTGGTCAGAATGTGCAAGGAGAATTTCAGACTTTGGCATTTGAAGCCTGTTAATAAGTTATGGTTCCATTTACATATCTCGAAAATGCATCGTATTTATATTCACTGTTTTATTAGGATGATGTTGTAGGTCAATGGTAGAATGTTCTGGTATAAATGAAGAACCCTTGTTGTTCTGGTTATGCACTGAGGATTTCTCTAACATATACAGTACTTAAAACATACGGTGACATTTTAAACAAACGTCATTCATTGTGTTGCAAAGAGAATTTGTCATCCAGCCTCCAGCACACTCATAATGTCACTCTATTAAAATGCACAAAACCATCTGTGTATCATCCCACTGCACTGACATGAAGAACTCTCGACATGCACTATGCCACATGTTCATGTTTTTTTCTTCAGTTTAATGATTTGCTGGTCGAAAATGGCAGAATCTTCAAATGACTTTTCAACAGCCAGAGTGTCAAAGAAATGAGAGGAGCCACGAAGACTGTTCAAATAATTTTATTCAGAAACATTTCCTGCACTCAGTTTCCTTGGCAAATACCAGTGAATTTATTTGTAAGTAACTTTGTTGAGTTTATGTTCCCTCTCAAATGACTAACTCTGTCAACAGCAGCAAGGAATAAGCAGCAGGTCTGGTAAAGAAGGCTCGATGCTGTCCACCAGGTCAACACCCACAGCTTCTCCTTCAGCTTAGATCAGATGACCCCCCCCCCCCAACCCCTTCAAAACCATTATTGCAGAAGTATATCAAAATTAAATAGATAAGAAGAGTGACTATTGAGAGGGTCCTTGAACTATTGCAAGAAAAGAGAGCAATGATGATTATGGTGAGAAAGATGGCAAATGGTGGGCACATTACTCTGGACTCGCAAAGAAAATTGTTTGGGTTATTACTGTCTGGAAAAGCTGATAGTAATAGATCAAGAGGCAAGCAAAGAACAAAGTGGCTAGATGACCTGATGGAATGGGGAGGTGTAACTTCAGGCGATGATGCAATCCAGCTTTTAAGAAGCCAGAGGATATGGAGTGCATGGGGGTCATTTTCATCTTCACCACTTGGACTGATAGAAATCAAATGGAAATGAAAATTGTGAGGTTTCTATAATTAACCCCACTAGTTACCAACCTCCAGGAGGGAGCCTTTGGCTTAATGGTTGCATTCCTGCCTGAGTCAAAAGGTGCAGGGTTCAAATCTCATTCCAGATAGTCCCGGCGAGTGGAGACCAGAGCTCCGGCTCTGAATTCCTGGTTGACGTTCAGCAGGATGCTCATGTCTGGTGGGTGTGGGTGCCCCCCCCCACCATCATAGTATGGGCTGTGGGAGCCCATAAAACACGCCTGCTGTAAAGGGCTAACCATCCTATCAGTTGGTATAAAGATGATTACAGCCATGGAAGGAGCCTGTTAATCAGCCTGCAAACTTTCCACTACTTCACACTATTCTCCAAGTGAAGATACAACAATAACCAACCTCCAGAATGGAGAAGTCACAGAGAGAAAAAGTCAATTTATATTAAATAAATTAAGAAAACTGGTTTCAAGATCTGCTATTGTTAGGGTGGCTACCCAATCTCTATTTTTTGCTTTTTGGCATTAACAGTGGATATAGGCTTGTGCAGATACTGTACAAAGCAGAGTTTTTTCTGTTCTTCTGCAAGAATGTGTTAATCCTGCCTAAGTTGTTGATGAAGTGATTATCCATTAACCTCTAGGACCTGAGCAGACAGGTGGCCTTCACTGTCTGTTAACTGCCCTAGGAATTCAGACACACTGGCATCAATTAGTCAGTCTCAGTATAATTGTAAGGAAAGGCAGTTTTAATTCAATAATTTAGTGGTAAATAGTTCCCAGCGTGGTCCTGAGCCATAGATGCGGTAATTTTCAATGAATCTCGACACTCACCTGACGAAGGAGAAAGCCTCCGAAAGCTTGTGACTATCAAATAAAACTGTTGGACTATAACCTGGTGTTGTAAGATTCCTTACATCTGAGCCATAGAGACCAGGAAGGTCCCAGCTTTGATCCCTGGTCTGTACTGAGTTGGTGAACCTCAACTGGGTATAATAGAATTGGTCTCTGTGTCCTTATGCTAGGGAGGGGAAAATTAGCTAAGGGTCACACTCCTTACTGGGAAATACGTATCAAGGAGAACAGGCCACACTGTGATGCTTTCCACGGAGCGAGTGTTAAGAACAAGTCCTGTGCGTGACCAGTAAAGCAGCTGGGACCAAAGAGAATTGTGCCACACAGGCTCCTTCAGCCTCCTTAGAGGATACTCTGATGTCTGTAGTCCAGATGAAACTTTTAGATGAGAATAGTATTGACATTCTGTAGGTCTAGTGGTATTTTGTACTTGATCCACATGGTTGATGTTGCAGAGAGACATTCAAATTTTGTGTGGTGAGCTATTGCTGGCAATGTGAAAGTCAGATTTTGATAGTTACCATAGTTACATACATGGAGCCTCCTGCAAAAGGCTGAATGAATAGTAGCAATTTGAAAATTATCTTTTGAAATTATACGACACAGCAATTTTAAGTGATAAAAGTGACTCACTCCAGTCCAATTTGCCCCACATCTCACAGGGGCATCACTGGAGTTTCTCAGATACCCCTCCAGAGCAATGAGTATTCACACTCAGACATATAAAAAAACACTAACCCGCCCCATGGTTCTGTGCATAAATGCACTGCCTGATGTGATATAGGGCCAAATCTTGCTGGAGGGGGTCATCTTGCGGCGTACACCGATAGTTCGACTTTTTCCTGCACCAGTCAGCTCGACAAATGTTTGTGCCGTAACTACCTGGAAGTGTGAGCTGATAACAGCACGGCGAGGACAATGGGCATCTGGGACCTTGCTGAACAGCGGGACCGACAGTCTATCTCTTTAACCAATGCGATTTAAGGATTGAGAGAGAAACAGAGGAACGATGGAGAAGGAGGGTGAATTAGAGTCAAATCAGGTACAGAAAGAGAAATAAAGAGAGGGAAAGAAAGATTGGATTGAGAGTGAGGAAAAAAAGACAGAAAGGAAAAGTAAGAAAAAAAAAATTAAATTTGAAATTTTTAAAATCTCTTAAAGAATTTACTACATGCTGAACTGACGCTGTATAGTTCAAATTGTTTTCTTTCTGGGCCAAAGAGATTGGTTGGTATTGCATTAACAATTATCACATCATTAAAAGGGTACTTATGCTATTAATGACCAACCTTAACTCCTTAACATTCTGCGGTGAATTTAATGGGCAATTAATGTGCAAATCCAGCAAGTTCTTAAAAATAATGGGACGACTAAGGTCGAGATGCTGTTTGTACGAAGTAAACAGCAGAGCGGCGTAAATTGACGTGCAAGCTCTGGAGAGTCCCATCTCACGGGCTATCTCTCAATCCTCTGAACTTGCTGGCGTATTTGAGCATTAATAACGGCGTGCGTCTTTAACACACCGTTATTTTTCCAGCAAGATTTGGTCCATTATAATGTAAGAAAGTGCTGCTGCACTTTGATTGGCACCCCATCCACCACCCTAAACATTCACTCCCTTCACCACCGGCGCACTGTGGCTGCAGTGTGTACCATCCACAGGATGCACTGCAGCAACTCGCCAAGGCTTCTTCGACAGCACCTCCCAAACCCGCGACCTCTACCACCTAGAAGGACAAGGGCAGCAGGCGCATGGGAACAACACCACCTGCACGTTCCCCTCCAAGTCACACACCATCCCGACTTGGAAATATATCGCCGTTCCTTCATTGTCGCTGGGTCAAAATCCTGGAACTCCCTTCCTAACAGCACTGTGGGAGAACCGTCACCACACGGACTGCAGCGGTTCAAGAAGGCGGCTCACCACCACCTTCTCGAGGGCAATTAGGGATGGGCAATAAATGCCGGCCTTGCCAGCGACGCCCACATCCCGTGAACGAATAAAAAAAAACTCTGCCATTTAACTCTGTGCTTTAATTTCTGGGGTTTTTTTGCTAATTCCGCCCCCTCTCCCCCCTGTTATTGAAGGATTAGCTGAGAGCCACTAACTTAATATAGACCAGGACTTGAAGCTGGAACCTCATGCTCTGTTTGTCTTTGTCTCAACCTTATTTTTTGAAAAACACAATTTAGTTGTACAAACATATTTGTTTGGAAGAAGTGATTGGAGGGGAATGTGTACAAATCTTTGGAGAGTCAGAGAGTTAAGAGAGTATACAGCTTGAAATATTCTCTGGGAGATAATTCTGAAATTTGACTCCATACTTAATACTGTGTTGACATTTAGGCACTTCTCAAGCAGGTGCTGAATCAGGGCATGAGTGCGTCATGAGTACACTTCCTTCACTCTTAGTGCTTTCCCGTTTATATGAGGCTGCTTGACCCAGCTTCTTCTTTTTGTCGCACTCTGCCTCACAGAAAAGGAAGTATGTGATCAGTTGATTCTGATGAGCTATTTGTTCCTATGAGACACCCTTATGAGGCTCGGCAATTTGATTGTCCCTCGATCTAACCCCCGCTGTTCGTTATGTTATCCAAAGGTCTGACGGTCAAGGTGTCCGAAATGTCTCCCTTCCTCCGTATTGGTTTCTCCAACTTTGACGGCGGTCCCTGCCAGCAGGCACAAGAACTTCAGAACCCTTACTGTGCTGTGATTGTAAAGGAGGCTGTGGAAACAGGTAAAGCATTTAACTTGTCAAATCTTCCACTAATATTTTACTTACACTCTTTGAAACAAAACATTATAATTACATTAGAATCAAACAGCGGTGTGTACTACAGATAATGTAATACTCCTCAAATATCTTAATTTGTTACAGCAGGCAAATAGTGTAGATAGCGATGTTTTACAATTTTGCTTCTTTGACATGCTTTCATCTCAGGTTAATTTGACTCGAGCTGCTGTTTATCATAGGGTTTTGTACAGCGCTGTTTATAATATTTAAGGAAGCTAATATTCTACAGGTGCCTCTTTCAGACTGGTACCTGCTTAAAGCAATGCAGAACCAGCAGACCTGAGCTGTCCTCTCCTGGTCAGGGGAAAGGGAGGTCTATGCGTGTGTGTTTCCTGTACATGCACAAAGCTCCACTCACCGGCATCCAAATGGAAGTCAATTTTTAATGCAGCAACTGGCAGTATTTTTAAACTTGGCTTCCCGATGGTGGTAGTTATACTGAAGCCTGTGAGAAACTGAAAAGGCTGTGAGATTAGCTGCAGAAAATGGTTTAACGCTGCCTGCTTAAAGTCGATTTGTGGATTTGACCTCAGTTTCACCGCACAAATTGTATCAATTGAAAAATTGAATCGCTTTACAATAACACAAGTTAAACATTATATAAATGGCCTGTAACAGAGCCACATATTACAGAAGGTGCAACAAAGATCGATGGCCGAGATAACTTTGGGGTGAAAATCACACTGTGCATATTAACACGTTCCTATAAAATTCCTTTCTCTGCTATTTTAACAAAGGCCTTGATCTACTTATCTTAAATGAGTTAATGCCTTCATTAAATTAATAGACTGAAGAATTTTGTACGGATGCATTTGTTATTAGTGTCACACAGCACAATTTGAACATGTTAATGTTGACTTGCAGCAAATGAATGCTGTCACTTTTTCACTCTCTTTTAAACTGAGGTAATGCTCACTGCCTCAACCAGTTTACATGGGATTTTTTTATTAAGCAAGCAACCAAGAAGTACTCTGTTTTTTTTTGAGGATTAAGCAAAGAGTAGCAGATGGGGGTTCAGATGACATCATATACTGGCGGAGCCCCAATTCTAGATTACCACTGTTTGAACTCACTCCCGAGTTATCTTTATTTATAACATATTATGTAAGGGCGATGCCACGATCCCAAACCATTAGTAGGGAGCCACGTTCACAGGGATCGCAGCTTGGACAAGCAAGGTTACAGTGTTATCAGCTATCTCCATACATGTGGATTCCACCCGGGAGCACAGAACCACTCCTTACGTTACAAAGGTTTAAAAATGTACAAAGTGTTTGTTTTCACAGATGTTCTAGCAGAGACTTAATAATCAGAGTTAGCTGAATAGTTTTGCCCAGAGTGGTTTTATTCAGCATTTAAATTGGTTGTGTGCTGACATTGGCTGTCACTGCAATTACTGAGACCACAGTGTGCATCATGACATTGGTTCATCATAATGCTCATACTGAAAAACAGATTGTAACAGTGTAAGTGTTCAGTATTCACAACATTCATAATGGGGGCGTGATTTTAACTCCCAAGATCGGGTGGGTTGGGGGCGGGTGGGAGTTGAAAATAGTTGTTTTTTCGTGCCGCAACCGCAAAATGTTCGGACTTTGCGTTCCCAGTGTGAAGCCTGTACTTTTCCTCGCCGATGTTAAACCCGGAAATAAAGCCGGGTTGCGGTCGCGACCCAAAAAACAACTATTTTCAACTCCCATCCGCCTCCAACCCACCCGTTCTTGGGGTTTAAAATCACCCTCAATATGTTGGTTGATTTCCTGTGGCATTGCTCACAGACAAGAATCTTTTAAAAAGTATCCTTCTTTGTCCGTAACTATCCCTCTGCTGTGTCCTGCTCTCCAATTATTTCTGACTCCCTCTTTCTATATCTTTCACCCTCTCTACCCTCTCTATATGCCCTCCCACACGCACTTTATTTCAGGGAGGTGATGGTGAGGGGAACGTTTCTTCTGGTCGCTATGTGTTAGTGACATCAAAAATAGAGCAGAGAGTTTCCTCTGATCGCTATTTCTAGCAAAAGCAGAAACTGATTCTTATAGAACACTTGCATGATTTTGCCAAAAAGAGCAAACATAGAAAATCTTTCTGTGTATACAATGTCACTAACACATTGTGACCAGAAGAAAGCTTTGCCTCTAGTTATCTGTGTATATCTCTGTTTGTCTCTGACTTTTTTTTTCATCCATTGTCTCTCTCTTTCTCAGAAAATCAGGCAACCATTCACCTTTAACTGAAGCAATGTGGTCTTGCTGTGATCTAGTTAGAGTTTTTGGACAAATATCAAGACCTATCTACAAATGTGACTTAACCTGATCTCATTCCTGGATATTTTCTCTACCAGTCATGATACCAACTGAATCATTGGGGAAGCTCGTACTTTTCTTTTAATTTTAATATTTACTTTTCAGTAGCAAAGAAATGTCCAGAGGCAAGGGTTAAAGATCCTTGCTCTCTTGTGTCGCCAAACTAGAACGGTCATCTGAACTACTGCCATCTCTTCCTCATCCCATGTCACCTGGCCGTTCTCTAGACATTAATTCAAATATTATTTTGAGGTGTTCCTTCCATTTGCCATTTTATATCAAAATACTCATACTAATTCAAATGACGACAACCATTAAACAGCTTCCTCTTCCTCTCATTGAATTCCCTCCCAGTTTATTACTGTGTAGGACACCACACACCAAGTGCTGCTGCCTACATTACAACAGTGACTACATTTCAAAAGTACACTCCAGTGCAGTACTGAGGGGAGTTCTCCTGGTGACCTGGCCAATATTTTCCCTCAACCATCAATAAAAACAGATTATCTGGTCATTATCACATTGCTGTTTGTGGGACCATGCTGTGTGCAAATTGATTGTTGCATTTCCTACATTACAATCGTGACTACACTTCAAAACTATTTGAATGGCTGTAAAGCACTTTGAGACGTCCTGAGGTCATGAAAGACGCTGTAGAAATCAAAGTCATTTTTTTTCCTTTCTTCCTTCCTTTCCTTTCTTTTCTTTCCCATGATGAAGATGCTAATTGGACAGTGAGAGAGGGCTAATTCCTGAGAAACTATATCCAATGATGCTGCTTTGAGGATCTAGAAATTGACTGGAAACCAGCATTTTCCTAGTTTCAGCAAGATTCAGCATTTATACTGACATGCATGTCATTTGTATTGGTGCTCCATTATTCAAGAAGGGGAGTAGGGAAAAACCGGGGAACTACAGGCCAGTGAGCCTAACATCAGTGGTAGGAAAATTATTGGAAAAAATTCTGAAGGACAAAATTAGTCTCCACTTGGAGAAGCAAGGATTAATCAGGGATAGTCAACATGGCTTTGTCAAGGGAAGATCATGTCTGACTAATTTGATTGAATTTTTTGAGGGGGTGACTAGGCGTGTGGATGAGGGTAACGCAGTGGATGTGGTATACATGGATTTCAGTAAGGCCTTCGATAAAGTCCCCCACAGGAGACTGGTCAAGAAGGTACGAGCCCATGGAATCCAGGGTGCCTTGGCACTTTGGATACAAAACTGGCTTAGTGGCAGAAGGCAGAGGGTGATGGTCGAAGGTTGTTTTTGTGACTGGAAGCCTGTGGCCAGTGGGGTACCACAGGGATCGGTGCTGGGTCCCTTGCTGTTTGTGGTCTACATTAATGACTTGGATATGAATGTAAAAGGTATGATCAGTAAGTTCGCTGATGATACAAAGATTGGTAGGGTGGTAAATAGTGAGGAGGATAGCCTCAGTCTGCAGGACGATATAGATGGGTTGGTCAGATGGGCGGATCAGTGGCAAATGGAATTTAACCTGGAAAAGTGCGAGGTGATGCACTTTGGAGGGACTAACAAGGCAAGGGAATACACAATGAATGGGAGGACCCTAGGCAAGACAGAGGGTCAGAGGGATCTTGGTGTGCAAGTTCACAGATCCCTGAAGGCGGCAGAACAGGTAGATAAGGTGGTAAAGAAGGCATATGGGATACTTGCCTTTATTAGCCGAGGCATAGAATATAAGAGCAAGGAGGTTATGATGGAGCTGTATAAAACACTGGTTAGGCCACAGCTGGAGTATTGTGTGCAGTTCTGGTCGCCACACTACAGGAAGGATGTGATCGCTTTGGAGAGGGTGCAGAGGAGATTCACCAGGATGTTACCAGGGCTGGAGCGCTTCAGCTATGAAGAGAGACTGGGAAGATTGGGTTTGTTTTCCTTGGAGCAGAGGAGGCTGAGGGGGGACATGATTGAGGTGTACAAAATTATGAGGGGCACAGATAGGATGGATACTAAGGAGCTTTTTCCCTTCGTTGAGGGTTCTATAACAAGGGGACATAGATTCAAGGTAAAAGGCGGGAGGTTTAGAGGGGATTTGAGAAAGAACTTTTTCACCCAGAGGGTGGTTGGAGTCTGGAACTCGCTGCCTGAGAGGGTTGTGGAGGCAGGAACCCTCACAACATTCAAGAAGCATTTGGATGAGCACTTGAAATGCCATAGCATACAAGGCTACGGACCAAATGCTGGAATATGGGATTAGAGTAGACAGGGCTGATGGCCGGCGCGGACGCGATGGGCCGAAGGGCCTCTATCCGTGCTGTATGACTCTATGACTCTAAGATTGCAAGTAACATTTTGAGGCAACAAAGTGCTAATCTCAAGTCTAGTATGTCTCTTGTAGATGTACATAGGCTACATTTTAAAACAACTGCTTGTTAAACCAGGTCGATTGATCAAGATATTCAAAGTAATGTGTCACGTAGGACATAAGGCACCTGTTAGTATCCATGATTAGCCATGTGGTGAGTTCCTAGACTTAGTTGCACCACCGGGAAGAAACACTATGAAAAGCGTACTTATCCCACAGAGGAAAGCAAGATTAAGCAAGGTTAGGCCAATCCTGGCCTCTCTATAATCTTCTAGCACTGCCACTGGGCTCAGACTAGGCTTTGTGCGCGCCATCTTGGTTTTGAAGGATGCGTGAAGCAGATCAGGGACAGATGTGAAAAAAATCATCTGATTTTATTTTAAGGGCTTGGGCCTATGTCATACCACCATTCTGATTCCGTTGAAATTCTTTGTTTAAAACACATGCAGCATGCGATTTTACACCATAACCTTGGTGAAATAAACTGGATAGCCCAGTGGTGAAGGATAGAGTACTAGAGCCTGGTCATCAGTTACATCCAAGCCTTTATTCACAGAGATCAACATTACCCACTCCACACCCTAAATGGGCTCGCCTATAAATGGATACGAGAGTCCCCAATTGATCCGCACCACCTGAATACAATTAACACTAATTGATATAAATCATAGGGGTACAATTAACACCTGGGGGGAATTTTAACCCCAACGGACGGGTGGGCTGGGGCCAGGTGGGAGGTTAAAATTACAGCTTTTTAGATTGTGACCGCAACCTGGCTCCAACGCACCCACTTGGGTTTAACATGGACGCGTTTGGATGCATGCGAGAATCGCACCGGCTGAGATCATGGGCCCGATTTTACCAGGGGTGCGGGTTCTCGGCGGGTAGGCGGGTGAAATTAGTGGGTTGCCCGCGCGATCGTAGCAGGCAACACACTAATTGGATCCACTTACCTGCTCCTCCGGGTTCCCCGCTGCTGATCTGTGCGTCGGGCGGGCTGCGCATGCGCAGTAAGATCTGTCAGCTGGAGGCGCTCTATTTAAAGGGGCAGTCCTCCACTGACAGATGCTGCCACAAACAGCAAAAATTACAGCATGGAGCAGCCCAGGGGGAAGGCTGCTCCCAGTTTAATGATGCCTCACCCCAGGTATCATTAGATGGGGTGAGGAGGAGGGGGAGGACAGAGATCTTCCCCCCGACGGGCGGGATGAAGCGGCCTGCCTCTGCCACCAAGAAGGCCTGGCTCGAGGTGGCAGAGGGGGTCACCTGCGCCACCAACATATCGCCCACCTGCATACAGTGCAGGAGGTGCTCCAATGACCTCAGTAGGTCAGCCACAGTGAGAACACGTAGTCTTTCCCCTACACTCCGTCTGCCACAACACTGCCCCCACTCCACACCTCCTTCGGCACCGCCAACACTACTCTGTCACATGACCCCTCATACCCACTCAAACCTCATCCTCATCTTACCTCCACCTACTCACCTCGCGAGTACTCACCCCGCCACTACCACGCAACCCAATCCTCATACAATCTCATGGCTCTATCCCATACTCACCCTCTCATGCATCTCTCACGGCCAGCCTCACTCAACCTGCCACCACCTGTGCTGCAGCCACAGGGCATGCATCACATATGTGCAGTAGGCAGCGTAAGGCAAACGTGTCGTGAGCATGAAGGGGATGCACAAGGGTGTTTGAGGGTTTGTCATGGTTCTTACTTCTATTGAATTAAAGAACAACTCACATCACACATTATATTGGCACCACTACTGCCATGTCTTCGCGAAACCTGTCCAGTTTGTGCAATAATGCCCGCTCCTGGGTATCCCTATGAGGACCCACCACTGATGCCACCCAGTGTGTCACTGCAGAGTGGGTGTAGGTGTATTTGCAGTGCTCTTCTGCGCAGACGACTGAGAGACATCGGGGATGTCCCCGGTTGCACCCTGGAAGGCTGTGGAGCAGAAGTTCGGGAGGGCAGTGGTGACTTTGACACCGACAGGTAGGAAGATGGTGCACGGGCCAGCCAGGAGCAGCTCGGCATGAAAGAGGCTGCAGATGTCCACGGCTACATGTCGACTGACTCTGAGCCTCCGTGTGCACTGCTGCTCAGAGAGGTCCAGGAGGCTGAGCCTCGGTCTGTGGAACCTGTGGCGAGGGTAGTGCCCTCTGCGACGCATCTCTCTCTGCGGTAGCCCTCCCTCCTGCTGTACAGGTGGATGTGTCACAGCACTCTGTTGTGGAGCTCCACGTGTCAGAGGTGGACGGCGTGGATGGCGAGGCTGGTGAGGCTGGTAAGGCTGTTCGCCCTCTGAGGAGGTCATGACTGCAGCTACGGCGGCCCCCATCCGCAAGATGTACATCTGAGGGGGTCCGCAAGGTAGGTACATGTCTCCGGACCCCGGGGTAAGTGTGCAGGTTGGTGACTTCGACCATCAGGAGGAGGGTGGTGGAGGCCAAACTTTGTCCCAAGTGACAGAGCGGCCTCCTGCAATGGCTGAGGGTCTGCCCCCCCCCCCAACCTGTCAATTGGACCTTTGCAGCTGCCACAGGCTGACGGCTGCAACACGTCCATTTCAACTGGGACTGTTTCCCCCAGTGTGTGAAACAGTCCCCTGTTTATCCAAAATCACACACAGTCCCTTAATCAGGTCAGTTAATGACCTGAACAACCAAAGTAAATACACTCAAGTGGCATCCCGCTGGCTTTAATTGCCTGCTGGATTCCCACCAGTGGGGGCTGTGCACGCACCCCCGCACATCAGCGCGGAACCTGGAAGTGGGCGGGATCGAGGCGCGATCCGGTCCCGCTCCGGGATTTCGCGATTTTCGGGGCCCCCCTGCCGAGAACGCACCCGATAGTGGGTGCTAAAATCGGGCCCCATGTCCCTAATTAGTGGCAGTGGGCGGGTATTTAGCGGGGCAATTAATGTCATTGAGAGACGTTAAGTAGCGTTTTTTTAATTGAATTTAACTGAGCTTTAAATTTAACGCCTCCAGAACGGGTTTCCCGGGGCTCATGAATCTCGCCAGGTAAAAGGAGGCGAGAATGGCTGGTTCATCAGGTAAGTGCCTTTACTACAGTGCTTGTGGGCCAGGAGGAGCAGGAGTGTTTCCTCTAGACACAACAAACTTACCTGTCTCGATTGGATCCCCGCGATCGACTAACCCCCCTCCCCGATCGCGAGTACTCACCTCCCCCCCACCCCATCCAATCCCAGAGGACACTGATCGCTCCCCGACCTCCCTCATCCAATTCCTGAGGGCACTGATCTCTCCCCTACCTCCCCCATCCAATTCCTGAGGACACTGATCTCCACCCCTCCTCCCCTATCCAATTCCTGAGGGCACTGATCTCTCCCCTACCTCCCCCATCCAATTCCTGAGGACACTGATCTCCACCCCTCCTCTCCCATCCAATTCCTGAGGACACTGATCTCTCCCCAACCTCTCCCATCCAATTCCTGAGGACACTGATCTCTCCCCGACCTCTCCCATCCAATTCCTGAGGACACTGATCTCTCCCCGACCTCTCCCATCCAACCCCTGAGGACACTGATCTCTCCCCGACCTCCTCCATCCAATTCCTGAGGACACTGATCTCTCCCCGACTTCTCCCATCCAATTCCTGAGGACACTGATCTCTCCCCAACCTCTCCCATCCAACCCCTGAGGACACTGATCTCTCCCCGACCTCTCCCATCCAATTCCTGAGGACACTGATCTCTCCCCGACCTCTCCCATCCAATTCCTGAGGACACTGATCTCTCCCCAACCTCTCCCATCCAACCCCTGAGGACACTGATCTCTCCCCGACCTCTCCCATCCAATTCCTGAGAACACTGATCTCTCCCCGACCTCTCCCATCCAATTCCTGAGGACACTGATCTCTCCCCGACCTCTCCCATCCAACCCCTGAGGACACTGATCTCTCCCCGACCTCCTCCATCCAATTCCTGAGGACACTGATCTCTCCCCGACTTCTCCCATCCAATTCCTGAGGACACTGATCTCTCCCCAACCTCTCCCATCCAACCCCTGAGGACACTGATCTCTCCCCGACCTCTCCCATCCAATTCCTGAGGACACTGATCTCTCCCCGACCTCTCCCATCCAATTCCTGAGAACACTGATCTCTCCCCGACCTCTCCCATCCAATTCCTGAGAACACTGATCACTCCATGGTTGCTTTACCACCTGTCAATCAGGCTGGCAGCCAGGCACGAAACCCAGAAGTAAAATTTTAATCATTCAATAAGGTCACTTTACTTCTGGGTTTCGCGCCTGAAAATCTTTCCCTTTACTCTCTTCCTGGCTCCAAGTCAAAATCATGCCCAGGGAACAACATATAATTCAAATGTCTATTTATTTTGTAAAAAGTCCGTCAATGGAAGGAAATGTCTAAACAAAGCTTCAATGTAGCAGTTATTATCATTAATTAGGCAGGAATTTTGTCACAGTGTAATTATTATTTTGAATGTTGCACCGTACTGCCTCTGTCCTAATGAAGACCGTGTAGTTTGATTGGCGCCTCTGCCACTGATCTCAATTTCCACCCCCACCACCACCAGCGTACTGAGCCTTCAGTATGTATTATCTACAGGATGCACTGAGCAACTCACCAAGATTACTTCAACAGCCTGTCCCTCCCCTGCAACCTCTACCATCAAGAAGGGAAAGAGCAGCAACATCTTAGGAACACCATCACCAAGCTCCTCTCCAAGCCCCACAGTGTTCTGACTTAGACATATATGTCCATTTCTTCTTTGTCTCTGGGTCAAAAATCCTAGTATTTCCTACCTGAGGTCATCTTGGGAGCACCACTGGCCAAGGATGGCAGCAGTTCAAGAAGGTGGTCAACCATTACCTTCTCAGGGCAAGTAGGTTTGAAAATAAATGCAACCTTTGACATGTCACCCATATCCCAAGAAGGAAAGTTCCTGCAGGGACATTGTGAACAAGTTTGAGCAGATGCATCATGACAAAATATTTTTCTCTGTTCATTAATACAAAATATGATTCTGCATTTTTGTAGTGTCTCTGGAGTGAGTAGGGGAGATTTTAACTTGAGGCACAAACGGGCGGTCAGGGGATGAAGCATTACGGCTGCTCAACCGTTGTTACTGTTTTGAGACTCCAAGCCATTTTAAGGCGCAACCTTATTTACCTGCAGCCAGCAAGCTGCAGGTGCCAAATGGGCACCCCGCTGCTGTTTGCCAGTTGAGGATGGTGGGAAATTGGCCAGCTCCCACGCTGAGCCAGTCAGAGCCTGCTGTGTGTGTGGCCTGTGCAATGCCTCTCCCATTATTAGGTGGGGGGGGCGATAATGGGAGAAGCATTGCACAGGCCAGCAGCGGGCCAGAGTTTTTTTGTAGGCCCAAGAGCAACACTCCGGCTCCTCCTGGCCCCACACAAATAAAAGCTTAAAAGAAACTTCGGCTGTTTTCTGTGCGGCCTCCAGCAGTCTCTTTAAGGATCGTTGGTTAGGCCACTCAGCACCTAGTACAAATGGGCAAAGAGGACACGGTGCACGCCCTGCCCATTTGTACCTCAGAATTTCAGTCAGGGTCCTATGTACTTCATAAGATACTGATTTGCATACTACAAGTGGCCTCCTGTCTGAAACAGGTGGGCTCTCCAGCCGTCCATTTCTCGACCCTGCCCAAGATGGCGGTGGCCAGAGTGTCAGGGCAAAAGAGGCAGTACGTGATCCAGCGCCATTTTCAGACCGAGTTTATGCTAGCGGAGGCGCTTAAAATGGGCCTCGTGTATTTCCAGGTGTAAAGTCTAAACGCTAGGTTAGTAAATGCAATTTCTTCTCGTCAATCATTTGCTCAGGGATAGATTTGTTTTTAGAAGCCTTCAAGATCGCACAGGGCCTGATAAAGTCCTATAATATCAGCATTTATCATGACAAAAAATTCTTGGTTACCACAAATGCTGATTGGAGCCCTCGTTGAGATGTTCAAGTGACAGATTATACTTTGCAAAAGAGCAAAAAGGGATAAGATGCCATTGATGATTATCTTAAAGATCTCGTCAGAAAGCCAACTTATATATTTATTAAAAGACGCTGAGGCATTGTAATAATGGTGACTGAAAATAGGAAAGTGTCATTGGAAAACATAAAACAAGAAAAGGAATTTGCAGTGAATGAACTAAGGCAATTTGGCCCATTAAGCCTGCTCGTTCCTCAGACTTGGCACCATCTACCCTACAATATTCACCCATCCTGCATCTCTGCTATTTAGGACGTGTTGCTAGTGGAACATTATTTTGGCCGGATGGTCTACCATTTAGTGGGCTGTCAGTTTTTTTTTAATAAACTGGGCAACAAAGGTCAGGTTTTTTGAACATGTGGTCCAGTTTTCCTCTGGTTTTATAGAAATGACATAACTACATAAATGCAGCTTTCTTGCTTAGCTGAGCTGAATCATTTTTTTTTATTTCCAGCCAATACTCAATTTGGCCGCAGAGTGGACATATTAAAGCAGTATGGTGTTTCATTTTCCTACTCCTTTGCTGTGGGCTCAGTGAAAAAGGTGGTCCAATTGGGACCCAGGTACATCCTATATTGGTCTGGTGGAGAAAATTTTAATATCTTCGAAACAAAACACAAATTCAAATTTTGATCAAGCTTCCAAGTTTAAAAAATGACTATTTTATTTAACATGCATTTTATGGTTGACCAAAGTTGTACGATTTGATATTTTGGAATTTTACCTCCTTTTAGGGGAGAGCAGAAAACTACAGAACTTTCTCTTGGGAGATTGAAGGGTTTAAGTTGCTGTTACTGGTATTGTAACAAGTTTCTCATTGTGCTATTTTAATGCTTTTGTTAATTTTTAAGTGGGTTAAAATAGCAGACAGAGAAATGTTACACAAATGCTGGGAAACATTCATCCAAATACCAGTGTAAGTAAATTCGACCCATATCACAGATGGTGCCTAAATTTTGGTAAATTAAGATGCTAAATTTAATGTGTGTTCAGCAGCGGCAGAGTTAACTAGGGTCTCCTGAAGACACATTCCTAGCACGCCTTCATTGCCCTGCCCATTGCCCCACCCCCTATCCAGTCAACGTCTGCATTTGTATTTGGCAAAAAGCTGAAGTCTTATATTTAGCCCTGGCCTGCTGCCCTCAACAGACCACATACCCCCCTCCAACTTTCATAATGAAGAAAGAGACTTATGTCAGTATTTCATCATCCCCTGCCTATCTTTATAAATACCTGAGAATGTATAGGCGTAGAGCCTGATTGATTCTTTTTTCCTCTTATTATGTGATTTTTTAAGGGTGAAGCTCCCTTTGTTTTTCTCAATATTTCCCATCCAACACACCAGCAACAACTTGCATTTATAAAACGCCTTTAACGTAGTAAAACGTCCCAAGGCGCTTCACGGGAGCGTAATGGGACAAGATTTGACACCGAACCACATAAGGAAATATTAGGTAATCAAAAGCTTGGTCAAAAAGGTAGGTTTTAAGGACTGCCTTAAAGGAGGAGAGAGGTAGAGAGGCGGGAAGGTGTAGGGAGGGAATTCCAGAGCTTAGGGCCCAGGCAGCTGAAGGCATGGCCTCCAATGGTGGAGCGTAGAAAATTGGGGATGCGCAAGAGTCCAGAATTGGAGGAATGCAGAGATCTCGGAGAAAACAAATCGGCAAGCAGGCATCCTAATCCCAGGCTTCTCTGCCACTGAGCATTTCCTCTTAACATTGCAGATGAACTCAGCGGTGCAGGGATCCCCTGCGTAAGAGTAAACTTGTCTTTCTGTGCTCCATGCCACCACGCACAATGTGTTGTGCCACCGCCCTGCCCACTTAAACTTTTCCCATTCTAATTATTTCCTATCCTCTCTCAAAGTGCCGACTCGTGCGGGGTAAAATTCTGTCGGTGCTGCCTGCCCTTAGGTCCATCACCCAGGAGGCCATTCTTCATCTGAGAACCAGTGAATGTCAGCTTGCTAATCAACCAAGGAGGGCATCACAACCAAGCCCAGAATTGTCCTCCTCCAACATCCGTACACACACTTTCCAGGAGCGGACACTTGAGCGGGAACCCGGGCTAATTCTTTTGTTCCCCTTCCCTACTCCTGGGCTTTTTAAGCCAACAAGAGGAGTCCATCAATACCCCGGCTGAGATTACTTTACAGTGCAGCTCAAGATCAGACTTTGGCCCTTTCTTTTATAAAATGTGACATTTTGACGAATCATCAAGTACCAACTTCCACAATTTGATGAGGAGTTCCTGCTTTTAGACGGATTGAACAGTGACTTTTGTTCCATTTATGTTATTTTGTTTGGTGCTAAAAATGGCCCTTCTGCCTATTCCTGTGGTGAACATTTTCTAAGAGTGTAGCCACAGGATGCTTGCTTTTCTGGAATGACTTATAGGATGTGTGATAAAAGTGACAGCGACAACTCCATATGTGCTGAGGAAACAAGTTCTTGTAGCTGTCAACTGCCAGAATCGTTCTTCCTTCCAATGCAAACTCAAAGCAGCTGTCTAAGTGGATTCATTACTTGCCTTGTGGTTAAAATAGGATATATGCTGAAACAGAGAGTTTATGTGTACTGGATATAAAATTTCCCAGTAATCCACTGCAAAATAATTCTCGGTAAACCTGCAGTAATAATGCCAGAATCATTAATCCCCTTTGTGTGAATATCGGCATGTTATCAGCACTCACAGCTGACAGACCAGCCTGACAGCACAGACACAGAAAAAAAGTTCAATATAACATTGAAACAATTCTCTCGGAGAAATACAACCAGCTTATATAATATCTTAAGGTTCAAATGGCAGCTGTACATTGAGCTTCTGTCATAAACAACAAGATAATTGGATGGGGCTGATAGATGGACTAATGGTCCTCTCTAGCCCAAAATACGTTACTAGGGCACTGTAATTACACTATGGGATGTCAGCCTATGAATGCTTATCATGCTTGTGTGAAATTCCTCTCTATCCTATTTAGCAGAGGAGTTCATCGATTAGTACCTCCACTAAAATAAGTGGGGAATTTCAGATGAATGGATTAAGCAATCGGATGTTATTATTCCACTTCATTGTAACTTCAGGCCGTATGTTAATATGCAGTATGTTAATATGCAGTATGTTAATATGCAGTATGTTAATAGTACCGATCTGTAGGGTGATACAGGCCATCGGAAGGCCAACATCTGGTGCAACGTCGAGAGGATACAGGTTTAATTCCCCCTCCAGTACACTGCTGTTTTCTAGATCTCAACCAAATTGCTGTGGGGAGGTGCCTGGCCTCAGCACTTTTCCAATGGACAAGGGAATACTGGGGAGTCCGGCTTTATTGGGCTGCCGTTGAATGATTCCTACTGATCAATTGAAGAATGATATTGGTGGAGGTCTAGGACTAGTCACCGACCCACTCTCTGAGATGAGGAAGGTGTGTAGCCTGTAACGTGGAGGAAAACAAATGAGAGGGTCTTCATACTCCCCAAAGCCTTTCCACCTGTCTGTGGGGTGAAGATGGAAAGGCATTGGGGTCACACTCCTGACTCCTCACAAGTCAGGAGTGTGATGGAATACTCTCCACTTGCCTGGATGAGCGCAGCTCCAACAACACTCAAGAAGTTCGACACCATCCAGGGCAAAGCAGCCCGCTTGATTGGCACCCCATCCACCACCCTTCACCATTGGCACACCGTGGCTGCAGTGTGTACCATCTATAGGATGCACTGCAGCAACTTGCTAAGGCTTCTTCGACAGCACCTCCCAAACCCGTGACCTCTACCACCTAGAAGGACAAGAGCAGCAGGCACATGGGAAGAACTCCACCTGCACGTTCCCCTACAAGTCACACACCATCCCGACTTGGAAATATATCACCGATCCTTCAACGTCGCTGGGTCAAAATCCTGGAACTCTCTACCTAACAGCACTGTGGGAGAACCTTCACCCCACAGACTGCAGCGGTTCAAGAAGGCGGCTCACCACCACCTTCTCAAGGGCAATTAGGGATGCGCAATAAATGCCAACCTCGCCAGCGACGCCCACATCCCATGAACTAATTAAAAGAAATACTGTCAAAACAAAGTGCGTACATAAGAATAGATTATCATCAGTTTCTATTTGAAACTGTATCAGGTGGTGAGTAGCCAATCTGGGACTGCGCTATCCCCCTTTAAAACTCAGAGGGAAGTGTCATGTCTGAGATGGTTCCTGGTTACAGAGGGTATTGGCGGCATTTAGGGACCAAGCCATGATGCCTGCCTTCTTGGCTGCAAAAGGAGGAGATAAATTGGTAGAAGAAGGTTGGAAAGTACCCATATAAAATGAAAGTTGGTTACAAACATCTATCCATTATTCTGTGTGTGGTCTTTTACTTGAGAATCCCTCACTCTTGTTGATTCACTTTGTACCTGGTGCCTCACTCACTCTAACACATATGAATACCTCAACAGAAAAAGGGCAGATCTTCATGCAAAAGAAGCCCACCATGTACCCACCTTGGAACAGCACCTTTGATGCACATATCAACAAGGGCCGAGTCATGCACATCGTCATCAAGGACAAAACTGTAGAGTTAATATCAGAAACCACGGTGGAACTGAATTCCCTCGCAGAGAAATGTAAACGCAATCAAGGAAAAGCAGACATCTGGGTAAAATTTTAATATTTAATTTATTGGCAGTGCATAAATCCTTTAGATGAGACATTAAAACGAGGACCTAGCGGCCTGTTCAGATGATGCTAAAAACTGTAACGGGAAAACAATAGGGATGGTGTACTGGAAGGATGGGTCAAATGGACGCCATACTCTTCTTTATTGAAACCAATCTAATCTAATCCAATCAAATTAAGTGTATTAAAACTCTTGTCAGTCTACTGTGACTCCAAGTATAAGTACATAGTTTGGAAGTTTAAATCTAAAACCACTGTCTTCAGGTTTGAGAGTAGGAGGGGAGAAGAAGTGGAAGAGCAGAAATTACAATCAACAATGTTCTCATTGAATGCTTAATGCACTCGTATGAAGTTTCACTCTGGGCTATTTTATCATAGGCATTAATCCATTTAAAATAAAATACATGTGCTCTAAACTTCCATACGAGAACAGTGTTGAACAAAAAAATAACTGCTAAAGTGAAGACTAGGAAGATCCCAGGTTTGATTCCCAATCTTTACTGATTTAACTTTTCTCAGCCAAGACACTAGGGGCACTGTAATTGTCTCCAGAGCCTCAGTGTCAGTGCTTCTAACCACTGCCCAGTGATCCTGCTGGATATACACCTGTGCAGACTTCAGGTGAGGACAAAAGTAATGTTCTCTGTGGTCAAATAGCCTGCCAATACTTGCCGTCTTGGCTCACACAAGTTGAATGGCCATTTGGCAAGGCAGTGGAGGGCAACTGATACCCAAGCTAAAGCTTTCAGGAGAGGAGGGAAGGGAAAGGGGAAAACATTGGAAGAAAATTGCATGCGATTGTTGCAATAACTTGTTTGACTCTTTGGTAGATCTTTAGGTTATTTTCTTGGCTCACTTAGGTCTTCATGTACAATTCCTGTGTGAAGAGGGAAGGTAGGCCACTATGAGGTGCGTAATAATGCCAGGAGTTGACACTGCTCACTCTCCATAAAGAATTGCCAATGTTCTCTCCTTCCTTTCCCGCTCTTCCAGTTCATCATTCTTCATGTGTGAGTCTAGGAGTGAATGGCAACCACGTCATGTGCCTCCTGAAAATGGCTCAGCATGTTTGAGAAACTTATCATACTGGGAATCAGATGTTTATCACTCTAACACTATATCATGTATCAATTCATGACATCATTGAGTGGAGTAGTTTAACCAACAAGAGGCCATATACATTCTGGCAAAAGAGTAAAACATACGGATAAAGAAATTGAATGTTTATGCATTGGATTGAATAAGCTGGAATCCCAAATACTCTATTAACTCAGGAATTCAGCCCTGTTTAATTCAGTTTAGTTTAATTTAATTATCAGAATATAGTGGAACTACATGTGGAAATCAGCAAAACCTAGATAACTACCACAAAGAAGCTCTATTAACAGTTAGACGACTTTACCTTTTTCAGTCTTGATGTTCTTAGCAGATGGTAGATTTGTGTCACAGAAAGCAAAAATGTTCAGTGGGAGTGAAGATTTTAATCGCGACAGTGGGAACCTGATTCATTTGGAAGAGTCTTTACTTCTTTACAATAAGAAATGAAAAACAAACAAGGCCCCAAGTAGTGAACATCTTGGTAGAACATCTATTCATGATATATCATTCAGTACGGTGCTGGTGTTAGTCAGAGTCCTAAAGACTGACCAACATCTGAATCAGCCAGTTATGGGGGGAGGGGGAGGTTTGAGTGTGGCCTAGGTTTTCAGTCAGAATTGGCCGTGACTGGGATGTTTTGGTGGCACTGGCAGAGTAGTGCTTGCTTCCTAAGCAGATGAATGTGGATTTTCAATCCCAGTTCTGCCTGTCAGTTGGTACAGTCTGGCACTGCTAGAAATTAGTTTATTTGATTCTTGCTAGACAGAGCAGTACACTATAATGGAAGATCTATCTCAAGGCAAAGGGAAGAAAAGAAAAAGCTGATTAATTCCATTCCATGTACCTTGGAGAAAGGAAGAGAGAAAATGAGGCTAAAGATTTAATGATAGACTTACAAATGTCTATATCCACTGCCTTCAATTGCTACACTTTTCCCTACGTTCTTCGTGTTTGTGTGGGCTGTGGGTGTGCTGCCAACCCTTCCTCTTTGTTAGTTTACTGATTCCTGAAATTAATACCTGGAAGTTAAAACTTGGAGAGAACATACACAATATCTTTTTAATTGTAAAAGTCCATGATATGTATTCTCATTACCTGCTGCAGCATAATGCATTCCAATACAGTCTGCATGTTGGCCTTTCTGTCTTTGAAAGAAACTTTTAGTTGCTGCAGGGCTTTTTAAGAATTTGATGTCATTGTATCATAAATTGCATCTTTGCACAGCTCTTTTTATAAACCAACATGCAGGTGACAGTACCAGAAAGCCTTGTTCCTTTAAATCATTAAAAGCCAACTATTCCTTTTTTTCTCTAATCAGACCAAATGTTTGCTGGGAAGAAGACAGTTAAAGGAAATTTAGGTACTTTAACAGCTAAGAATTCATCTCTCTTTCCCTACTCCCACAAAGAACTCTGACATTCTAAAATCCGAAGAGATATGTAAAAATCTCATATTATTTTAGTCCTTTAATTGTCTTTTTTCCTCACGTTCATTCTTCCATTTCTCTTAAAAACAGCTAGATTTAAAGCCCCAGGGCCGAATGCTAATGAACGTGAAGTACTTTCTTGAACAAAGTGGTAAGTAGCTGATCAAATCATTCGTGATAATTATTTGAGGTCTGTGGTAATATTTAATACCATGTCCTGGAACAATAGGAGATTTCAGTGTTTACTATTTTCACTCTAAATATTATTATTATTGATTCCCTATTAGGTCAGATTTATAAAAATTCATGATGGAATTCAGCTATTGGGTAATGTTCCCCAGTATGTTTTGACCCTTGAAATTACATTTTTGATTCATTGGAGGATCACTTCACAAGGATAATCCTTGGCCCCCCTTTTTTATTATTTATTATTGTTTCCCAACTTAACCACGCCCCCTCTATGCCATAACTACATTAATAAATGGACAGGCTTTGGACCTGCACCCAGGCCTTAGGTACACTCCAACCTAAAGGGTGAATGCACACCCAGGAGCTGAAAGTAAAAGATGTAACTAAATTTGCTGGAGATTCATAGGCTGATTTAAGCTTTGGATTGTCACTAAGCCTTCATTTATCAACAACAATAACTTGCATTTGTAAAGTACCTTTAACGTAGTAAAACATCCCAAAGCACTTCCCAGGAGCGTTATCAAACAAAATTTGACACCGAGCCACGTAAGGATAGGTGGTCAAAGCTTGGTCAAAGAGGTAGGTTTTAAGGAGCATCTTAAAGGAGGACAATGAGGTAGAGAGGCAGAGAGGATTAGGGAGGTAATTCCAGACCTTAGGGCCTAGGCTGCTGATATCAAGGATCAGCTTGGTATCCTGTTTATATCAGTAAGCTAAGTACAATAATGAGATAAGTGAGATATATTCAAATATACAGTAATTGTTCAGAAATGAAGGTGTTACTTTCAAAAATAAATTGAGTTCAAACTCTTCTGTGCAAAATGAGAACTACAAGAGCCATGCAAGTAGACTGAGGGGATGGCCAACTTCCTTCCCTGTGAGGAAGCAGACTCATTTCTACTTGGCACCTCCCTTTAGTGGCTCAGACCCTGAATTTGATACATGAGGCATCATGAAACTGAATCCCCTTCCTGCACTCTGGCATAGTACATCAGCATATCATGTTACCATGTTCTCATGAGTCATTATCCTTTAAATAATTGAAAACTCCCCCAGAGCAATTTTACCTAGAGATAACCATCACAGTAAAATACAACTGAAGTATTTCAAAACAGCCTTAGATTTTGCAGGAGTGGTTATATGTAGGGACACAGGTCAGTCATTTAGCCCATTCTCTTCGCCTTGGCAGCTCTGACTCATTTGGTCCCAGTTTCTTACTCTCATTTTCCTTTAAAACATTTACGTCCCAAATAAGCATCTGGGGTGGAAATTCATTTCAACCTGTTTTCGGGCTTGAACTAGGCCTGAAGCCAGAGGCCCCAGGGCTCACCCAAAATTGGGCCTCAGGTCTTATCTGCATATTGTCGGCGAGCTGCGTAATGCCAATTGGGCGTCCAGAGGCGACTCTGTTTCCACAAGGTTGAAGTTGGGCTGGCTGCCTCCTTGGTAGTGGCCCTCAGATAGGTCCTGGCAGGGAGGAGAGCTGATCAGGAGGGAGGGGTAAAAAAGAACTTAACTTTTTGATAGCAGCCTCCAGTGGCCTCAAACAGGCTTTAGGCCCCCTATTTGTATATGCAAAGGGCCTAACATCTGTTTCAGGCACGGGCTCTTGACGCCTATATTGGAGCCTTTACTAATATGGCAGGTGGCGCACTTCTGGCACTGGATGTGCGGGCACACATCACCCGCCACATTGGACACTTAGGCACCCATTTTACAGGCAAAAAATGGGCGCAGCATCAACAAATTTCTAGGCCTCTGTCTCTCTTTTGAGCACCCCAATCGTTTATAAACCTATGAGCTTATGAGTGGATTTCACATTCACACAGCCCGTTGTGTGCAGTTCTGCATTCAATTTTCACCAGCTTAGTTCCAAATTTAAGATTACTTCCCCTTGTTCTGAATTTCCCTACAAGAGGAAGGAGCGTCCTGCCTGAATAAAATAGAATCTTACAGGCAGGAAGGTCTCAGATTCAATCCCTGATGTCCTGACAAGAGGGAAGTGAAAGTGATCTAAACAAGAACAAGAACCTAATTTCAAAAGCAGGTTGGATAGGCCAGGTGACCTTTTTCCTTTCCTCTTCTTTTTGTGTTTATTTACAGTGTGACTCTAGAGAGCCAGAGTGTTTGAAGAATTTACTTTGACATGGAACCATATTTCCCCATTACTCCACTGGTTTTCCCCACACCCAGTTTTGAAGAAAGAGGTATAAGTTTAATTTTATGGGGTCTATTTTCAGTTAACACTCCCATAGGATGGAAGGCAAGGCCTCACCTGCCCAAAGGAAACGGTCAGAGATCTGAACTATTTTCATGGTCGGGCCTCATTCGTATTTTGTCGGCCAGCTGCTCTTGCTTTTGGAACTGCTCATTGATTAGAAGAGGTGGGAAATCTGGCAGCTCTACTGTGGAGCCCAGCTGCTGCAGGAAATGCTACTACTGACCCCACAAAAATCATTTGAAAACCTTTCTGGCAACGTTTTTTTTTAGCATCTTGCAGTGGTGCCTGCTAGGCCATTCAACGCCTACTACCCATTGGTTCTTTAATGGCATCCTATTAACACCCGTGATACGCTCCTCCTGCACTATGTGGGAAGTCATGGACACTACAGGTGTCCCTGGCGACCATGTGTGCAAGAAGTGTGTCCAGCTGCAGCTACTGGCTAACCACATTTCGGAGCTGGAGCTGTGGGTGGATTCACTGTGGAGCATCCGCGATGCTGAGATTATCGTGGATAGCACGTTCAGTGAGGTGGTCACAACACAGGTAAAGATTATACAGGAAGAAGTGAAATGGGTGACTGCCAGGCAGAGTAAAAGGACTAGGCAGGGAGAGCAGGAGTCCCCTGGGGCCATCTCCCTCTCAAACAGATATACCACTTTGGATACTGTTGGGGGAGATGGCTTATCAGGCGAAAGCAGCAAGAGCCAAGTTTGTGGCACCACGGGTGGCTCTGCTGCACAGGAGGGGAGGAAGAAGAGTGGCAGGGCTATATTGATAGGGGATTCAATTGTAAGGGGAACAGATAGGCATTTCTGCGGCCGTAAACGTGACTCCAGGATGGTATGTTGTCTCCCTGGTGCTAGGGTCAAGGATGTCACGGAGCGGCTGCAGGGCATTCTGGAGAGAGAGGGTGAACAGCCTGTAGTCGTGGTCCATATCGGTACCAACGACATAGGTTAAAAAAGGGATGAGATCCTGCAAGGTGAATTTAAGGAGTTAGGAGATAAATTAAAAAGCAGGACCTGAAAGGTAGTTTTTTTTTATTCGTTCATGGGATGTAAGCGTCGCTGACGAGGCCAGCATTTATTGTCCATCCCTAATTGCCCTTGAGAAGGTGGTGGTGAGCTGCCTTCTTGAACTGCTGCAGTCCGTGTGGTGAAGGTTCTTCCACAGTGCTGTTAGGAAGGGAGTTCCAGGATTTTGACCCAGCGATGATGAAGGAATGGCGATATATTTCCAAGTCAAGATGGTGTGTGACTTGGAAGGGAACGTGCAGGTGGTGTTGTTCCCATGTGCCTGCTGCTCTTGTCCTTCTCATTGGTAGAGGTCGTGGGTTTGGGAGGTGCTGTCGAAGTAGCCTTGGCGAATTGCTGCAGTGCATCCTGTGGATGGTACACACTGCAGCCACTGTGCGCCGGTGGTGAAGGGAGTGAATGTTTAGAGTGGTGGATGGGGTGCCAATCAAGCGGGCTGCTTTGTCCTGGATGGTGATCTCAGGATTACTACCAGTGCCAAGTGCGAGTGAGTATAGGAGCAGGAGAATAGACCAGATGAATGCGTGGCTGCAGGGATGGTGTAGGAGGGAGGGATTTAGATTCCTGGGACATTGGACCGGTTCTGGGGAAGGTGGGACCTGTACAAGTGGGATGGGTTACACACGAGCAGGACCGGGACCAATGTCCTCGTGGGGGTGTTTGCTAGTGCTGTTGGGGAAGGTTTAAAATAGAATGGCAGGGGGATGGGAACCTGAGCAGGGAGACAGAGGAGGGGGAAACAAGGATGGAAACAAAAGACAGAAAGGGAAGAAGCAATAATGGAAGGCAGAGAAAACAAGGGCAAAAAACAAATAAGGCCATCGTGCAAAATAAAACCAAGATGACTAGCAATCTTGAAAAGACAAGTCTAAAGGCATTGTGTCTTAATGTGCGGAGCATTCGCAATATGCTAGATGAATTAACAGCGCAGATAGATATTAACAGTTATGATATAATTGCGATTACAGAGACATGGCTGCAGGGTGACCAAGGATGTGAACTGAACATCCAGGGATATTCAATATTTAGGAAGGACAGGCAAAAAGGGAAAGGAGGTGGGGTAGCGTTGTTAGTAAAGGAGGAAATCAATGCAATAGTGAGGAAGGATATTGGCTCGGAAAATCACTATGTGGAATTTGTATGGGTGGAGCTAAGAAACACCAAGGGGCAGAAAACATTGGTGGGGGTTATCTATAGGCCCCCAAACAGTAGTGGAGATGTAGGGGAGGGCATTAAACAGGAAATTAGAGACGCATGCAAGAAGGGTACAATTATAATCATGGGTGACTTTAATCTACATATAGATTGGTCAAACCAAATTAGCAATAATACTGTGGAGGAGGAATTCCTGGAGAGTGTACGTGATGGTTTTCTAGACCAATACGTTGAGGAATCAACTAGAGAACAGGTGATCCTAGACTGGGCATTGTGCAATGAGAAAGGATTAATTAACAACCTTGTTGTGCGGGGTCCCTTAGGGAAGAGCAACCATAACATGATAGAATTCCTCATTAAGATGGAGAGTGAAGTAATTAAATCCGAAACTAGGGCCCTGAATCTTAATAAAGGAAATTACGAAAGTATGAAGTGCGAGTTGGCTATGATAGATTGGGGACCTTTACTAAAAGGGATGACGGTGGATAGGCAATGGCTAATATTTAAAGAACGCATGCAGGAATTGCAACAATTATTCATTCCTGTCTGGCACAAAAATAAAACAGGAAAGGTGGCTCAACCGTGGCTTACAAAAGAAATTAGGGATAGTTTTAGATCCAAAGAGGAGACATATAAAATTGCCAAAAAAATGCGGCAAGCCTGAGGATTGGGAGCAGTTCAGAATTCAGCAAAGGAGGACAAAGAGATTGATTAAGATGGGAAAAATAGAGTATGAGAGTAAACTAGCAGGGAACATAAAAACTGACTGCAAAAGCTTCTATAAATATGTCAAGAGAAAAAGATTAGTGAAGACAAAAATGTAGGTCCGTTACAGTCAGAAATGGGGGAAATTATAATGGGGAACAAAGAAATGGCAGAACAATTAAACACATACTTTGGTTCTGTCTTCACAAAGGAGGACACAAATAACCTCCCAGAAATGTTAGGGAACCAAAGGACTAGTGAGAGGGAGTATTAGTATTAGTAAAAAAATAGTGCTAGGGAAATTAATGGGGCTAAAGGCTGACAAATCCCCAGAGCCTGATAATCTACATCCCAGAGTACTAAAGGAAGTGGCCCTGGAAATAGTGGATGCATTGGTGATCATCTTCCAAAATTCTATAGACTCTGGAACAGTTCCTACAGATTGGAGGGTGGCTAACGTAACCCCACTATTTAAAAAAGGAGGGAGAGAAAAAACAGGGAATTACAGACCAGTTAGCCTAACATCAGTAGTGGGGAAAATGCTTGAATCTGTTGTAAAAGGTGTGATAATAGAACACTTGGAGGGCATTAGCGGGATTGGACAAAGTCAGCATGGGTTAATGAAAGGGAAATCATGCTTAACAAATCTACTGGAGTTTTTTGAGGATGTAACTAGTAGAATAGATAGGGGAGAACCAGTGGATGTGGTGTATTTGGATTTTCAGAAGGCTTTTGATAAGGTCCCGCACAAGAGGTTAGTGTGCAAAATTAAAGCACATGGGATTGGGGGGAATATACTGGCACAGATTGAGAATTGGTTGACAGACAGGAAACAGAAAGTCGGAATAAACGGGTCTTTTTCGGGGTGGCAGGCAGTGACTAGTGGGGTACCGCAGGGATCAGTGCTTGGGCCCCAGCTAGTCACAATATATATCAATGATTTGGATGAGGGAACTAAATGTAACATTTCCAAGTTTGCAAACGACACAAAGCTGGGGTGGAATGTGAGCTGTGAGGAGGATGCAAAGAGGCTCCAATGTGATTTAGACAAGTTGGGTGAGTGAGCAAGAACATGGCAGATGCAGTACAATGTGGATAAATGTGAGGTTATCCACTTTGGTTGTAAAAACAGATAGGCAGATTATTATCTGAATGGCAATAGATTGGGAAAAGGGGAGGTGCAACAAGACCTGGGTGTCCTTGTACACCAGTCACTGAAAGCGAGCATTGAGGTGCAGCAAGCAATTAGGAAGACGAATGGTATGTTGGCCTTCATTGCAAGAGGATTTGAGTACAGGAGCAGGGATGTCTTACTGCAGTTATACAGGGCCTTGGTGAGACTACATCTGGAGTATTGTGTGCAGTTTTGGTCTCCTTATCTGAGGAATGATGTCCTTGCCATGGAGGGAGTGCAACGAAGATTTACCAGACTGATTCCTGGGATGGCAGGACTGACGTATGAGGAGAGATTAGGTCAACTAGGCCTATGTTCACTAGTTTAGAAGAATGAGAGGTGATCTCATCGAAACATATAAAATTCTAACAGGACTAGACAGACTAGATGCAGGGAGGATGTTCCCGAAGGCTGGGGAGTCCAGAGCCAGGGGTCACAGTCTCAGGATACACGGTATGCTACTTAGAACCGAGATGAGGAGAAATTTCTTCACTCAGAGGGTGGTGAACCTGTGGAATTCTCTACCACAGAAGGCAGTGGAGCCCAAGTCATTAGATGTATTCAAGAAGGAGATAAATATATTTCTTAATGCTAAAGGGATCAAGGGATATGGGGAAAAAGCGGGAACAGGGTACTGAGTTAGATGATCCGCCATGATCATTTTGAATGGCGGAGCAGGCCCAAAGGGCCGAATGGCCTACTCTTGCTCCTATTTTCTACGTTTCTATGTTTTCGGAATGTGGAAAATTTTCCATTTCACCTGAGGAAGGAGGAAGCCTCCGAAAGCTTGTGGATTTTAAAATAAAATTGTTGGACTATAACTTGGTGTTGTAAAATTGTTTACAATTGTCAACCCCAGTCCATCACCGGCATCTCCACATTATGTTTCTATTGACAGCATAGAACCCCGATTGTGCCAGGGCTAATAAGGCTCCCACTTGTTTCAGGCGGGCACATAAGCCACCTATTTCAAAGGATCCCACCCAAAATGTTGGTGGGAACGGGACAGTAAGTGCTGTGCTGCCATTTTAATTGCACTACCACCCTGTTTCCACCTGCTGGAAGTTTTACCCTGTATACAATCTGTGCTTTACCTAACCTGAGAATATTTAGGCCCCATTTTTTGTTCTTGTTTGGGGAAAGCAGCGTTCATGTTCTGCTCTCATCCTTTAACAATTGATAGCAGGAAGTGTCCTCTGGAAGCATGCTGAGCACCACTGGATAATGGAGGTCTAGAGCAGGGTCTGCTTTCTCTGCGTCCACTTTCCAGGAACAGGCAGCCTTAACCCAATGGCAGATTCATGGAGCTATATTTCCATGAGTCTGCCATCAGGAATAATCGAGCCGGTCTTCATAAGGTAGAGGTGGGGAACCTGCACATGGGTGTCACTTACCCGCAATTCCAAACTGCAGAACCGCTAAACGTAAAAGTGTCTTAAAGAATTCACAGTTGACCCAAGCAGAGAATGACTCCCAACTCTATCCTAGCAACACTCTGCAATTATACAGCAATCAACCTACCAGATTGGAAAATCACTGCTTACAAGCAAACAGTAATTTAGGTCAAGTTAGATGAATAACTCAATAAGTCACCAATTGTTACCTCAAGTCATGAGCCTCTTTGTAATGCTGATAATGAGTTTAATGCTGGAGGCTGTGGAATTCAACTGACTGCCAGGATGTGATGATGAAGGCATTAGATTCTTCGAGGTACACAGAACAGTTGCCGGTCAAGCACTCACAGAGAAAGGGGAAAGTACGTTTATAGCCCTATAGCCACAGCTGTTTTCCTTTCTATGAGTGAAAAAAAACTACCACATACAACAACAACAACTTGCATTTATATAGCACCTTTAATGTAGTAAAACGTCCCAAGGCGTTTCACAGGAGCATTATCAGACAAAATTTGACTCCGAGCCACATAAGGAAATATTAGGACAGCTGACCAAAAGCATGGTCAAAGAGGTAGGTTTTAAGCATCATCTTAAAGGAGAGAGAGATAGAGAGGCGGAAAGGTTTAAGGAAGGAATTCCAGAGCTTAGGGTCTGGACTGCTGAAGGCATGACTGCCAATGGTGGAGCGAAGAAAATTGGTGATACGCAAGAGGCCAGAATTAGAGGAGCGCAGAGATCTCAGACGGTTGTAGGGCTGGAAGAGGTTACAGAGATAGGGACGGGTGAGGCCATGGAGGGATTTGAAACGAGGATGAAAATTTTAAAATCGTGGCATTCCTGGACCAGGAGCCAATGTAGGTCAGCAAGCACAGGGGTGATGGGTGAACTGGACATGGTGCGAGTTAGGATACGGGCAGTAGAGTTTTGGATGAACTCAAGTTTACAGGGAGTGCAAGATGGGAGTCCAGCCAGGAAAGCAAAGAAGGCAAAATATAAATACAGCTTTCGTCACTCATGGCAGAAGCGACATATCCGCTGATTATTATTCTGTTCATTATAGCACACTGCACACTCGCCCAATTGCCTCTCCCAAATGTATTTTTGTATAAATCCAGAAAAATGCAGTCCATAGTCCAAGGCACTGATATAATTTCCTGTAAGAAGATGCATCTGTTAAATAGATCACAAGTCGTAGACTGCTGAGACTAATGAGTCAACAGAATGAATGGTCATACCATTAATAATGTTGCTCTGCAGTTACATGTGACACAGCCAACATGTAATATTGGCAGACCCAATATGGCAAACAAGAAATCAGCTGATGGAAAGTGGCATCATGATTATGAAATTAATTTATAGGATTCTTCTTACTGTACAGTGTTTTTTCCAGAGAGGCTAAATTACCCAATGGAATGCCCCAAAATACCCAACTGTGTAAACTTAGCTATGACTGTGACCCCATTGGTCGCCAAGTTATTTTCACACTACTACACCACAAAGTTTGTTGCTAAGTTTTTTTAAAAATTTTGGTTTTAAAGTGAGCATTTTCTGAGAGGATGATATCATTGCGTTTTAAATCATTCATGACTCCTGTAAGACATTTTACCATGTGACAGTTCCCTTCAGGTTAAGTTATGACAAGCCTATGCAAGCCTGTGTACCTCTTCACTTTAACTGTAGTTATTTGTTTTCACACATTGCTCCATACTCAGGATTGTTTTTGAGCTATCAGTTTTTTTGGGCCCTGTTTCAGCTTCTAAACTTTTAATCTTTTTTTTTAGCTTTCTAGGTTGACATCTGTCTCTCTGCTTGTCTCCCACAGTCAATTTTTTTCTGCTTCACTCTGTCTTTCACACTTCCTTTCATTGCCGCTACATCTTTCTGTCTCCCAGTCTTTCTCACGTTTTCCTTGCTACTGCTCCCATCTTTCAATACCTCTTAAAAACTGTTTCTTTACAAGGACACCTAAATTCCTCTGAACACCAACATTTAATAGTTTCTCACCATTTAAAAAATATTCCGTTTTTTAATTTTTCCTACCAAAGTGAATAACCTCACATTTCCCCACATTATATTCCATCTGCCATCTTCCTGCCCACTCACTTAACCTATCGATACCCCTTTGCAGACTCTTTGCGTCCTCCTCACAGTTTACTTTCCCACCTATATTTGTATCGTCAGCAAACTTGGATACGTTACACTCGGTCCCTTCACCTATGTCATTAATATAGATTGTAAATAGCTGAGGCCTAAGCACTGATCCTTGCGGCACCCCACTAGTTACAGCCTGCCAACCTGAAAATGACCATGTTTATTCCTACTCTCTGTTTTCTGTCCATTAACCAATCCTCTATCCATACTAATATATTACCCCCAACCCCGTGAGCCCTTATCTTGTGTAATATCCTTTTATTTGGCACCTTATCGAATGCTTTTAAAAATCCAAATATACTACATCCACTGGTTCACCTTTATCTACCCTGCTAGTTACATCCTCAAAAAATTCTAATAGATTTGTTAAACACGATTTCCCTTTCATAAAACCATGCTGACTCTGCCTAATCGTTTTATAAGTGTCCTGTTACCACTTCCTTAATAACGGATTCCAGCATTTTTCTGATGACTGATGTCACGCTAGCTAGCCTGTAGTTCCCTGTTTTCTCTTTCCCTCCTTTCTTGAATAGCGGGGTTACATTTGCTACCTTCCAATCCAATGGGACCGCTGTAGAATCTAGGGAATTTTGAAAGAACACTCCCATTAGACCGTTGGTTCCCCACTATTACTGGTACGTTTTTGTGTCTTCTACTGTGAAGCCAAATGCAAAATATTTGTTTAATGTCTCTGCCATTTCCTCATTCCCCATTATAATTTCGCCTGTCTCAGCCTCTAAGGGACCCACGTTTACTTTCGCTACTCTCTTCCTTTTTACATACTTGTAGAAGCTCTTACAATCTGTTTTCATATTTCTTGCTAGTTTACTCTCATTTCTATTTTCTCTCTTTTTATCAATGTTTTGGTCATCATAAGAACATAAGAAATAGGAGCAGGAGTAGGCCAATCGGCCCCTTGAGCCTGCTCCGCCATTCAATAAGATCATGGCTGATCTGGTCCTAACCTCAAATCTAAATTCATGTCCAATTTACTGCCCGCTCCCCGTAACCCCTAATTCCCTTTACTTCTAGGAAACTGTCTATTTCTGTTTTAAATTTATTCAATGATGTAGCTTCCACAGCTTCCTGGGGCAGCACATTCCACAGACCTACTACCCTCTGAGTGAAGAAGTTTCTCCTCATCTCAGTTTTGAAAGAGCAGCCCCTTATTCTAAGATTATGCCCCCTAGTTCTAGTTTCACCCATCCTTGGGAACATCCTTACCGCATCCACCCGATCAAGCCCCTTCACAATCTTATATGTTTCAATAAGATCGCCTCTCAGTCCTTTGCTGGTTTCTAAAAATTTCCCAATCCTCGGACTTACTGCTTTTCTTGGCAACATTATAAGCCTCTTCTTTTGATCTAATACTATCCTTAACTTCTTTAGTCAGCCACGGATGGATCACTTTTTCCGTGGAGTTTTTATTTCTCAATGGAATGTATGTTCGTTGACAATTTTGAAATACTTCTTTAAATGCTTGTCATTGCTCATCTATCATCATACTTTTTAATCTAATTTCCCAATCTACCTAAGCCGACTCACTCCTCATACCTATGTAATTGGCTTTATATAAGTTTAAGACTCTAGTTTCAGACTTAAGTATGTCACTCTCGCACTCAATGTGTAATTCTATCATATTATGATCACTCTTCCGCAGATTATCCTTTACTATGAGATTACTAATTAACCCTGTCTCATTACTCAAGACAAGATCTAAAATAACCTATTCCCTAGTTGGTTCCATGACGTATTGTTCTAGGAAACTGTCTCAAATGTATTCCAAGAACTTGTCCTCCAGATTACCTTTGCCAATTTGATTTGTCTAGTCTATATGAAGATTAAAGTCCCCCATGATTATTGCGCTACCTTTGTTACAAGCTCCTATTGTTTCTTGATTAATGCTCTGCCCAACAGTATAGCTACTGTTAGGAGGCCTATAAACTACTCCCACCAGTGTTTTCTGCCCCTTTTTATTTCTTGTCTTCACCCATATTGATTCTACTCCCTGATCTCCCGAGCCTAGATCTTTTCTCACTACTGTCCTTATGTCATCCTTTATTATCAGGGCTACCCCGCCCCCCCCCTTCCTTTTCCATTTTGTCTGTCTTATCGAAACATCAAGTACCCCGGAATATTTAGTTACCAGCCTTGGCCACCTTGCAACCACATGTCTGTAATGGCTACTAGATCAAACCTGTTTATCTCTATTTGTGCCATTAATTTGTCTATCTGTTGCAAATGCTTCATGCATTCAGATAAAGCACCTTTAATTTTTTACCATTTTTCCCTGCTTAAGCGACCTTATTCGCTGATGCTCTATTATCATTAAACCCTGTCCCTTCCTGTCACACTCTGCTTATCTTTACCCAAAGCGCTACACTGCTCTATTGCCTTGACTTTTCCTTTAGATTTCTAAATTTCCCCATACCTGATCCCTTCCCACTCCAAGCTGTCTCTACAGCCCTAGTTTTTCGATTTGCCAGGACACTGGTCCCAGCCCGATTTAAGTGGAGCCCATCCGAACGGAACAGCTCCCTCTTTCCCCAGTACTGGTGCCAGTGCCCTATGAATCAAAACTCCAGTCTCCCACACCACTCTTTGAGCCATGCATTTAACTCTCTGATCTGTTTGACCCTATGCCAATTTGCGCATGGCTCAGGTAGTAATCCAGAGATTATTACCTTTGAGGTTCTGCTTATTAATTTTGACCCTAGCTCCTCAAGCTCCCTCAGCAGAAACTCATTCCTATTTCTACCTATGTCGTTGGTTCTTACGTGCTCCAAGTTCTTTTCCAGCCACAAGGAGATATGGTACTTATCTTTAATTTATCTGGCACCGGGCAGGCAACAGAGCCTTCGGGACGCTCGGTCGCGGCTGCAGAGAAGAGTGTCCATCCCCTTGACTATAAAATCTTCTATCACTACCACGTTCCTTTTTACTCCCCCCACTTGAATGGCCTCCTGTACCACAGTGCTCAATGGTCAGTTTGTCCATCCTCAAAATGGCGTATTTTGTGCCAAGAGTTGAAACCATTGGTTATATCATTGCCACTGACACAAAGTAGGTCATTCTTCTTTCAGCCAGTCCAGAAAGGAAGGTGGGATTTCTGCAGCTGCCTGCATGATTGATATTTGGCTTTCTTCCCACCAGAAAACAAAGGAAATGCAGAAGGTGAAACAGAAGGCTTGTTTGCACTGCACCAGAGAAGAGGAGCCATCAAGCAGGCCAAAGTCCATAATGTCAAGTGCCATGAGTTTATCGCCACATTCTTTCCTCAGCCCACATTTTGTTCTGTCTGCCATGAATTTGTATGGTACTTATCTTTAATTTATCTTATGTTGTAAACAAGATCATGAATGTTCCTGTAATTCACTGTTTAAAAAATAAGATTTACAGTAAGATTATATCAATTCTTCATCTTTTATTCAAAATATCATTGGAATTCCACTTCAAAGCAGTAACAAGTTTGGATGCTCGTACCACACAGTGCAATTTAGCTCTAGATATTCCTTCAGGTTCCATAGCAACTGCAAATCACAATGCAAATCTGGCACCAAAACAGTAAGAAAGAAGATTTAGAGAAAACACACTGCCATACTACACACAGTATCCAATACCTCTTAGTGAATTTAAGACAGTAACCTAACATGATCGTTCAGATGAAGAATTTGTCATCTGAATCCCTCGATGGGAATATTGCTGTGTAAGTTATATTGTCCTCTTATACATTATGGGTTAAGAATTCCCCAATCTGATTGTGAAGATTCCTCTTTTTGGTATTTCTAGCCAAGTCGCCATTATGTTCTTGTAAAATGTATGTACTACATTGCTATTCATAGTGCCCAGTGCAGCTCTCCCCCCTATATTAACATAGATCATAAACTGGATTTTCTGGAGGTAATTTTCGTATGTCTACTGCCCTATTTGCACTAGAAAGTGGAACAATAGGCAAATTAATTTTTTTATAAACAAGTCCCATCCGTTGGCTGCCCAAGACCTACCCAGCACAATTTTCAAGTGGGCCTCAAAATGGGTGGCCAGCACTCCCATCGGAAACAGGCTGGAGCCTTATTTCAATGATTAAATCAAGGTTCTATGCCCGTTGTAGGACTCGGAAGCGATTTTTGTGGGCCAATGGATGGAATGTGCGCCTCGTCCCGTCTCTCGTCCCTGACATGAAGCAACGTGGTCCTTAAAGGGTCGCTGCAGGCCATTCCAAAATTGGGCCAAATTTTTTTTCTTTTGTGCCCTCCTGGCCCCACAGAAATACTCCAGCCCACTGCTGGTCCCTGCATAGTTCCCCCCTCCAGGATCACCTCTCCCCCTAGAACCAGACTGTTAGCTGGCTTGGCGTCAAGAACCGGCCAATTTCCTGCTTTCCCCGACTGGCGTGCTGCCTCAGAGCGCAAGCTTGCGGGTTGCCGGCTACATGCTGCTGAAGCCCAACCACCAAGATGGTTTGGACCTCTTTCTGGAGCAATTGGGTGGGCAGTGCGATCACAACGCCTGCCCCCCACCCGATTAGCGCACCAGACGAAAATGACCCGTTTGAAATCTGACTTGCTGGGAGCGCGGATTGGAAAATCGTGGGGCGTTGTGCCTGCTATTTTCCGATCAGCGCTCACAGTGGGCCAGATACCTCGCCATGGATGAGGGTTCAGAAAATCTACCAACATATCTCAGCTTAATGAGGGCCGAGAGTTACAAAATTGGTCAGAGTAAAAGATCAATAGTTTAATATGAGACAATGGTCTCCGTAGAATGCCCATCGTGTAAGGTATTGCACTAAGTGATGGTGTGCTCCTATTGTTCTTTCATGCGTGAAGAGCATCTCATGCATGAAAGAACATTGACATTTCCATTGTGCTCTTTAATAATAGTAACAGCAGAAAGGTTACCAAAGCACTGTGCTGGTAAGCCATGCTGTTTTAGCTGGGTAAACTCTAGCAGTAGAGTACCTAAGCCGTAGTTCTTGCCAACCTGTGCCTAGGCTATGTGGACTTAGGTAAGTGGGGTTGTCCCTATGAGAAGAAAATGTGCATTCCACACCAGGAAAAAAAAATTCTACCTGTGCGGGTTTGACACTGGTTTGGTTTGGACACATTAGTGAAGGTTTTCTGTGTATCTCAGACATCCAACTGATCAAAAAAAATGGATGGTTGAATTTTATTCATTCTTCTTTCTTTCAGGGGATTGAATAAGCAAGGCTACCAATGCAGAGGTACTTTGTTTTCCATTTCCAAGTAATTCTAATTAAAATTGTGACATTGCATGCTTGCTTTGAGGTTGAACACATTAATTCCACCTTCTGTTTATCTTCCAGAGTGCAACGCTGCAATTCATAAGAAGTGCATCGATAAAATAATAGCTAAGTGTACAGGATCAGCGGTGAACAGCAGGGAAACCATTGTACGTATCACAGGCCCAGAACATAAAGAGTCTTTGTGCTGTACATTAGAACTGTGAGGCACAATGGGAGAGAGAACTTGCCCAGTGGTAGTAGCTGAGATCAAATCAAATAGCCTTAACCAAGGGTTATTTCCAGAAAGACACATGAGTTAAAACATATTAACACCTACAACAGTGAATCTGTGCCACAGTCACTCAGCACCAATAACATCTCCTCTATCAACGCTGGACTAAATATCTGTCTAATTACACAATGGACTCTGCGATGATATATAAATGATTCATATATTTACCATGTTACACAGAGCTCCAATTACACATTTCTCAAACTATTCCACTCAGCTACATATTGTCTAATAGATGGATCTCTAATTACAAAACCGCAATTGCTGCTGTTAGTGAAAAAAATCCAAAGCCTCTGGAATGTTTGAGAATTGCCAATTACCAACTGCCAATTGCCATTAGAATTGCCAATTATGTGGCCACACAGTAATTAACGAGCCTTGTGTTCATCTGGCTAAAAGGAAACCGGCTGCACAAGAACTGTAATGCGGAAAAAGTTTCAAATTGACATTTTGATTGCTGCCTCACTGTTAAAGTGGTTAGAATGTGGAACTCGCTACCACAATGAGTAGTTGAGGTTAGTAGCATTAATGCATTTAAGGGGAAGCTAGATAAACACATGAGGGAAAAAGGATTAGAAGGTTATGCTGATATGGTTAGGTGAAGTAGGGTGAGAGGAGGCTCGTGTGGAGCATAAACATCAGCATAGACCAGTTGGGCCGAATGGCCTGTCTCTATGCTGTAAATTCTATGTTAAAAAAGAAGTGAGGTCGTACCATGTGCTACTTTCCAATCTTTACCCACAGAAGCAGTGCCACCTTACCGCATATCGCACCCATGAGTACGTAACGTAGCTCAAGGGTGAGACAATGGTAATCATCACTTGCTCCTGATTTTCCAATCAAGAATGAGCAGCAATGTGGTCTGGGCTGTAGTTGCTGGACCAGGCCTTCCGTAGCCTCTCCCTATCCCTCAAAACCAGCCCCCTTCATGAAATTCTGACCGAAGAATCTACAATAATGCTGGCAATATCACGTGACAGGAAACTAAATTGCTGTTTATGCTAACAGAAAATTAAAATATTGTGACATTTGGCAAGGGAAAGTTTAGTTAGTCTTTGTGCTGTGGAATCAATCCTTTTTGGATCAGCTCAGCCTTTCCAACCTAACATTTTTCTACTTGACTGTACAATAGTGACTGAAGCTGACATATGCCTTTACCCCACACCTATATCTTACCATTTTTGCCCATAAAAGTCAGTTAGTATCTGTGCACAGTTCCATGTTATGTGACTGTATTTTAATCACATTCACTATTCCCTTTCGAGGGTACATTAAACTTTCCACTAACCATCTGCATTCTCTTTTGCTTTCTAGTTTCACAAGGAGCGGTTTAAAATAGACATGCCGCATAGATTTAAAGTCTACAACTATAAGAGCCCGACATTCTGTGAGCACTGTGGCACCCTGCTATGGGGTTTGGCAAGGCAAGGTTTAAAGTGTGAAGGTAAATATGGGGTTGGTGGACACTACAGTTCAAGCATCCGTGCTCCTCCTGGCCCAGAAAAATCATTTAGCAAATGTTCCTGTGCTGTTTCTGGAGTGACCTCCAGTGGTCCCTTTAAGGACCTTTGGTTAGGCCGTTCCACGTCCAGTATCAATGGGCATGGTGCATGCGCCACTCATTGGTACCTGAAAATTGTGTCAGGGTCCTACAACCTCGATTTAAATATTGAAGTAAGGCCTGGTTTGGGCGGGCGCGTTGGTCGCCCACTTGGAGGCCTGCTTGAAAATCGAGTTGGAGCAAGAGTTCTTTTTTACAATTTTCTTCTGTCTACTTCCACATTTTTCAGTGTGAGCAGGGCAGTAGGCAAATGAAAATCACTCCCGGGGTGTCTAATTGTTGCAAAAGTACCTCACGGAGGTAATACACAGAGCAAGCTAAAGATCATTAAAGGGCCATTTAAAAAAGCATGTGATAATCAGGGTTGCCAATATGGCAAAATTCCAGATAAAATGTTTAAAAGTTTGTTCCAGGAACTACTCCAAAATTCCTCATCCCCTCAGATTGCTAATTGGATGAATTATGAATTATAGTGACTCTTTTTACTATCAATGTTCACTGAAAAGATAATTGCGGATCTTGTAAATGAAAATTCTTTCTTGTCTGAGTTAATTTTTGGTTGATGAAAATCTAACAATTGATGTGTTTCTACAGATGGTATGTTTATGAATATTATACATTCAGTCCTTTAGAGACATGGGTTATAGGGTGAATAGGATAACCTCTGATCAGTAATGCCATTGTGTTTGCTTGTCTCTTTGCCAGAGTGTGGTATGAATGTTCATCACAAGTGTCAGAACAAAGTAGCAAATCTGTGTGGGGTTAACCAGAAAATGATGGCTGAAGCCTTGGCTCAAATAGAGAGTGAACAACAGGTAAGGAACCTATGGGTGTTTCCTGGGTTACCATTTTGAGTCACCCTTGTGAAATCTCTTACGTCACAGAAAACGGCTTGAAGTGAAAGGTCAGTAGAACATGAGTAAATGCAAAGTAGCTCCCGCCTGAGTAATGTGACTCGTGCTATGGATTATTGTTCCATTAGGTGAATGGTCACACCTAAATACAAAACAACAGATCCTTCTATATCGGCAAAGTGAAGACAGTACAAATAATGCAAAATCGGTCATAGAACTTAGTACAGAAAATAAGTGTTTAGTTCATATGAATCCAATATCTGTTTTATACCGGTTCATAAAACGGACCTTTTTTATAATCAAAAAAATCTGCTCACTCTGAAGCCCAGTGCTTGCATGTGAACATGGTGCTTTCGTGTGCAATCGTTTTTTTAAGAATTTTATTCTTATTTGGGATTTCTCTTAAAAGAACCCAAACAGTATTCACGGTCTGCAGATAGCAAATGGCTTTGCAGGAGGTTGAATTACACCAGAGGTGGGAGAGATTACTCCTGTGGTTAAATTGGGGATGTATTAAAATATATAGGGCCAGAATTTACCATAGCCGGCAAATGAATGGCGCCCGCTGTTCATTAGACTTGCCCTTGCCCATTTAATTTCCATGAGCTTTTGCGCGGCAAGTTGCTGTAAGTGGGAGATCCAAACAGTGTGGCGCCCTCTACAGGGCATCTGGGACCTGTGTGAACAGGGCAAGCAACTGTGTATCTCCTTAACCAATCAGATTGAAGAATTGTCAATGACCAGCGCAGAGTCTGAACCAGGAAGTGTAAGTTAGAATCTTGAATTCAATGTCAAATCAGGTACAGAAAGTAAAATAAAGAGAGGGAAAGAAAGATTGGATTAAGAGAGAGAGAAAAGAGACAGAAAGAAAAAGGTTTTAAAAATGTAACTTAAAAATTTTTTTAAATCTCAAACAACAATTAAAATCTGAAGGAATGAGACTCCACACTTGTAATAGTTCATTTTCAGTGCCAGAGAGGTTGTTTGGCAGTAATTAAGACTTATCACGCTGAGGTGACTAAAGTAGTGGACAGGGGAATGTCAATGGATGTTATTTATATGGACTTCCAGAAGGCATTTGATAAGGTCCCACATAAGAGACTGTTAGCTAAGATAGGAGCCCATGGAATCGAGGGAAAAGTACGGACTTGGTTAGGAAGTTGGCTGAGCGAAAGGCGACAGAGAGTAGGGATAATGGGTAGGTACTCACATTGGCAGGATGTGACTAGATGAAGGCATAGAAAGTCTCATATCTAAGTTTGCCGATGACACAAAGATTGTGGCATTGTAAGCAGTGTAGATGAAAACATAAAATTGCAAAGCGATATTGATAGATTAGGTGAATGGGCAAAACTGTGGCAAATGGAATTCAATGTAGACAAATGTGAGGTCATCCACTTTGGATCAAAAAAGGATAGAACAGGGTACTTTCTAAATGGTAAAAAGTTAAAAACAGTGGATGTCCAAAGGGACTTAGGGGTTCAGGTACATAGATCATTGAAGTGTCATGAACAGGTGCAGAAAATAATCAAGAAGGCAAATAGAATGTTGGCCTTTATATCTAGAGGACTAGAGTACAAGGGGGCATAAGTTATGCTGCAGCTATACAAAACCCTGGTTAGACCGCACCTGGAGTACTGTGAGCAGTTCTGGGCACCGAACCTTCGGAAGGACATATTGGCCTTGGAGGGAGTGCAGCGTAGGTTTACTAGAATGATACCCGGACTTCAAGGGTTAAGTTACGAGGAGAGATTACACAAATTGGGGTTGTATTCTCTAGAGTTTCGAAGGTTAAAGGGTGATCTGATTGAAGTTTATAAGATATTAAGGAGAACAGATAGGGTGGATAGAGAGAAACTATTTCCGCTGGTTGGGGATTTTAGGAGTAGGGGGCACAGTCTAAAAATTAGAGCCAGACCTTTCAGGAGTGAGATTAGAAAACATTTCTACACACAAAGGGTTGTAGAAGTTTGGAACTCTCTTCTGCAAACGGCAATTGATACTAGCTCAATTGCTAAATTTAAATGTGAGATAGATAGCTTTTTGGCAACAAAAGGTATTAAGGGATATGGGCCAAAGGCAGGTATATGGAGTTAGATCACAGATCAGCCATGATCTTATCAAATAGCGGAGCAGGCACGAGGGGCTGAATGGCCTACTCCTGTTCCTATGTTCCTATGTTAAAAAGGGTAATTAGACTGAAATGGACAAGCCCTAACTTTCTGTGGCGAGTTTAGTTCGTATCTACTATGGTGAGTTGAGCAACGAGGTGCCGTTTTCGGGAAGCTAACGGCGGAGCAGTGCACCTCGGACAGCAACTTCCGAATTTTCGCATTTAACCTCACATCTGCCCTCGCCGGAAGTTGCTGTGCGATTTGCACATAAGTAACAGTGAACGCCGTTAGCCTCACAGAATTTTGGTCACAGAGAATGTGCTGACCATTTACTCTGTGAGGCTTCTCAACTGGTCTTGATCTCAGACTAAGGACTGAATTAGAGCCATGGCATATTTAGGAGTGAATAGAAACTGAATGCAGTGTTATAAGGGAATGATTACAATGAAAAGGCTCAAATAACAATTCAATGATAATGCAGAAGCTCATGTATATAACCATCATGTGGAGCCTAAGATTAGATAATGGACCTGTAATCACTGTAAGATACCTGCTAGTATTCATAATACACACTGTAATTCATCAAATGGTTTTGTTGACTGCAGTGTGGATGCTCAGAGCCAGTGTGCTTCACGTCATTGATACTCATTGATACCAGAGAATTAACTATTGTGGTGTCATTTTTGGAAGTTTATTCTGTGCCCAGTATAGATGATAATATGCACCATTAACAGCATACTAAAAAAAATGCAGCTGCAGAGGTAGCAATTTTTGAAAACAAAAAAGCAAGTATGTTATTCAAAAGCCTGAATTCACTCACTTCCCTCTTCATGAGGGCACGCTTTCATTTATGCCATTGTGTGTTTGATACCACATCTATCTGAAAAAGATACATATTTTTTGATAGTCATTGAAATAATGACTAATTATTTTTGGCCAGCTGAGCATTTGACATGTATCAAAACCCATTACGATGCTTAGGAATCTCCAAAACAAACCACTGAGAAACCCACATTAACAGAGTTTCTATTTGCCTGTTAGGGAGTGCTCACTCTGTCCCCACAGGGATATAGAATTACATAATTACATAGAATGTACAGCACAGAAACAGGCCATTCAGTCCATCTGGTTCATGCCAGTGATTATGCTCCACACGAGCCTCCTCCCTCCCTATTTCATCTAACCCTATCAACATATCCTTCTATTCCTTTCCTCCTCATGTGTTTATCTAGCTTCCCCTTAAATGGATCTATGCTATTTGCCTCAACTATTCCTTGTGGTAGCGAGTTCCATATTTTCCACATATATATATATAAAATTTTCCATATAGCATTTAGCTAAGGCCAGCAGGTTGGCAAAAGTCAAGGTCCAAGAATGTATCGGGACACTACTGAAGTTTAACCAGTTAAAGCTTCACAATCTAGACCAAAGCAAATTAGAATCAAAGAGTGGTAGGCAAAACTGTAATTGAACAGTGGGCAGCCTTTAAAGAGGAGATGGTTTGGGTACAGTCTAGGCACAATCCCACAAGGCAGAAAGGTAGGGCAACTAAAGCCAGAGCTCCTTGGATGACAAAAGAGATAGTGAGTAAGATGAAACTGAAAAAAGGGGTGTATGGCAGATATCAGATTGATAACACAAGCGAGAACCAGGCAGAATATAGAAAGTTCAGAGGGGAAGTGAAAAAGGAAATAAGAGGGGCAAAGAGAGAGTATGAGAATACACTGGCGGCCAACATATAAGGGAATCCAAAAGTCCTCTACAGGCATGTAAACAGTAAACAGGTAGTAAGAGGAGGGGTGGGGCCGATTAGGGACCATAAAGGAGATCTACTCATGGAGGCAGAGGGGATGGCCGAGGTACTAAATGAGTACTTTGCATCTATCTTTACCAAGGAAGAAGATGCTGCCAGAGTCTCAGTAAAGAAAGATATAGTTGAGATACTGGATGGGCTAAAAATTGATAAAGAAGAAATACTAGAAAGGCTAGCTGTGCTTAAATAAGTCACCCGGCCCAGATGGGATGCATCCTAGGTTGCTGAGGGAAGTAAGGGTGGAAATTGCGGAGGTACTGGCCATAATCTTCCAAACATCCGTAGATACGGGAGTGGTGCCAGAGGACTGGAGAATTCCAAATGTTAAACCCTTGTTCAAAAAAGGGTGTAAGGATAAACCCAGCAACTATAGGCCAGTCAGTTTAGCCTCAGTAGTGGGGAAACTTTTAGAAACAATAATCCAGGACAGAATTAACAGTCATTTGCACAAGCATGGATTGATTAGGGAAAGCCAGCACGGATTTGTTAAAAGCAAATCATATTTAACTAACTTGATAGAGTTTTTTGATGAGGTAACAGAGAGGGTAGATGAGGGCAATGCAGTTGATGTGGTGTATATGGACTATCAAAAAGCGTATGATAAAGTGCCGCATGGTAGGCTTATCATCAAGATTGTGGCCCATGGAATAAAGGGGGCAGTAGCAGCATGGATACAGAATTGGCTAAGTGACAGGAAACAGAGAGTAGTGGTGAACGGTTGTTTTTCGGACTGGAGGGAGGTGTGCAGTGGTGTTCCCCAGGGGTTGGTGCTGGGACCACTGCTTTTCTTGATATATATTAATGACTTGGACTTGGTGTACAGGGCACAATTGCAAAATTTGCAGATAAGGTAGGAAGAATGAGAAGAGGCAATATGTACTAGAGGGCACAACTCTAAAAGGGGTACAGGAACAGAGAGATCTGGGGGTAAATGTGCACAAATCATTGGAGATGGCAGGGCAGATTGGGAAAGCGGTTAAAAAAGCATACTGGATCCTGGGCTTTATAGAGGCATAGGGCTCGATTTTCAGGGAAATTGCGGGTGCGTTGGGGGCAGGGGGCTCCGAAAATCGGGGAGATCCCGTTCGGGTTCAGAGCCCGGCGACTTCCGAGTTCCCCACGGATGCACCTGGGTGTGAGCGGGATTCCCGATTCCGGAAGTCCCACCAGCTTTAATTGATAGTTAAAGAACCAAATGTACCTCATTGAGGTACTTAAGGCACTTTACTTGTGACATATTAGGTAGTTAGAATGATTTTTAACTTACCTGGGCGGCTTTCCCATGGCTTCTGATTCACGCCTGGCGCGTGTCTCTTTGATCCAAGGCACGTAATTTGCGTGATCATGAACAGGTAGGTCGAGAAGAACCTGTTGTAATTAACCAATGCGTTCTCAAAAAGCCAACGGAAGTTGAACAGATGCGAAGGGCCGGATCAAGCAAAAAGAATCAAAATAACTTGCATAAAAAACCATTGCACGAAATTAAAACACAAAATCAGCCAACCTTTCCCCCTGCTCCGATGTCCGATGTCTCCCTCTCCAATCTCCCCCTCTTCCCCACCCCCACCCGATGTCCCTCTGATCTCATCTTCTTCACACCCCCTGATGTCCCCTCGATCTTCCCCTCTCCCCCTCGGTCTTCCCCTTCACCCCCCCCCCCCCACCCCCGACCTTCCGTTCATGCGCCGGATGACGTCTCGCTCTCTCTCTCTTTCTCTCCCCCACTTCGCGTTGCAGTTCCTGACGGCAGCCAGCCTGTCAATCATGCTGGCTGCCGGGCGCGAAACCCGGAGAGGACGTTAATCACCATCAATTACGATGCCATCGCGTTGGAAACAGTAAGTTTTGTTTATTCAGGTTTGCCATGCACACCTTCCACCCACCCCCACCCCCCACCCCCCCACCTCCCCACTCACTGCCTACTGCCACCATTTCAAAATTGAGCCCGTTGAGTACAAAAGTATGGAAGTCATGATGAACCTTTATAAAACACTGGTTCAACCACAACTGGAGTATTGTGTCCAATTCTGGGCACCGCAATTTAGGAAAGATGTGAAGGCCTTAGAGAGGATGCAGAAGAGATTTACTAGAATGATTCCAGGGATGAGGGACTTTAGTTACGTGGATAGACTGGAGAAGCTGGGATTGTTCTCCTTGGAACAGAGAAGGTTGCGAGGAGATTTGATGGAGGTATTCAATATCATGAAGGGTCTAGACAGGGTAGATAGAGAGAAACTGTTCCCATTGGCGGAAGGGTCAAGAACCAGAGGACATAGATTTAAGGTGATTGGCAAAAGAACCAAAGGTGACATGAGGAAAAACTTACTGCCCGAGGGGGTGGTGGAGGCCGATTCAATCATGGCCTTCAAAAGGGAATTGAATAAGTACTTGAAATAAAAAAAAAATTGCAGGGCTACGGGATAGGGCGGGCGAATGGGACTAGCTGGATTGCCCTTGCATAGAGCTGGTGCGGACTCGATGGGCCAAATGGCCTCCTTCCATGCTGTAACCTTTCAATGGTTCTATGATTCTAGGACATTGTCTGGCAGAGCCAGCTGAAGGCAAGTGGAATCCCAGCCCTCAAGGACAGGTTTACCCTTCCAGGTCTCATCAATCAGTCAAGCTGGCTGGATAATCATGAACAAGGCTGTTGAGAACTATAGACTTGCCTAGCTCAGATACCAGATTACTAAGTCTGAGATAGAGGATTGGTTGGTTTCCAATTTCCCATTGCCAGGCATAACATCTTGAAGTCAACTGAACCTCAGAGAGACTCTGTAATCTCCTCCCCTCTCAAGAAGAATGACTAAAAATAGTAAATCAATGTCAGATAGTTTTATCTTTTTTTGGCAAATAATTCAATTCCAAATACATTTTGGTTGAGTAATTTCACATGGGCATGCTGTGAATACTGGTATTAGAATAACTAAGTGAAAAGGAATGATCTCAGATTCTGTGTGGTGTTTTTCTTGGCCTCTGATTCTATAACGCCTTGTTTATGTGTCTCTTTGATCCAGGCACGTAATTTGCGTGATCATGAACAGGTAGGTCGAGAAGGACCTGTTGTAATTAACCAGTGCGTTCTCAAAAAGCCAACAGAAGTTGAACAGGCCGCTGCATCTCTTAAGAAAGGTACTGTAACACATTAGACAATTTTATTTTTTGTTTTCATGGTGCAGAATTTATGTAATTTGTGAAAGATGTAAACCGTCTCTAAAACTTAAATATAACGTATCAAATCAGAATAGATCTTATATTGCTTTAGAAGCGATACAAAAAGGCTCTTACTTGACTCCTCAATTAAAGAGTCCTAACAGATACATAATATATTAGAGAGGATTGGCTATCACCCTGAAAAGGGGCAGTTACAGTTTATTAATAATTTCAATTTAACTAATAACCAACTTTATGACAGAATGTACATGTACCTTAGCAATGAGTATGAGCTGAATTCTGACTATAGTCTACTTGGCCCAAATTGTTGCACATTTGGCTAAGTCCATGATTAGGTCTCATTGTGACTCAAAGTGGTCTATCCCATTTCAAAAAGCACACAGCCCAGGGGCTTCCTGCTCATGAGTATTACAATTCTTCTTCGTCCTGCATCCTTCACACTCTATAAGTACAGCCTAACTTGATAGGCTCTGGTGAAACCAAGTGCTGAGCAAGAACATGAAAAAATATCCACAATGTTGCAGACAGACAGCGCTGCACACTATCTCCTACTCCTGTGTTGTGTAAAGACCCTGTACCATTGAACTAGTTTGTTTTTCCACCAGCCTAAAGGTTTTTTGCCAAAACTGGGACATATAATCTCCAGCCTCTCTACAGGAGTAGGTTAGATTAGACAGATATTAGGGTATCAAATGCTCTGTTATTTAATCTACCAGATTTTTGAGTTTTCTTTCCAGGTTTAAGGTGTTGAAACCAGTTGGCACAGGGCGATGAACCTCCAGAAAATACCATGTAGACTGTCCTTTTCAGAACAAGCATACAAAAGCAGGAAAAGCTATGCACAATCCTATCCTCCCTAGATGGTCATACAGATAGCAAATAAAGCAAGGGGAGAAAAAGAATCTTTGGATACAAGGGCCTGAGATGCAAATTGGAGTTTTACCCTCAGTTTGGATAGTAGGCCCTCTGCCTGCATCTGAACAAACTAAGTACCCACAGTATATCTTCACTAGCATCTGGCAAAGGCTTTAAATGCTGTGAAAAAAAATGTACTTGGCTATTCGTGAGCATCTAGGCAATAGTGATCACAACATTATAAGATTTAAGATAATGATTGAGAGAGACATAAGTAAGACAAAGACCAAAGTAATAGATTGGAAAAAAGTTAATTATGAGGGGATGAGGATGGAACTAGGGAAAGTAAAACTGGAAACAAATATTGACAAATAAAGAAATAGAACAGCATTGGGAAATATTTTAAAAGGTGAGCAATAGAGTTCAGGAGAATATATTCTGCTAAAAAAAACAAGAACAATCTAGCCAATAATGAAACACCATTGATGACTAAAGAGCTAAGGGAAACATTGAAATGAAAGAAAAAGGCATACAATAAGTACATAGGCAACAAAGGAGAGGGTGACAAAAGGGAATACAATGAGGTTAGGAAAGAAATTTTTAAAAAATTAGGAAAGCAAAGAGGAACTACTAAATGAAATTATCAAAGAATATATAAAAAAATAGTAAAGTATTCTACAGGCAGATAAACAACAATGGGAAAATTAGGATAACGATAGGGCCACTAAAGGATGCACAAGATAAACTCAGAGGTAATAACAGTGAAATGGCAGAAATATTGAATAATTACTTTGCCTTAGTTTTTACCAGGGAGACTAACAAAGTGAACATGACATTAGAAGAAGAGATCAAAAAGGATATCAAGACATTTAGGATAGAAAGGAAGGAGATAATTGATAAACTAGACAAACTTAGAGAGGATAAAACCCTAGGTCCAGATGGATTGCATATATACATATATATATATATATATATATATTTAAAAAATCAATAGAAAAGGGAATAGTGCCAGGGAACTGGCAGACAGCTAATGTCATTCCTATATTTAAAAATGGAGATAGAACAAATCCAGGGAACTATGGATCAGTTAGCTTCATGTCAGAAAACAGTGACCAGCATAGGTAGACCTGTGGGCCTGCAAAAAAATCACTAGATTTAAGTATAAATGGTAAACTAAAGCCTTAGGCCCTGAAATTATATTGCGGGATGCTAGTAATGATCAATGATGTTTTCATCTGAAATCGCTCTGTTTTCCTATTTTAGCAGAGGAGTTAACTCATTTAAACATAATGAGTTAGCACATCCTCCAAAACTAAGGAGAGAATTCAGGAGAAACTTCTTTACCCAGAAAGTGGTTAGAATATGGAACTCACTACCACAAGGAACAGTTGAGGCAAATAGCATAGATGCATTTAAGGGGAAGCTAGATAAACACATGAGGGAGAAAGGAATAGAAGGGTCTGCTGATAGGGTTAGATGAAGAGGGATGGGAGGAGGCTCATGTGGAACATAAACACCGGCATGGACCAGTTGGGCCGAATGACCTGATTTTATGCTGTACATTCTCTGTAATGTAATGAACTGAAGATGAAAGCATTAGCGTTTGTCCATTAGAATCCTTCAGCATAATCTCAGGGTTTAGATATACAAGTACACAATGATGAACTTATCCATCTGCCAGTCTGATACATTTACTTCTTCCTTTCTAATGGCTCGACTCTTCATGAAAATCCTAGAACGCGCTGTGGTAACAACTCAAGAACTTCAAAAGCTGTCAGACTTCTCCCACTGAAGCAGCTCTTTTCTCTTTCAGACTAGTTACAGCCTCAATGTCTTCAGGGTCTACTCAACCTCCCCTCCCCCCTCAGAGGCTAATGAGTCTCACGTCTGATTTCACTGAATGGGTTTCAGTTGCACATAATTTTCTATAAATGCACAAATACTTGGCAGATTCATGTCTTCAAAAATCACAGACTACCTGAGTGCTCATATTTTAAATCTGTGTTTGCCTTGAGGAAAGCAGTCCCTTTTGTACTGATGTCACCATCCAATAAGTTGTTGTGCAGTCTTTTGGTCACGTTGTTTAATATCATTCAGCTACTGGAAAAGTTCAATGCTGCTCTTTTCTCACAAGTGTGTGTTCATAAGACTTATGGCATCGTAAACAGTTTTGTGCTATTTTGATTACCATTATAAATTGTTAACCTGAATATTAAGAGGGAAAAGACACAGACTAGCAGCGGTTGCCTGCGTTCCATCTTTACTTTCATTTTTGAGGGAATGTAAAGAATCTTACAACACCAGGTTATAGTCCAACAATTTTATTTGAAAATCACAAGCTTTCGGAGATTATCTCCTTCATCACTCACCTGATGAAGGAGATAATCTCCGAAAACTTGTGATTTTCAAATAAAATTGTTGAACTATAACCTGGTGTTGTAAGATTCTTTACATTTGTCAACCCCAGTCCATCACCGGCATCTCCAGTTCATTTTTGAGGGAATGCGATCACTGCCCATGCTCAGTATCCTCTCCCACTTTCTCCCTCAAGTGGCCATTTCAGGAACAACAAGTGAATAAAGTAAAGACTTACATTTATATACCTTACAACATCTCCTCGAAATGTCTCTGTGTACAGTGAATTACCATGAAAGGTAGTGACTATCATTATGTAGGCAAGAGCAGCAGCCATTTCATGCAAAACAGGATCTCACAAGCATCAATGAGATAAATCACCAGTTAATCTGTATTTGGTGATAATGGTTGAGGGAGAAATGTTGGCCAGAATTCCCTATTCTTCGAATAGTACAATGGGACCTTTAATGTCCACTTTAACAGGCAGACAGGACATTGGTTTTATGTCACAGCTGAAGGACTGCACCTCCAACAAGGCAGCAGCTCCTCAGCACTGTACTGGAGTTTCAATTTGAATTATGATTTAATGGAACATAGGAACAGGAGTAGGCCATTCAGCTGCTCAAGCCTTTCCCACCATTCAATTAGATCACGGCTGATCTGTATCATAACTGCATTTAATGATTTCATATTATCTTTTACCAATATGACAGACTTACATCTTGAGAAAAATAAACTAATTCTGTGGTCTGGGCCAGTTCTGTAAGAAGGAAGGAAATATATTATCATTTTTTTTTCATAGAAATACAAATCTAATTTCTGTGCATGTTCCTGAGTTTTCCACATTTCTGTCTCCAGAGGTGCAAGGAATCACCTGGGAAATGCCGACACAAGAAGAGGACCCATCCCCCGACTCTCCCACATGTGAAGAACCCACCAGAATTGACCAGCACAGGTTTACAGTCAATGACTTCATCTTGCACAAAATGTTAGGAAAAGGTAGCTTTGGCAAGGTGAGAAAAGTAAAATTTCTGTACACAATACAGCATAGTTATAGGTGAATCACAGGTACAAGTGATTGCACGGGGACACATGCAAACCCAGAAACTATTGAGGAACCCCCGTGCATATCTGTGCTTTATCATCTGTTCGTTTGTTATTTCATATGTTATATACTGTAGATCAGGTGGGGCTTTGTTTTAAGGGCTTTCGCGTTTGCCCTTTGGTCACAAAAATAAATCCATTTGTCACATCAGTCATCTAACCAGCAGGCATGATATTCATGAAGTTAGGCCACATAAATTTGTCTTGGATGAGGTGACATCACAGCTGAGGAGACAGGTAGTAATGGGTGAAAAAGGGAGAGCTGTTACCCACAAAGATCAGTCTTCATGAAAAGCCTGATGGAGGCCTCACTAATCCTTGTTTCCATTGTTGAGTAGCCAGAAAATACTGTAACAGTGTGGCAAACAGTGCATGGACCCTGCAGTCTCCAGTATTCTGTCCACATAGTACTAATATTATCCACTGTGTATCCACCTTACAAAGTATTGAATATGAAGAGAAAGGGGTAGAATTTCAATGGGGGGGGGGGTTCTTCCAAACGGCATGCAGCCCAGGGAAACAGCGTAAGCTGCGAGACAACCTCTGCAGAAAGCCCAGGTGAAAGTTTTCAATTGAAACCCCATTGGAATAGCGGTAATTGGAATAGACAATTGCTTTGAAACAAAAAAGGTTGAAATCACACTGTTCAATATTACTAACAAATGTACTAATGTGTCTTTCTGACAATCGCCTGCTATCTTATCGAAGGCATTAACCCACATAAAATAAATGGAGTCATGCCTTTGTTAAAATAGCGATTGAAGGAATGCACACATTACTGATATTGTACAGCGTGATGTCAAAGCAAATGTCTCCCAGAATGTTTTCCAATGTAAAATATCATGCTGTGGTGTTGAAGTTATTTTATGGCTCATCACTAGTAGTTGCTATTCATGTAGTTGCTCCCTGTAAATCCACAAGCTATCAAACATTCTGGGAAACCATGATTTTATTTGGTGTGTGTGAATTTTGTTGTTCTAATAATTTCATGTTCTTTTAGAGCACTTAACCGATTTTGTTGGGAATAATAAATGTAGGAAATCTACTATGTTCAGATGTCATTAACTGTACTGTTGTACACAGTTAACTGACAGTACATGCCCAAATAGTCCTGGTTTATTTTAACTGAGGTTTTAATATATGTGGATTTCCGCATATCTCACTCATTCACGTGTTATGTTACCAAGCCGGTATTTCTTAAGATAAATGTGACAAAATGTTTTCATTTGTGTAAAAAAAAGAAATATTACGAATTCTGCAATCTGAAATAAAAACAGAAAATGCTGGAAATATATATCAGGTTTATTATTATTTGGAAGAGAAAAGGCAGGTCCACATTCTGTGCTTAACTCCTCATCAGAATTCTTCTGACGAAGGACCTCAAACTGAAATGTAAACCTGTCTTTACTCCTTTAGTGCTGGACATACTGTGCACCTCCAGCACTTTCTGCTTTTACATCACAGAATATTTTGTTGTTTTGTGGATATTTGTATAATAGAAAGTCCACAGGGGCAAAATTTTCCGATTTTGATGGAAGTAGTAAATGTAGGAAATCTTCTCAATATGTTCAGAATGATGATAAACCCGCATATTTTAAGGTCTCAGTTAAAATAAACCAGGATTGTATTAACAGCCTCATTGTAAATCAATGTTACTGCCATCCAGATCTATTAAACCAAGAGGTGAGTAAAAATTGAACTCCTGCACTCCCAGGACATAGTGAGACTGCACATCATGAAATTGAGCACTCCCAATCTGTAATTTTCCATCTATTAATTGGATTCCATTAATCGATGGAATTTCACAGGATGGAGGTGCACAATTTCACATCATACATTCCCGGCGTCTGGGGGGAAAGCAGAAGAGGAATTTCCTTTTGAGGTGTGTAAATTCTGGCCTGCGAGTCCTAGCAACCTGGTCCGCAAAGTCTAGGCAGCTCAGTTTTATTTGTATTTCTATTTCTTACTGGCTTGTTTTTGTCCAGTTTGAGATCTGTTAGTTTCAGTAACTTGAAGTTATATTGATCAAAATTTTAGACGTGGGCAACTTGGCTAAATTAAAGAAAGACTGACTTGCATTTATATAGCGCCTTTCACAACCTCAGGACGTCCCAATGAAGTACTTTTGAAGGGTAGTCACTGTCATGAGTTGTAATGTAAATTCTAAACAATGAGTGTCCCATGAAGACAAAGAAACTTGGCATTCTTGTACTAAAGTCTAGAAACAATGAAGGTGAAATGCTTTCCTCATCATGTTCTTCCCCGACAAAGAGAATGTCCTAATTACTGGAACTTTCTTTTACTGTAATCCTTTATGATGTTCCTTTTAATCAATTTTGTAACAGCAGTCCTCCTGTTCCTTTCTACCCCTATCCAGGTCTTCCTTGCAGAGCTAAAGGGAAAGAATCAGTTCTTTGCCATTAAAGCACTGAAGAAAGACGTGGTGTTGATGGATGATGATGTGGAATGCACCATGGTTGAAAAAAGGGTTCTCTCACTTGCTTGGGAACATCCATTTCTCACTCATCTCTACTGCACATTCCAAACTAAGGTAGGATTTATTTTTTTAAGTAATTTTAAAAATAGATTGTAATTATCGCACTGGGTTGCATACTGTTAGCTGAGGAATACACAAAGAACAGGCAGTCCAGTGGTACAACATGCTGATTCAATAATGTACTGTGTTCTGGACTTCAACTCCTTTGATTCCCCATGTCGTGAATTCCTAAGCCTGGCAAGGTTTTCTTGCCTGATGGAGGGATGGAAAATCCAAAGACAATTCAATCCATATTTTCCTGGCACACTTGCTTATGGTTTAAGAACAGTATTAGGATAGGTCTAGGTATAATTCACCTGCCCATTCCTTCTGTCTGAACTTGATGACTAGCATGATGAGATCTAGGGAGGCATGAGAAAATAACTGGCAAAGTGGTTGGTTCGATGTAATATAAATAACTACATCAGATAAGAATGTCTTGATTATACTTGCACGGTGCCGTTAAATCAAGTGATTAAGTTACAGTTATTTCAGTGAGAACGATTACATGTTATTGTCATTACCTGTACAGATGACATCCCTTTAATGTAAGAATATGCATGTGAGTATAATCTTATGTATTTTTTTGTTTACCTTCTTGAGTATTAGTGAAGCCAGACATTTCGACCAATTCTGGTTATACCACATACTGAGTTCGTTAACACTTGCAGGTTAGACAAGTTTACAAACTGTGGACCTGAAATGGTCTTTAAATTACATATCAGTCTCATACTGATTTAAACTGGATGTTTGACATACAATTATAGGGGAACTGCATCTCATAAAAAACAAAATCAGTCATTTTTCCTGGCAAACTGTTGCAGCTGGTGATCACCATCCGTGTAAAGAAATGCTCCTGACATCTGTCCTAAACTTGCCCTTCACAACCTTTAGCTTGTACCCTCTTGTCCTCGTGCTCTGGCGTATCTGAAAGAATTGTCTTAGGTTTCTGTTCTCCATCCCATTAAGTATCATATATCTCAATAAGTTCCATCTGAAACATTTAATTTTGAGGCGGAAGAGCCCTTGTTTATCTAGTCGTGTTGTAAAGGAATCCTGCTTGTCACGTTCCTTTTCTCTTCTCTAAGGGGAGTGCCATTGATTTTCTTTTTTCAAAGTATTTTGGACTCAGTGACATTGATGTGTCTCATAGTGGTCTCTGACAGTGCAGTGCAACACTCCATTTAATTTTAGCTGATGGATACTGTGTAAAATGTCAGTAAATAAGTTGTTGTGTAAAAGCAGGTATTTAACCAGACACTGTAGACAATATCCATGCTACTAACTTATCCTTTTCTCCTCACCCTTATACCAGGCAATATCCTTATCCTTATACATGCTGATAATGGAACCTATTCAGCATGGCAGAGAGAGTTGGAGGGTGAAACTGGACGTGGGCTGGGACCCAAAACAGGCATGATCTCATCGGCCACCCGTTAAACGCCCCGCTCGATATTCAGTTCCACAGACTTCAATAGAACCTGAACATCGGCCGTCCGTTCTAACGGGCAGCAAACGTGATTCCGCCTATTTTGCATGTCTGGCCAAGTCCAGTTTCAGCCCCACGGAGTCTGATGTAGCATGGTTTTGTGTCCACAGTTTACTGTATGATGAGTTTGGAATCTCATCCATGTCGTCATGGGGAAATGCTGAGCAGAGTCAGGGCAGGGGGTAAAATCAGAGGGATTCACCAAACGCCGTTTTGCACACCTCCTAACAGCCATTTGAAGGCTGGTATATTTGCCTTCTCTGCCATTGATGGTGTGTGGCCCTGAGAACCCAAGAAAACAAAAGAAGCGAAAATACCTGAAAAGGGGAACATCTGAACTTCAAAAAATAATAGAAGGCATCCATTTAAATGGAATGTTACAATCAGTAGCCATACACTTGAATTTGGATAATGGTGCTTCTCATTCTTTGAAGTCCTTCACACCTACAAACAACTCTTGAGCAATTGGTCTGTATTTTGCAGATGCTACAAAATTCCATAGCAGTTTAGTTTATTCCATTAAAGTTTGGGGTCCCAGAGGAGGAACACTGTCGAAACAGACCTCCGTGTGTTGCATTGACCTCTTTATAAATTAATTCCTGCTGTTGCAAATTAAGGCCCATTAGAAGCTGGAGATCAGTGATCAATTGGGAGAAGGTATGGAATCCAACTCCATGTATTTAATTTCAAGTAGAGACCCCATGGCATCTGACAAGACCCACAGAAATGTGTGCCTCCAACCCTATCACGTCTTGGAGTTCCCCAACTTTATTCTTCATTGACAGCTGTCAAACTGCCCATATGTCATTGATGACACGCTCCTAAAGTAGAAGTACCCAAAGTAAGTCTCTGTGTACATGGACTCTTCTGGTAATTACATTCTTGGCCTCAGGGTTCATTTAGTTTTGTGGAATTTAACTGGGAAGCAGGATCTGTGGCTTTGATATGTGCTGGTTATTATGAGATTCCAGAATGAATCGATACTTGTAGATAAAAATGTTAGACAATAGAACAGACAACTCACATAAACAAGATAGATTCCTGAATAATTCACACCCTCAGATACAGCTTAATCGACATTTACCAACATAGTCCAAAGGCCAATGGATAATGCCAAAATTTCACTCTAATGTGATGGAGCGTTCCTCAGAGAAACATTCAAGTGGAACCATTTTGTAATAAAATAAAACTATTTACTTGTATTAATGCTATTAAAATGATAAATAACGCAAAGCATTTATTATTCAAGCTGCAAACTGCAGCGGTGAGTCATGCAAGGAAACACTGCCACCTAGGGATTTCATTTCCTCTGTTCCTGCACTGCATGCTGTGCTTTACAGAAAATTCTTTTGTGCGCTATTTTTACACTGTTGTTAACCCATTTAAAATGAACTCTAGCAAAGAGAATGTAACCTCCTGATGTCATCCCCTCCCCCACCCCCCAGTCTGTGAATAAACCAACTGTCTCTTCACTTACAGTCACGTGTGGTCACTTTATTTCCAGCTAAACACAAATCCATACTTGGACTATAACTCAGTGCAGGGATGCTTTTTCCTGCCAGAAGTGCCACATGTTATTGATTTTTTATATATTGCACCTTATTGATAAAAGAAACAAAGCTTTATACCATAATAAATCTGTACATCCTGCCTAAACGAAACTTCACTAGAATGACATTATGCAGTGGTTTATGTGAACTCAGTTAACACAAGGAATGATTACATCGAGAATAATGAATACCTGTCCATAATTATGTAAGGAACATTAGATACCAGAGAATGATTACATAAAGAATATTAAACACCTAAGGAGTGGTTGTGTCGTGAATACTGGTTACCCAGGAGTGATTGCATAGAGAATAATGGATAATTGAGGGGGATTTGTGAAGAATAAAGGATTTCTGGCAGTAATTACAAAGCAGATTTGTTTGTTTAACACAGACTTGCAAAGTGTTCAAATCTTCCAGGATATCTGCTATTGTATTTGTGACATTTGTTTGTTGTCGCTAAATATATATATATACACACAGTCAGGTCTGTGTGTAATAAAAGGCGTTTGCTAAGCTAAGAGTTCATTATATGCAGGAATACAAGTTTATTCAATTGGTGATGTCTTCATTGTATTCACTTGTTGTCCTTTTTGACATGCTATGGCATTTTTCAGTTCATTGTTACTTATGCACTACTAATTGCTTCGTATTATTTCTTTGTACTCGCACTCATTATTTAGTAGGGTGTTTACACAGTACAAAAAGAAAGACAATAGAAGACAACTGGATAGACAACCTAGTATTGGGCAGAAACAGAGATGATTCATTTAAGGAAGGAAAAAGAATGAACAGATACAGGGAGAGGAAATTTAAAATCAGAGCCTGTCCAAAGGGACTGATAAGGTTAAACCTCCACTTTCTGCGGCTATCCTTCTGGGCTGTCTCCGATTTAAGATACAACAATAATTTGCATTTATATCACTCCTTAATTAAGTAAATATTCCAAGGTGCTTCATGGAGCAGAAACAGATGCCAAACAGCAATGGAAGAGTTAGAAAAGTTAACCAAAAGTGTGGTCAGGGAGAAAAGTTTTGAGAACGCTTTTTAAAGTGGGAGAGAAATGGCAAGTTAGAGTAGTTTATGGCAGAGATTCCTGAGAATAGGGCTGGCACAGTAATGGTTCCATCAACAATGATGGACATGAGCTGAGACGTAGAGCTGGAAGATGTTGCAGAGATAGTACGGAGCATGGCTACGCAGGAATTTGTAGGCATGGACAAAGATTTTGAACTTTACACTTTGAGAGGTGGGACCAGGTGGAGGTCAGCGAGGACGGAAGTGATTGGTGAGTAAGGCTTACCGTGGAACGGGTTGTGAGCTGCGGAGTTTTGGATAAGTTGGAGTTTGCGTAGGATGGAACTTGGGAGGCCGGTGAGGAGGCTTTGGAAAAGTTGAGTCTGGAGGTAACTAATGGGCTTTAGCAACAGTAGGTGTGAGGTACATGAAAAGGAGATTTGAAATTGGAAAACAGATCATTATAATTTCTCCTGCTGAGCATTCGACACAACTAGCAAATCCCAAAAATTTGACAATAAAGAAGTCATTCAAAGTTATGAATTTGTTCTATGCATGCAGTATTTACACATGAGGATTTGAGGAATCATTGAAAAAATGTAGGTAGTTAACCGGTGATGGTATGTATGAAGTGCCGTTAAGTTTGTCTGAAAACATATACATCCAGAAGTTATCAAAAGTGCTTGTTTTGATACCTAACAGTTTCAACAGTACAATGAAATCTGGTGCTTGATCAGACCAAGGGGCTCAGCTTTCAATCTTTGCTTGAGGGACACATTCAAAAGGTTAGCAGGAAAAATAAACGGGCTAATTCATTGTTCAGAAACAAAACTTTGTTCATTGAATTTAGAGGGACTCTTATCTATCTGAAGTCATCCTTACAAAGAATAATTGATCTATTACAAACTTTCTCATCATACATATGGAAATATATTGTACTGTTAGTATGTGCCAATTATTGTACTTCACATTACTTCTTATAATTCTGAATAAGTTATTAATTGTTTTTGTTTATTATCCTCTGGTCTGTACGATAATGTCCATCTATTGAAAAGAGTTTGGGAGCATAGCATGAGACTTTGATAAATCCAGTGAAATGACTGGAAAGCTGAGATGTGTCGCCTGGCAGATTTCTAGGGGACTCCATTTCCAGCATTTTCTCACCTTAGAGATGGTCCAAGCTGGATTTTCAAAAAATACTGAAATTGATTTGATTGGTTCCCTTTTTCATTGATACCTTTTGTCAACTGGTCCTTTTTAAAAATGCTAGTAATTTTTCATCGGAATTCCATGTACACATTTACATTGATAGCTTCCCTACTTGTTCAGCTGTAATTTATTGCTGTTTTATGAATATGAATTTTTAAGCAATCGCATGCAAATTGTCCCGTATGATGCCCGATGATGCAAGGTGTGATGCCTTAAGTGTGACTGCCGAAGCATATGCTAGACATAAGACTTTGATTTATTTTTTTTATTTGAAAGATGTCTAGCGCAGCCGACGGACTATACAGGTGGCAGGTGAAACCAGGGGAGAAGAATTTGTCCTGAGAAGGTGGTGGTGGGCCTTCTTCTTGAACCACTGCAGTCCTTGTGGTGATGGTGCTTCCACGGTGGTGTTAGGTAGAGAATTTCAGGATATTAACCCAGCAATGATGAAGGAACAGTGACATACATCCACATCAGGATGGTGTCTGACTTGGAGGTGATGGTTTTTCCACAACATTGCTGCCCTTGCCCTTTTCAGTGATAGAGGTCACTGTCAAGTAAATTTGGTGAGTTGCTGCAGTGCATACTGTAGATAGTACATAATATATCCAGAGTATGCCAGTGATGAAGGAGGTGAATAGTGAGCCCTGCAGGGGCACCGATCAAGCAAGTTGCTCTGTCCTGGAGGATGTCAGACTTCTTGCGTGTTGTTGCAGGCTTGCACCTATCTAGACAAATAGTGAGTATTCCACCACATTCCTGACGTGAGCTTTGTAGATGTGGAGAGGCTTTGAGAGGTAAGCAGGTGAGCCACTTGTCATAGACTACCCAGCCTCTGCGTTGCTCTTGTACCCAGTGTTGATATGGATGGTCCAGTTAAGCTTCTGGTCAATGGGGACCCCCGAGAAATTGAGGGTGGGGGACTTGGCGATGGTGGTACTGTTTACGGTCAGGTTTTATACTGTATCTGAAGTGAATACACAACTAATTCAGCATGGCCAATCTGCAAGCAAGAAAGAACTTGCATTTATATAGCACCTTTGAGGACATCCCATAGCGCTTTACAGCCAATTAAGTACTTTTGAAGTGTAGTCACTATTGTAATGTAGTAAATGCGGCAGCCAATTTGCGCACTGCAAGCTCCCACAAACAGCAATGAGGTAATGACCACATAATCTGTTTTTTTTTAGTGATGTTGGTTGAGGGATAAATATTTGCCAGGACACCAGGGAGAACTCCCCTGCTCTTCTTAGAATCTGGCCAACTCTAATTGCCAAAATGAGATTAGATATTGAGCATTTTCAAATTCAGATTGACTTCCATTTGACGAGATGAATGAGGGATCTGCCTGTGCAGTTTGTAGGAGCTTCATATTCGGGCTTCTAATATTCTTCATGTATAGAACTATGTGTGTTGATCTTTCATATTTCTGCTTGCTACAGGAGAACCTGTTTTTTGTAATGGAATACCTGAATGGTGGGGACCTGATGTTTCACATTCAGAGTTGCCAAAAGTTTGAAGTACCAAGAGCAACGTAAGTGGATCTTTATTCTGAAGCTTTGTTTGATTACCTATGTAACAACTTGGCAGGATTTACCAATCCCAGAACATGCTTTAGGCAGCATTACCAAAACCTTACAACGAGAAACCCTGAAAAAGGAAAAGGCACCAAATAAAACTTAACCAAAAAGTATACCAAATATTGGCTGCATCTTAACATGTATCTTCAAAACTCTCAAAAGTTGAATGAACTTAAGATATGGTCCCAGCCAACAATGACATTCCTTTTCTTGATGCCTATAAAAGAAGTGATAAAACTGGGTAAGATTCTTTGGCTAAAGATTTCTTCATGCTGCTTGTGAATAGATCAAAAGAGTTAGAAATATGATTTAAGGCTCGTTGAGACTTTTAAGTCTTTCAGGAGATGCATCAAAGCCTTTCTTTTCTTTTGCCGCTGTTCACTTAGTGCTCCAGGCACTTTATTTGACCTGTTGAACGCCACACCATTTTTTTCTCCTTCAGTAACAGCAATGAGAAAATCAACTAGTCACTGCCTCTTGGGAACAAGTAGAATGTTTCCATTTATAAAATTGTCCTTAGACAAAATTTCCTTTATGGGGGTGGGGAGGGAGGGTTCTGAATGGTGCAGTGGGAATACGCATTGCCTTTTCACCCCTGTGACCTGGATTCAAATCCAGCCCACAGTGGTGGGTGAAACCTTCTCTGTTTTTTTGGCTGTAAGGGTTCTATGGCCCTGATATTTACAAGGAGATGGGAAGGGAGCTGGGAGCTGCATCGATAACGGCCCAGAAATGCGAGGAATGCGGAGGTCCTGCCGATTTAACGGGAGGACCTCATTTGAATTATTTTTGTACGTTTCCCGGCCGGCAGCTAGCCAGATTGAGAGGCTGGCCGGCTGTCGGGTGGGCAGACGTGTGGCACAAGGTGGCAGCCGGGGATCAGATAGGAAGGAGGGAGGGAAGGAGAGATCGTGGGGGTTGGGAGGTGGGGGAAGAGATCGCCGTGGGGGAGATCGCGGAGGGGGAGATCACGGTGGGGGGGGGGGGGGTGGAAGAGATCACGGGTCTGCCTGGAGATCGCGGGGGAGGGGCGATTGCGGAGGGGTCGGCCGATCGCGGGGAGGGAGGCCAAACGCGGCAGGTTAGCTTGATGGGGTCAGTGGGAAGCACTCCTGCTCCTTCTGGCCCACAAGCAATGCTAAAAAAAGCAATCTCGCTCAGACTGACTGCAGGATGGCTAGAAAAAAATTATACTGTTACAATTGGGGTGCTGTTCTGAGGCTAAAGTTTGAGGAACTTTGTTGGGACAGAATAGAGGGAGTTGTGCTCTAAATCAGATTGTGCAATACCTGTGGGGGTTTGGTTTGGGTCCCTGAAATAAACATCCTTCCATTTTCCAATACTAATATCCTTCACCTTAATGAGCACAAAATCTAGAAAAAAGAAAATCAAATGACTTCTCTTGTTGGGAGTTCTGCTTTCCACTGCTGCTTTTTGATCCCCTTCGTTAATGAACGGAAGGAAAGCACTCATTGAAAGGTTCTGTAAAAAGTCAGGCGTCCAATTTGTGCTGATGGGAAGGTTGTTACACAGGAACGCGGCCTGTTTTTGGACCAGCGTAACAGCCCGTTTCAATTTTTTTCCCTCTTTCCTGATGGTCAACACCCAGCCTCCCCTTGATGCTTTCCCTGCCTGGTGCAGTTAAAATCAGCAATTTGCCATGGGGAATTAGAATCTATTGGCCTGCTGTAGCATTGTCAGAGCTCCGAGACAACACACCACCTCACTACCTGCATTCATTGTGAATTCAATTTGGGGTAAAATCGCACTGTGCAGTATTCACTTTAACATGTTTGTGTGAAATTCCTCTGGCTTCTATTTTAATCCATGGCTTCTGAATTCTTTGTTAACGTACTTTCTGTAGTTGCAAAAAGCACTCCATAATTATCTACCACTTTCAGGGCAAAATGTGAATTTTAAAAGTAAAATAAGTCAGTGTGTGCCCTTGAGGCTGAATTTTCTGTGAAATCCATTTTGAAACTGCAAGACACCGCAGTTTTTATGTGTCCTTTATTTCATGAGTCCTCATTAGAATAATGAGCTCCTGGTATCACCCATGGCTCAGTTCATTTAACAATTGGTTGGCAGCAGGGTGGCATAGTGCACTAAAGCCCCAAAGCACTGTGTGATGGAGTGGTACAGAGAAGAATTGGACTCGTTGTCAGCCTCAGGCTCATTGGGAGGGAGGTAAATCTCTAAATTCTAATGCAAACCAGTACCTTTTTTAGCTTTTTTTTTACAGCATTGTGCTGATGGTTTCATAGATGTACCTACTACACCTCTCGATCTCTCTACTGACCAGCATGATGCTCAACTGTTCCATAGTTGGTTTTGCTTCCCTGCTCACACATTCATTATTCTAAACATACATTTTTTTAATTGGCAAATCTCTCTCTCATCCCTTCAGTCCCTTTCTCTATCAAATATCTATCCAGTTCTATCTTGAATTTGCCAGCAGTATCTGCCTCACTGAGTAATCTGTTCCATGTATTCACTACCCTCTGTGTAAAGTAGTTGAATCTAAACAACTCACACCTTTTTGATTCTCTTGCCAGGATTATTAAGGCACCCAAATTCTTTAAAAATATGATTCGGCCCTGATAGGCAAGAGGGTAAAGGCATTCAGTATCATTTTCAGCAGTCCAGACCAGGAGGTGCTTGGTTGTGTTCCTAGTTAGTGCTGAGTTGGCTGATCTCAGCCTGAGTGACAATCAGGAAGCTACGATTGGACTCATTGCTCCATGTTAGAGATGGGGAAAATTGGCCAGTCTCTACCCAATGATCCTTGCTGGAAAATGCACATGTGGATGTCGGGTAAAGGTAGTCTCAGGCTCGGCTGGTTTGCCCTCACAATCGAAGAGGCCACTGACAGTCACATATGAAGAATGGCTACTTTGGTGAGGTACTGGAAAGAAAAGAAAGAACTTGCATTTTTATAGTGCCTTTCATGACCTCAGAACATCCCAACGCACTTTACAGCCAATGAAGCACTTTTGAATTGTAGTCGCTATTGTAATGAAGGAAACGCAGCAGCCAATTTGCGCACAGCAAGGTCCCACAAACAGCAATATGATAATGACCAGATCATCTGTTTTTAGATATTGGTTGAGGGATAAATATGGCCAGGACACAGGGAGAAATCCCCTGCTGTTCTTCGAAATTGTGCCATGGGATCTTTTACACCAACCTGAGAGGGCTTCAGTTTACTATCTCATCCGAAAGACAGCACCTCCAACAGTGCAACACTCCCTCGATATTGCACTGGTACCAGCTTAGATTTTGTGCTCAAGTCCCTGGAGTGGGACTTAAACCCATAATCTTCTGATTCAGAAGCAAGAGTGCTACCAACTGAGCCACTGCTGACACTGTCACAGAATCTCATCAGTGCTTGTAGTACCGTGCCCCACTGTGTAAGTGTCTTCAGAAGAGCAGAATAGAAAACTGTCACATAACAAACTAAGTTCTGTAATAAGAAAGAGAAGGACAGGGGATGATGGCTGTTGAAGATCAGTTAAAGAGAAGGAGATCATACTGGTGATAGCAGGATAATATGTATTAATCATATTCTTTCAGATATTGCCTATGTTAAACTTTCTCATGGAAATATATTTCATTCCAGGTTTTATGCTGCAGAAATCATTTGTGGCCTCCAGTTTCTTCATGCCAAAGGCATTATTTACAGGTACTTGAGATGCAAGAAAGCACATTTTGCTATATAACTTCTTGATTTTATTTGGAGATTAAACATTGTGAACGAAAACACATCCAACAAGCATAAGCCGAGAAATTTGTTTGTGTACAAAGATCGCTTCCCTTTGTCCGAGGTGCTAACCTGTTTAAAAGAAACTGGTTAACTTCCCTGTTAAAATAGGAAATACCATACAATGTGTTAAGAGTAATTATGCTAATACTGCAAACCATCATTTCTAGGCTTTAGTGGTGGTTGCAGAAAGTATGGGGGTGAAATTTGTCTTGGGCAGTGGTGTAAAACAGACAATAGTGAATCAGCAGCACATGTTACACTACGGCCAAGAAAAGAAAATCAGGCGGGTTGTAAAATGGGCGGCCGATTCGCTATCGGCTATTTTGTGGTACTGCCCAAGCGGAATTTCACCTGTATGTATTGTCTAACTTTATTTACTTGTGTTGTGGGGGCGGGGGGAGATATTAAAGGCACTTAATCAAAATATTGATTTCAAAATACCCAATTGCAACAAATCAGTGTATACAGTATCTCACAATCCGGGCATGTTGGGGGTCCGCCTGGCAGGAACCTGGGCAGTCACCTGGGCAGTGCGGATTGCCCGCCCATTATAGAACCCACCCAATATCCATTGCATTGAAATCAATGGAACGAAAATTGGGTGGGTTCTATAAAGAAATGTTCAACCCGTCCCCTGTTCAGAAAATTCTAGATATATAAATAAAATGTGGGAAAGACACAGCAGATCTGACCACATCCAAGAAAGAGGAAAGATGGGTCAATGCTTCAGAGACAGACCTTTGATCAGAATCCTGACCTAAAGCTGTCTTTCAATCTCCAGGTGGACCGGATGAACCTGCTGTAACATCCGGCATTTTCTGCTTTTATTTCAGATTTTCATTTTTTTTTAAATCCAAGAGGATCACCATTAATGATTCTAATCTGAAACTAAGTCAGTTTGCCCTGATGCAAAGCTTCACGGATTGGTTTCCATTACTCTACTCTTTTGTAATTTGACCCCCACATCTGTATGCTATTTTCTCTAATTCTGCTGCATACAATAATCATTTTAACCCGGCCCTATTGCCAGGAGAGTTTCTGTTCTTCCCAATTTTGTAAAATAATTCTTGTTAAACGAGCTGCAAAGCTAAAGCACAAAATTTAAATGTATTTTGGAGATAGCATGGCCTGTTAGTGTTCAGAGCACTGCATTATAGTGGGGTCCAATGCATGTTCCTGCTCTGCTATTTACAACATGAGGAGTAAGTGCTGTAAAAGAGCGGAATAAATATTTGGTTGGGAATGCAATTGGTGATTGTAGGGATAGATATATAGTATAAGATAATCAAATACTCTATGTCATACAATGGTTCCTAAGGTGCTTAGGTGGAGAGCATGTTGTATGTAAAGACAAGTACACCAAGGTTGAATATCTCAAGATGTGAGGATGGATGAATGCTTTGATATTTTGCTTAATTACCTTTCAGGATCAATCAGTAACTTGTGCAGAGGCTTCTTTCAGGAGATTAAGGGGGTGGGGTACAGGCCATCATATGATAGATTGTGCATGGACTGTGGAAGGAGCCAGCTCGATGGGCAGAATGGTCTTATAAGGGTAAATTTTCTGATTTTGCCACCCCCACTCGGAGCCTCGCCCGCCAGAAGGTGAAAATCTGAAAATCACATGTGAAAATTTTCCTAATGTGCAGTCCTGGTGGGCAAGGGTCTGTGTCAGGAGCGCTCAATCAGAAAATTTACCCTTCAGTAGAGGCTGAAGGCAACCTGGGCCACCATCATGTTTTTTTTTGTAGCAATTTCCAAAGTGGCACTTCCCAAGAATGCAGTAGCATTGGCAAAGAATGCATTTTACCTCCCGTCCATCAGTAGGGAATGGTATGTGGTGCCTGGAATAGGCTGAGGACTTGAAAAAAGGGAGAGAAACACTTCAAATTGTTGGGAAGGAATAAAAAAAATTAAATTTGACATTTATTTTAGCAGTTCTAGTCTCTCATATTCCCTAACTTATTAGTCGTCCCAATATACATTATCAAAGGTAGATTTAGTACAGAGCTGGAAAAATTAGTGCATGTTTATATTCTTCTCTGTATGTGTATGTATCTGTGTGTCTATATGTATCGGTATATGCAAATGTACTTGTATGTGTACGTACCTGAATATACATATGTATGTATATATTAATATATATAGGTATATCCCATGTGTATGTATCCACGTATATTTATGTGTGCAGATGTTCATATTTCAGCACTGAATACTTACATTTCTAATGTTTTTTTAGAGACCTGAAGTTGGACAATGTTCTGCTGGACAGAGATGGCCACATTAAAATTGCAGATTTTGGCATGTGTAAAGAGAATATTCTTAATGATGCAAGGACGAGCACATTTTGTGGAACCCCTGATTATATAGCTCCAGAGGTCAGTGTGTCTGTTAACACTGAAGTTTATCGTGACCACAATTATTAGTAAATACTCACAAAGGTTATTATAGTTTAGTCAAAAAAATCAACAAATCTATTGTGGAATAGATTACCATCTAATACGTACTGAATAAACTGGAAGGTATGGATCTAAAAGCAGAAAATCTTAATACATAGCAGGTCAGACAACATCTGAAAGAGAAAGATGGGGACACGTTTCAGTAGAAATCCTTCATCCAGAACTGGTATGATCACATTCGCTAAACTTACTCTAAGTAATGGAGGAATAAATTGTTAGTCCGTAAAAGATTACAATTTAATTAAAGACAAAATTTAAATGGCAGCCTTGACAGTTGCACAGGTACGACATGACTTTTGGTGTAGCTATTAATGCTCGAGGGCTGATATTAAACTGAGAGCACTACATATTGGACAGGCCTGCCTGATACACTGACGGTTTTATCCTTTACAGTACAGTGGCAAATCTTCTGAAAGAGTTTTTATAGCTGTGTATATAGCTTACTTTTTGCATACTAATATACAACATACACTGATGTGGACAGACTGAACAGAATGTTAGGTACTCAATAGCATGATGCTTTTAAAAAGACATCATGGTCCAGATAACATGACTATCTGAACAGCTGTTTATAAATAAAAGAAGTGCAGTAAGATTTTGTTTTTATTGGGAAGCCTAAGTGCAGCACACCACAGAGGGTGAAAGGAATAAAAGACAAGAGAAGGAAAATCAAGAAGTTGTGGTTAGTTGACACTAACTTTGGGTTTTAAAAGCGTTTACATTGTGGGGGGCAGGGCTGATCGATGGGGAACGACAAGTAATTTGAATTTAGGAAGAACAAGAGAGGAAAGTTCAGAGGAGCAATGACCCCATTATGGTATTAATAAAATAGAACATTGTGATACTCGCTATATCAGGTCAGAACCTCAGAAAGGAGACAGCTAATCTTAGCAGTTCGTCCATCGGCAGCAGTTCCACAGCGCTAGCAAGAATTGGCATCCTTCTCAGTTCAGGGTGCCAAACTGGATTAGTCAGTCATGTCAAAATCCAGTACTAGCAGGAAGAACATTAAATGATAGACTTTTCCTAACAGATCGAAGCAATGACTAATATCCTTTGTTAAAAATCCAATTCATTTCTCGTTCTTCAGGTGAGATGCTAAACCGAGACTCGGGCCCTGAAATTCTGCGTGCGTTTTCCCCATCCCCCGCTGTAACTCCGGCAGGAGAATCGACAGAACCCCCTGGAAAAAGGCGTAAATGACCATTTACATTATTTCGCCAGTGTCCTGCTAAAGTCATGGCGGGAGACTGGTGATAGCCCCACAGAACCTTGGGGTCCCAGTCTTTCTGATCCTGTGGTTCAGCTGAATGTTTCGAATCCCAATGCACTAATCAAGGAAGAGCAGAATGCTCTCCAGTTGTCCTGGCCAACATTCCTCCCTCAACTAAAACCACCAAAAACAGATTAGCAAGTCATTCATCTCATTGTGGAATCTTGTGCAAAATGGCTGCTTCATTGGTAAACATAACAACAGTCACTGCACTTCAAAGTAATTCGTTGTACATGAAGTGTTTTGAGACGTTTCTGAGAGATGTGATAACATGCTATCTTCATGCAAGAATTATTCTTTCTAAAAATGAAGCATTTTACATTAAGAACAATCTTAATTTTACACACAATTGCATTACATTTTTACATTAAGAACAATCTTCCCTTTTTGGTAACGTTCCCCAATAAACAACATTAAGTGTGGATGGACCAGAATCAAAGATTATGGATGGCAAGGCTCTGAACTTGATGGTTCAGATACATTCCCTGTAGGTTTGGCTGTCTGACACCAAAGACCTTTGCTGATACTACCGATAAAAAGCATGGTGTGTTCTGTAAGTTCTGATCGTATGTATCTACCATTCTAAAATTCTTCCCCTGTGCAGATCCTGCTGGGACAGAAGTATAGTACATCCGTGGACTGGTGGTCATTTGGAGTTCTCCTCTATGAGATGCTGATCGGCCAGTCTCCTTTCCATGGTGGTGATGAAGATGAGCTCTTTCAATCCATCCGCACAGATGACCCTGTCTACCCCCGTTGGCTGGGCAAAGAAGCAAGAGACATTCTAGTCAAAGTAAGAGCTCCCTTAAATATGTTTTCTCTTTTTTAATGGTGTGAGTACTCAGCCTCCCTTAATATCCCAAATAAATCCTGATGTCAATATAGTACTGGCTCCCCTTCATTAAAAATGAATGCATGCATTTTCATTTATTATTAACTCTACTATGCCCTAGCCCATGATTTAAGATAGATTTGTCTACAGAGCTGAAGTTTCAGTATCTTGTAATTACAATTGTCTTCTGTATGAAGTTCAGACTAACCAAGTGTATGTGCTAGAAAATGCAATTTGATATTTAATGTATTTAATTTTATATAGTGGGGATGGAGGTGAGCGTCCATGCAGTCTGTGTGCGTGCAGTGCTGATCTGACCTCTGCTCTTCAATCCAGTTTCTGACAACGATAGAGCCAGGGACAAGGGTCAGGAGCACTGAGATGCTCTTCTACGCAAAGAGTGCTTTATAAGTGCTTTAAAACAAAACATCCACAGCGCGGTTCTCCCCTACTCATTTAGTTGGTAAATACAGTGAGGTGTGGATTTTTTACCTATACAGACCAGAAAGGTCTTGGGTCCGATCTCTATCTTGACCTGAGTTAGTTGCTCTCAGCCATGGCAGCAGTTGCAGTGCCATAGTTGGTTTTGAAGTCCCTGGGCGAGGGAAGGGAGTAATCAGCCATGGTTTCTGCTCCTGATCAGTGTCCACTGACTACTGCTGGAAGGTGCTCATTGGATGAGGATTGTGTTCAGCTGTGATGCTCCACACAGTCAAATAGCCTTCTGATACTCACTGTCCCGGCTTACACATGAAGAATGGCCACTTTGATGACGAATGAGGGGCACCACAGCATGAGCCATCGCCCTCAGGAATTAAAGGGAGCAAATGACAGGGGGGTAAAAGATCTTTTAAAAAAGTGTTATCGGGTAATATTTTCAAAAAGAACAAATCAAACCACAGGCATTAAAGTTTTAATACTGCACAGTTTATGTTTTTTATGTCCTATATGAACAAATGTTTTTCAATAAACTCAATAAAGTATATGGTTGGCTGAACTTACATATGTTATTGTTGAAAACCAAGGTGTATTGCAGATAGATAAAATGATTCATGTTTGCCTGTTTCAGCTTTTTGTTAGGGAGCCAGAGAGAAGACTTGGTATAAAAGGAAGCATTCGACAACATGCCTTTTTCCGAGATATTGACTGGCAGGCACTGGAAAACAGGGAAGCGGAGCCGCCTTTCAAACCCACGGTGGTAAGATAATGGCTTGATTTGAGTTAGTTTTTCCTTTGTTTTTTTCCCCCCCTCTGTTTTCACATCACATTCGCTTTCTTCTCCAGTTATTTTTTCCCATTGTGTTAGTAAATCTCACAATGAGGTTAAATAGAAAATACCAATTAGAATTTTCACTGAAGGCTATCATTACAAAATGATCCAAAAGTGTGAGCACTATTGGTCTTTCTTGTTTGAATGTACTGTTTTAAACCAGCCCTTTGTTATACTGTTCAGTTTATGCACAAAGCCACAGGCACTGCAGGATGACTCACAGGAGCTGACTGAGAACAGAAAGCACCAGAAAATGGCTGCAAACTGGGAAGTAGCAGTTCCTTGTTTTCAGTCGTTCCCTCTAATCAATGGTGAAAGGCAAAACAGTGACAACTGTGCCTATGCTTCGCTCGCAAAGGGAGGGGAGGCAGATGGTTCATTCGGGCAGGTGTTGAAAAGGGCTGCTATAACCTTTAGAAACCTGACTGAACTGGACCCACGAAGGATTGTGAACGAGACTAATGGTCATCGGGTAATCAGGGGCAGAGTGCATTCTAAAGGCCAGTTAATGCTGTGATCGCAGATTTACATGAGAAGTGACTTTGCAGCTGGTGCTGCAGGTCAGAGCCACATGTATTAAACACAGCAAACATCATTCTGACCCTCAACTGAAAGAAGGCAGCAACCCTCACTGCTGCACTTGTCTGTGTGTCTGCAGTGCGGGTTTTCACACATCAGACTACAGATTTCAGTGGTAAATCACAAGTCAGTGCCGTATCACATCACACAAGGTAACTTTATTACGATCAATACCAATTCACCCTATTTCGGTATCTGCTTGCTTTATTGCACAGCAGCTGTTTCTCTGTCTAATTTAACCGGTTTGAACTTGTTATTTGCATTACCGAATAGATGTCTCCTTTTGAATACCAACAATCAATATTATTATATATGTATTCCTCCTCCCACCAGCCCAGTCAGTGAACTGACCTGGGGTGGCTCTCTGTATAAGCCCTAGGGGAAATCACATTCAGATATGGGTTGGGGCTGGGGGATCAAAACTGTTAACTTGTTCTGGTGTGAACAATTTGGTTTAACACACATATAAAAACACATTGAAGATTGACCTGATGCATCTATGATGTGACCTCGTTAATCTTTAGAATCCGAGCTGGAAAATTAGCCATTAGAGACACATTTCCTCCATTTTGGCCTCACTTCCAAACTTCCAGTGGGACCCGGAAGGCAGAGGAAAATGAGTTAAAAATGTTTGAAGGTTAAAAACATTAAAGCTACAATAAAAATAGCAGATACAGGAAATGGAGAAGAAGAGAAAAAATGGAAGACGGGCTGAGCAAAAGTGTTCATGAAATTTTTATTTAATTTTGTTTATTTTAGTTGTATAGGGTTAATGTTACAATAATAAAGTTTCTTCTGAGATCTGAGCAGCTTTAATTTTAGTGTTTCTTTCAGTGTTGCAGATTGTGAGTTGAAAACCTAAAAAAATAATCAGCCCAATGAGACTGGATTTTCTTAGTCTCAAGGTTAAAAGGAAAAGAACAGCTATATCAGAGCTGTGCAGTCTCCTCACACAGTCTATCTCCCAGAAGTTGTTTATGCGGACTTCTATTTTCCAGTCCTTTGAAAATCAAGCAGGGCCGTTAGAACTCTGCATGCAAATATAAATAGAGTAAAAGAATAGGAAGTTGAAAGAACTTGTGTGACATTTAGAAGGACTAGTCATGGCAAACATACCAGGGTCATGGAGTGATCTTGAAAGACCGAGAAAACTAAAGTGTCCACATTACTGAGAACATAAAAAACATTAATTGATGTATTGCCTCAGTTTGAACTACGTCATCAAATCTGCATGAACCTCTGAAAATAGCAAACACTTCTACAATGATGGTTAAAACTTATTGCATTGTATTTTCTTAAAATAGCATATTTTCATGAATGCAATCACAAGTTGGCCCATTGTTCTTGTTCATTAAGCCATCTGTTGATGTAGCTAAAGATGTCCATATTTGGATTTTCCCCAAGTTTGCAAACGTTCTCAATATCTCCAGATTACTGGATCTCCTAGACAAAAAGTTCCATATTCCCTGAACTACAAAGAAATTTGACTCCTGAAATTCAAAGTCTAGAGTTTCTGCCCATTGACTATGAATGGTATACTTCCATCCCTAATGTTCCCAAGACCACCCAAAAAATGGCCCCCTCACACCTAAATGTTCTTGTCTACTAAACTTACAAATGAAATTTATCTATCTGTACTTGCACTTTCCTGAAGGGTTTTGATAGGGTGAATAGGGAAAGGTTATTACTTCTGGCTGAGGAGTCTGTAATGAGGGGGTCATCAATTAAAACATTTTCACCAAGAGAGAAAGAAGAAAGATTCGGAGAAATTTCTTTACGCAGAGGGGTTTTTGGAGAATGGAATGCTTTGCCACAGGGAGTAGTTGAGGCAAAAACCACTACATATTTTTCACCTCCGTCCATCAAACCTTCCCTCCAAACAAATGTCTGCCCACAAAATTGGTCACCCCCGCCCCCAGCTCTCAAATGCAAGCACCCTCCAATTGCACTTGTTCAGGGGTCTCTCAACATTGCGACCAGAAATTCAGGCATAGCAGGAAACAAAGTCATTTCTATGGTCTTTTAATTGCAATTTGTTTTCAAATTTATACTTGCTGAGACCAGCTCTGTATTATCTTTTTTTAACACATTTTTATGGCAAAGTATAAGTCACGTTAAAAATTGAAAAGCTTCCCCGATTGCAGGTTCTTAAACATGCTGCACCTGATGTGCATGAATGATGGTTAAATGAGTGGAAACTTTAAATTTTAAAACTCAAAGAAGAAATATACGGGTGAGGGTTCGTCATTTCCTTGGTCTCTAATTGTTTCCATTGATTTATGCCAATTTACGCCCATTTTGAGTTCGGGTGTGTTCTAATGAGATTGAGAGGATGCGTGGGCATTTTTCGACATCGACAAAATGGACGCAGCTTTGGGTGCAACTTACAGGTTGCGCCCACAGAGGAAACTCCAGGCCATTAAATCAAAGCCTTGTCTGCCCTCTCAAGTGGATGTAAAAGATCCCATGGCACTATTCAGAGAAGAGCAGGGGATTTCCCCCCGTGTTCTGGTCAACATTTATCACTCAACCAACATCATTAAAAAAACAGATTATCTCTACTGTTTGTGTGATCTTGCTGTACGCAAATTGGCTGTTGCGTTTCCCTACATTACAACAGTTACTACACTGTATATAATAGGCTGTGAAACACTTTGGAACATTCTGAAAGGCACCAAACAAATGCAAGTTAGTTCTTTCTTTCTTGCTTGCTTTCTTGTGATTGCAAATGTGCAGACTAGTTAAAAGAAAAATTCACTGCTCCCATGACCCCAGTGGGGAGGCTCAAAGGTTATGTGGGCTGATCAGAAATAATACAGCTTGATAGATGTTATAATTTAACATTCAATGAAATGAAGATAAAACCTGATTCCAAATTAGAAGGAATGAAAGACACACACTGCCATTTTTATGCTGGCTGTTATGTAATTTTTTTTAGGGTGAGTTTTTGTGGTTGGCAAGAATGTTTGGTACTGGGGATCTTTGAATTTACAGCATCCATCAAACATTCCTAGGTCAGATATAGCACAGGCCAGACACAGAACAAAGCTCCATCTTTATCTATTGAAAGGTTGAAGTAGTGAACGAGAGAACTCATGCAAAAGTCATGATATCCAGTTCAGATCACAAGGGGGTCCTATTGTAAAAACTCCCGGGTTATGCTATCATTTAACTAGATTTTGAGCAATACTGTCACACTCCTGAATATAAGATACTCAGATCATTTACAGGAGTGATCTACTACAGACCCGAAACTTATAACAGTCATTTTATTTGTACGATGTGCATTAAGCCTTGAAGAACAATCCAATTGTAATTCAAAGTACAAATGCAGCCTTCTTTCATTACAATGGTCGGTACAATAATGTAACATTTGGTGACAAATTGAGATTCACCGCACGATGAGCCTCATTTCTGCTGCTATTTTGCCGCTATTATGAGTCACATTATGTCATTCAGTTCCAAAGTGACACTGCCCATTCTTTTTGGGATCAACATTAGCAGTGGCATTGGATGCTAAGGAGCAAGTCAGTGTAACAGTACCTAGTTGTCCCTTCCAATATGTTGGCACCTGGTAGACAGAGTAGGTAATGATATCAAAATAAAATTGCATGATGGAAAATCCTTTCTGCTAAACATTATGGCACTAAGCGATGATCGCACTGTGTTAGGCAGGAAAATCAATGAGGTGAAATTCATCCCAGCTACCTACTGTAAGTAAACTCTCATATCCTGTCCATTTTGCCTCTTCTAAACATAGATTCAAACTGAGAGGGGGGAAGGTCAGCATAACAGTTTGGAGTTCACAGAGGTGGTGATTATTTGAAGCAGTGAAGACGAATAGTGTTGTTAATTCAGGAGGGAGACGGATAGATACTTGCAGAAAAAGCTATTAAGGGATACAAGAGATGGAGTTGTGTATGGAATGGATGGTCTGCAATGGTCTGGTACAATCCTGTGCATTCCTGTGTTCCCAATTAAAATGCCTGTGTAATGGATTATTCAAGATGGGCCTGTCAGATTCTTAAATGCTATAATTATTTTTATTGACAGACATCGACAAGTGACTGCAGCAACTTTGACAAAGAGTTTTTGAATGAAAAACCCAAACTGTCCTGTGCAGACAGGACCCTCATCAACAGTATGGACCAAAACATGTTCAACAACTTTTCGTTCACTAACCCCAAAATGGAAAGAATACTTTAATGAAGATCAAATGACAGTCATAGAATATCTCACCTCTGTAACACTGAAGAGTTCGACATTCTGCATTCACCTGTGATGAGAGCATGGTCTTAGACACAGTGATCGCTAAATTCTATGTTAAACATGTGGCATGAAATAGTGGTATCATGTATGTTAAATATACCAGAATGTTCCTGGATATCTATGTTGAAAGCCATTTTGTGAGAACATCCATAGCATCCAAGAAGAGATCATAATTTGTTTGGACTAGAAGGAAGAGGCAGATGTGCGTATACTTGAAGTCTATAATCTTTGAACACAATTGCTGAAGAACTGAGACCAACACTGCATGTGGAAACATTTAGCCTCTGATTAAGTGTTTTTAAAAGTATTCATTTCCATTTGGATCGCCATGGAGCTGTTTCTTGGAAAGTTATTTTTTCAGTTGTGTGCATGCGATAACACTTCATCCTCACGGGCTTGCAATGAACTGGTGCAGGACTCATTGAAAGAAGAAGAGTTCACAAACTTGTTCCTGTCTGAATTAACGACCCAAAGGGCAAAGAATGCACAGCTCTTTATAAACTGTGATATTATTTAATAATTGTAACTTTTCGCAAATCGGACCACTGCGGTGGTGGGATTGCTGCCTAATATGAACCAGTAAAACCAAAATTTGCCCCCCCACCCCCAGAATTACAATCAGTAAATCAAGTTGTTTCTGCCACTGCTATCCTTTACAATGGAAGTAAATATTCAGTCTTTCTCAACAACCCACTGTACAAGGTGAGCAACTTTAAATACTGGCTTGATTTACAAAGCTAAGTGATGAAACTGGAACAAATTGCACAACAAAGTGGCTGCGTCAACAAAAATACAAGGTTTTAATATTTTCTTAGCAACGGGGTGACGAAGGTTACACAAGCTGTTGAAATTCAGCTCTCTTTATTTCATAGTCGTGTGTCAGGGAATCTCTTTGCGTGTAAGCTTTTCTTCCATCATTGAGGTCGTCAGGTCAGCACTGCTACAGCAGCTGCCATGGTTCCTTTAACTACATTCAGTATCAGCCTGTTGAGATCAAGCACATGCAACTGTAAGAAGATATGAAAATTTTATCAAGCCGTATTAATGTGTGGTTGATATTGGATGGAACCAAAATGCTTCACGATCTTTGAAAAAGCCACAATGTGTCAGGAATATTGTTAATGTGATATTGATGCCAGATCTCTAGACTTGTCAGGCATTTCAGATTAATCATGTACTGAAAACATGGAAAATAAGCAGGAATGGAACTGGACAACATAGGAAAAACTTGCATGTATTAGACAGTGTGTCATCTTGAAGGAAGGGATGAACTGTGATTGAGATCATATGTATAGACATTTGTAGAGGTCCTGCTATTCAGGTATTTGGGTGGGACAACCCAATAAAAAGGGTCATGGACTATTGTTCAGCCAACCATTTTCACATAGATCCAACCTAACTCGAGTAGTATTTACTTAGGTAGCGATCTCACCTCTAACCTGCAACTTTTCTCTGTTGTAACCTTTTTCACTTCATTTAAACAATACTTCTATGAATATTTTTTTCTCTGAATTTTCTCCTAAGCTCCAAATACAACATCATCCATACCCTTCATTCCTGCTACATTCTCACGGTGTTGAAATCAGATTCAACACATTATCCCCTCCTGTGGTTCAGTCTTTTCCAGGACCTAGTGGAACTCCTTACTTCCCTTGGTCTTTCCTTCTTCTTACTATCTACAGATGTTTAAAACTCAAACTAACTACTTGGTTTGTCTCATCTCCCCGCCTAACTCTTTTCAACCTTGCACTTTCGGGCCTTCAAGAAAAAGTGAATAGTATTTTCAAGTGGCATTACTTCATTACAATTTGTACCTGACACTGATGTTACCTTCAGAGCTACCTGAGTGGAAACATTACTATTAACATAGCTTGTTATTGCATACACTGTGCATGTTTATCACTGTGAAGGCAAGTTTTGCATTATACATTATCCTGTTAATGGTTTTATTAACCCTGTAATCCTCACAATTACGCCCCATGCTTTTGAAGTTTGTCATTAAAATACTTTGCTCACCCAATTGTATTTGAAGCAGAATGCATTCAGGAGTTTTACAGTTTTGTTGTGGAGGTTGAGATTTAAGGCTGCTTCATTACATGTAGGCACTGCCCTCTGTTCACTGGTCTTGCCTCTGCAACTGGCAGGGTCTCGCTGTGAAGATTAGAAGTCAAGACCCTTCATGAACAAAATCTTGACCTCAGCTACAACAGTGTAAAACAACAGTGCAAGGCCAATGGTTCAGTGGGCAAAAGCACATTCTGGTGCAGTATTGCACCATGCTGACCAGGATGGTTTCAGGCTTGATCCCTGACCTGTGCCGAATTAGCTGATCTCAGTCAGGGTGAAGGAGGGACACTCCATTGGCCCTAAGCTTAGGTGGGGAAAATCAGACAGGGTTCCTGTTTCTGATTGGTATCTAGTGGTTCCTGCTAGAAAGCACACATTTGTGAATTTTGAGTGAGGATCAGTCTTAGCTGTGAAGAGTTGTTACGATCTGGAATTTACTGCCCAAGAGGGTGGTGGAAGCAGATTCAATAGTAACTTTCGAAAGAGGATCAAATAAATACTTGAAAAGGAAAAATTTGCAGGGCTACAGGGAAAGAGCAGAAGAACGGGACTAATTGGATAGCTCTTTCAAAGAGCCGGCACAGGCATGATGGACTGAATGGTCTCCTTCTGTGCTGTACGATTCTATGATGTCCCTCCCCTGTCCGCACATCAAATCACCTGCTGACATTGGACAACATACTGGAAGACATGCCATGCCCTAACAAGTCACAACTTGGAGGGAGAAAACTGGAAAATGAAAAAAAAGATGTAAAAACCTAATATTTATGTTAAACTATGCATCGTAATATTTGTGTGGGTTACAGATTTAACAAGCTGCAATCCCCAAAAGATGAATTCCTTCACTTGGTTATTTTTAGATATCAATGCAATGCCTTCTGATTGATATTATTCTTGATTTCTGTTTACAAAAAAATTAAATTGAGGTGCAATTCGTAACATTTTCTACCTGTAAGATATTCTGTGAATAAAGTCTAGGCAAAATAGATTAGGTTTGACAGGAATCGCAGCAGATTATGAAACATTTTAAGTAACGTAATGATGAAAGAGATTGTTGGACCATATCGTTAAACTGAGTGTTTCTGTGTTTCATCTGCCCAGTGAATGGAATACAAAAGAGTTCTATCGGGTTATGCATTATATTAAGTGGTTCATAAAGTCTCTTTTTAAATATATGGGGTCCTTACTTGACATGGGCAGACATTAATGTCCCTGCTGTCGTTGCCTTTGTCAAAGTACATGTGAAGTACGCTGCAGTATTGTACACATTCTGAGATATTGGAAAATAGTTTACTAACTCACCACAATACAGTATTTTGACAAACACATTGAGATAGGGGAAATTTCAGTTGGGTTTATGTAATGTTGATGTCCAATGCTGGAGACACTTTAGTTGGGACAGAACTTTTCTACAAACTAGATAATGCTCAAAGTTAAACGTCAAGATCTAATTACATAGTGAGTTATAACAATCTCCCTAGTCTCTGGGGGGGCGGGGGGGGGGAGGCTATATTTGAATAAAGCTGTTGATGCGCTGGACGCCTCCTCTCACTGCTGACTGTAATATCCTAAGTGATACAAGTTTGAGCAATTTCAATTCACTTTGTAGAGGAATAAAGTCCATAGCTCAAAGTTGTCCATACTTTGGCACACATTTGGCATTAAAAATTCTGCATCTGACCTGTTCTGTTCTTGACCTGGGAGTGCTAGTTGCTGACACTATATGTATCAAAAGTGGAAAGGTGTTCCAATCTCCAGCATTGACATCTTGCATGCCTGTGACATACACCTAAATTCACCCTAACAATGAAATAAATACATAAATGTCAATGTCTAATGAAACCATGAAAATAGCAAGATGTCAATGTATAATTACCTCATTAGTCTATTTGTACAAAGTAAAGTCATGTTGGATAATGATCATAACGCCTAGCTGTGTATTTCTTGATTTGTGTAGTAGTGGTATGTTGACATCGTGTGCTCCCGTGCAGTCCTTGTAACTGAACCACACCCTTAAAATGACATTTACAAATCAGAATTTGCAAAGTTTATGGATAGGGCTGGGATTGCGGTTGTTGATATTGAAGTTAGGACTACAGGTACCACATGACGCAAGATTCATTTCAATATCAGTTTGAATATTAACTGCCCAGGGTTTGGGGAGGGTGGAGAGAGAATTATTACACACTATACAAATAACTGAATTCAAGAACCAGGGTACAAGGAAGAAACTATGCCAGTACTGTCTCCGGACAATTGGATTCCAGCCCCATTCATGGATACTCAACACATTATTGTAAGTGTTAAAACCTAACGTTGAAGAAGGTGCATTTTTCATCTTCAACATCAATGTTTTGAAATGTAACATAAAAACTAAAAAGGTGCTTTGATTCCTCAGTCATAGTGAGTTATTACATTCTCATTACGTTTCTGGGGCCTGGGTTTGAATGCAACCCTGACATGATGAGATGAAAGCCTGCACCTAGGGGAATGAATTGATTGTAAAGAATAATCACAAGGCACACCATTAAAAGCAGAGGCCCCAACAGTATGCAAATTATCTAAAGCAGATTATGATTAAAATTGTTCTGTAGCACATAAGTCCAAGGAATGCAGACTTGAACGTTTATGGCGGACAACTGGTCTAGCCATTCATTGCCAGATCTGGCTGGACCACATAAAGGACTATCGGGTCCTGCTCTCCTCTGCCAAAACTGCTCACTATTCCAGGATCATCCTGGAATGCAAAGATAACCCCTGGCTTCTCTTCACAACAAACCGTCTTCTTAAACCCCTCTCCCCTGCCCCCTCCACTCTCACCTCCAACAAGTGCTAGGAGCTCATGGACTTCTTTGTCACTAAGATTGAGACCATCTGTTCAGCTGCCTCTGCCGCTTCCCTCCCTTCCCCTAGCCCACCAAGCCAAACTTCCCCTAAGGTTCCCTCTGCCCTAGCCCTGAACTCGCAATTTTCTCTAGTTTCTCTCCTATCTCCCCTCATGCTCTCTCCGAGCTCACTTTGACCATGAGACACACCTCCTGCTCCCTTGTCCCTATTCCCACCAAACTGCTGACCACCCAACTGTAAACTGATATTGTTAATGGTTCCCTCTCCTCAGGTACTCTCCCCCTCCCCTTTAAATCTGCCGTCATCACCTCCCTTCTCAAGAAACCCACCTTTGACTCCGCTGTCCTTGCAAATTATTGCCCATCTCCAAACTCCCTTTTCTCTCCAAAGTCCTTGAACGTGTTGTCGCCTCCCAAATTTGTGTCCATCTTTCAAACTCCATGTTTGAATCCCTCCAATCAGGTTTCTGCCCCTGCCACAGTACTAAAACAGCCCTTATCAAAGTCACAAATGATATCCTATGTGACTGTGACCATGGTAAACTACCCCTCTTCATCCTTCTCGACCTGTCTGCAGTCTTTGACACAGTTGACCACACCATCCTCCTCCAACGCTTCTCCTCCATCGTCCAGCTGGGGGGGACTGCGCTCGCCTGGTTCCATTCTTATCTATCCAGTCGTAGCCAGAGAATCACCTGCAATGGCTTCTCTTCCTGCTCCCGCATCGTTACCTCTGGAGTCCCCCAAGGGTCGATCCTTGGCCCCCTCCTATTTCTCATCTACATACTGTCCCTCGGCGACATCATCCGAAAACACGTCAAATTCCACATGTACACTGACGACACCCACCTCTCCCTCACCACCACCTCTCTCGACCCCTCCGCTGTCTCTCATTTGTCACACTGCTTGTCTGACATCCAGTACTGGATGAACAAACATTTCCTCCAACTAAATATTGGGAAGACTGAAGCCATTGTCTTTGGTCCCTGCTGTAAACTCTGTTCCCTAACCATCGATTCCATCCCTCTCCCTGGCCACTGTCTGAAGCTGAACCAGACCGTTCGCAATCTTGGCGTCCTATTTGACCAAGATCATCTGCTTCCACCTCTGTAACGTCACCTGCCTCCACCCCGCCTCAGCTCATCTGCTGCTAAAACCCTCGTCTTATGCGTTTGTTACCTCTAGACTCGACTATTCCAAGGCTCTCTTGCATGGCCTCTCATCTTCCACCCTCCTCATCCAAAACTCTGCTGCCTGTATCCTAACACGCACCGAGTCCCGTTCTCCCATCACCCCTGTGCTCACTGACTTACATTGGCTCCTGGTCTGGGAACACCTCGATTTTTAAATTCTCATCCTTGTTTTCAAATCCCTCCATGGCCTTGTCCCTCCCTACCTCTGTAACCTCCTCCAGCCCTACAACCCTCCTAGATCTCTGCGCTCCTCCAATTCTTGTATCTTGCGCATCCCCAATTTTAATCGCTCCACCATCGGCGGTCGTGCCTTCAGCTGCCTAGGCCCTGAGCTCTGGAATTTCCTCCCTAAACCTCTCTGCCTCTCTACTGCTCTTTCCTCCTTTCAGACGCTCCTTAAAACCTACCTCCTTGACCTGTCCTAATATCTCCTTATGTGGCTAGGTGTCAAATATAGTTTGATAAAAGCTCCTGTGAGGGAAGAGAAGCCGTTGCAGGTGATTCTCTGGCTACGACTGGATAGATAAGAATGGAACCAGGTGAGTGCAGTCCCACCCAGCTGGACGATGGAGGAGAAGCGTTGGAGGAGGATGGCGTGGTCAACCGTGTCAAAGACTGCAGGTAAGTACGTTAAAGGCGCAAAATGAATGCAAGTTGTTGTTGTTGTACATGAAAAAATGTTTTGTGGGTGACATGGATTCAGATGCAAATCCTGATTAGTTTCCAATCTGAGCCACATTGAGCAGATAAGTGTTGAACAGAGGCTGCAGCATCTCAGGAGAGGGAAGGGAGAATGGGGAGCTATATCTGGAGATTCCATGCTACCTCTTAGCATGAGGAGCAGTAGCATTCGCATTAAATGCCCATTTATCTCAACCTTCCTCCCCTCCCCCCCGCTTAGTGTGCATTTTTAAAATATTTGTTCATGGGATGTGGGCAACGCTGGCAAGGTGACATGTATTGCCCATCTCTTGTTGCCCTGAGAAGGCGGTAGTGGGCCTTCTTCTTGAACTGATGCAGTCCTTGTGGTGATAATGATGGTGCTGCGTAGGGAATTCCAGGATATTGACCCAGCGACGATGAAGGAACAGTGATATATATCCAAGTCAGGCTGGTGTGTTATTTGGAGGGGAGGTTGGAGGTGATGGTGGTCCCATGACATTGCTGCTCTTGTGGTTTTCAGTGGTAGGGGCTGCAGGAGAGCAAGGTGTTGTCGAAGTAACCAGGCGAGTGGTGAGTATTCCATCACAATCATCTTTGTGGCATCAGTTGCAATTCATAGCAGTTCTCAGATATAATAAATTCTGTATTAAAGTTGCCAGTATTAAAAAATTCTGTCTTTTTAAATATAAATTATGAATGTAGAGGAGCTATTCATACAATGCAAAAGGAGAGTTCCTAAATGGATGAATACAAATTTTCTTCACATGATTTAACATGATACTTTACTTTGAGATGAAAACAGAAAATTCTGGAAACATACAGCAGACTGCTCATCGAAATGTTTTGCAATGCACTCATTGGTTCAATTAAAACAAAATTAATTTTAGTATCAACCAAACAAACATTAATAATTCGAAGGGAAAATGTTTAGTAAGCTAATGTTATATTTTAAATTGTGTGGCAGTTACTAAACTTGGTGACTCTAAACAGTTAGCTATTGGCGTCTACTGTTATGGGATGGGCTTGATTTTCGACATCAGTTTGCTTTTATTTAGCAGCTTTAATGTAGAAAAATAGCCCAAGGCGCTTTGCGGAAGCGTAATCAGACAAAAACCTACACCAAGCCACAGAAGGAGATATTAAGAGGGGTGACCAAAAGCTTGGTCAAAGAGGTAGGTTTTAAGGAGGGTCTTAAAGGAAGAGAGAGACATGGAGAGGCGGAGAGGTTTCGGCAGGGAATTCCAAAATTGTTGCACCTCCATGTAATTATTTGAGGGATTAAGTGTGGGAAATAGATCCTGCAGATATGTTTTCGGGGCACATCCTATTTTCAATCTTGGCTGAGGAACTTGAAGGCTTTTGCATGAAATGTGCTGGTTTATTTTGATCTGTCTACAGTAAGAGGCAGGTCAATGATCCATTAAGGGACTAATGGATTAATTTATTGATTGCCACCCATATTGTGTACAAAATGGAGAGAAGAGCAAATCAACAGATGAATTAGATTACTCTTTTTGGACCCTTTTAGTAGGACATGTTTTTAATCAACAATGACACCAACTGGGACCATTTATCTTTCATTAAGTATTTAGGTCACTTGTTATTGATGAGTCAAAATAGAACTTGAGTTCCTGTTTTGTCTCCAGCCAGCTTGTCTGACTTGATTATAACATCTTGCTTTGGATCCTAACACATCAAAATGAAACCTGCTGCTTTAATTCAGCAAGCAGTATTAAGTCATGTTACTGAAGTTTAGCATGGTCTTAAGCTTCAAAATAGACTTCACCCAAATGACCATCTCAGAATGGGCTTCCGTGAGTCATGTAGCCAGCATTGTGGTGTGCCAGGTGTGATGTCACAAGCATGAGTCCATCTTCTGCGGTGAGTTTTGTCAGATATTTTTCAAGTGTAGCCTCGCACCACCAATATCCTCACTAGTAAAAGCATAAGTCTGCACAGGAATAAATGAATGTCTCAACTGTAATAATTATAGCTGCAGTTTGTACATTGTGGTGCACTGTAATAACCACAGTAATTTTGAGATGATAAGTGACAAACTCCATCCCAATAAAAGGTTAGAATATGTTTTAGTAATAAAAAAAGAACAGACTGTACGATGACAAAAATCATCAAAATGGCATCTAGCCAGCTGACATTCATGAATGTTGAATTCTAATTAAGCTTCTCCCCGAGTGGCTTTGTTCTTTATTCCAAGTTTTCTTCTCTTATTTGCCTTTTTTTTCCTTTAAGAAGGAACTTGTTACTCAGTGCAATAAATGCTAAATATTCAGCTGGGAATTGTATACGTTTCAAATATCATTAGGAGGGATGTGAGTTTGGTCCAGGGGGAGGAAACAGAGGAAAAAGTTGCGTTGGTCCTAAATGTTTGGACTGACTGGCCTTTTCCCATTTCTCCTTGTTCATGTTCTTGACAGTATCGGAGTAATCTTTGGTGAACTTTGTTATATCATTAATGTCAAGAACAAAGGATGATCTTCTAAAGTTTTGATTACGGTGTGGTTCCACAGTACAACATTTACTGCCCAACAAGATGTTCATAGGTCACCGATGTTAGCACCACAGTGGCTCGGTAGCTAAGTACACCACCCGTGTAGTACTGAGTTATACAAGGTTCCAGACTGGATCCTTGTTAGGTGCTGAAACCTTACAACTAAGGAGGAGAAAATTCAGCCAGGGTTCACACTGCTGATGACTATCCAGTAACCCCTGCTGGAAAGGATGCATGTATGATCTTCAGCTGAGGATAGGGTCAACCTAGGCCTTGATCTCCACACCCCTCGCCATTTAAATTTGCCTAGGCTCACACACAATGAATTGCCACTTGGGCAAGCGACCAGAGGGTTGCTGCTGCCCGAGCAGCCAAACTCCAGCAAGAGTCAGTGCCTTCAGTGCCTCACCAGAGCAGAAATGAGGAACAACAGTTTCACGCAGAGGGTTGTTAAGATCTGGAATGCACTACCTGAAAGAGTGGTGGAAGCAGATTCCATATAAACTTTCAAAAGGAATTGGACACGTGCTGGAAGAGGACTAATTTGCAGGGTTATGGGGAAAAGGCTAGGTTGTGGGACTAAATTGGACAGCTGGCACAGGTACGACAGGCCGAATGGCTTCCTTCTGTGCTGTAAGATTCAATGATTCAGGGGTTGAAAGAAAGATTCGCATCACCTTTCAAATCCCAAATTACTTCAATTAATGTATTACATTGGAAGTGTAGTCACTATTGATTTGTATGCAAACACGGCAGTGAATTTGCACAAACAACACTGAGATGCATGACCAGTTAATCTGGTTTTTGTTGAGGGATAAATGCTGTCCAGGACACCAGGCAAACTCCCTGTTCTTGTTTGACAAGGTGCCATGGAATCTGGTACATCCACCTGAACAGGCAGGCGGTTTAACTTCTTATCGTAAAGACAGAAACCTCAGAGAGAGCAGCACTCCCACTCCTTAGATTATGTGCTCATGTCTGTGGTGGGTTTTGAACACACAACCTTGCTGACTCAGAGGTTAGGCTGCTACCACTGAGCCAAACTGACACCTGAAAAAAGGGAGAACATTGAGGAACACCTACCGTCAACAGTTGAGAGAGGCTTTGACATATCTTGGCTGTGTTATTAGGTGGCGCACTAGAACGTTTTGTTTTAGGGAGGGAAAAATTGACACCATTTACCCCACCTTGCCAAAGGTTCAGGCCTGTACATTAGCTTTTGGAGCCTGACCTGCCCAGTACAAGTAGTAATCATAAATTTATAGCATGCTATTGGATGCACCAACTGTATGCAGAAGGCATATGATATTATGGGATGTTATGGGTGAGTTATTTTCTAGAACTTTTGTAGAATTTCTATCCTTGATTGCAGAAACCGTGTTCAACCGAAAAGAGTAACAGAGCCTTATCTAAAATAGAAAATGTTGCAAACTCACGGTTAGCATTTAAGAATGAAAGAGCGGGATTAACATTTTGGGTCTCACTCTTGATAAGAACTTTTCCCGGGCCAAATGATGATACATCGAAAGGAAAGTCATAGCTGATTGATGTCATAGTAATAAGTGACACTGGGTATTGAGGCATCTACCATGAGGAAGAAACAATCATTAGCGACAGAGAGTTTGATCAGATAAAGACAGTACAAATTCCATCTGATCCCTAATGTAAATAGGGAATATGAGACAGTTAAAGCAATCTGATTATTTAGTTGAGAGATTACAGTTCTGGCAACACAGGGTGTTTCTGTTGTACATCAAGTACCCTGTCCACAGAGGACATTCCTAAATGTCAATAGGAGATATATGCATCTCAGAGCTTCCCCACTGAGCAATTTGGCTGAACTCCCCCAATTCACTACAGCCTCTGAAAAGCACTCCTTACCTTGTCAGTGTGAGATTTCTAGTTCCCACACCAACTCCTCAAGGTGTCTTTAACTGTGATTTTCCAATTAATACCAAATTATGTCATGTTGGGTGCCAGTATGTAATTGTATCCAATGGTCCTTAACAGCCATCAAGTGCGAACTTTAATCCCAATCCATTTGAGTGGCATTCTGATCTTGGAGCCCAGAGATGAAAGGGAGAGCATTCTAACTGTGGAACCAGGCTCCACGCACAAGATCTACTTTTGATGTTTAATTTCTTAACATTCCCTTTAAGAATGGTATTAATTTGAACAATATCATAGCGACTAACTGTAAATTAATTTTTTAATGCTAATTATATCTTCAGCCATTCAGCAGCCAATTAATCTATTGAACACTAAATTTCTCTGGACTGGTGCACAACATAAACCAATTTTTCATCACTTAACATTTGTGAGTGAGAGACACATTTGATATTTATAACACCGAGTGTGAGGGAAGGAATAAGAATGAATTAGACAACTTTTCGCTGTTTTGGGTATAAACATTCTTTGTAGGAAATTCTGGATTTTATTATTCATCTGAAATGGATTTTAAAATGTCTACCGGGCTAATTAAATTGCACCAATAAATAAAGTAGAATAAAGTAGACAGCTCTGGTTTTACAACGCTAAAATATAGCTCAGCCGTTAACAAGGTCTAAATGACCTATCCACCTTTAAAAGAAAAATTGATTGTTGCTTTAATTTGCTGGTAATAAATGTAATGTGTAGTTATGTGATAATCATAGGTTTAGTTTGCTGGTTTATGTAACAGCAACCAGCTGTCTGCAAAGGTCACCTGATCTCAGTCCTTTGTTTCTAAACGGGGTAAGATCCCATCTGTGCTCGATGTTTGACACTCTCCTCCACACAACACCAAGGTGCAGCCATAATGTGGTTCAGTCACAGGTGCAGAAGGCTACTTCAGACAGTTGCTTAAAGGTTTCTTTTGCAGAATCATTTTTTTTTTAAAGTTTGTAAGTGTCAAGTGTAACTTTGTACAACTTACCGAGTGTCTGGGAGAGATTTTATTCACTAGATGGAGACAGTGGTGTTGGACTGTATTCATATGGCTAGTAAAATGGCTGTTAACATAGAGGAAACATTAAGAGTCAGATTTATAATCACAAATAGAGAGATATTGCAAACCTATTTAAACAGATGCAACTGTATTTTTAAGGATCACGAACATCAAAATTTAAAATCAAAATGTCACGTTGGTACAGTAAGAGCTGCTCTTCCGAGGTTGATTTTAAAGCGCGTTGTTGGGGTAGAGAAGAGGGAGCTTTATGCTGCATGCAATCCATGATATGCCTCACTCGGAAGTGCTTGGCACTGATACTAGATGCCAGTGTTAACATCATTACCTTGGTAAGCCCAAACATTCATCCAAAAACATAAAAAGAAATAGATAGAGATGGGGTTAGAGTTTTGAAATGGAGGTGGCAGGACATTTACGTTGTCTGTGGGTTCATTTCTCTCTGTGCTATTTTCAGCACACTTGTCAATGTGTTTGCATTTAATTTCTGTAAACAATTTTACAACACCAAGTTATAGTCCAGCAATTTTATTTTAAATTCACAAGCTTTCGGAGACTTCCTCCTTCCTCAGGTAAATGTTTCAGGAGCTCCTTGAATTTCTGCCTGTGCTACTTTAACACAGTTGTTAATTAATTTATTTTAAACATTTTATTATGTTAAAATAGCACAGGCAAGGATTTAACGTGAACACATTAACTAATCTGCTAAAGATAGCACATAGACGGAATGAAGTTTGAGAACTTCAGGTGATTATTAACCCTGGCAGAATGGAGCATTTATTGTCCAGTTTCTAATTCCCTCTGCCCTCCCTCCGTCCCTATCGGCCCAGCCAGCCCCCATTCTCAATCCTCTCGTCCAGCAACTTCCATTTAGTTACATCAATTTGCAGTCTATCTTGACATTAAAAGACAGTTCATGCAGTAACAATGACTCTAAGTAAATGGTGAGGTGTACCAGCAATTACAACACAAGTGGCAAGTGTCAGTTCAGTTCCAGGAGCATGAGTTGGCTGATTCTGGGTGCACAGAAAGACTGTGTGAGTAGCCGAATAAAACCTACAAGTTTGGTCTTTCCCAATCAAACGTTCCATTTTTGCCCATAAGGAACATGTGGGTAGGGTGACAAATATAAAATAAAGATGATAAATTCACAAGTGAAATGATTACTAGGAGCTTATTTAGTAGAACAAACTTGATTTAAGCAACAATATTTATTTAATCCCACCACTCACTGCCCTGGAAAACCCTTCAATATACATGTGCCATCAAATTAATTATTACCATAGATCATTTTTCTTATACTTGGGGCCTAGTTAAATAAATACAGTAAAATCTAAATAAAAATTTTACTTATTGGGCCAGCACAATGCTAGAAGTGTTAAGGCATGGGTCTGTGTCTGTAGTTCATCGCACAGGTTTTTTGGTTTGAGCTCTGCCACGAGAGAAGGTAGAGAGTAGGTTTGAGGCACTTCTCCAAAAAGAGAAAGGAAAAGCTGAGGGAAATTTCACCAGCCCTTCTTGGCAAGTCAGGGCCTCCAAGTAGGCAACGGAAGTCTGGTGAACAGCACGTAGAATAGGGAGATCTAAACGCAAGAGGAGAAAATAAAATAAAAGATTGAGGTGGGAGGGAAAGAGTTAAGCATTAAAATAGAACATGGCTTCTAGAGACTGACTGTTATCCTGTCAACAGAACAGAGCATTTGAACAGAATGGGGAGGGAAGAAAGTCGAGAATAAAGAATTCTACATTTAGGTTTTCATCAAAAGACATTTGCAAGATGCTTTATCATATTTGTACATCAATCAAAACCTAACAACGCCATTTGTAACGCACTTGCTCATTGTGTTGCTGAATGGAGCTGCAGTCTATTATTTTGGCCTTAAACCTCAGGTACTAGAATCAATTCTTTTGCAACTGTCACCTAGTAACCATTGGTCTGCCGTCCCTGTGGTTTAATGCTCCTCTATTATACAATCAGAGAGTCAGTAAATATTGGTCAAAGTAATAGTTCTTGTTAAGAGGCCCACCTCTCATATTCGCCTGACTTCCTCTTTCAGGTGCTGATTGACCTCCATTTTCTGTTTTAATTTTCCAACATTTGTTGAAATTGTGCTGCAATCCCTTTGTAAGCATTAGAGAGGAAAAGTGTTATGTCACAGAAAAGATATTTAAATAGTTTAGTAAGTGTCTTGCTTTTATATCCAGACCTCTTTATGACCCGTCAATGATGCTTATTTGAATCCAGTCCACAGCAAATGTTGTGTCACAGCACCTTCTAGTGGTCCAACTACAGATCACATCCAGTGCACTGCTCTCAGAAGACCTGTCATGAATTTTTAAAAGGAAATTGTCACACAAAGGCCACATTTGGGGATGCGAGTTTGCTGCAATGGATACATTTTTCAATCGTTACAACCTATCGGCAATAATCAAGCTGTAGCCTTTTAATTAAATTCCCCAATTGATCTTAGCTTATTGTTGACGTGCAATACCAGCAGTGTGAAAACTAATGGTTTGGAAAACTGGGTGCAGACACGAAATCTGATGGACAATACAAGATGTAGGAGTTTCACAGGGTGGTGTATATGAGATAATTTCTGGGACCTGGGTTAAAACCTAACCAGATGGGATGAAGGGTGAAAGTCTTTCCGTTTTGTAGACTTGAAGGTAGTGAAATTCCTACTTTACTGAGAAACAGCAGAATACCTGTATTTCTGTCTAATTAACAACCTGGACATTCAAAGAGACAACCATGGTAGATGGTGCAGGAAGTAAAAGCTAATGGTAGGATTAATTATTCGAGTTGGAGGTTGAGAAACATTCTTGTGGCAGAGAAAAGGGAACTTTACTCACCTACCGCCCATGTTACACTTGGCCTGACTGCGCAATGCTTACACTGAATTATACTGAAATACCAGAATTATTCTGAAATCATTTCATATCCCACACCGTCGGTGAGTATAAATATTTGCATCCCGGCCCCACGAAAAGATTTAAGTCAGCTATTTGATTGTTGTTTATGTGTGTGGCAACGTCAACAATCGAGATAAAAAGCCTTGCATTCTAGTGCATGCCTGTCCTGCTTCAGATGCCATACTCTGTTATGAGTGCAAAACATTCTTTTTAAAAAAAGTATTAGAAAAGAAAGCCAGTCATTTCCGTGTGGTTTTTCTCACCTCGGGGAAGAGCCAGAAATTACAATCTAAAGAGAAATAATCACCCCTCTCTAGGCCTCAGGATATGTCTATTTAAAAGTACTTCATTGGCTGTAAAGCGCTTTGGGACGCCCTGAGGTTGTGAAAGGCGCTATATAAATGCAAGTCATTCTTCTTTTTATTTACACCAATTAGACCTTGCGACCTTAGGCAGGCTACATTACACGCAGTTCCATCATTGCAGTAAACCAACACATTGTACATTTCATAGTATAATCCTCCTGTCGTAAAACAACCCATCCTCTAATATACTGTGAGCACACCATATTGTCAGCCATTGCTCAGTGGGTAGCACTGTCGCTTCTGAGTCTAGAAGGTAGTGGGTTCAAGTCCCACTCCAGAAACCTCAGCACAAAATCTAAGCTGACACCCCAGTGCAGTGCTGACTGAGGGAGTGCTGCACTGTCGGAGGTGCCGTCTTTCAGATGAGACACTAAACCGAGGCCTAATCTGCCCTCTCAGATGGATGTAAAAGATCCCATGGCACTAATTTGAAGACGAGCAGGGGAGTTCTCTCCGGTGTCCTGGCCAATATTTATCCCTCTATCAACATCACTAATACAGATTATCTGGTCATTATCTCACTGCTGTCTGTGGGACCTTGCTTTATGTAAATTGGCTGCCGGGTTTCCTAGATTATAACAGGGACTACACTTCAAAAGTACTTCATTGGCTGCAAAGTGCTTTGGAACGTCCTGAGGTCGTGAAAGCAACTATCTAAATGCAAATCTTTCTTTTTTTAATGTAATACTTAAATTATTCATCCACGTTGTCATATTTCTGTTAGTATTGTCCAAACCCCAATATCAGGAGAAAGTGTCTATTTTAGACTAGAACACCTGGTCATGTCTACAAGCTGTAATATAAAACAATTTATCAATGCACACTTCAATAAGGCAGCACAATAGGGGTCTTTTTATTCCAGTAGGCGATTCTGAAATATGGCCCAAAACTCCATAAACTTGTCAACTTGATCAAAGGGAAATAGAAACGTAGTCCACGGTCTCAAACAAAACCATTCAAGCAAAATGCATTGGTTATTACGGTGACCTGAAGGAAAATGTAGCAAAACAGATTTCCCAACATGTACAAACTATTAACCTAATAATTCAGACTCAAAAAATGATCAAGGGGTAGAAGTTGCACTGTGCAATATTAATAAGAATCTAGGGGAGCACCTCCAATAAAATAATAGACAATGGAATTTCACGTTTACATGCTAACTGGTGGGATGGGAAGGGCTGTGATACAGGTTCCCGTGTTACTGCAATTAGCGATCACAAGATAATTACAGATGAGAAAGGCCATTTAGCTCACTGAAATTCATCCATCCAGAAAGACGTTTCTTAAGTGATTCCAGGGTTTTCACCTCCATTATAAGAACATAAGAAATAGGAGCAGGAGTAGGCCAATCGGCCCCTCAAGCCTGCTCCGCCATTCAATAAGATCATGGCTGATCTGATCCTAACCTCAAATCTAAATTCATGTCCAATTTCCTGCCCGCTCCCCGTAACCCCTAATTCCCTTTACTTCTAGGAAACTGTCTATTTCTGTTTTAAATTTATTTAATGATGTAGCTTCCACAGCTTCCTAGGGCAGCAAATTCCACAGACCTACTACCCTCTGAGTGAAGAAGTTTCTCCTCATCTCAGTTTTGAAAGAGCGGCCCCTTATTCTAAGATTATGCCTCCTAGTTCTAGTTTCACCCATCCTTGGGAACATCCTTACCGCATCCACCCGATCAAGCCCCTTCACAATCTTATATGTTTCAATAAGATCGGCTCTCATTCTTCTGAACTCCAATGAGTAGAGTCCCAATCTACTCAACCTCTCCTCATATGTCCGCCCCCTCATCCCCGGGATTAACCGAGTGAACCTTCTTTGTACTGCCTCGAGAGCAAGTATGTCTTTTCTTAAGAGATTATGCCATCTGAAAGACCATTCCACTGTTTCCTGATATTAGTCTTAAATTTACCTTTTATTAGTTTGAACCTATGTCCCTTTCTTTTTATTTAACAATGCAATATTTTACCTTTTCCATTCCCTTAACAATCTTGTAAACTTTTATAAGATCACCTCTAAGACACCTCTTTTCAGGCTGAAAAGCATAGGGTTTTCCAATCTTTCCTCAAAACTCAGACCTTGGCCATTAGAGATCAGCCTCGTGGCTCTTCTATGCACTGCCTCCAGCGGTTGAATGTCTCCCTTGAGTCTTAGCAGCCAGAGAACTAGCTACAGTACTCCAGGTGTGGTCTGACCAGGGAACAGTAGAGTTTGATCACTTCTTCCTCTGATTTGTATTCTACCACTTTGGCTATGTGGTTCAACATTGATTGCTGCTCTATATTAGTTCGACATGTTGAGCAGTGAGTCCACTAAGACTCATTGGCCTCTTTCAACATCTCCCTTAGCTATTTCAACATGTTCCATCATCACTAGTAAGAGCAGCTATTCAAAAAGGATGATTTATTAGAGACAGGAAAAGGACATTAGGCCCAATAAGTCGGTCACTTTTGACGAATCTCAACCCCACCTACCAACTTTCTCATCATATTCCCTCAATTCCATCACTCTCTAGAAGCACATCTAATTGCTCCTTAAACCTATTGATACTGTATATTCCAATGGCCTTCTCTGTGACTTATTCCCCCAGTCGTTACACTTTGTGCCTTTACACCTTCCCTTCTTACTCCTACCTTCCTGATTTTTAACTTGTAATAACTCTGATATTTGAACCCTGCAATGTAGTGATGTACTTTGAGAGAGAGAGAGAAAGAAAGAGATAGATGGAGAGGGAAACTCAATGTATAAAAGGTATTCAGCTAATTAGGTTGTGATCAATGTAATAAACTAGGCCGAAGGTTTCCTCGGAGCTGCTCCCGCTCCATTGCCGGAAGTGGAGTGTAATCCCTGCTTACCTGCGTAAATGGAGTTCTTGCCCCACTTCCGGCGAAGTTATGGTTGGCAAAGCAGAAGCAACTAATTCCTGGCCTAATTTTATTTAATTTTTTTTTCCCCCCATTTCTGCCCTCTTCTTTGGTAGATGCGTTTTCCAGCAAGTGTTAGCGGACAGTGATCAAGAGCAGGAACCCTGCCTGATGTTACCCAGTAGGTGCTAAGGCCGATTGCAGAACTGCTACTGCTCGCCCAGCTACATCTGTTATAAACCCACTTTCATTGGAGCAAATACAATCCCATAGATCACAGGACAACTAATGACTAATGACTTTTCTTCAGTTCTGCTCAATGATATTCAGCATTCAGAACGGACAGAAAATCAATTCTGTGGTTCTTACTTGACAATAAAATTGTGCATGTTAAAAGCCTTTCTGTGATACCAGTAATAACAGATGTGTCATAATAACACATGTAAGGACTTGCACAACACCAGGTTATAATCCAACAGTCCAACAGTCCAAAAGCGTTGCGTTTTTAGAACCCTCCACTCACCTGACGAAGGAGGAAAGCTCCGAAAGCTTGTGATTTAAAATAAAACTGTTGGACTATAACCTGGTGTTGTGCAAGTCCTTACATTTGTCCACCCCAGTCCATCACCGGCATCTCCACATCGTAATAACACATGTACAAGGTATTTTAGAAATATTGGATTCAATTTTGCAAAAGTTTGTTCTTCCACTGCATTGTGGTTGCTTCTTAAATATGATACAGGAAAATGGGAATTTTGTTTGTATAGTCAGTATTTTAAGCCAAGGTGAAAACATAATTGCAGCAACTGGTCACACAACATGTCAGCGACAAATTGTGAAGCAAATCAAGTTCACACACACACCAGGGGGAAAAGAAATAGAGACTACGGAAAACTGCGACATCTACAGATTGATCTCAGACCAGTAACGTAACGATCGGTTGGCAGAACAGAGCTTTACTGCCGCCTGCACCTCGTACTAAGTTCAGTGACAAAAGCAGCTCTGTCCGTATGTCCTTGGCCGCACGCACAGAGCTTTGTTCACCAGGTGGCTGCGTTTAATGTCGCGAGACTGCGAGTCGGAGCAGCCACAGTCTCTAACGATAAAGAGAGTCAGAAGGAAGTTTATAAAGTTCCCAAGATTTCGGATGGAATGTGCTTGGGGACTTTTAAAATGTGGCTGAACGCCAGGCTGGACTGCACCTGGTTCATAATCCAAACAGTGTGAGGCCATTATGATTTCCCAACTCCTGCTTCAGTGCAGATTGTCGACCTGCCACTGAGCATCAATGCAAAAGTGGGAATAAAACTGAAGCCTGAATTACCGTAAAGAGATAATTAACTGGGCAGTTAATGTAAACACCAAGAGCTAATGTGAGGAAGTGATCTAATACACGGGTCTGCTCGTAGTTATCATCTTTTGTAATACATACATTGTTTGAACTGCACAGATATGTCTCGTAATCCCTCACTTCTCAACTCTCCTGCTCATTAATACCTTCCCTTCTGTTCTGGGGCCGTGTCTGACTCACTCCTTTATTTTACACCTCCGTGATTGAGATGATATTTATATAGTGTACAGCAAAACATATCCCTTTCCAACATTTTAAACTGTACCCACAGGATATTAAAAGGTTCTTTGTGAAAGCAGTTGGCATATTTGATCTGTTGATCGCTACCTGTGTAATCCCTTCCTCTCTTTATTTTGTAAAGCCGTTCTCCAGCCTGACTAGGCCAGTTCTGATGTTAATCTTTTCTCTTTCAGATGCTGGCTGACCTTCCGTATACTTCCAGTATTTTCCATTTTTAGTTCACAATTCCAACATTCACAGTCCTTCTTTCTATCTCAATGAAATCCATGAGTTGGGAATGACAATTACAGTATTACAGTCACCCTGCCATTCACAAAACAGAAGTTAATCCTAGATATCCCACTATAGAGGCATCGGACTTATTGCCAATTACATTGGGATCCAAATGATCCATCTCATACATCACCGTCCTCCTAACTGCTCCTGCTCACCGTCATAATCCGTGGGTAAAGGTGTTTGTTGTACCAGCTACTACAGCGTGCTTCACGACTACTGTTACTTTTTATTCTGTTTCCTATAGTTGGAAACAAGCACCAGTTGATATAACAGTCTAAACATCACTGTAACATCACAAGGGCAATTTGCGCAGCAAATGAGTGGCACTGTGGCCCGGACATGATATACATCTAGAAATTCTCAGTCTTTATTCACCACAAGTGACTGAAAAAGGACCAGGGCAATTTATTTTCATTTGTTGGAAAAAAAGATTTTGAAAATTACAGGAGTGTAAAGAAACACAAGTTCACAAGCTTTTGGTCCCTAGAGGTTTGAAAATCCAAATTTGTACTCTTTTTATCACACAGCCTACAAAATGATGCATTTTATCTGGACTGAGTAAACACAACAACAACACAACAATTTGCATTTATAAAACGCCTTTAAAGTAGTAAAACATCCCAAGGCACTTCAGAGGAGTGTAATCAGGCAAAATTTACACTGAGCCAAAGAAGGAGACATTAAGACAGTTGACCAAACGCTTGGTTAAAGAGGTAGGTTTTAAGTTTCAAAGTTTTACACTGCAGTTGGAAATCTTGTTGCATCTAACAGACTTATTGGAAGCACATTTCATCAATTCATTCACAGTACAACAAAGTTCCTGAAAATCAGGCCCACAGGGCATGTTGAGGCCCAATTCATGGCCCATTCTCAAACCAGTAGGTAGAATCGTGGAGCAGCAGTTCTTGCACCGGTCAGGTATTCTACATGGGAACTGTTCAGTGTCAGTCTCCCAGAGCAGATAACTGCTGAAATATACAAAATACATTGAAAACCTTGAAAGTGCAGACAACAGATTTGACTGCTGGCTGAACTTCAGTGATTAATACGGTCCTTACATGCATCTTGGCAACTGACATTTTACAGCGTCCAATTGTGCAAAAAAAAAATGTGGCATGAGCTTCAAATTCAGGATCATAAAGCACACTGCAAGAATTCAGTTTACAAAGAACTGATGAGATGAAAGGATTGTGTGGGATTCTTTGCTGCCACTGCACGGCAAGGCTTGCTGTCTATTTACACATTGTCAATTATAATAAAAGTCTCTTTTCTTGACTTTTCTTTGAATGCCGTACAGCGCCCTACATATAAAACTGATTTAATCAACACAGCAATCTTCACTGTCCTAAGTGGTGTAGTGGTGAATGCATCCGTTATGGGCCACTTCCCGTCTGGACAAACACATACATTTTAATCTCTCTCGTAATTTTTGCTTCATTATGACAGCAGGTTTCTGTTACAAGAATATAACGACATTATGTGGTGACGTCTGCAGCTGTGTTCCTCATATTAGCAAGGAGAAAAGGTATCATTTTGGCTAATGCTGGTAGCACTCTTTGCCTCTTTGTCACAAGGTTGTGTGTTCAATCCCTACTACAGACTTGCGTATATAACCAAGGCTAAAATACTCGAGACGTTGCCTTTGGATTGGATGTTAAACTGAGGCCCTGTCTGCCTGCTCATCGGGACATAAAAGATCCATTGGCGTTGTTTGAAGGAGAGCAGGGAGTTCTCCCGGTGTCTTAGCCAATACTCTTCTCCCAACCATTGCCGTCAAATACCAATTAACTGGGTTGAAATCCTTCCCTCCATCCCCAGCCGATTTAGCTGCACCCTGTGCGTTGACCAATTGCCTGAATCTTTAACCTCATAAAATGTTCCTCATGTTCAAAGCTCTGCTGTACACATGAATGAGACTGCATTCCCTTTGTTTTATTTATGGCTTCAGGGGAAAGTCTATCCGTCCCTCTTCCTAAATAACTTCTCCCCATGCTTCATTAGCTTCTCGCAATGCCAGCTTCCTCCTCTTAGAAATTTGACTTGCAGCAGCCTGAGGGAGTCTTTCGTAGACATTTTTCTTCTTCAAACAGAATTTCAATTCCCTTTAAGGCAGCAGAATCCCATATTTAGTCAATATGTATTTGATGGACGCATTTGAATGTTCCATCACAGCCATATGTTTTGACACATTTTCTGCAAATCTTTTAAAAATACAAAGTACACAGAAATCTTGGCCATAACGCACCGTTTGAACTTAATTCTGTTGTCCCTAGCAACGCTGCACACCCAAATGTTAGTAAAGCAAAAGGCAAAGGTTTATTGTACTCTGATGCCAGAAGTGTTGATGACCACAATAGTCACAGGTGCCTAGATTTTCCAATCCGTGTTACTTTAACGCCAACAGTAACCCATTCATTTTACACGTGTTAGTGCAAGTCTCAAAATTACAAAATCTAGACTTATGATCTTAAACGTACAATCTGGATTAGCTAACACATGGTGGGCCTCACAAAGTCAAGTTGCCCTGAACCCTGGATTTGGTTTCCACTTACTTTGTAAGATATTTAATTAAATTATCTATTGAAGAATGTTTGAACAATTTGCCCTGATGACTTTGCCTATTTAGATTATTCTAAGGCACTGTAGAACCAGAGTAACTGAGAGCATTTTCTTCTGGAAATATTGAAACGAATACGAGAGTCATCCTTTACTAATTTATGAAGTAAAACGATGAATACATTAATGGGTTCGATTGAAATTGCTTTTGTGAAGTTCTTTGAATTTGTTTCAAGGTTCCTTGTAATTGAAGAATGAATGAAAAAGAAGAGCTTTATTAAAGTTTAAAACTACTTCTTGTGCAATCTGGATCAAGCTGATTGCCTGATACATTGTCATATATTGATTGTTATGTCTCCAAATTACGTTTTCAAACTGATATGAAACACTGGCACGTACTGAAATCAATGTCGATATTATAAAGGCCAGAATTTCCTGGGATTTTTGTCGCTCTACCAATACCCTAGTTGAAATTGTATAAAATTGATCATAAATCCCATCCCCCCATTCAAGTCATGCGCAGGCACCGACCAGTTCAGGCCAAAAATGGCAATCGGGGTCCTATTTACATCATGGGACCCCAATTGCCATATTAAAAGGGGCCTAGCATCTGAAACAGGCCGACGCTTTGGACACCTGGTGATCGGCCCCTTTCAAAATGGAGTCGGCCACATCGCCGGCATTGACAGAGCAGGAAGGAGACTGGCTCCATTTGGAGGCTGTTGACGGCCCGTTAACGCCAGGCGAAGACAATGAGAATTGACCCCATTGTGACTTCAACCCCTTTACCCATCTCTGTCGCATGCTATTTTAGCTTTGCTATTTTAGGAAATTTTGTATGTTTTGTATTTCAAAGAGAATTGGCTTTGAATATTTTGTAACACCAGTGGATCATCGAAACAGGCTTGGTGCATTTCACAACTTGTTGGCATAGAGTACATCTCAGCTCACTATTTACATAAAATAGTGGTCTTTGATTAAAGTATTTACGACAAATTCGCAGTGGGGTAAAAAGACAAAGGCAGCAGTTACAAGTGTGCCAATTAAAGTAGCTGCTGGTCAATTATTAATGTTGGTTTTGGCAAGGCTTCACCTTGCTTAATATTTTGAGTCTCGTAAACCCTGCCAACAGTAGTTTGTGCTGAGTTACAGTGCAATGAAATAGTTCCACCCTCAGGTTTTACAATGTCATTTCAAATATTCAAAGGGCCTCCGGGTATAAAAGCACAGGTAATATGCATCAGACCATGTATACTTTTGATGGCCCTTAGTTACAATGTCAAGCTTAATCCATGTCAAGAACTTGGGAACTGTATGTTAGCAACACAGTATGGTGCATTTTGGAAACTATATGAGCAGAATATAAATTTATTTTGTCTGTGTGTACTGTGACCCATAATTAAGGGCAAAATAGTTCAGTGAGGCTATGGTAATCGGTTGAAGTGTCAAAATGTATTGCTTAACCACTTGTAGTTATGTTATAAAATACTATTCTTAACCAATGGTAAAAAAAGAGACCAACCACAGCCTTTGTATGACCTAATGCTCTGAGAATCAGCCATTCGGAGGTATCCATAAACCAGACTGTGATACCTGTTCCTCCACTCTTCCTTTCTCCCCAATCAAGAAGCCTCTGCCCTCCCTGCACTATCTCTACAACGATGCGACTGAGATTGGGAACTCAAGGTTGTCCAATGTCTATCTGAAAGTGCTTCTGTGGATGTTGTTACATTTGTGGGTCTCCTCTATCCTTCTTACTCTGGATTATTTTGTCTTTCGTATCTTAGATCATTCTCGTGGGCGAGTCCCCACTCACCTCACCTTCAAGAGGGTTTTATTCTAACCTTGAGAGCTAGGCAGGCTTTTTGAAAACGCTCCAGAAATAAGGAAACAAAACCCCCGGGGGGTGGGGGGGGGTGTGTGATTTGCAACACTCGGCCGTAATGGGTGAGCGTAGGGTGTTGGGCAGAGTGATCGCTCCACCTACCCAACGAACAGCCGAGCCAAACCTGATGAGCAAGAAGGCCAGGGGAAATTGGTCCTCTCGCATCATCAGCGACCAACATGCTGGGGACATCTATAACGCCCCAAGCAGATGAAGCTTGGCCAGCAAATACAAACCAACCATGAATCCGGGAAGGTGGGGGAGGGAGGGTCGAGCAGTGGCCAGCAGTGCCTCCTCTATTTTAATGGGGAACCATGAAGAGCATTCCTGCTTCTTCTGGCTCCATATTCAGGCAAGTAAAAAAATTTTACTCACGTTTTTCTTGGCAGCCTCCAGCAGTCCCTTTAAAGACTGTTGATTTGTCTGAGGTAACTGGCCACAAACCCGCACGATGCCTGTTGCGAATAGTCGCCATCCAATATCGAAAGGGGGCCTGAAATAGGCATTAGATCCTCGATTTGCATTGGCAATGGGCCTAACGCCTGTTTTAGGCGGGCGCCCTAACCAATATGCTGTGTGGCATACGCCCGGCTCAGAACGAGCACACCCACCATATTAGAACCCTCAGCCCACATTTTTCATGATCCAATTTATAGGCCCCTGAGTTTTGTATGATTGACCACTCTAATTTAAATAGGAATCATCAGTCATGTACAAGTTGAACCAATTATATAGTATTCTTTAAGTTTGAATTATTCTTTTCTTAAACCTGTGATTGGCAAAATGTGCAGTATTGTATTGAGGGAGGTTTGATGCACGAATTTGACCCGGAGTCAGATTTTTAAAAAATTGCTTACGTATAATGACAATACTTGAAGCAATAGCCACCAAACCAATGCTCAACAAAAATACTTTACTTTTGCCCAGATATAATACTCAAGTTAGTCATAACCAAAGTCAGTTTGCTGATATAAGAGCCATCATTTCTGGATCTAGCCTAAGGGTAAAAGAGAAGTGGAATGAATTTGTAACCAATAGTTGTCAAGTATTGAGCACATTGATAAATCACCTTTGTTTCCTTACATCCCTCTCTTTTTCCATTTATTGAGGGGCTCCCCAGGGTTCTATTCATGCCCTTTATCCATTCCTTCTTCGCATTAATTCCACTATACATTCATCAAGTTCCTTCAGATTGCACACCCTCAGTGCTCACAACCTTCAGTGTTCTTGTAATGCAGTGGCTGAATCACTACATCTTGATATCCTCCGAGCCCTTCAATTGAAGCGCTGAAAATCATGTTTCCTTCAACTCTACAAAGACATAAGCCTAGAAATTCCTATTGGTATTACAAAGAACTCCTGCAGTTCTCATGGGTTAGACACCAGTAATTTTCAGAATGTGGAGCAGTAGACATTTAACATCACACGCCACAAAATTACTGATGGGGGTTTGTGGGGGAAAGAGATTGCGCTGAAGTGAAGTTATACCTTTACATTGTTGAGCTCATTAATGCCAGCATAATATGTGTGTACAAAGAACCTGCACCAATTTTCAAGGCTCCCACTTTGTGTGTGTTCTCTATGCTCAATTCTGACTGACATTGGAGCATAGGCTGCAGACTGTTAAGCTGGACTGACAGGTGATCTGGAATAGATCTGAGTTATAACGTGGAGCGTTTTGATGATAATGGGTATTGGATTCAGTGCTCCACATACTTTGGGATAGGCTGAGGAAGTCCGACAAGAGCACGAAAGGGCTACCTAAGATGTAAGGTGGCACACAATGCTTACACTGAGATCCTGCCAGTACATAATGCATTAGCTCTACCATCCAGGCAACGCCATCTAGGAATAGGTGGGACACACTGACTTAAAGAGGCTGAGGCAGGACAGAGCCATGCTACCTCATCAATCAAGACCTCCAGACATGATCAAACAATGTATTTGCATGGCACTGCCAGTGGCCCTGAAAGATTTCAATGCACCAAACATAGAAATTTATGTAGTGTTAGCCAGTTTGCCATCCGAGGATGTATCAAGGAGGTTGAAGGTGAATTATGCAGCAAGGCCCAAAACTTCACAATTCTTGTTACTGATCAACATCAGTGTGATTAGGCAGCACATTTCTACAGGTTTGCTGGCCTACCAAGAATCCTGGGAGGTACTGGTTGCCATTCGGGCCTTCCAAACAATACAATGCCTCATAATGAACCGTCAATGCGCATTAGTTATGAGCACATAAGTCCTGAAAAACTCAGCCATAAGTTACCTTGTCTATGCTAATGAGGGGCCTACACCTGTTTTAGGGAAATTGAGCTGCCCTGAGCAGAGCAGGGGCCGGGCCTGCTCCGCTCAGGTTTTGCTGGCCTGGATACGGCCTAACATGCGGCCCGCGCCAAAAAGGTAAGTAAAAAAAATGTTTTAAATTTTAATGTGGTGCCAGGAGGAGCAGGAGTGCTCCTCCAGATTCCACAGCACTCCTGATGGCCATGATCACCCCCTCCCCCGCGTCCTGCTGTGCACCTCCTCCGCCTGGGACATCCCTGAGGCTGCTGCCAGTGAGGCAGGTGGCCCAAAATTCAATCCCCCCGAAGGGCGAGCTCCCTGTGGAGGCACAACAGGTGCCAGCAGCTCGCCCGGGTTATTTAAAAGAGGCCCGAGGCTTAATTTTGGGCAGGCCTCAGGGCTCACACAGCACCGAGTCTGGGCCTAAAAATGGGCCCGGTCTAATTTCTAACCCGCCCCCTCCCTTCAAGCTTCTTGTAAGCAATTCCATGGGTAATCTGCTCCTATAATCATCTTAAAATTCAATCTGCTTTTCTTTTTGCTGTTTTCATTTTTTAATCAGAGATACAATAGGATTTAGAGGCTCTTTGAAAGTTGTCTGGTGCAAGATGTTTCAATGAATGATGATAAATGACTTCCTGGGCCCATACTTGCTGAGAATGTAAAACATTTAGTGCCCCCGCCACCCCATCCCACACTCCTAATGTCTCCTTCTTTGGCTCAGTGTTGATTTGTCTGTTGTCTGATTACGCTCCTGTGAGGCGCCTTCGGATGTTTCTCTATATTAAAGGCGCTATATAAATGCAAGTTGTTGTTGGTAAATATATCATGGTGAGACCAAAGTAATTAGCTGCAGAAGTCAATAACATCAAAAAAAGGGCCACTATTAGCTTATCTAAATATGTCCCAGAAATCCAACCAAAGTGTCCTTTTCTCTTTAATTATCCATCAAGGTATCTAAGCGTTTTTAACTCAGCAAGTCCAGTCACTGTAGAACAACAGTCAGTAAAGGAAGCAGAATTCTGAACTAGACAGACAAATCAGTAGACTTCAAGCTGGAGGAAGTCATGTTTAAACTGTACAGTGCTCAGTTTAGACTAGAGCTCGAGCCACCAAGGCACAAGTGAGTCACTGAAGCACTGGAGGCAGTGAGGAGAAGATCTGCAAATCTAATCCCTACTGTTAGAGGACTGCGTTATGCGGATAAACTAGTGCTTTTCAACCTTTAAGAGAATCAACTGACAGGTGCTTTAAGCAAGATGGTAAATGGTATAGAAAAGGAACATTGGTCCCAATATTTACGGGGAGGCGGGGATGACGTGGGGGAGGCCGATAACGGCTGAAGAGCCCGGCAAGGCCGTGGACGCGGAGGTCCTGCCGATCATAATGTCAGGACCTCATTAACATTTTGTAGCTCCGTCTCCCCCCTGGCCGACAAGGAGTGAAGAAACAGCCACTTACCTTGTGGAGCTGGCAGCTCTTGCCTGCGTCTCACTGCCGGGTCTCCCGATCCTTGGGAAAACCGCGCAGCAGCAGTGAATTTCAAATCGGGCTCCCAAAACGCATTGTGGAAGCCAGATTTAAATATGTTAATTAAGTGTCCCAACTCTCCTCGGCCTTCGTCATCCTGATCTATCTGTGATCTCACAAACTATCAAAATATAAGTTATCTATTGAAATATTATTAAATTAATCATGCATGATTATTAATTAGGCTTCAATTCTGCTGTTTTAAGAGTACAAGTGTTAAAACAAAGTATTAGCAGATTTTCTGCTCTGGAATTTATGTTACTTTCTCTCTTCAGTTTCCACTGCACAGGAGGGCACAGTGAAGTATAGAAATGCAGTAGTCATAGGGGATTCGATAGTCAGGGGGACAGACAGGTGTTTCTGTGACCGTCGACATGAATCCCTCATGGTGTGTTGCCACCCCTGGTGCCAGGGTAAAGGACATCATGGAGAGGGTGCAGAACATTCTGCGGGGGAACAGCCAGAAGTCGTGGTCCATGTGGGCACCAACAACATAGGAAAGAAAAGGGATGAGATCCTGCAGCTAGAGTTTCAGCAGCTAGGAAGCAAGTTAAAAAGCAGGACCTCAAAGGTAGTAATCTCTGGATTACTCCCAGTGCCACGCGCTAGTGAGTACAGAAATAGGAAGATAAGGCAGGTTGACTAGATACATGATGCAGGAGGGAGGGCTTCAGATTCTTGGGGCATTGGGACCATTTCTGGGACAGGAAGGACCTGTTCAAGACAGAGGGGTTGCACCTCACAGAGCTGGGACCAATGTCCTCACGGGGAGGTTCACTAGTGCTGTGGGAGAGGATTTAAACTAATTTGGCAGGGGGATCGGCACCAGGATGTAGCATTAGAAAAGGGAAACGAGGTGCACAAAGGATTAGGAGAGACAGAGAGTGCAAGAGTAAGAAATAGTACAATATTAGGCGGGATCGGACTAAGAGAGAATACAAGAAGGTCTAAGATAGGTTTACGGTGCATGTGTGTAAATGCACGAGGCGTGGTAAATAAGGTTGGTGAGCTGTAGGCGCAAATAGCCACATGGGAATACGATGTTGTGGTGATAACAGAGACCTGGCTCAAAAAAGGACAGGATTGGGTACTAAATATTTCCAGACACAAGGTGTTCAGGAAAGATAGGAAAGGAAAAAAAGGAGGGGGTTGGCAGTATTGATTAAGGAGAATATTGCAGTGCTAGAGAGAGAGGATGTCCTGGAGGAGTCAAGGACAGAATCTATTTGGTAAGAATTAAGAAACAATAGAGGTGCCATTACACTTCTGGGGGTATTCTATAGGCCACCAACTAGTGGGAAGGATATAGAGGAGCAAATTTGCAGGGAAATTACAGAGAGCTGCAAGAACTATAGAATAGTGATAATGGGAGACTTCAACTATTCTAATATAGACTGAGATAGTAATAATGTAAAGGGCAAAGAGGGGGAGGAATTTCTGAAGTGTGTTCAGGAGAACTTTCTTGATCAGTATGTTTCCAGCCCAATGTTTCCAGCCCACTACCAAAATGGACCCCATTAGTCTCGCGGCGGACACAGAGGAATTCATCAGGAGAATGAGGCTCCGGGAATTCTACCACAAACCCCAAGATTTCAGCAGCGAACCCAATGAGACAATCAATGATCCGGAACAGCAGACAGAGGGATCCGCGGTACAGCAACCGAAGAGGAAAGAGTCAAACTGGACTCCTCCGGAGGGTCGCTGCCCTCAGCTTGACATGTATGCCCAAGCTGTCAGGAAATGCTTCAATGCCAGATTCATCAGCCGCACTCAGAAGACAGTCCAGAATGTCACCCGAGCACAACGCAACGCCATCAACGCTCTCAAGACCAACCGCAACATCGTCATCAAACCAGCGGACAAAGGAGGAGCCATCGTCATACAGAACAGAACGGACTATTGCAAAGAAGCATACCGACAACTGGACAACCAGGAACACTACAGACGGTTACCCGCAGATCCGACCAAAGAACACACCCACCAGCTCAACAAACTGATCAAGACCTTTGATCCAGACCTTCAAAGCATCCTACGCACTCTCATCCCACGTACTCCCCGCGTGGGAGACTTCTACTGCCTCCCAAAGATACACAAAGCCAACACACCCGGACGTCCTATCGTATCAGGCAACAAAACCCTGTGTGAGAACCTCTCTGGATACATCAAGGGCATCCTGAAACCCATCGTACAGGGAACCCCCAGCTTCTGTCGCGACACTACAGACTTCCTACAAAAACTCAGTACCCACGGACCAGTTGAACCAGGAACACTTCTCACCACGATGGACGTCTCGGCACTCTACACCAGTATCCCCCACGATGACGGCATCGCTGCGACAGCATCAATACTCAACACCAACAACAGCCAATCTCCAGACGCCATCCTACAACTCATCCGCTTCATCCTGGATCACAATGTCTTCACCTTCGATAACCAGTTCTTTACCCAAACACACGGAACAGCCATGGGGACCAAATTTGCACCCCAATACGCCAACATTTTCATGCACAAGTTCGAGCAGGACTTCTTCACTGCACAGGACCTCCAACCAACACTATACACCAGATACATCGACGACATTTTCTTTCTATGGACCCACAGCGAAGAATCACTAAAGAGACTAACGATAACATCAACAAGTTCCATCCCACCATCAAACTCACCATGGACTACTCCTCAGAATCAGTTTCTTTCTTGGACACATGAATCTCCATCAAAGACGGGCACCTCAGCACCTCACTCTACCGCAAGCCCACGGACAACCTCACGATGCTCCACTTTTCCAGCTTCCACCCTAACCACGTCAAAGAGGCCATCCCCTATGGACAGGCCCTGCGAATACACAGGGTCTGCTCAGACGAGGAGGAACGCGATGGACACCTACAGACGCTGAAAGACGCCTTAGTAAGAACGGGATATGACGCTCGACTCATCGATCGACAGTTCCGACGGGCCACAGCGAAAAATCGCATAGACCTCCTCAGAAGACTAACACGGGACGCAACCAACAGAGTACCCTTCGTCGTCCAGTACTTCCCCGGAGCGGAGAAACTACGCCATGTTCTCCGCAGCCTTCAACATGTCATCAATGACGACGAACACCTCGCTATGGCCATCCCCACACCTCCACTACTCGCCTTCAAACAGCCACCCAACCTCAAACAGACTATCATTCGCAGCAAATTACCCAGCTTTCAGGAGAACAGCATCCACGACACCACACAACCCTGCCACGGTAACATCTGCAAGACATGCCAGATCATCGACACAGATACCACCATCACACGAGAGGACACCACCCACCAGGTGCATGGTTCATACTCCTGTGACTCGGCCAACGTTGTCTACCTCATACGTTGCAGGAAAGGATGCCCCAGAGCATGGTACATTGGCGAGACCATGCAGACACTGCGACAACGGATGAACGGACACCGCGCAACAATCGCCAGACAGGAGGGTTCCCTTCCAGTCGGGGAACACTTCAGCAGTCAGGGACATTCAGCCACCGACCTTCAGGTAAGCGTACTCCAAGGCGACTTTGAGACACACGACAACGCAAAATCGTTGAGCAGAAATTGATAGCCAAGTTCTGCACCCATGAGGACGGCCTCAACCGGGATCTTGGGTTCATGTCACGCTACACGTAACCCCACCAGCGAACAAAAGCTATCTGTTTTTAATATAACGGGTCATTTGCTGGCTTTCTCTGCCTTCCGGATGTTTCTGCCTCTCTCTCTCTGTTTTTTTTGTTTGTTTTTTTTTGTTGACTGTATATTCGGGGGCTCTGTAGGTAACACCTCTCTGTCTGAACACTGTGATTGCCTTGGCAACGGGCAGTTGCAAAGACTATCTGTAATCACCATGTATTGTTCTGTGATTTATAAATGCGTAGGCTTCAAGGAGTTCCTGACATTTACCTGAGGAAGGAGGAAGCCTCCGAAAGCTTGTAAATTTCAAATAAAATCGTTGGACTATAACTTGGTGTTGTAAAATTGTTTACAATTGTCAACCCCAGTCCATCACCGGCATCTCCACACAATGAGGAAGGAGGCTTTGCTGGATCTGGTTCTGGGGAATGAGGTGGATCAAGTGGAGCAAGTGTCAGTGGGGGAACATTTAGGGAACAGTGATCATAGTATCATAAGGTTTAGATTAGTTATGGAAAAGGATAAGGAGCAATCTAGAGTAAAAATACTTAATTCGAGGAGGGCCAATTTCAGTGGGTTGAGAACGAATCCGGCCGGAGTAAATTGGAATCAAATATTTGCAGGCAAAACTGGAATCGAACAATAGGCAGCCTTTAAAGAGGAGATGGTTTGGGTACAGTCTAGGTATAGTCCCACGAGGGGGAAAGGTAGGGCGACCAAAACCAGAGCTTCCTAGATGACGAAAGAGATAGAGAGTAAGGGGAAGCAAGAAAAGGGGGCGTATGACAGATATCAGGTTGATAATACAAGTGAGAACCGGGCTGAATGTAGAAAGTACAGAGGGGAAGTGAAAAAGGAAATAAGAGGGGCAAAGAGAGAGTATGAGAATAGACTGGCGGCCAACGTAAAAGGGAATCCAAAAGTCCTTTATAGGTATAGAAATAGTAAACGGGTAATAAGAGGAGGGGTGGGCCGATTGGGGACGAGAAAGGAGATCCAAGCATGGAGGGGGACTGCATGGCTGAGGTACTAAACGAGTACTTTGCATCTGTCGTTACCAAGGAAGAAGATGCTGCCAAAGTCACGGTAAAAGAGGAGGTAGTTGAGATACTGGATGGGCTAAAAATTGATAAAGAGGAGTGAATAGAAAGGCTGGCTGTACTTGAAGTAGGTAAGACACCCGGTCCGGATGGGATGCATCCTCGGTTGCTGAGGGAAGTAAGGGTGGAAATTGCAGAGGTGCTGGCCATAATCTTCCAATCCTCCTTAGATATGGGGATGGTGTCAGAGGACTGGAGAATTGCAAATATCACACCCTTGTTCAAAAAAGAGTGTAAGGATAAACCCAGCAACTATATGCCAGCCAGTTTAACCTCAGTGGTGGGGAAGCTTTTAGAAACGATAATCCAGGACAAAATTAATTGTCACTTGGAAGAGCGTAGATTAATAAAGGAAAGCCACATAGATTTGTTAAAGGCAAATCATGTTTAACTAACTTGATTGAGTTTTTTGATGAGGTAACAGAGAGGGTCGATGAGGTCAATGCAGTTGATGTTGTGTATATGGACTTTCCAAAGATGTTTGATAAAGTGCCACAAAATAGGTTTGTCAGCAAAACTGAAGCCCATGGAATAAAAGGGGCAGTGGCAGCATGGATACAAAATTGGCTAAGTGACAGGAAACAGAGAGTAGTGGTTGTTTTTTTGGACTGGAGGGAGGTATACAGTGGTGTTCCCCAGGGGTCGGTACTAGGACCACTGCTTTTCTTGATATATATTAATGACTTGGACTTGGTGTACAGGGCACAATTTCAAAATCTGCAGATGACACAAAACTTGGAAGTGTAGTGAACAGTGAGGAAGACAGTAATAGACTTCAAAAGGATGCAGACAGGCTGGTGGAATGGGCGGACACATGGCAGATGAAATTTAATGCAGAGAAGTGCGAAGTGGTACATTTTGGTAGGGAGAGCGAGGAGAGGCAATATAAACTGAATGGTACAATTCTAAACGGTGTGCAGGAACAGAGAGACCTGGGGGTATATGTGCACAAACCTTTGAAGGTGGCAGGACAGGTGGAGAAAGCGGTAAAAAAAGCATACGGGATCCTGGGCTTTATAAATAATGGCATAGAGTACAAAAGCAAGGAAGTTATGTTGAACCTTTATAAAACACTGGTTCAACCACAACTGGAGTATTGTGTCCAATTCTGGGCACCGCACTTTAGGAAGGATGTGAAGGCCTTAGAGAGGGTGCAGAAAAGATTCACTAGAATGGTTCCAGGGATGAGGGACTTCAGTTACATGGATAGACTGGAGAAACTGGGGTTGTTCTCCTTAGAGCAGGACAGTAGAGAGGAGTTTTGCTAGAAGTGTTCAAAATCATGAAGGGTTTAGACAAAGGAAATAAAGAGAAACTGTTCCCATTGGCGGACGAGTCGAGAACCAGGAGACACAGATTTAAGGTGATTGGCAAAAGAACCAAAGGCGACATGAGGAAAAACCTTTTTACGCAGCGTGTAGTTATGATCTGGAATGCACTGCCTGAAAGGGTGGTGGAAGCAGATTCAATAATGGCTTTCAAAAAGGAATTTGACAAACACTTGAAGAGAAAAAAATTTGCAAGGCCATGGGGAAAGAGCGGGGGAATGGGACTAACTGAATTGCTCTTACAAAGAGCCAGCACCGGCTCGATGGGCTGAATGGCCTCCTTCTGTGATTCTATGATTCTCCCCGTCTCTCCTGATGACACTGACCCACGAAGACATACAATTCCACATGCGTTCTCTCATCTCCAGGGTCCCTTCTCAGTGAGCGTTGCCAGGCTATTCAACAATGGGCTGCATCACAGCCTAGCCAGATCCTGTCCTCACCCTGGGTGGCAACTAGAAGCAGGAACCCTGGCTGGTCCCTCCCCCACCAACCCGTCCGCTTGTTCAGTAATGTTGAGGCGAATCTTAGCACCTCTAGCACAGCCCTGGCTCTGATCAAGCTACTCGGCATAGTCCCAGAATTGAACCTGATCTGTATGGGTCACCGTCACATCAGGTGGTGAATCTTCCCACTGAACTGTTAGAATCGTACAGTGCAGAAAGAGACCATTCGGCCCAGCGTGCCTGTGCTAGCTCTTTGTAAGAGCTATCCAATTAGCCCCACTCCCCCGCTCTACTAGGGAATCTGTCAGGAAAATGTTATATTTCCTAAACATACTTCATTACATAGAATGTACAGCACAGAAACAGGCCGTTCAGGCCAACAAGTCCATGCCGGTGTTTATGCTCCACACAAGCCTCCTCCCACCCTACTTCATCTAACTCTATCAGCATATCTTTCTATTCCTTTCTCCCTCATTTACTTACCTACCTTCCCCTTAAATGTACAATTAATAATGAGATACATACACTTTAACACAGGAAGCATTACTATATAAAGGAATAATGATATTAAAGTTCAGGGAAAAGGTCAACCAGCAACTTCTCAGAACAACTAGGAAAGGGTAATAAATGCGGCAATGACAGAGTTTCCCACATCCCAAGAAACAATGCAGAGAAAAGATTGTTGGCAGCTATCACTGAAGCATCAGCCAACAAATCTTGGGACAGTTTGCAATGTCTGTAACACACGGCCACTAGGGGGCAGTCTGTGTCAACGACACATACTCAGGTTTCAGTGGCTCTCCGCTTAATGCAGGGTTCAACACAAAACCATTTTGTCCAGCCCAAAAAAACAAAGTGGTTTAAATAATTCGATTTATCCTTTATCTCGATATAACCACATGTGATCGACGATTAAACTCTTCTTTAGCAGGTAGCAAATGATGACAAAGCCGTTATTTAAGGCTGCCAGTAAACAGCAATAGACTTGCAGATAAAATATCACGCGCTTAAATTCCACATTCTTTCAGTCACGTCACTGATGGTCCTATTTGGCTCATGTGACATCTGAATCAGCAGAATCCTGCCCCTGGAATGTGACCAGCTCTCACCAATGAGGATTACAGAAATAATCCTTATGATCCTTGATTGTTGGCAGCTAACATTCAAGCATCATCCAATCACCCTTTGGTCACATTGTAATGTCTGTAATGCATGGCCACCAGGGGGCAGGCTGTGTCAACAACAACACACACAAGAGCCAATTTTAACCCTGGCAACAGAACAAACAAAAACCATTTCAATTTATTCTCTTAGTCATGAGTTAGATCATGTTCCATACTCAAATATTTCCAAGATGCTTATTTTATTCTATTTGTCTATCACTTCCTCCCTAATTATACAGTTTAATATCAGGTCTGGCCTAATCGACAACCAAAGTAGCTTTCACTGTCCACCATGACAGCATCACTAGCACAAAACACCAAAATGGAAACACAGAGTTGAACACAGGAATATGTAAATATTCTCCCATAATTCTCTATTTTTATAATAAAGTGTCTTGTGTCTGTCGTCTTTGTCGCAACTACTGTAAAATTTCTTCTCCCTCATTGTCTTTCATCCTCATTTGCTTATCGTTGTGTCTTTCTCCTTTCAGATTGGTTATTTTCGACTTTTGTTATTTACCAATCACGATACACAAACCCTTCCCGGTTTTGACTTTCTCCTCAGGAACATTTCACCAAAGTGTTTTATCCAATCACTCCTGCAGCAAAGATAGAATCTCCTCGATCACACATCAGCAGGAAAGAAATCCTGAGGCAAGTCCACCACCCAGGCTCAGACTGTGAGGAAACCTTTGCATATGTTGCTTTAAATGTGATGAATTCTGAGGTAAGTGGATTACCATATACTCCTAGGAATAAAATGTCACACAGATTATCTGCAAAACCTGCTACTCCTTTTACGTCATGTTGATGTAGAGTTGCCTGAGCTTTGACATCCCCAGACTCAATTTAAGGCACTAACACCCCACCCAACAACTGCTCCCACCTCTGCCTGTTCTACACTCCCAGGCCCGTCTGTGGTCTCCTCCTGAATCTAACTTTTTATTTAATTTTCCTTCTTTTGTAAATCGACTTTCCTCCCAACACCCAACACTGTTGCCCCCGCACTCAAAACCTCAATGCCTGCACACATCCTCACCCTAAACCTCGGCCTCTGCCCTGTATCTGGACCTGCCCTCCAAACTTTGCTCTACCAAATGTGCACACCAACATCCTCCTCAGCTCACAAACAACGTAAGTATAGAAAGTCTAGTCCACTTCCTGTTCCAGTTCATGACATCATCTCAACCCTCTGACGTCTCATTATCTTTTACCTCAACCCAGACTGTGACTCACTCAATATATTGTACATTTCTGTGTAGGGTACAATGATAAAATGGATTTAGAACTTTTACTTTTAGAAACCCTGCCAATGGTTCGTAACCCCATATGACCTGAGGTCATGTGACATCATCTGCATGATTACCAATTTACAAAGTAACCAACTGAAAATATCCAACCGCTTTCTCCAATGTGATTAAAGCTGTTGCAACATGGGCAAAGGTTTTCTGCAAATATATTTAAAATAGGAATGGTTACCTTGTCAGCCTAATAGATACATATACTGCCCAGTGTGGCAGATTTCCTCTGGTCACTATATGTATTAGCATCGAAAAAGTGCTTGTGAGGATTTCCCTAGTTTGATATTTGAAATTGTAACTGTGTTCTTTTATAGTGTGCCTATGACTTTGTCAGAAACAGCAATCACAAAATCTTAACAAATGTATTAACAACGTCACAACATATAGCAACCAACGGAAGTTTTGTCACAGTGCAGAACTAAACCGCACAGAACAGGATGGTTTACAAGGTCAAAAGTGCAAGAATTAGCAGCTTCATGAGAGGAGAAGAGGAAACTGAGGCAGAAAAGAAGTTAAATCCACAAATTGCAACATGTAGAATAACAATCAAATGTAGAACTCTGCCTCGTGATTTTGTTCTGCACCCTAACCCATTCATTCCAATCTTAAAACAAAGGCAGTCAATAACTAAGCTTGTTTGCATTGTGATCTTGTTTAAAGGGGAAGGAAAGTGTAAGCAACACATAATGTGCCTGATTGTTTGTCTTGTTGTCTTTAAAAAAAATAAAGACTATGTGGGAAAGTACATATTTTCCACACTTCCCTTCCTCTTTAAGGCTGCGAGCGACTAAGACTGCAAAAATCTTGTATTATTTGTATTATTTTACTTTTGAAGCTGGGCACAATGATGTAATGAGCTCCAAGGCCTATTGAGGGTGCCATTGCAGGTACTATGCAATTCAGAACAGTTCAGCTCAGATCACTCACTGCGTTCTCAGAGGTTTGAGAAACAGAGCTGTAATAGAAAGAAAGGACGTGCATTTATATAGCGCCTTTCACAACCGCAGGACATCCCAAAGTGCTTTACAACCAATGAAGTACTTTTAGAAGCGTAGCCAAAGCAGCCAATTGGCACACAGCAAGGTCCCACAAACAGCAATGTGATAACGATCAGATAATCTGTTTTAGGTGTTGGTTGAGGGATAAATATTGGCCAGGACACCGGGAAGAAGCCCCTTGTTCTTCTTCGTTATGGTGCCATAGGATCTTTTACATCCACCTGAAAGAGCAGACAGGGCCTCGGTTTAACGTCTCATCTGATAGAAGGCACCTCCGACAGTGAAGCACTCCCTCAGTAACTGCACTGGAATGTCAGCCTGGACCATGTGCTCAAGTCTTTGGAATGGGGTTTGAACCCACAACCTTCTGACTCAAAGGCGACAAAGCTATCAACTGACATCCAAGATTAATACTCCATATATCTGTGAAGCAGGAGAAACTCTAAGGAAATTTACCCAATAGTTTCCGGGGTGACACACTGCCTGATTCATATTGATCATCTGCTGCTTTTCTCTGTAGGCTCATTAGAACCCAAGGTGTCAAACTCTAGTGGAACGAATGTGCACATATAAAACCAGCTCCCCGCATTTAGCAGCACAACGAAGGGGAAGCTAACTAAAAGCAGCTGGTTTACTCATGGTAAGTTGGGCTATCGCAACTCCAGAGGTTTACATTTGAGAGTGCTGCTGACAGCAGAAAAATCACACATGGAGATTCAAGCCAATTTTTTCCTCTCAGGAGTTTCAAACTGATCAGTTCATCCTCTGAGATTTTCAAACTGCCCCTGTTTTTTTTTTATATGCTAGAAAGAGCTGCCAGCACTTCTTGGATTCTGTATGTTCCACCTTTCCAATTTTAAAACGAATTGACAGTCATATACAAACTGAAGCAATCACATGGCATTGTTTAAGTCTGAATTATTCCTGTCTCCACTATGCAATTGATGACAACTTGCAACATTGTATTGAAATGAGCTTGGCACAGAGATCGGTTGGTTTTTAAATAGCTTTTCTACAGTGTTTGGATGTAAAGGAACAGCTTCCAAACCAAGACTAGTCAATAAATACCTCATATTTGTCACACATGATTTGGAACTGGCTTTTATTCCCCTGAAGTCAATATTGACTTCCACTGCGCTCCCATTCCACCCATGCTGGGCTAAAGTTACACAAGCACTGGTCACTCTTTACTCTGCCTGAGAAGTATCTCTATCGGAAGTAAACATGAATGACACACGGAATCAAAAATCAATCTGATTTCAACCAATTCTCCCCCGGTGAGGAGAAATTTTTTCTCTCAGAGGGTCGTGAGTCTGTGGAACTCCCTTCCCCAGAGAGCGATGGAGGCAGGGTCATTGAATATTTTTAAGGCTGAGTTAGATAGATTCCTGATTAACAAGGGGGTCAAAGGTTCTAGTAGGTAGACGGGAAAGTAGGGTTGAGGTCACAATCAGATCAGCCATGATCTTATCAAATAACAGAGCAGGCTTGAGGGGCCGAATGGCCTACTCCTGCTCTTAATTCGTATGTTCATACAGTTCTGACAATTCAACTTTAGGTTAACAATGAACTAATGCAGACGCAGAGTGGCATTAAGCTAAGTTTTTTTTTTGCCCATTCTGTGGGTACATGATATAATATTCTCTCGTTCTGTCTATTTGCAAAGCCAGGTTGGCATCTAAGTGAAAAATGTTAGTTGACCTCTGTGTGGGATAGCGAGTTTCCTGTGATGGTGGTTGAAAGGAAGTGATGAGTTAAATTACTTTTAAAATACTGGATGAGCTGATGAGGTGCACCCACTGGACAAGAGTAAAAATTGTGTTTCTCTTCCTGTAACTGTTTCCGTGATTGTCTCTCTCGTACTTTTTAATTCTTTCTCTCTCCTTCTGTTTGTCTTCCACGCTCATTCTCTCTCACCCTCTCTGTATAACGCTCACATTTTCTTTCATTGTTCTCTCTGCATCTATCCCCTCTGACTCGCTTAAACTTTTTGTAAGTCTGTTCTTTTATTGTCTCTCTCTTTAGCTCACACGCTCTCTCACATGCTTCTCTTACATGTCCCTTTACTGATTCGCTGAATTTGTATCTTTTCCTCTTTAAAAAAAAAGGGCCAGGGCACACAGCAAGATGGCAGCAAACAAGTGTTGGGCTGGAGGGGGATAAAAGAGCCTGGGGCTGCTGCTGGAGGGAGTGAGGCCGGGGGGCCACTGGGCAAAGACAGGCCATCTACGAGCTGCTGTTACACAGAAGATTGAGGCGGGAAGTGGGAGCTGGGGCCTTAGCTGGTAGGAAGTATGGCAATCAGAGTAGGAGGGAGCTAGAGCTGGAGGCTGGTTACAGTGCTGGGAAAAAGTGGGGAGAGAGTCACTGGAAGGGTTGGGAGCAGGTGGGGAGCACTGAGGTTGGGCCTGACAAGGAGATAGAGGGGAGTTGGGGTCGGATCTGGAGTGGAGTGGTGGATCTAGAATTGGCCTGAACTGCATCCGTACATTAAACTGGATGGTTATTCTGTTAACGTAGCAGTGGACTTGAAGCCTAGACTCTGATGGGTACTTGTACATTTAGAAAGCATGACAACAGTGGGGCTTAAGCAAGTGCAGAGGGCTGAGGCCTGAACCAGAGACGGCATTGGGCATGAGGCTGAGACAGGGAGGCAGCTGGGCCAAAAGATTGCATGGGAACAAAGCCCTAAGCTAGAATGCAAAGCAAAGCAAGGCCCAATGAACAAAGCTAGATGCAAAAAGAAGGTACCAGACCTGGGCCTGTGGCCTAAATTTGCAGCAGGGCAATAGATCTGCATCAGTTTCCCTCTTTGTGATTGGGAGGTGGGGGAGTGTTGTCACCATCTAAATTAGAAGCACGGTGAGGTCCTGCTGTGGAACAGGAGCAGCAGTTTTGAGCAAGTGCACGTACTAATTTATCATCAGGGCCAGCAGATTAGCTGAGCTATGACCTTTGAAACTTTTACTTGGATCGTTTGCTCACACCCTGATTTATTAATTATGTAAAATTAGCACTGTCATTCTCCTATTATGTATTAGTTAAATATCTTGGCATAGATCCACTCTCGCATCCTGTTGTTTAAATGTCGTAATAATGGGGCAGATTTTCCTGTTCCTGTATTGGATTACCTGGGCACAGTAAGTAGAGGCGAATTGGATGGGGAAGAGTGCGCACACATAAGGGAGATCGCTCCATTTTACACGCACTTCTTCCCGCTTGATATTCCACCGTGCCTCGAGCTCAGTCCGTCCAATACACGTTGGTGCAGGAACAAGGAAATCTGCCCCAATACTTTTTATTACAACTAGCTGAACTCCTGTGGCATTGCTCACCAACAAAAGAAAGCAACTTGGAACGCTACAGAAATATAGACTTTGGAGTCAAGTTAAGTAGGAAAATTGATCTGAGGAGTCAGACCTATTTCATCCTGGACTACAGACATGATCACATCTCATCACATGTTGAGGTATTGTACTGAAAATGACCACGTATTTCAGTACTTTTTGCAGTCAATGGACTAACTGGCAGCAGAAATCCACTGAATTAATGTCCTAACTTGTAGTTTGCTACATGGCATAAACTTATACCCCCATTAGCTGTTACAAACCAGCATGTGGGTTATAAAGAGGTGGATTTGGGTTTTGATGGCAAAAAAGGAGGTAAAGGCAGAGGATATTCTACTGTTTACAAAACCCTGAGATCCCAGATCTTGCCTTCACAGGATCCAGATCCCAGGATCATGGGATCCTGGCCAATTTCACATTCGCAAAATCCTGAGATTCAGTGGAAAACCCCACAAATTTGAGGATTGAAAGAAAGTGAGTGCATTTATGAAGATAGCAGATGTTTTAGCGGTGGTATTGTTACATCTTGTATACTTTGTTCCAACATGTGTCAATCTATTTGTTTTTTGCTACATTTGCTCGAATGCCATTCCCTTTTCCTAGTCCTGGCACTGTTCCTCACCTCTGTCAGAACGCTACTTCCTTCAACGGTGTTGCAAATAACCAGACAAGATTAGCTCGCAGGATTCAACACGATAAAAGCCTTTCCTCCTCTGTTATGATTTGCATCAACTTTCCTGACAACAATGTCTGTGATGTTGTGGCAACAGAAACATAAAATTAAAATTGTAAATAATTGTGGTCATTGATTCCAAGGTGTTTTGCTTATTGCAAGGTACGTGCACTGGTAATTTTATAAGTAAATATATTTTCTAATATTGAAAAAAATGCAAATATCATTCCTCCCGTCCCAGGCGGAGTTCTATCGAGTCCTATTATGGCGAATAGTAATCCCAATCCCCATTCCTATTCCAGAATCCCAGGATATGAAACACTGGGATCATAAAAAGCATCCAGATTGCAAACCGTAATTCATTCCTCAGCGGAAAGCTCTGAAGGTTCCTCCAAAGAAACATCTTAAGATATAAGAAAATATAAATTGAGAGAAACCGTTCAACCTATCAAGCCTGTTCCTTCAACACATCCTCACGGCTTCAGAGTTCTGTTTAGGTGCACCTGGTATTTTCTCTAAGCCAGCTTTTCCCAAACTCTTTCAAGCAAACTGAGCAGAGTAGCAATTCCCACCCACTCGCATACCTCTACTATATGGTGACCTTCCTTATGATGCCCCGTGTGGTGAAGGGAACCACATATCCAGCTTTCCAACAGTTCCCAGTAGCAGTTTTGAACGGCCTGTTAACACTCAGATGCCGAAGACCTGTGATTTACTTTCCAGTTATCACAAAATGAAAAGCTTCCAACCCTCTCTACATCACACTGCGGCTTTACATTTTTGCTGACAAAGTGCTGCACCATTTTTCAAACCTAGAGAGACACATAACGGCACTTTCACATCCCAGCATTGTCCACATGACAGATCCACCACTTCATACCAGCAGCCTGAGGAGGGAGCTTCAGGTCTTGGCATAACAAGGACATAAGAAGATTCTCACAACTTGTCAGCGATGGTGTGTCAAAACTTAAGAGGTCTTCAAAGCCAAATACCAATTAAATCACAATGAGATCTTTGTTGTCTGCAAACACTTGCAATGCCGTCGAGCAAACTGGGTCAGAGCGCCAAGTGTTCAAGACATCCCTATCTTGAACAAAGACATAACCGAGCTAGCTTTGTGGGCATACAGAGATCTCCAGAATGTGGCTAGTCAGGGCCTACGAAGGAGACCCTGAAAGAGCTCTATCTAACGACAAATGGGAATCCATCTGTGAAACAGTACACACAATCTCCACCAGAGGCAAACTAAAAGAAAAACAAATGAAGATCAGTCACCATGACCACCTCACTCCCTCCCTAATGTACGAATGGAATCCCAGATAATTGCTGGGCAAGCATATCTTTGGGTCATGCCCATAAATCTAGTCCTAGTAGCAGGGCATGCTACACAAAATTAAAATGGCTGAGCCACTGTTATAACCTCGGCATTCTGTTTGATCCTGAGCTGAGGTTACATAAGAACATAAGAAATAGGAGCAGGAGTAGGCCAATCGGCCCCTCGAGCCTGCTCCGCCATTCAATAAGATCATGGCTGATAGGGTTCTGACCCTATAACCTCTCCCTCATAAAAAGCACCTACTTCCACCTCCGTAATATCGCCTGTGTCCAACCCTGCCTCAGCTTATCTTCTGCTGAAACCCCCATCCATGCTCTAGACTCCCAACTATTCCAATGCTTTCCTGGCTGGCCTCACATCTTCCACTTTCCATAAACTTGAGCTCATCCAAAACTCTGCTGCTCGTATTCCCGTTCACCCATCACCCCTGTGCTTGCTGACCTACACTGGCTCCCAGTCCATCAATGCCTCAGTTTTAAAATCCTCATCCTTGTGTTCAAATCCCTCGATAGCCTCGCCCCTCCATATCTCAGTAACCTCCTCCAGCCCTACAACCCCCTGAGATCTCTGCGTTCCTGCAACTCTGGCCTCTTGTGCATCCCCAAATTCCTTCACCCCACCAGTGGTGGCTATGCCTTCAGCCATCTAGGCCCTAAGCTCTGGAATTCCCTCCCTAAACCTCTCCACCATCTCTCCACCTCCATTAAGACCCTCTTTAAAACTTACCTATTTAATCAAGCTTTTAGTCACCCATCCTAATATCTCCTTCTTTGGCTCGGTGTCAATTTTTGTCTGAATATGGTCCTGTGGAGTGCCTTGGGATGTTTTCCTACGTTAAAGTTGTTGTTATTGTTGTTATAATGCGGCCATTGGAGAACAGGGAAAAGTATCGCACGCAATTAAGGAAGACAAAAACAGCCATAAGATTAGCCAAGAGATCTCTGGAAAAGAAGATGGTGCATAATTGTGGCACTAATAGTAAAAGCTTTTTTGGCTATGTCCGTAGTCAGAAGACCATAAAGGACCAAATGGGGCCCTTAAAGGATACTATAGGGCAGATTCAAACTGATTCTTAGGTTATGGCAGAGTTGCTAAATGACTATTTTGCATCAGTCTATACTCCTGTAGACGATGCTCATGTTCCAGATGAGGGCTGCTTAGTATTGAATAACAGTATTAATATTAAAATAGATAGTAATGTCATCTTGAATAGTTTAGGAAAGCTCAAAATTGATAGGGCTCCACCCGAGGGTGATTAAAGAGATGGGACAGATGCTCTGTGAGCCCATTGCCTGTATCTTCAATAGTTCAATAGAGTCAGGGATAGTTCCCTTAGACTGAAAGTTAGCTCATGTAGTTCCTATTTTCAAGAAAGGGGACAAATCAGAGGCGGGGAACTACAGGCCCATCAGCCAGACATCAATTATTGGGAAGATGCTAGAAGGAATCCTAAGAGATGCCCTTTATGATCACTGGGAAAGGGAAGGGGCCATTGGACATACACAACCCTGCTTCAGAAAAAATAGGTCGCGCCTGATAAATTTGATAGAGTTTTTGAGGACATCACTAGAGTAGTGGATGAGGGTAATCTGGTAGACATTGTCTACATGGACTTTCAGAAAGCCGTTGATAAGGTACCTCACACTGGGTTACTTCACAAGATGGAATCTTGTGGTATCAGTAGAAATTTGACAAGCTGTATTAGGAATTGGCTCTAATCCCGCAGCCAAAAAGTTGTAGTTAACGGATGTGGTTCAGCTTGGAGACATGTTACTAGTGGTGTCCCCCAGGAATCAGTCCGTGGCCCGATACTCTTCACGTCTTTATAAATGACCTGGACAGTGGTTTTGGGAGTATGATGAGTAAGTTTGCAGATGACACCAAAATTTGTGCAAGGTTTAAGACAGTAGAGGAGTGCAATCAAATCCAAAAAGATTTAGATGTGCTAGGGGAGTGGGCCACACATTGGCAAATGGCGTTTCATTTAGATAAATGTAGTATTATGCATGTTGACAGGGCCAACACAGAATACACGTATCATTTGCAGGGAACAATACTGAAAGAGGCTGAGCGACAAAAAGGTTTGATGTTATTATGGACAGATCACTAAAGGTACATGACCAATGTAGAGAAACTGTAGCTAAAGCTGACAAGGTATTGGGTTGTATTAATAGGACCACTCAGTATAAATCAAAGGACACCATTTTGACACTGTACAGGTCGCTGGTCAGACCACATCTAGAGTACTGGACCCAGTTAGGGTCCTTCCACACGGTGGGTGATATAGTGGCTTTGGAACAGGTCCAGAGGAGAGCTACAAGAATGATTCCCAGCTTAAAGAACCTCAGGTACTCCGATAGGCTCAAGGACCTTGGTCTATTTACTTTAGAGCAGCGTAGACTTCGAGAGACCTGATAGAGATCTATAAAATAATTAAAGAGCTGGATAGCGTCCCTATTGATAGATTATTCTAGGTTAACAGGTTGGGGAGGACAAGGGAACATGGAAGGGTACGAATAGACTGGATGTTAGGCGGTTCTTCTTTTCCCAGAGAATTGTAAACCTCTGGAATACATTGCCATGTGGTGTGGTGGGTGCTGATTCTGCCTTCAAGTGGGAGCTGGACCTGTTCCTGACTGGGGCAGTGATCGCATCATACGGAAGGTAAGTGTCTTTATAGATAACACTTGGTCCATGTGATCTCCTGGACTGGTTTTGATCACCTGAGGAGGCCGGAGAGGAATATTACAGTGTTTTTTTTCCCTTATTGGCCCTGGGTTTTTCTATTTTTGCCTCTCCCAGGAGATTACATGGCAGTGGGGGGGTGGGGGTGACGGGGGGAGGGGCTGAGGAGGGTGGGTATGAGGGGGGAGGGGCTGCGGGAGTGGGTGTGAGGTGGGGAGGTCAGGGGAGGGAAGAAGTGTTTCGCCATGATGGTCTGGCCAGAGGCCTTGATGGACCAGCTGGTCTTTTCCTGCCCGTCAATTTCAAATGTTCGTAGTACAACAGAAAGGCAGACGGCAACTTGCTCAGCTAAAGAAAGCCACAGGATAGGAACAACCCATAGCAATTCTCAGAATTTTAATTAAAACCCGGCAAAATATTTACACAGAATTACCAATTACCAGAACAAGCTGGCAGAGTCAATCACAAATGACTTCTCGCAATGCAGCACTTGTTACACACTAACCCGTGTGCTGTATAGCACCAACATAACGTGCGTACAATGTATAACACATTATAGTGCGTCGTAACTAAAATAATAGCAACCAAATTTGTGATTTCCTGACACCTGGGGTTACCCAATGATTAATAGCTGTCACAAACACAACCCAGCAGTTGGTTTAGTGATTAATGTGTCGGCGTTTTGTGGATACAATCAGCCATTTTCTGTCAACAGATCTGAATGAATGTTTCTCAATTAATTTTCACAATAACAACGACTTCAGCCCATGTCAATTATCGAATCAGAAAAAGCCTGAAACAGAAGGAGATTGTTTGATGCAAGGTGTTTGTGGCAGTGCCACCTGCCCCCTCCCTCTCCCACCCCCCACAAGCTGTTCCAATCTCATTGACCATCTAGTGATGTTATCATTAAAGCACCAAAACTAGATCGGACAATAGCTAAGAGCAGATTTTTGCAGCACATTTTCATGTAAGGCAGATTATTGGGAGAGAATCGAATAAGTATTTGAAAAGGAAGAATATAAAAGGACACAGGGAAAGGGCAGCGAAATGGGATTAGAGTAGTCAATGCCAGTTAAGAGTTAGGACTGGTAAAGGTACGAGGGGCCGAATGGCCACCTCTCTTGCTGTAATTTTCTATCGCGTTTACACTGTTTCTCCAGGGTTTCCATGCATCTTTTGCCAAAGTTATGGCAGACGATTGGGAGAACTTCAAGGAGATTCAGCCCCTTATGATTCTATGATTAGAAATGTACAATGGGCAGTTCTAAAGAAGTGGATGCAATTGCTCCTTTTCTCGTTTTCTCCCTGTTTCCCGTTCCCTCCCTTTTCCCCTTCCTTATTCCCCACCAGCAGCATTCATCTGAAACTTTAGGGTTTCACAGTTGCTTCTATGTATAGGATAAGCAGCGAGCAGTCTCTCCAACCTAAAAACTTATGGGATGGGATTTTATACGCCTCTGCTCCACTCCTGCAAGGGGTCTGTACAGTTGCAAGTGAAGACTCCAGACTGAGCCAATGAAGCAATTCCACTTTCCTGGAAGCCGCTTATTAGCAACGTCTCCCTTTCTGAGGGAAGGGAGGGAAAGGAACATGGTTTGCTTTGGACAGAATACAATATTATTTCAAAGCAACCCAACACGTTAAAGAACACAGTGTCCCAGCCTTAACAGCTCTATGCTTTAACATTAATACACTGCAGTGCTAAAAACTAAACAAAAACAATGAGGTGAGCTAAATACACATTAATCAAATAAGGAGCATTGACCCTGCCTTACAAATTCAGGAGGGAGTGTAGTCTATGCAAGGATTTTTAATTTATCTTTCTTGTTAGGTTATCATGGATGGAGATTGCGTGCACTGTTTTGCAGATGGATTCCCATTTATTGTCAGTTCTTTCAAGGTCTCCTTCCCGAGCTCTTTGATTGTGCTCACATTTACTGAACGCGTAGAAATAAAGATTTTGAGCACGAGTTAGTGGTTTCAGGAGGAAATGAAGAAAAAGAAGGGAGCATTAGGTTTTTATTTTGGAATTGTAATGGACTGCAAGTATTAGCCTGCTCAATAAAAGATGAACCTGAGCCAGGTTAGCATTGCTGCTACTGTACCCGACTAAAGCTTCCTTTTTATAACTGGATGAGCCGAACAGATTGCAGCTGAGAGTTTCTGCCCACGTGCAGCCTGACCTCGTTTCTCAGGCCCCGCTTGGGACACAGCATCAGACACAAATATGTTTGCTCAACCGAGTATCACTCCGAGTATCAGACCTGGGAGATAGGATGGAAGCAGGCTGTGACCAGGCTGATTCCATAATAATGAAAAACATAAAAATAAAAACAAGTACTGGGAGAATGGGTGTGTAAAAATTACATTGAAAAGCAAAACAATACAAAATGAGGCATACCTCTTCCTCGAATGAGAAATTAAACAGATAAAAACAAAGAAAAACTTGCATTTATGTAGCACTTTATCTCACCTCTCAGAAATATCTTAAAGCACTCTACATAAAACGAATTCCTTTGAAGTACAGTGACCATTGCCACAAACACCAATGCTTTTATTTTACACACAGAAAGATTCCACAAAAAGCAATGAGATGAATGGCCAGGTAATGTGTTTTTGGTGGCGCTGGTTGAAGGAGGAATGTTGGCCCCAGGGAAAGTCTCCTCTCTTCTTCAAAAAATGCCTGGGGACTTTTAACATCTGCTTGAACCAGTGGAAGAGGCAGACAGGAACTTGGTGTAACAAGAGATGAAGACTATGAGGAACAGCTTAAAGGAGAGAGAGTGAAAAATAATTGGCTGAACTGATTCTCAGTTCCATAGATTTGTTAAATCTGTGTAGAAATGTATCTTAACATCGCTGAAAGTACTTTAACCCCTGGGCTGATGAATTCCACTTCCATGGTATAATGGCAGTAAAACTTCAGATACTTTGAGTATCTGCTCTTACAATATCAAGCATTAAAATTAGTGAGTTTTCTTTTGCATTCTGATTTTCAAGGAAGTTCAAATGCCACAGGGGGAAGATTTCTTCTGTGCACCGCGTGGAGAGAAATTTTGCTACATCCAGCACACAAAGACAATCTTCCCCCATGGTGTGGATAAATATTAATATCACTCCTCCTGCCTTAACTGAAAGGCCAGATTTTGTTCGGCTAAGAAGATCCCAGCTTTGATCCCTGATTCATGCGGAGTTCGGGAGTCACCATCGACCAGAAACTTAACTGGACCAGCCACATAAATACTGTGGCTACGAGAGCAGGTCAGAGGCTGGGTATTCTGCGGTGAGTGACTCACCTCCTGACTCCCCAAAGCCTTTCCACCATCTACAAGGCACAAGTCAGGAGTGTGATGGAATACTCTCCACTTGCCTGGATGAGTGCAGCTCCAACAACACTCAAGAAGCTCGACACCATCCAAGATAAAGCAGCCCGCTTGATTGGCACCCCATCCACCACCCTAAACATTCATTCCCTTCACCACCGGCGCACTGTGGCTGCAGTGTGCACCATCCACAGGATGCACTGCAGCAACTCGCCAAGGCTTCTTCGACAGCACCTCCCAAAACTGCGAACTCTGCCACCTAGAAGGACAAGGGCAGCAGGCACATGGGAACAACACCACCTGCACGTTCCCCTCCAAGTCACACACCATCCCGACTTGGAAATATATCGCCGTTCCTTCATCGTCGCTGGGTCAAAATCCTGGAACTCCCTTCCTAACAGCACTGTGGGAGAACCGTCACCACACGGACTGCAGCGGTTCAAGAAGGCGGCTCACCACCACCTTCTCGAGGGCAATTAGGGATGGGCAATAAATGCCGGCCTCGCCAGCGACGCCCACATTCCATGAACAAATAAATTTTAAAAAAACCTCGGGTGGGGGCACTTTAATTGACCTCAGTATCCCAGGCTGAGGAAGGGAAGAATCAGCAGGTGCTCCCACTCCCTTTTGCAATCCAGGGATCCCTACTAGAAAGTCCCAAGTAGTGCTACAGGTGGGGGCAGAATTGTTGTGGGGGGGGTTGAGGGGGGGTAAACAGCTGTGATGTTCTTCAGAGGCAATGGCCCCGATATTTAGGGGAGGTGGGGAAGGAGCGGGAGGGGAGGTGCAGCGGCCGGGAAACCCGGAAGTGCGGAGGTCCTGCCGAAGTTAGTGCTGGGGTCCGATCGTGGGGATGGAAGAAGATTTGTATGGAGGGCCGGGGGAGGGGGATACACCCCTGCCCCTCCTGGCCCACAAGCAGTGCCTGGGAAACCCAGCCGGCCAACATTAAACCTTGAGCCAAACAGCCTCATTAAAATATTTAAATAACAGACCTGCCTCCAGAGAGCAGGTTAGTCGCTCACTCCCAACCCCCCTCCGTTTCCCAATTTTTACTCCCCACTCGATTGAAGTCGATGGGAAGTAAAATCAGGCGGGAAGAGAAACGAGCGGTCGATCCAATCCTGTCAGTTTCCCGTCAGGCAGATGAGGTTAAAATTACCCTCTCACTGCTGAGGTTCATACATAGATATAAGATACAGGAGGGCTCCCAGCATTTCGGAGGAGAGGGGAGGGGAGGGGTGGAGAGGGGAAGGATGGAGAGGGGAGGAGAGGAGAGGAAAGAGGACAGGACAGGAGACCCAGCTGAAAAGTTCACATGTACGGATATTGAATAAAAACAGGATGAGATGCAGCCATGATGCCTCCCACAGTCAAATAGCCCACTGTCCATCATCATCAACAACAACAACAGCAACTTTATATAGCAGCTTTAAAGTAGAATAAAAGTCCCAAGATGCTTTTCAGAACAAAATGGACACTGATTCAAAGAAGAAAATATTAGGAGTATGACCAAAAGCTTGGCCAAAGAAGCGTATCTTAAAAAAAGGAAGAGGGAGGTGAAGAGGTAGTGGGACTTAGGGAAGGAATTCCAAAGAGTGGGACCTCGGGGGTGGGGGCTGGTGAAGGCAGTCCACCAATAGTAGGGTGAGGGGAGGGGGGGGGCTGCACAAAAGGCCAGAGTCAGGAGAATGAAGAGTTTGGAGAGAGGAGGGAGTTGTAGGCCTGGAGACGGTTACAGAGATAGGGAGGAGCCCATGAAGAGGTTTAAACATGAGGATGAGAATTTAAATTGAAGGCATTGGGAGAATGGGAGCCAATGTAGGTTAGCAAGGATAGGGTTGATAGGTGATAGGTGATAATGCAGGATAGGATACAAGCATCAGGTTCATACATGAAGAATGGCAAGTTGGGAAAGATCACAAAGGGTGGTGAGCACCCCATCCCTGTGTGGGCCACTACTCTCAGGAAAGGAGAGGGAAAGGCAGACAATTGGGAATAATTACCTTCTATGGTTTATAATTATGTTGATTTAGTAACAATGTATTTGGAAAAAAAAATGGAATACATCAAAAGGAAAGCTCGTCCAATGTATAACAAATAAAAAGTACTGAGTATCAGTGAGACAGATTGTATGAAGCAGTCAGTACTGCTCGGTTATCATTAGCAGCTCCCTCGTCTCCTCTCTAATCAAGCGTGTTGTTTTACCATCACAGTCTCAGTCCCCTTTCTCTTCCATTCCATCTGATACTCCAGTGTCCAGTGGTACAGACAGCATGTGCGTGTACTGCGTGCAGTTTGCCTTTCAGCCCATGGATTCCAGCACCACACAATACAGCCTTTGAATGAGGAGGATTAATTACCATTCTTTAATATGCACACCTAATACCACTGTGATATCTATGGTAGACAAATAGGATACATGGGACATCAGACTAACCTGGTCGTAAAGTGTGACTTCCTCCTGCACTATGACTGAGTGATAATGAAATTTTATGCTCTAGATAACTTATCGGATAAGGATCAACTTTTTAAAAACGATTTTGCAGGTGTCTTTAACTCTTCAATTACTTTTCTTTCCCAGTTTTTTATGATCTGAGATTATTTTATATTACACAATAACGAGCATTGATCTGAACATAGTCTAATGTACCATACTGAACCAAACAGGCACTGTCCGCTGATCACCCATGCCAGCCTTGAACCTAAACCTCAAGACAGGCCTAGACTCTTCACCTCTGAACTGGGTCAGAACTTCAACCCACCATTTCTCAAGCTAAGGGTTTCCTTAGCCATGCTTAGCTTTTTTTTTACAATTTATCGATGTGAATTAAGGTGACTACCTCTATATCCACTTGCATGCGTACACTGGCTGCCATTTTAGACCCTTCTACCTCACTGATGGGTGCCTTCTAGCCCTGCTCTGCTCTGTTTACATCGCCCATCTTCTTCATATTATACCACCCATACTATCATGCTCCCCCATTCCCATTTTGTGTAACATGCAGTTCCTCTCTCAAGCCTCTACCAACCTTGATGCTACTCCCCTCTGAATTCATCTCCTAGCACCATCCCAGGCTCAAAGCACCTCCTCTCTGTCGCTACCCTTGGCTCTGTGACCACCACAGTGCTGTCTGACCAAGTGTTCGACATCAAATCATGGATGAGTCAAAGATGGTGGGGTAAGTTTTCATTTCTAGAACTCTTGTACACTGGGAACACATATCAGGAATTCAGGCACACATCATCATTAATTTTAAGTGTTAAAGACGAACGTTTACCTGGTGACTTTACCCCTGGGTAATTGAGGGAGCATTATTTTTTACATAGAACTTTCCATGGTGTGAAATGTAAAAGGTTCACTGCAGTGACATCATGGGCCTGATTTTACCAGGCCTGCGGGTTTCCGGCGGGTTGGGTTTCGGGTGCGTGGCCTCCGCGCCCGGTGAAATTAGTGGGTTGCCCGCCCGATCGTAGCAGGCAATGCACTAATTGGAATCACTTACCTGCTCCTCCGGGGTCCGCGCTGCTGGTCTGCGCGTCGGGCGGGCTGCGCATGCGCAGTACGATCTGTCAGCTGGAGGCTCTCTAGTTAAAGGGGCAGTCCTCCACTGACAGATGCTGCAACCAATGGAAAAAATTACAGCATGGAGCAGCCCACGGGGAAGGCTGCTCCCAGTTTAATGATGCCTCACCCCAGGTATCATCAGATGGGGTGAGGAGGAGGGGGAGGACAGAGATCTTCCACCCGGCGGGCGGGAGGAAGCGGCCTGCCTCTGCCACCAAGAAGGCCTGGCTTGAGGTGGCAGAGGGGGTCACCTGCAGCACCAACATATGGCCCACCTGCATACAGTGCAGGAGGCGCTCCAATGACCTCAGTAGGTCAGCCACAATGAGAACACGTAGTCTTTCCCCTACACTCCGTCTGCCACAACACTCCCCCCACCCCACATCTCCTTCGGCACTGCCAACACTACTCTGTCACATCACCCCTCATACCCACTCAAACCCCATCCTCATCTTACCTGCACCTACTCACCTCGCCAGTATTCACCCGCCACTAACACGCAACCCAATCCTCATACAATCTCATGGCTCTATCCCATACTCACCCTCTTGTGCATCTCTCTCACGGTCAGCCTCACTCAACCTGCCACCACCTGTGCTGCAGCCACAGGGCATGCATCACATATGTGCAGTAGGCAGCGTACGGCAAACGTGTCGTGAGCATGAAGGGGGTGCACAAGGGTGTCTGAGGGTTTGTCATGGGTGTTACCTATATTGAATATCAGAGCAACAAACATCACACATTATATTGACACCACCACTGCCATGTCTCCGCGAATCCTGTCTGTTGTGTCCAATAATGCCCGCTCCTGGGTATCACTATGAGGACCCACCACTGATGCCACCCATTGTGTTACTGCAGAGTAGGTGCAGGTGTATTTGCAGGGCTCTTCCGCGCAGACGACTGAGAGACATCGGCGGTGTACCCGGCTGCACCCTGGAAGGATGCGGAGGAGAAGTTGTGGAGGGCAGTGGTGACTTTGGCAGCGACAGGTAAGCAGATGGTGCTGGGGCCAGCCAGGAGCAGCTCGGCATGAAAGAGCCTGCAGATCTCCACGACTGCATGTCGAGTGAATCTGCGCCTCCATGTGCACTGCTGCTCGGAGAGGTCCGGGGAGCTGCGCCTCGGTCTGTGGACCCTGTGGCGAGGGTAGTGCCCTCTGCGACGCGTCTCTCTCTGTGGTAGCCCTCCCTCCTGCTGTGCAGGTGGATGTGTCACAGCACTCTGTTGTGGAGCTCCACGTGTCAGAGGTGGATGGCGTGGATGGCGAGGCTGGTGATGCTGTTCGCCCTCCGAGGGGGTCATGACTGCAGCTACGGCGGCCCCCATCCGCAATATGTACATCTGAGGGGGTCCGCAAGGTAGGCACATGTCTCCGGACCCCGGGGTGAGTGTGCAGGTTGGTGACTTTGAGCGTCCGGAGGGGGGTGGTGGAGGCCACACTTTGTCCCAAGTGACAGAGCGGCCTCCTGCAATGGGTGAGGGTCTCCCCCCCCACCTGTCAAATGGACCTTTGCAGCTGCCACAGGCTGACGGCTGCAACACGTCCAGTTCAACTAGGACTGTTTCCCCCAGTGTGTGAAACAGTCCCATGTTTCCCCAAAATCACACACAGTCCCTTAATCAGGTCAGTTAATGACGTGAACAAGCGAAATAAATAACCTCAAGTGGCATCCCGCTGGCTTTAATTGCCTGCGGGATTCCCACCAGCGGGGGCCACGCACGCACCCCCGCACGTCATCGGGGAACCCGGAAGTGGGCGGGATCGTGGCGGGATCCCGTCACGTGACTGGATATCGGGATTTTCGGGGCCCGCCCGCTGGAAACCCACAGGAAACCTGACGGTAAAATCGAGCCCCATGTGTGGGGAGTCCTGCCCACTATTCATATTCGAGATGTCACTTGAGTACAATATCACAATGTCACATTAAAGGAAATTCCATACAAGATGGTCGCTCCAACTGCCTCGAACCAACAGTTCACAGAACATGGTATCAAGGGACCTTTGAGAGTCATTGATTACAATACAGTCGCAGCTTTATGATATTTATAATTAATGGAGCAATTCAGTAGAATGTACTTCCCCTTTAAGCACTGAGTGCACTTTCAATTCCTTTGTACTGTAAAAAGCCCCATCAAAAGTGTTATCATAACCAAATTTTGACTGCAAGGAAATTCCAACCACAATGCGAGTGAATAATATAATGAAACATTGTCTCTCAAACAGGCTGTAATGATAGTTGATCTGGGAATAGACATATCACACTAGAGGAGCACAGGATGCACTGATGTATTTGGAGTTGGGCCTTATTTTGAAGCACAAAAAAGCATATGACCTTTCCCCCCATTCCCATTATCCCTCACCTTGACAAACATTCCAGCATTCCTATTTCCGATGCTTGCAAATCCGAATTTGCAGGAATCGTCACTAAAGTCACATGATCAATAAACTTGCACCTGCATGAGTCACAACACATGTAAACTGTGTTTATCGATGGTATCTTTTTCACAGCACAAGACCTTGCTGGGAATTTCTAAGATAAAAGAATGAGAATCTACCTTCAGACCGAATTCTTGCATCTTACAAACCAATGAGAAAATAAAAGGGTTTGACAATATCTCTTCTGACTATGTCTCTTTCATTACATCTGTGCAGTCAGTATATCTATGGCAGTTCTTGTTTTTCAAGAAACCCCACAGTTATCTAAAAGAAATTATTCATCTATTGATGAAATAAATAATAGGATGGACATTTTTTGCATTTATGTCAAGTAAATGTATGAATCAACATAGATCTGGGAGCTCTGTAGTCAGGGGTGAAATCAGAGCCAGTGCAGACACAAACATGAAATGTAAGGCATCTCAGTGAGTTCAGAATATACACTAAAAACAGAGACCAGGGACCCATTCCAACTCGGTAATCTAATACGACAACACACCTCGACTACATTGTTGTTTTAGAATCACTCTCAGGTGTCCATTATTCTCCATGGGTTGAAATTCCATTGTGTGATACAAGTAAAGCATTAATTAATGCGTTATATTGAACAGGTTAACAACTTTGCTAAAATAGCAAATTTCATGTGACTGCGTTAACTTGTACTACAACTATTGAACAGTGGAATTTCAAACCACATGTTATAATTCCGATTGAAGATTGAAGAAGTTTGAAAATTTGAATTCAGTTTAAAAAAATCTGGAAATAAAAAGCCTGTATCAGTAAAAGTGACCTTGAAGCTGTCGAAAAAACCCAACTGGTTCGCTAATGTCCTTAAGGGAAGGAAACCTGCCATCCTTACCTGGTCTGGCCTAGGTGCGACTCCAGTCCCACACCAATGTAGTTGACTCTTAGCTGCCCTACGAAGTGGCCAATCAGTTGTCAGGACAACTAGGGATGGGCAATAAATGCCTGCCTTGCCAGCAACGCCCACATCCCGAGAATTAATTTTTAAAAAGATGGTTTTAAAACTGCAAAGCAAAGCTCACAATGTGGTACCGAGCCACACAGACCAGAAAGGTCCCAAGTTTGATGCCCACAATGGCAGTAGAAGCAGTGCAATTGTCTTTGCTGACCGTGGACTAGGGAGGGCTAAAATCAGCCAGGGATCCTGCTCCTGACTGCCATCCATTGATTGCACTGGAAAGTGAGGGTAGAGTCGACCTTGACCATGATGTCTCCTACAGATGAATTAGCCTGCTGACACCCACTGTCTAAGCTCAGAGATGAATAATGGCCACGGTCTGGGTACCAGCGTGACTGGAGCCCACAGAAACACTTGTGAAACTGTGGAACCCAGCCTGAATCGGGTTCTTGGGAGAAAATGAGGGGGCTGGGGGGAGTGGGGCGGGGGGGGAGGAATAAATAGAAAAATATGCTATAAAATAAAGCTACAATATTTCTCAGACTGGTCAGTCATCTTGCACAGTTAATGTTCCAAAGCAGTTTCAGTTGGCCAACGGAGTGAATCTAACTGGAGCTAATGAGGAGCTGTTTAAACAATTTCGAGATGAAGTACAGTGTTGGCAAATTGCCAGCTGTCCCATTGGCTCATCGTTCACATCAAAAAAGTAACGGGCATTTGAACATTAGTGAGCTGAGTTGTGGCCTTGCGTGCAACCAGCCACGTGCTGGGCTGCCCTTTCCCTGGCCTGAGGGCAGCTTAACTTCAGTCTCCCAGACTCGATAGCATTGTGTGCAATTATTGGTCTCAAACCCATGAGATTGCTGAATCACCTTTACCACACTGGGAGAAGGTTTCCTCCATCTCAGTCATTTTACCTGTGGAGGGGTTTTCTCCCAATTAACTCAATAGGTTATGCTAATAGGGTTAGATGAAGAGGTGTAGGAGGAGGCTTGTATGGAGCATGAACACTGGCATAGACCAATTGGGCCGAATGGCCTGTTTCTGTGCTGTAAATTCTATGTAATCTGCTATGGGTAGCAAAATCATCAACATGTCATCTGTTATTTATGATTTCGTTACATACATTGCGCACTGAAGAAATCTTTCCCCAGGATCTGACAGGTCTGAAATGCCCAGCTTGTAAACTGGCATATGTAATATAAAAAATTAATTTGCAGCATTCCTATATACACACACACACACACACACACACGCACAGTTGTAGTCAGGTTACATCTGCACAAAGAAATAAATGGCAGATCTACAGAAATTTACTGACCATTTCAGTTCTATTTAGTCTCACTGTTAATCATTTTTGTGCAAAAATGAGTTGAAATGCTTGCATTATTCAGTGTGGATTTTATCTGGCAAATTTAAGAATCCTCAATCTACTGTACAAGCAGGATGGTGCTGCCATTTTGCAAACACTCTTCTGTGCAAGTTTTAGCATGCGAAAGGTTAAGAGAAAAAAGGCGTGGCTTTTCATTTCTAGTTGGATGCAGCGTGGTATGACTGGCATGGACACAGCCCACGATGAGATGTGAGGAAGCACACGTACACCTTACAGTTGAATTGAGACCCGACTGACGTTTGCGGCTGGGCACTGATGTGATTAAGCAGCTTGAGCAGCGGATTTGAGGAGAGGGAAAAAAAAAGACAGACATAGCGACCGAGTTCCATCAAAAGGAGCTGGAACCACAAACAGAGCCTCAGCTGACTGAATGCCAAATGGTATAAATTTTGGGTAACGAGTTATGGCTTTTGTCAACCGCACTGCAAATTTCCTCCAGGGTAGTGAAGAATCTTTCCTGATCACATCATAGCTCTGAAAAAACAATTTTGCTTTGCTTAAGTTCCCAAACTAAATACTACAAACAGGGGTATAGAACAGGTTAGAAAGAAGGGGGTGGGGAGCCATGGAGGTGAGCAAGGGAGGAGAAAGTCCCTTCAAACTGGGCACCAAATTTAGCATTTTCTTACATTTTGGATTGTTTCTGGTAAAGATGTATGAGAATCCCAAAACAAAACTGGGGGTAATCTCATATTGTTCAACATGTAATAAAGTAAGAAAATTTATATTTGTTGTAAAAGCATAGTTCCTGCTACTAGGTTAAGTGATCTCAGCTGGGGGTGGCAGTAAGGGCACAATAATTGGTGTTAGCACTCCTGGGCTATATAGGGGGTAAAATGCCCAAGATTCCCACTCCCAGTCAATATCTACTGAAAGCGTGTGGTGCCAGGAGAGGACAAGGTTAATCTAAGCTGTGATGTCCTCCAGGGGCAGATAGCCTGCCGGCACTCTCTGTTCAGGAGGCCATTGGGGTGTGGTACCAGAGAGCTGCCAGTGTCTCCAGAAAGAGAAAGCACCAGGAGGGGAGGGAAAGAAATCTGTAGGGAAAAATAAAATAATTACAGTAGAACTGCTACCCAGTGAATAATGTTAGTCATCAGTAACACTGTGCATTCCCACACAATTATGTGCGGTCAGTAACCACAGTAAAGGAACTTGGACGATTCTTCATCTTTCCACAAAAAGGGTATTTTTAAATTTCCCCTTGACTGGAGAAGCCAATATGTTGGGTGCTTGGAAGAGAGGATTAATGGGGGTGGATTGTAGTTAATGGAAATAAGAATCGAGAGAGATGTAAAACGAACTGCCGACTCGCTAGCATCCGTTTTACACTATTGCACAATGTCAAGAACTACCCCCATGGTCTTTCTGGCTCTTGGATCAAACCACAACTGTGAACATCAAAGGTTAATCTGTTGAGACAAGCAGCTGCACATTATAAGAAGATTTCTGCAAAAACAAAAAAGGCCCGAAGGAGATGGTTTGCAAAGATTACAGCCCTGAAATTATTTTGTGGGGTACTAACGTGCAAATGCTTAACATGTTTGCGTAAAGATTCCTCTCTCCGCTATTTAAACGGAGCAATTTATTTTAAGCGGGTTAACTGTTCCGCTAAGTTAGCGCAGCAAGTCGTCTCAGACATCACATGAAGAGCTTGCATGTTAGTATCCCATAGTATAATTTCAGGCCTTGGTCTTTATCAATCTTCCTTTTCACCAAGGTTTAAAAAGAAACTTCTTCTTGAAATGTGCTATGTCTTCAACAAGGGAGAGTAGTTGAGAGGAATCCATACTGCTAAGTACTCCATGTTCCCCCAGAAAAGCCTGCAATGTAGTAACTGAAAGGACTCGCTACCTCAGGGATTTTACTGCCATGTGTGGGGGGAGAGATTTCTGCACATGCTCAAACTCAGCACGTGTTGCCATGGAAACAACAGATTCCTTATTAGAATGAATCAAAGCATTCATATCCTGACGCATCTTTAACTCTTTAATGACACATCTGGCACAGGAAAATCCTGTTAAAAGCCAAACCAGTTTGCCAAGAAAATATGGGGTGAAATTGGTCTACGCCAGTAGCACAAAATGGGCTCATGGCAAATAGACCGCCTGTTTTACACTGCGTCCCATTTTCTTTTCCATTGAAGTCAATGTAAAACGGCCTGCCAATTCGCTGTCAACCCACTTCGCACTACTGGCGAAGACTGATTTCGTCCCCTATGCGCTTGAATCAGGATTAAGCTTGGACCAGAGTCTCTACCTGTACAATTTTTTAGGAGCGGGAGAAGAGCACCGGGCGTATAAAGTGGATAGATCTCATCCCTGCCTATCGGCCTCTCACCATATCCCTCCATCCCTTCTCTCTCTGGAAACACACCGAATTGCCTCTTGAACTAGTTGTAACTGTTCATTTGTGTGGCCTTCCTGGTAGCTTATTCTACAAGACTATGACATGCAAAAACACTGTCGTCAATGTTATTGAACAAATGCTTATCATGCTCAAATCAAATTCTTCCCTCAACTATTTTAACGAAGGCATTAACCCATTTAAAATATATGGGTCTCCATTAAAATAGCAGAGAGAGAAATTTGATATGAGCACGCTAAGTGCTCGGACGAAAGCATTCATCGATATTAAATTCTAGCCTGTTATTACCCTCGACATGGAAAAAGTTTCATCTGACTTTCGTTCTTACTCTTAACTTCATCATTTTTAATTGTGATGCCTAGGTATTTGAACCCATTTATAAACTTCAAATGAAAACAATGGTTGGCAGATCTTGGCACCACAGTCCATTGAACCATCTATTCATTCAAAGCAAGGAAAAGCCAAAACAGTAAACATATATTTAGCCCCAACCTAATTAGATTTGTAAAACATCCTGCTGTCTCCCTTTGAAACTTGCCAGCAGAACCTCTTAAAGTCAGCATCACGAGCGGTCTTATTTATTTCGGTCTTTCTCGAGCATGCCAGGAACTTGGCGAAAGGCAAAGAGTTTTTTTTTTAAGTCACATCTTGTGGTCAGTCTGTAAAAGTTGATGCATGCAGTAGGAAGTGGATAAGCTCCAATGTTTACATCAGCCTTCAACATGTCTGCTGCATTGCTAATCCATGGAGGAGACGTATAAATGGGATTATTTATAATTAAAACAAAGTACTTACCATTCAGAGCACTGTCTCTTGGAATTTACTACCATTTAACATTCAGTGCACAGTGCAACAGGCAGAGCCTGTCCTTATTAATCAGAGGTCAGCAGAGTAGAAATATGAAAGGCATAGTTGAATAAGCTCTTTGTTCTAGACATATGTCGTCAGTCTTACAGTCTGTTCCATTAAAGTGTGTGCTTGCTTAGTGCAAATTCATGCCAAGTGCAAGTTTTTTCTAATGCTTAAATCCTTATATTTTCAGGAGAAGGAAAGATTAAATGTTTGTGCTCATCTGGGTGAAGTTAGTTTGCATCCAGTGTCAGAATCAAGCACTCCCAGGTAAGTTACTGTTCCAAAGAAAAGCAAAATACTGAAATAAAAACAGAAAATGCTGGAAATACTCAGCAGGTCAGGCTCATCTGTGGAGAGAGAAACAGATCTTCCAGTTCTGACGAAAGGTCATCGACCTGAAACATTAATTCTGTTTCTCTCTCCACAGATGCTGCCTGACCTGCTGAGTGTTTCCAGCATTTCCTGCAGTTAAGTGCAGAGTAAAGTTCCCTCTGTACTGCCCATCAAAGTGGTTTAACCACAATCTCAGAAGAGCACCTCCTAATGTGCCTGTGTGACATCTCCCACTTATCATCCAGCATTGCTTCTCTGAGCGAGATTACCTGTTTAGTTCTAAATATTGTTATCTCATGCAAGCTTGTGTTGTGGCCTTTTAGAACTGGGTTGTAACAGTCTAAATGAATTTCACCTAACACCATCAGACAGAGAAGGCTTTCATCCTTCCAGTCAGGAGTGAATTCAAACCCAGATTCCAAAGGTGAAAGGGTAATGTTCTAAGCTATCGCGCTGACCTGTTCATCATTTCTATGGGAGTTTCTTTCTGTTAAGTGCATAATAAAAAGGGAAATGAGCCTTAAAGGGGCTCTATTGTTTTCCTGCTCAATCCATGAACATGCCTACAACAAATCTCTGTGGTCTAGAAATTGGAGCGCACCCAACAACGGGAGTGCAGGGGGCGCAGGGAAGGACCCCCGCGTCTGAATGGATAGGCCTGAGATGCACGGGATATTGGGCCTCGGGCCTCGTTGTCATCGAACCGACGAGCTGGAGACACCTAATTGGTGTCCCCAGGCAGCTCGCCAGAGAAGACAACTCGAAGATTGGGCCGCTGCGGCGCCAGCAGTCGGCCTCGGGGCGATCGGGGAAGGTGGGTATCAGTCAGCGGTGATCGGGGAAGGTAGCAGCCAAGGAGCACTCCTGCTCCTCCCAGTTCCACATTCAGGTTGGTATATTTTAAACACTTATCTTGTTGGTTGCGGCCTGCACCATCCCTTTAAGGACCGCTTGTTAGGCCGCATGTAGACCTGGGTTTCCTGAACGTAGCCAGCCCAATGCCAGTTGCGTTCAGGCCAACCCAATATTGTAAAGAGGGTCTCAAACAGGCATTAGGCCCCTTACTTGAATATGCAACGGGTCTAATGCCTGTTTCAGTCGTGGGCCCTGGATGTTTTTTTTCTGCCTACAGCAATGTGACGGGTGGCGTACTTCTGACGCAAAAGGAGCATGTGCACCCCACCCACCATATTGGAGGCTTAGGAGGCCATTTAATGCCTGATAAACGGGAGCTGTGCAGTCAAATGTTTCAGCCCTTCATTTTGGAAACTGGTAAACAGTTTGCACTGCAACAAGGCACTTTCCAACTTCTGGGAATCACTGAATAAAAGAATACCTTTATTTAGTTGGCACTTCCATTTCTTGATGTGATAATGTCATTGCGTCCTCTCAGGTTTACAGACCTGTTGAAATCCATTGCAAGACGGTGTCCAGGTGGCATTGCGTCTCTTTCTGCACAGATTTCATTCTATACCCCAATTGTCAGCATTGAAAAGGCTTGTTGGTTCATTGTTTATCTGAGTACTAGAAAATACTGAATATAAATGGCAAACTGTTAAATTTTAAAGTGCGCGGCATTTGTTTATTGGGGTGACACAATTTGCATCAAAACACATAATTGCCCTACCGTAGGCTGCTCCAACTCCCCCTCCCGGGACTTACCTCTGGGCCATTGCCGGCAAGGCCAGCGGCCTGACATTCGTGACCCGCAATGCGCAAGCTACCTGTAGAAAGAAAGAAAGATTTGTATTTGTATAGTGCCTTTCACGACCTCAGGACGTCACAAAGTGCTTTACAGCCAATGAAGTAGTTTTGAAGTGTAGTCACTGTTTGTAATGTAGGAAACGCAGGTGCCGGCAGCTCGCGCATAAAATGCTAATGAGGCCTGAGGCCCAATTTCGGGCCGGCCTCAGGCATTTAGGTTCAGGCAGGCGCTGCCTTCCCAACACCGAGTCTGTGCCCTGACAGAATTCTACCCCATTAACTCTTTTTTTTCCTTTTCCATACTGACTGACCTGCTGTGTAGTTCAAGCATTTTCTGTTTTTATTTCCGATACACAGCATTTCCCTTTAATGTTACAGACTGTCCCCTTTATATTGTAACCCCCATTAGACCATGTCAATCATTGAGGACTAAATACAGTTCTGGATGCATTAATGAAACTCCTCAATTTCTTTACCTCAATCTCAATAATAACCAGGAAAAGCAATCTAAACTGTGTATATTCTTCCTGCCTCTTTGCAGTTGAACTGCGTTTTTACTTGATATTTAAAGTGTAATCTTATTGAAAGTTTTTTTTAACTTGCAAACACTATGCTTTAAAGTATATTCCAAGCTACAAATCATCACAGCCTAGAAACAATGGGAGACATTTAACTCAATAGTATCATTAGTGGAAATCAGGGACCAATTTATACAACCTGCAAATAAAATCTGACCTTTGGGTCTGCTCTAAGATTCATGACTGCAAATCCCAAGCCATATTATTATTAGTGTAATATCAAAAGAAAACAACAGTAACAAACCCCTCCCCCACTCCCTAAAGTTGGCAGATCTCTGTCGAAGCCTCAGTCCCCAAGATTGCTTAACAAACATAAAAACGGCTCGGACTCCCTACTATTGTAACCCTTATCTAGCCCTTCAATTACTCCCCAAATCCTTCCCTCCACTAACCCAGCATACTGTTTAGAACAGCAGTCTCCAAACTACACCTCATGGGATATACACGCCCCACCCCGAGCATTGGCAATCCAGCCACACAGCCCAGAAACTCAGTCCGATTTGCACTTTTGTTTCTTATTCACTAGTTTGCCCTGTTTAAATCTCAGAGGCCTGGAACTCTTTTGTTAGCACTACTACCTCATCAGTAGATCAATCCTAATTCAGAACACCTAGAAACAATGGGAGACATTCAACTCAATGGTATCATTAGTGGAAATCAGGAACCAATTTATACAACCTGCAAACAAAATCTGACCTTTGGATCTGCTCTAAGATTCATGACTGCAAACCCCAAGCCATATTATTATTAGTGTAATATTGTGTTAGTATCTGCAGCACATTATGTTTATAAATTAATCGAACATTCAATTAAAGGCCCCATGGACAAAAAGCTTGGACACTCATGGTTTCCCTTCTACTTGCCTCATGCTCCCTCTAAACTCATCTTCTCCATGAGATCCATCTCTTACTCCGTTGACTCCATTTCCATTAAGCTGCCGATGTCCCAACTTTTCTTCCAGGCCCCCATGCTGATTGACATCATAAACAGTTCCCTCTCCTAAGATACTGTCCCCTCCCTTTCAAAACCGCTGTTATCACCCCCTCAAAAAGCCCATCCTCGACCCCACTGTCCTTGCAAACCACCACCCCATCTCCAACCTTCCTTTCCTCTCCAAAGTCTTTGAATGTCATCACCTTTATGCCCATATTTCTCTCAACGTCTTGTTTGAATCTCTCCAATCATGTTTCCATTCCTGCCACAGCACTAAAACAGCCCTATTCAAAGTCGCAAATGGTATCCTCAGTGACTGTGACCATGCTGCATTATGCTTCCTCATCCTTCTCGAACTTTCTGCAGCCTTTGACACAGTTGACCACACCATCGTCCTTCAATGTTTCTCCTCCATTGTCCAGCTCAGCGGAACTGCCCTCACTTGGTTCCACCCTTATCTGTCTAATCATAGACAGAGCATCTACAGTAATGGCTTATCTTTCCGCCACCACACCGTTACCTCTAGAGTCCCCCAAGGATCTATCATTGACTGTCTCCTCTTCCTCATCTACATCCACAGGCATGGGGTCAGCTTCCACATTTACAATGATGACATCCAACTCTACCTCACCACTGCCTCTGTTGTCAGACTGCTTGTCCAATGGCCAGTCTTGGACAAGCCACAATTTCCTCTATTTATACATTGGGAAGACCGATGTCACTGTCTTCGGCCCCCATCACAAACTCCGTACCCTTGTCACTAATTCCATTCTCCTCTCTGGCCACAGTCTCAAGTTCAACCAGATTGTTTGCAACCACAACGTCCCATTCAACTCTGATCTGATCTTCCAACCCATAGCTTCTCCATCACAAAGACCATCTATTTCCACCCCGCCTACCTCTGCCCTTTCCGAAGCCCATCTGTTGCTGAAACCCTCATCCATGCCTTTGTCACCTCCAGGCTCAATTGGCTCCTAGTCCCCCAAAGCCTCCAATTTAAAATTCTCATACTATTATTTAAATCGCTGCATGACCTTGTACCTCTTTATCTCTGTAACTTCCTGCAGCCCTACAACTCCACTCCCCCTCCCGAGAACTCTGCGTTCATCTGATTCTTGTCTCTTGTGCATCCCCTCTCCCTTTGGTCCACCAATGGCAGCCATGCCTTCAGCCATCTAGGTTCCATGCTCTCTGAATTCCATCCCTAAACCCCTCTATCACTCCACATCCCTCTGTTCCTTTAAGGCCCTTAACCCACCTCGTTGACCAAGCTTTTGGTCACCTCTCCTAATATCTCCTTCTTTGGCTTGGTATCTATTTTTGTCTAATTGTGCTTCTGTGAAGCGTGTGGTACATTTTCTACTTTAAAGGTGCTATATAAATGCAATTTGTTATTGTTTTGCAAATCATTATTTTTAAATCAGATCAGGGATGAATAGGCTTGGGGTCTATTAACAAAAATATTTGACCCTGTATCCCTTGCTAGCTCCAAAGTTCTTATAAACTACTGGGCTGGTATAATTCAAAGTCAATCGTATAGTTTTTCACAAATACTGGTGCACACTCACCATTCTGATTTGGGTTTGTCACTTTCTGCAATATAAGGGCAATTAATCTTTTGTTCATGAAAAGAGCAACTATGATGTAAATTCCTGTTACGGCATCTCACTCAACAGGAGAAGGCAGATCAGATAATCGAGTGTGAAGGTGGTCAAACCATGTTCACCAGCCCTCCCAATTTTTCAATTGTTAATTTTAATGACCAAAAACAAACCAGCAGGATTGATAATCAGGCCGCTGACCTCTGCACCCAATTCTCCCATCTGATGTCCTGTTGAGTAAGGCTCCATGCCGTGGGCATTAACTCATAAAATTTACCCCTAAGGATTAACGATGCAACCAGAAAACTGCTTTAAACCAAAATAATAGCTTAGGCATTGGTGTATTCTATGATAGATGGGCTATCAAATCAAGTATTTCATGCTTGGTTTCTAGAAAGATAAAAGAAAAATGCAATACAGCATCTCTGTTGAAAATGCATAAATCATTGGATTAATCAACTGTGTAACTTCATCAGGGATTCAGGATACTCTGTGCTGGTCTCATATGAGCTGTTAAATCCCTCATGTGCTCTGAATGCCATAGCTTCACTATGACAGACTTGTTGGGGGATGTCAAATGCATTTGTTACAACAAAGTGTTTGTTTTAGTGAATTCTGCACTTGTCCTGCAACAGCATAGAATTATAGAATGGTTATAGCACAGAAGGAGGCCATTCAGCCCATCAAGCTCATGCCGGGTCTTTGTAAGAGCAATCCAGTTAGGCCCATTCCCCTGCTCTTCCCCCGTAGCCCTGCAAATTTTTTCCCTTCAAGTATTTATCCAATTCCTTTTTGAAAGCCACAATTGAATCTGCTTCCACCATCCTTTCAGGCAGCGCATTCCAGATCATAACTACATGCTGCATAAAAAAGTTTTCCTCATGTAGCCTTTAATTCTTTTGTCAATCACCTTAAATCTGTGTCCTCTGGTTCTCAACCCTTCCATCAATGGGAATAGTTTCTCTTTATTTACATTATCTAAACCCTTCATGACAACAACATTGCAGACTTCAAGGACATAAGTTACCCTGGAATAAGATAAGGCCATTCAACAAATCAAGCCCACTCCTTCCATTGTGCCTGCACGACTACTTTGTTGACCGGTGGTCACCGGTTACAGTTACTGGCTTAGTACACAGAGGAGAAGAGTCAATTCTCTCTTAACTCTCAATTCACTTTATTCACGCTGTTAGATCACATACATATAGATTATATGTCTGGTTAGATATAGGCATACAGTTTACACCAGGTTATACAGTCTTATACCCAAACTAAGATCTAAACGCACACCCACTAGGTTTCTCTGACACTCCCTGAGTGGTCACAGAATATAAAGGATAATACCCGAAAAGGAGAGCTGACGCTGGCCAGGCGTTCTGTTCTCTCTCTCTTTCGACGTTGTCTCTACGTCCCTGACGTAGAGTCTTCCACTTCTGCGATGGTTGGTCTCCGGAGTCTTCGCTCTGGCTCCACGCCCCAGATCCTTCATTCTTATTCCGAATCTCATCTCTTCAAGCTGTGCTGTCTCTCTCCCTTTGGTTTAGGCCTGCTCGCTTTTGCCTGGGTCTTCTCCTCATTGGCTCTGTCCCAAGGACTTAGGTAGCATTACCTCATTACTCCTTTTCTAAATAAGGACTTGTGTCTTATCACATTTCCTTTGTCTTTCACAAAACTTGGCTAATTCAAACCGGTTCCTGCCAGCTGAGACCAGGACTGAACTCAGGTTACTTTAGTTCAAAAGTCATTCCTGCCTGTGTGTATCAGCAACTGATGTCTCAGGTTACCTTCTGCAGCCCCTAGCCAACAACTTCAATCAAGGACTCTCCCTCCCCCCTGTTCCCACTCCACCCCAAAATAGAGCAGCAATGTTTCCAGGTATCATTTTATCACAAAAATGATTACATTTACATGTAAACCAAAGCAACATTTGAATAAATAGTTTTATTACAGTTTATTACTTAATCATTGTGGAGTTAAAAAAAATCTGATCTTGTATTGCTTCTTGTTATACATTATAGAAAGATCTTGCATTTATATAGCGCCTTTCACAACCTCCGGACATCCCAAAACACAATGAAGTACTTTTGAAACGCAGTCACTGTTGTAATGTAGGAAACGTGGCAGCCAATCTGCACACAGCAAGATCCCACAAACAGCAATGAAATAATGATCAGACAATTTGTTTTAGTGATGTTGGTTGAGGGATAAATATTGGCCAGGACACCGGGGAGAAGTCCCCAGCTCTTCTTCAAATAGTGCCATGGGATCTTTTACATCCACCTGAGAAGGCAGATGGGGCCTCAGTTTAACTTCTCAACCAAAAAGCGGCGCCTCCTTACAATGCAGCACTCTCTCAGTTCTGCACTGAAGTATCAGACCTGGATTTTGTGCTCAAGTCTCTGGATTGGGACTTGAACCCACAACCTTCTGACTCAGAGATGAGAGTGCTACAACTGAGCCACAGGTGACATTTATTCAGGTGGTATGTGAATATTGAAAGTTCACAAAGCTGGAGAATTTTAGTTCTGTCCACAGACTGCCCTTCCTGTAAGACCAGTATAGTTTCCAGTTCAGTATTAATCTCAGACACTTCAGGGATGTATGGCTGAGGGTCACTAGTGCCTCAGAGTCGCTATAATTGGAACTCTCTGCAGTGCATAGATTAATGATAATCCTACCATCCATCATAGTACTGATAACTGCTGCACTTTCATCAAACCCAACCCATTCTCTGGCAATTACTTCTACATCCTCCCTGGCAACACAGGGATATATTGCAGATCAGCATCAATCTGAGCTTCAGAACTGGTGTTTGCATCCATTTTACTTGTTGAAATGGCAGCAGCAAATGACTTTGTCAGTGCTTGTTAATCACTGTTGACTGTACTTCATCCCAAACCGCACATATAATATCTTTACATTGGCAATCTATAATATATTAAACACTTTACATCTCGTCAAACTTCCCTCATCTTCTTGTCACATTTTTGTGTCAATTTTTTTCCATTACAAAAGGAACTTGTTATGGGAACCGTTATGTAAACTAGTCGTACTGTAATGATGCTGTAGCACCTCAGTTTTGCATCTCCCCCTCGGTCCTACCCCCACCCACCCCAATCTACCTGCCTGCCTTGCACTTTAGGTCAGCCCAAGAGGCCGACTAGAACATCCCATCCAATGCAAATTGAGCAGGAATCTGCTGGTATGGATCCCTGCCCGAAGTCCTGGCTCTTGCACAGCTGTTCTGCCTCCGTGGAACAGATCCACCAACCAAACAAATCTTCTTTTGTGATTTCAGAGATCCCCCTACCCCTGTAAAATAAATAAAACTGACATAATCTGCATAAAATCATGATGCATGACATTAGTAAATGAGCAATCAATGCATTTGTATGAAATTCTTTTGGCTGCTATATAAATTGAGGCGTCAGGCCCTTTATTCACGTCCGTGCCTCCTTTAAAGTAGCAGACGCATCCAAGTTCATCCAAATGAGCTGAACAAAATGAATTATGGTTTGTTGAGACCAATTAAGAATGGTGTGGCCTCAGTCCCACAACCTACAACTCCATGGCACTAAATGACAGAGCAAATTTTTTAAAATTCCATTATAATCTGCGCTTTTGTGTGTGAAGTACCACTGAGTTACACAAATGCAAACATCTTCTCTCCTCATGCTTTCTGCTGTGACAGTGTCCTGTACTTTGCCCTTCAGCTTGGTTTCTCAATAATAAAAGAGAAATACCAATATTTTTTGCAGAAACCCCAATTCGGAAGCTCTTAAATCAGTTTCCTCTTTACTGTACATAGTTATCTATGAAGCATGTGCTAATAGAAGCAGCCATTTAAATCAATGAGTCAAGTTCAGGTCCCCCCAAAATGTCAGGCACACTATCTTTTTTTTGGAACACGGTTGCGAACTGAGGTGTATTTCGTGAGAAGCTGCCTCCTCTTGCACAGCAGCTGTTTTCCACTATTAATCAATTATTCAAGTTATTCTCTGAACTATGAATTCCCTTAAGATGCAAGGGCTGCAATCTGCTAAAAGATATGTGCACCGACCATGCAATAATGCTCAGCCTGGGATGGCAACAGGAGGACGTGGGAGTGAGCAGTACTGGAATGGAGGACTAATTCCTGCAGGGATACCCACAGAGGCTGAGGCAGCAGCACAGCAAACCGTTCCAGGCACAGCTCCATCTTATCACATTTTCCATCTGACTTATGAACAGTAAATTGTACTTTTCAAAACTGCAGGTTTTTTTTTACTGAAATGTAGCCACATTTTTCTAATTTTCACATTTTTCTGGCTCAGTGGGTAGCTCCCTCGTCTCTGAGTCAGAAGATTGTGGCTTCAAGCTGCACTCCAGAGGCTTGAGCCCATAATCCAGGCTGACACTTCAGTGCAGTTACCGAGGGAATGCTGCACTGTCGAAGGTGCCATCTTTCAGATGAGATGTTAAACCGTGGCCCCGTCTGCCCTCTCAGGTGGATGTAAAAGATAGACATTGCCTAGTCTATACTTTTTGATTTATCTTCTCTCCTACTCTTTTAACACCATGGATCTTGTCTCTTCATCTTGGTTTCCAAATTGAAGAAAAAAGCTTTAGGACGTTTGCTGAAGGCTGTGTTTTGTGGAGAAAATACTGAAACTTTTTTTCCGTTAAAATCGGGTTGACTTCCCCTTTAAGCCAGGCAACGAGTAAGTGTGCAACAGCGCACAGACTGAACACACACCTTCCATATTCAAAACATTTTTCAAGCACATCCCATTATTTCTTCTCGTCTCTCCCTTTCCAGTTATTACAATGTCCATTGCAGTGCAGAATATGGACGTCTAGACGGCAGCCACATTCCTAGACACATGTTTCAATGCTTCAATTCACAGTCAGCCAATCAAAGCAAATTAGATAGAGCGCAATCTCGTGGTGTATGGTTAGGAGAATCATACATCGAGCAAGAATCCCTCTGCATGTTTCGTTTCTCTTAACACATTCTGCCAGCCTTGCTGTGGATACGGGACCGCCACCATGTGAAATTAAAGCTGTCAGCTGACGGAGTGGGTGTGGCTACTGAGTGTGATTATAATATCGGGAAAGAGGATTTTATCTCTTCTGTTAATAAAGTGAATTGCTCCTGGGTTAGACCACACGTGGAGTACTGTGAACAGTTCTGGTCTCCATATTATAAAAAGGATGTAGAGGCACTGGCGAAGGTGCAAAAAAGATTTACTAGGATGATACCAGAACTGAGAGATTATACCAATCAGGTAAGATTGAACAGGCTGGGGCTCTTTTCTCTAAAAAAAAGAGACCGAGGGGTTGACCTGATAGAGGTCACACGCCGAGACAGATATCAAGTGCAGCTGGAAGACCATCAACTCGGTGAAGGAGGCCCTTTGGTCCACCTGAAACCTGCCGGTCTTCCAGCCGAGGGAGCTGCCCACGACCGAATGTCGCCGACTGGCACACGCCAAGGTCCAGGAGTACGTGCTGTGGGACACACTGAAGCGAGGTGTGACCTACGCAAAGTGCTCTATGGGAAAAGGCCACCTGGTAAGGCCATCCCACCTTGTATTGTACAGCATGTATTATAAGATATGTACTGTGTTTCAATTATAATATTGGAATCGTATTGTGTACAATCCGTGTTGTATTGTTTTGAATTGTATCGCCCTGCAATTGTGGTATCTTTAAATTTTATGAAATAAAGTATATTTGAAATATAAAAAAAATCTTTAAGACTATGAAAGAGTTTGATCAGGTAGACGTAGAGACGATGTTTCCACTTGTGGGGGATACCAGAACTAGGGGCCATAAATATAAGATAGACAGTAATAAATCCAATAGGGAATTCAGGAGAAACTTCTTTACCCAGAGAGTGGTTAGAATGTGGAACTCGCTACCACGAGGAGTAGTTGAGGCGACTAGCATAGATGCATTTAAACGGAAGCTAGATAAACACATGAGAGAGAAAGGAATAGAAGGATATGTTGATGGGGTTAGATGAAGAAGGGTGGGAGGAGGCTCGTGTGGAGCATAAACACCGGCATGGATCTGCTGGGCCGAATGGCCTGTTTCTGTGCTGTAAATTCTATGTAATTCTAGAAGCCGCCCAGTAAGCCATTGCTTCATGCATAAGAGCCTTGAACTGAACGACGATCTGCATGGTGAGCACAGCGAGGTTATTCCCAATACGGTGATTTAGTTCTGAATGGGATCACGATGACTGTAAGAATCTCATTCATCACATCTCTCCTAATGTAGTGATACTGGAGAACACTTTCTTCTCTGAATTCTAATCTTATGTATCAAGGTTTTTCTAAAAAAAAAGACCATATTACATTCTATTCTTTGTTGACCTGTCATTATTATTGAGATTATTTGTTGAGTACATATTTATGTAACTTACCCTAGTTGAGCTTGTTGGCATTTTTACAATTGGTATCCAGCCCAAGGGCATCTAACAGGCACAACAGAACACAGACATAACAGAATAAAGATGTAACACAGGATAGACATAACACTGTACAGGAGATAAAGTGCATAAAACACAGAGCAACATGGTACAATCTTTTTTAAGTCACCTTTTTTTTTTGAGTTTCTACCCAGTAATTACAAATACAGATCGTCGACAGAAGGTAGTTCTACGTTAAAGAGATATTTTTTAATTCCCATGTTTCACTGATTGGGGATCGATTCTCACTGCCTTCCCCTGCTGTTAATGGGGCAGTAATGGCCTCAAAATGAGTCAGTCACCTTCCTATCCCATTAACACTGGAGATGCGGCCAGCTCCATTTTAAAGGGGGCCTATCACTGGGTGTCCAAATCGCCCGCCTGTTTCAGGCAATAGGCCCCTTTTAATATGCAAATCGGAGACATATGACGTAAATAGGACCCCGACTGCCATTTAAGGTCGGAACTGGTCAGAACCTGCACCATGTACACTCCAGAAAGTTCCACAGGCAATGTAACCGAAGAGGCCCGCCAAAGGCAAGTGACGAATTATTTTTGTGGGCCCCGGAGGAGTCTCATCCAGGGCCCACAAAAATAATCTGAGCCACTGCCCTCCAGGACCTCCCAACCTTCGCGACCGTGACTTCCCCCCCGCCATCCCCACAACCCCCTCACAACCTATTTTGCTGGCAACTGCCCCAGCCCGATCTTGAAACCTCAATCCGGCAAGCTGCATTGGGACACCTGCTTGGAAACATTTCAGCCCCCAGTGACAGATCTATTGTTCCAGGACCCAATGAGTCAGGTCAATCATCAACAGTTCCCCAGAACACAACAGACCTGCCTGGCTCAGGTATTGGATTGCCAAGCCTGCCATTCATTTTTAGTCCTCCATCACCATCATCTTGAAGCTAACTTGACCCAATGAGACCCCGTAGTTTGTAACTTTTGCAGTTCAAACATTGGCTCCAAATCAACAGCAACAACTCGCATTTATATAGTGGCTTTCACTTAGGAAAACATCCCAAGGTGATTCACAGGAGTGTAATCAGACAAAAATTGACACCGAGCCAAAGAAAGAGATATTAGGATGGGTGACTAAAAGTTTAGTCAAAGGGGTAAGTTTTAAGGAGCAACTTAAAAGGAGGAGGAGAGAGGTGAGAGGTGGAGAAGTTTGGGTGGAGAATTCCAGGGCTTGGAGCCGAGGCAGCTGAATGCACAGTTGCCAATGGTTGGGTGAAGGGAGTGAGGGATGCACAAAGTGCCAGAGTTGGAGGAACACAGAGTTCTTGGAGGGTTGTAGGACTGGAGGAGATTACAGAGATAGGGTGGGACGAGGCCATGGAGGAATTTGTACACAAGGATGAAAAATTTTAAATCGAGACGTTGGTGAATCGGGAGCCAGTAGGTCAGCGAGCAAAGTAGATGGGTGAACGAGACTTCTGCGGGTTAGGATACGGGCAGCAGAGTTTTAGATGAATCAAAGGGAGTAAGAATGAATGTACTGTGTATTGTAATAGCTGCTTTCTCTGTAAGGTGGGATCAAACGCACACTACCATAACGTTTACTTTCAGAAGCTGACGGACCTTCCACGCATTTCCAGAACTTTCTATTTTCCCCTTAGTTTTGCAAGATAACCCAGGAGTTCACTGATGAATCAATTATAAGGGAATTTCATTAATCTGTACATTAAAACCAGCATGAAATACTGCTGAAAGGTGGTTGTGATTTTAGAAACATTTCCCGTAAAGTATGACTTCAGATTACACAACACTATCACATGACCCCCTGCATGTCACAAAGCTGAGCAATGCTTAAACTTCTGTTAAAGAATTATCCACACCTACAGACAGCAGAGAGGCAGTATAATATACGATGCTGGATGTCAAGCTGCACAATGTGTTCTGACAAAGTTTTAAATGCTTTTCACAGCATGAAAACATAAAATGCTACACTTGTAAAGTAACATATAAGAAAACATTTCCGTGAAGTTGCCTTTCTAACATGTCTGTGCTTTAAGAGCCCGCAGTTTAACAGTACAGCTGCTCTATAACATTGGCCCCGATTTTAAAGAAAGGGTGGGTACAGTGCGGTGAGCCTCAAAGCAGGTGGCGCTCCCGGGGAGTCCGGGGTCGTAGAGGCCCAGACGTACTTAGTGACCGGGCCTCATTTGAATACATTTTCTCTGAGTCCCGCCCAAACCTGGCCAGGTCCATTACCCGGCAGGCGGGTGGGAGCGGGAATTGAGGTGGGAATAAGCTGCCACCGAGGACCTAAGGGAACGGGCCCCAGCATGAGGTAAGTGCTGGAGGCGGGGGGGAGGGGAGGGTTTCCCAAGCGGATGCCGGTGTGGGGAGGGAGAGGGCGGGCCGGACCAAGATGTCTTCCTGCTCCTTCGAACAATCAAAAATTGTACTCAGCTTCAGCGGGAACCGCGCCCTCCTTCAAAGTCGGTGAAGATAAGATGTCGCCGGGCTGGAACTGAGCGACCTCAGGTTGGTAAGTGGACTCGGCCTGATCTTAACCCCTCCCACATACCATTCTCGCTGGGCCGGTGGGGGGGGGGGTTTAAAACGACCACGTGGTGAGGTCCGATAGCTCAGTTGGTAAGTGCACCGCCCAGTGCGGAGCTTAGTGATACATACGTGAAGGTCCCAGGATATATACAGAAATATTTTGACTCTGGGACAGTTTCCAGTGGGTGAGCAGCGGAGTGAATTAGAAACTCACCTGCCGCCCCATAGAAATGAGGCCTGGGGTATTTTAAATCCCGAGTCTCATTTAAATCCCATAGGCCGACTTCCCACTCGTTATGGGTGAGAAGCGACAGAAATTCGCGTGGCCCAGGGGCTGTCCACTGAGGCCAGATAAGTGATGGGATCGGCGGCCGGGTCCGTTCCCGCGGGGGGTCTGGTGACCGGGGAGGGGGGTTGTGGGTCCGTGGCAGAGGAGGCCTAGGGAAGTATAAGAAATCAGCCAGCTGGCGCATTCTTGGTCACTACGCAGTGACTCCAGCCGGAAAATGTCCATGCGAGGGTGGATGACGCACTCACACAGCAAACAGCTTATTGACACTTGGCCAAGTACCCTTGGAACTGTACTCCAGCAAGAGCTAAAGGCAGGCAAACAACTGATGGGAGCAAACATAGGAACAGGAGTAGCCCATTCAGCCCCTCATGCCTGTTCCGCCATTCAGTTAGATCATGGCTGGTCTGTATCTTAGCTCCATCTACCTGCCTTGGTTCCGTCACCCTTGTCAATTGATAAACACTGTAAGGCCAAATCTGACTTCCGCCAAGAAGCTGGTGAGTGTGGATGGAAACCCCACGCGGGAATCTTCGTCGGAGGCCCAGCAGATTATATTTGAATCCCGCTGATCAGGTAGAAAGCGGTAGCTGTTGAGCAGGGGGAGGGGAGTGATGAATATCAGAGTGCCCTGAGACCAGCGGCAGTTCGGGGTGACGTCACCAGTCAGAAAGTGACGCGGCACAGGGGAGGCAGCTGATTGGTGAGTAGGTTCAGGTGAGTATTTCTACCATTTTACTGTAAGTAAAGTAATAAGAAAGGGAAGATCTGCAGGTTTTATAGCAGATAGTGTTTTTTTTTTAGTGAACCTAGGTCCCTAGTATAGTTAACATTTTCTAATTTCAACGTAATTTAAAAGGGGTAACTCAGCTAAGGCAAGTCATGGCAGCAGACCTCGCACCCGTGATATGCTCCTCCTTCAAGATGTGGGAAGTCATGGACACTACCCTGCCGACCATGTGTGCGGGAAGTGTGTCCACCTGCAGCTACTGACCGATCGTATCTCGGAGCTGGAGCTGCGGGTGGACTCACTGTGGAGCATCCGCGATGCAGAGAAACTCGTGGATAGCACGTTTAGCGAGTTGGTCACACCGCAGGTAAAGGGTATACAGGCAGGAAGTGAATGGGTGACCACCAGGAAGAGTAAGAGATGCAGGCAGGTAGTGCAGGGGTCCCCTGTGTCCATCCCCCTCTCAAACAGATATGCCACTTTGGATGCTGTTGGGGGGGATGACTTATCAGGGGAAGGCAGCAGCAGCCAACTTCCTGGCACCACGGGTAGCTCTGCTGCACAGGCTGGGAGGAAAAAGAGTGGCAGAGCTATAGTGATAGGGGACTCAATTGTAAGGGGAATAGACAGGCGTTTCTGCGGCCGCAACCGAGACTCCAGGATGGTGTGTTGCCTCCCTGGTGCAAGGATCAAGGATGTCTCGGAGCGGCTACAGAACATTTTGGAGGGGGAGGGCGAACAGCCAGCTGTCGTGGTGCACATAGGCACCAACGATATAGGTAAAAAAGGGGATGAGGTCCTAAAAGCAGAATATAGGGAGTTAGGAGGTAAATTAAAAAATAGGACCTCAAAGGTAGTAATCTCAGGATTGCTGCCAGTGCCACGTGCTAGTCAGAGTAGAAATAGGAGGATATTTCAAATGAATACGTGGCTAGAGGAATGGTGCAAGGGGGAGGGATTCAAATTCCTGGGACACTGGAAACGGTTCTGGGGGAGGTGGGACCAGTACAAACCGGACGGTCTGCACCTGGGCAGGGCCGGGACCGCTGTCCTAGGAGGAGTGTTTGCTAGTGCTGTTGGGGAGGGTTTAAACTAAAGTGGCAGGGGGTTGGGAACCTGATCAGGGAGAGAGAGGAAAGCATAACAGGAAGGGACAGAAGGTATGGAGTAATAGGTAAAGTGTTAAAAAAGGAAAAAGCAGGAACTAAGCGTCACAAAACAGATTTGAAAGTTCTTTATCTGAATGCACGTAGCATTCGTAATAAAATGGACGAGTTAACGGCACAAATAACTACGTATGGGTATGATCTTGTGGCCATTACAGAAACATGGCTGCAGGGTGACAACGACTGGGAATTAAATATGCCAGGGTATTTAACAATCAGGAAGGACAGGCAGGAAGGAAGGGGAGGTGGGGTGGCTATGTTAATAAAGGAAGGAATCACTGTAATACAGAGAAATGATATTGGGACAAAGCATCAAGATAATGAAACAGTTTGGGTGGAGATAAGGAATAATAAGGGAAAAAAAACATTAGTGGGCGTAGTATATAGGCCTCCTAATAGTTGCAACTCTGCTGGAAGAAGTATTAATCAGGAGATAGTCGGGGCATGTAATAAGGGAACAGCCATAATTATGGGGGATTTTAATTATATTAACTGGACAAATCAAATTGGGCAGAGCAGCCTTGAGGACAAGTTCATTGAGTGCATCAGGGATGGATTTCTTGAGCAGTATGTAACTGATCCTACAAGGGGGCAGGCAACCTTGGACCTGGTCCTGTGTAATGAGTCAGGATTAATTAATAATGTCCTAGTTAAGGATCCCCTTGGAACGAGCGACCACAACATGGTTGAATTCCATATCCAATTAGAGGGTGAGAAGGTTGATTCTCAAACAAGCGTACTGAGCTTGAATAAAGGAGACTATGATGGTATGAGAGCGGAATTGATTAAAGTGGACTGGGAAAATAGATTAAAGGGTAAGACGGTACATGAGCAGTGGTGTTCATTTAGGGAGTTATTTTACAACTTTCAAAATAAATATATTCCACTGAGGAAAAAAGGGTGTAAAAGAAATGACAGCCACCCGTGGCTAAGTAAAGAAATCAAGGATAGTATCCGACTAAAAACAAGGACATATAAGGTAGCCAAACTTAGTGGGAGGATAGAAGATTGGGAATTCTTCAAAAGACAGCAAAAAGTAACTAAAGGATTGATTAAGAAAGGGAAGTTAGATTATGAAAAGAAATTAGCAAAAAATATAAAAACAGATAGCAAGAGTTTCTATAGTTATATAAAAAGAAAAAGGGTGGCTAAGGCAAACATAGGTCCCTTAGAGGATGAGACCGGGAAATTAATGGTGGGAAACATGGAGATGGCAAAAATGCTGAACAAATATTTTGTTTCAGTCTTTACAGTAGAGGACACTAAGAATATCCCAACACTGGACAAACAGGGGACTCTCGGGGGGGAGGAGCTAAATACGATTAAAATCACTCAGGAGATGGTACTCAGTAAAATAATGGGACTCAAGGCGGATAAATCCCCTGGACCTGATGGCTTCCATCCTAGGGTCTTGAGGGAAGTGGCAGTAGGGATTGTGGATGCTTTGGTGATAGTTTTCCAAAATTCCCTGGACTCAGGAGAGGTCCCGGCAGATTGGAAAACTGCTAATGTAACACCGTTATTTAAAAAGGGTAGTAGGCAGAAGGCTGGAAATTATAGGCCAGTTAGCTTAACATCTGTGGTGGGTAAAATTTTGGAGTCTATTATTAAGGAGACAGTAACGGAACATTTAGATAAGCATAATTTAATAGGACAAAGTCAGCATGGCTTTATGAAGGGGAAGTCATGTCTGACAAATTTGCTTGAGTTCTTCGAGGATATAACGTATAGGGTGGATAAAGGGGAACCAGTGGACGTAGTGTATTTAGACTTCCAGAAGGCATTCGACAAGGTGCCACATAAAAGATTATTACTTAAGATAAAAAATCACGGGATTGGGGGTAATATTCTGGCATGGGTGGAGGATTGGTTATCAAACAGGAAGCAGAGAGTTGGGATAAATGGTTCATTTTCGGACTGGCAACCAGTAACCAGTGGTGTTCCACAGGGGTCGGTGCTGGGTCCCCAACTCTTTACAATCTATATTAACGATTTGGAGGAGGGGACCGAGTGCAACATATCAAAATTTGCAGATGATACAAAGATGGGAGGGAAAGTAGAGAGTGAGGAGGACATAAAAAACCTGCAAGGGGATATAGACAGGCTGGGTGAGTGGGCGGAGATTTGGCAGATGCAATATAATATTGGAAAATGTGAGGTTATGCACTTTGGCAGGAAAAATCAGAGTGCAAGTTATTTTCTTAATGGCGAGAGACTGGAAAGTACTGCAGTACAAAGGGATCTGGGGGTCCTAGTGCAAGAAAATCAAAAAGTTAGTTTGCAGGTGCAGCAGGTGATCAAGAAAGCCAACGGAATGTTGGCTTTTATTGCTAGGGGGATAGAATATAAAAACAAGGAGGTATTGCTGCAGTTATATAAGGTATTGGTGAGACCGCACCTGGAATACTGCATACAGTTTTGGTCTCCATACTTAAGAAAAGACATACTTGCTCTCGAGGCAGTACAAAGAAGGTTCACTCGGTTAATCCCGGGGATGAGGGGGCGGACATATGAGGAGAGGTTGAGTAGATTGGGACTCTACTCATTGGAGTTCAGAAGAATGAGAGGCGATCTTATTGAAACATATAAGATTGTGAAGGGTCTTGATCGGGTGGATGCAGTAAGGATGTTCCCAAAGATGGGTGAAACTAGAACTAGGGGGCATAATCTTAGAATAAGGGGCTGCTCTTTCAAAACTGAGATGAGGAGAAACTTCTTCACTCAGAGGGTGGTAAGTCTGTGGAATTTGCTGCCCCAGGAAGCTGTGGAAGCTACATCATTAGATAAATTTAAAACAGAAATAGACAGTTTCCTAGAAGTAAAGGGAATTAGGGGTTATGGGGCGCGGGCAGGAAATTGGACATGAAGCTGAGTTCGGATCGGTCAATGCCCTGTGGGTGGCGGAGAGGGCCCAGGGGCTATGTGGCCGGGTCCTGCTCCGACTTCTTGTGTTCTTTAGATTTGTGGTTGGGATCAGATCAGCCATGATCTTATTGAATGGCGGAGCAGGCTCGAGGGGCCGATTGGCCTACTCCTGCTCCAATTTCTTATGTTCTTATGTTCTTATGTTCTTACATGCTGGCACCAAGAGAATGCTGCCAGCAGCAAGGTAAGTCCAGGGAGGGGAAGGGGGTGCAGTTGCGAGGGTCTCACTCCTAGCTCCTCCAAGGAAAGTTTTTTTAACTTACCTCAGAAGGCCTCACTGGCTTCCCAACAGCTTTGCCTGGTGAGGCGGCCACCATTGACGCCTGCTCAGGTGTGGGTTAAATTGCCAATCCGTTGTACACCCTTAAGCATTCCAGGTTAAGTATAATTTTTGGAAGGTGTTGACTCCTTGCTGGGATATGGTTCCACGGTGATTAGTTAACCTTTTGAGCTTCAGCCCAACTGGTCATTGTTCATGTGTGAGCCTTGTCAGTACTGTATATGTAAACAGGCAATTGGTCGTGAAGGGCAACACAGCTGAGCCTGAAATCCACACGCTTGGACTTCCAGAGGTTGCGAGGAAAAGGAAACCCTGGTCAATTTCTCCCTCCTCGATTCAGAGCACTGAGACAATTTTTTGTTCCCCGCAGCTGCCTTTCCTAATATTACGGACTGAATCTGGGACTTTCCTAGTCTGCCTGGGTTAATTGTTTACAGCATGTGCTCACTGAGTCATCGGAGAAACCGAGTCAAGTGTAGCACATCCAAGTACAGAGTAAAGCTCAATTAATTCTGTTCTAGCAATCTTCCTTAGGAAGAGCGATGTCTCAGAAGAATAAGCCCCATGACATCAGCTTGTTTTTTATTCCATTTCCTACACGAGCCAATCTTTCAACTCTCTCACTGAAATTCTAACTGAGCATCAGTTAGTGCAATGGACCCACACCTATTGGATTGGAGTTAAAACTGCACAAAGTCATGCCATTTTGGATACTCACTGACATGAGAAAGAGGACGTACATTGGGTGCAACAAGGCCCAATGTTGGGTACCAATGTCCTGCGCCCCAACGAGGCCTAAATGACATCTGAACCGAAATTGGGTCGGACAGTTTTTCAGGGATCCCTGGCGGCTGCCTAAAACAGGCGTTAAGCCTCTTACGTATGTAAATAGAAATTGGTATTCCAAGGGGTTGAGCAGGCCTGCTGAGCCCAGCTGCACAAGGCTCCTGACAGCCGCAGCCAGCCACGATCGGCCCTCCTCTCCCGCTGTCCTCCCCTTCCTCCCGAAACTCGCCTGAGGCCACTGGTGGCAAGGCGGGCGGCTCGAAATTCATTCATGCTGAAGTGTGAGCTGCCTGTGGAGGTGCAACAGGTGCCAGCAGCTGGCCCTGTTTATTTAGATGAGGCCCGAGTCCTGAGGCCCAATTTCGGGCTGTCCTCAGGCCTCCCGGTTCCAGGCGCGTATTGCAGCCGCATCATCGCCTTCACACCCAAAACCGGGCACCGAAGAATTTCTACCCCCAAGTCTGTGATAAAAGTCCACTTTTTTTTAAACTCCACTGAATTCTGTGTCTTGTGATGGGAACACATCAATAATCAAGATTCTTAAAGTTTACACTGAATCTTCATCAGTAGCAAAGCAAGGAATTCAAGCCTCGACTCGTGCGCCTGTCCTTCGCATATCTTGCTTTCCTGTCCAGTTTCTGGAGCTGGCAAAAGTTGGCAACTTTACCTTCAAATCCCTCATAAAGACTGTCAGTATGGTTGAGCTGTAGGGGATGTGATATCTTCTAAGTGGAAACTGTTGCCGTATGGTTTTCCTGCAGTTATCTTAACTTTTAAATAAACTTGTAAAAAGTAGACTTTGTTACAGTAGACACAATGCAACAATAATTATATCACTAGATTTTCCAATGTATGGATTACCATCAGCATTAAAATAATGCTGATTGGCAAATCTAGGCTGGTTATGTATTGGAGAAAGGCTGTTAATTGGATCCAACCAATCTGAAAGTCTAACCTGATATTTCTGGTCAAAGCACCAGGAGTTAAAAAATTCTTGGTTCCTTGAAGGGCAAAGGCAATTTTATGGTTAACTCCAGCTCATGCAAATCAAATGCAATTATGGTTTCAATTACTGCCTAGTGCCAAACCAAAGCACACTATAAAAAACCTGAGTTCATGGCCATCCGTCTAAGTGTTAAAAATAGTTAGCACTCTAATTGCCTGCCCATTGTGAAGAAATGCTACAATCTTCAAAGAGGGAAAAGGTGCATTTAAGCCCACAACCTTTTTCCGGATCATCAGTTCCCTGCTACAGTCCACCTCATGAGGGGACAAAGAGGAGTTCTGTGAGGGTCAAAATGCACGTAACTTCTATTATAGATTGTCAGTCAGAAGCGATTGAAAAGATTTACAAGGATGGTATGGAAAAGGTAGATTCAGAAGATTACTTCAAACTAAACCTTGAGAATTGAACTAAGGGACACGGGTTCAAACCATAAAAGGCAAATTTAAGTCTGATATCAACACATTGAATGGACTACTGAATATTGGAAGTGAGCATAATTTAAGAAGCATTTAGATACTGAAATGAGGGGTCTGTGGAGTCTTCCTGGGTGAACAGATTACGGTGGGTCAAATCATAGAATCATAGAACGGTTAGAGCACAGAAGGAGGCCATTCGGCCCATCAAGCACATGCCTGCTCTTTGTAAGAGCAATCCAGTTAGTCCCATTCCCCCGCTCTTTTCCCATACCCCTGCAAATTTTTTCCCTTCAATTATTTATCCAATTCCTTTTTGAAAAGCCACGAATGAATCTGCTTCCACCACCCTTTCAGGCAGCACATTCCAGATCATAACTACTCGCTGCGTAAAAAAGACTTTCCTCATGTTGCCTTTGGTTCTTTTGCCAATCACCTTAAATCTGTGTCCTCTGATTCTCGACCCTTCCACCAATGGGAACAGTTTCTCTTTATTTACTTTATCTAAACTCTTCATGATTTTGAACACTTCTATCAAATCTCCTCTTAACCTTCTCTGCTCTAAGGAGAACAACCCCAGCTTCTCCAGTCTATCCACATAACTGAAGTCCCTCATCCCTGGAACAATTCTAGTAAATCTTTTCTGCAGCCTCTCTAAGACCTTCATAATCCTTCTTAAAGAAGTGGACACAGTTGTGGCTGAACCAGTGTTTTATAAAGGTTCAACATAACTTCATTGCTTTTGTACTCTACGGCCTTCCTCACCCATAATTATCTTGTGAATTGTGATCTTAAACACCATGGGACATTGTACTACATTAAAGGCACTATATAAATGCAAATTGTTGTTGTTGTGATTGCTAACACTATTATTACTAGAGGCTGTATCACAGCCCTCTCGATCCCATGAATTAGCACGTTCATATCAAATTCCATTGTCTGTTGTTTTAACAGAGATGCTCACCTACATTTTTATAATGTGGAGATGCCGGTGATGGACTGGGGTGGACAAATGTAAGGAATCTTACAACACCAGGTTATAGTCCAACAAATTTATTTTAAAATCATCTGACGAAGGAGATAATCTCCGAAAGCTTGTGATTTTAAAATAAATTTGTTGGACTATAACCTGGTGTTGTAAGATTCCTTACATTTTTGTACATATTGCACGATGCAATTTCAACCTCTTGATCATTTTTGAGCCTCAGTTATCATCTTAGTTCTATGTGCCCCACGTAGTGGAGATTTTGTTTTGCTACATTTTATTTCCAGTGCCTATTGCTCGGTGCTTACTCAGATCTGTGGCCGTTATGAGGAATTGTTCTTCATCAGTTGCCTGCTAACTTAAACTCTATGCCAGCTAAACAAAACCATATCACAATGGCCTTGCTGCTTTTTGCTATTTTAATGTGTGCAAAATGTTACAACCTTTCAGAAATTTCGGGTTGATTGTTAAAACATATCTATAGTTCCGAACCTGAATTAGACCTTGGATCATAATTTGCCGACTCAGCCAATGGCAAACAAATAGCTAAATTTACACAGAGAGCAGGTGGTGTCCTGGACAGCATCAACAAGAGGGAGTCAGATAGCTTTTTTGTTCCACCCTCATTCAGATAATAAAACCATCAAAGCCACATCCCCGGGTTTCTTTTGCTGCACAACCTACAACTACTTCAGTAACTGTGTCCCCAGAGCTGTCTTCAAATGGGTTGAAATCACACAATGCGATATTAGTAACGGGTTAGTGCCTTTGTGAAAGCAGCAAAGAATTTTCATACAAATGTGTTGCTGTTGGTTATTAATATCATACAGCATGATTTCAGCCCCAAAAACTTCTATTAATGTAAGGGGCCTAACAGAAAATGGGAGAATTATGATTTTTTTTCCATAATTAATTAAATAAATCACAGAAACTCGTGGCCTTGAGCAATGTGATTTCTGAAAATTGAATTCATTAGTTGCAACAGAAAAGCCTCCACTCACCAGGTCCTGCCTGCAGTAATGATCATTTCATGCCTCGGAATCAGCCAGTGAGCTACTTAGTAACTACAAATGTCAAAAAGTCTCAGAATCTGAGAAAAGTGTGAATTGGCGTGGAGAATGGCTTCATGACAGTAACATAAAGCCGGTTTCAGGAACTAGTGAACATGGCTCTGGAGAGATAGAAGTAATTTTCAGGTGATGTTTTCTGTCCCATGCAATTCACATTGCCTGCATTTCCTGTCTCATGCTATTAACACTGCCTGTATTTCCTGTCCCAAATGATTAACATTGCCTGCATTTCCTGTCCCAAATGATTAACATTGCCTGCATTTCCTGTCCCATGCTATTAACACTGCCTGTATTTCCTGTCCCATGCTATTAACACTGCCTGTATTTCCTGTCCCATGCTATTAACATTGCCTGCATTTCCTGTCCCATGCTATTAACACTGCCTGTATTTCCTGTCCCATGCTATTAACACTGCCTGTATTTCCTGTCCCATGCAATTCACATTGCCTGCATTTCCTGTCTCATGCTATTAACACTGCCTGTATTTCCTGTCCCAAATGATTAACATTGCCTGCATTTCCTGTCCCAAATGATTAACATTGCCTGTATTTCCTGTCCCATGCTATTAACACTGCCTGTATTTCCTGTCCCATGCTATTAACATTGCCTGCATTTCCTGTCCCAAATGATTAACATTGCCTGCATTTCCTGTCCCAAATGATTAATATTGCCTGTATTTCCTGTCCCAAATGATTAACAGCGCCTGTATTTCCTGTCCCAAATGATTAACATTGCCTGTATTTCCTGTCTCAAGCGATTAACATTGCCTGTATTTCCTGTTCCAAATGTTTAACATTGCCTGTATTTCCTATCCCATGCGATTAAGCTGGTCTGGGGACACCGTAGCAGAGCCTGCCCCCAGCAGAGTTTAGCAACATCAAGAAGGGCAGGAAATTTGAGCCTCAGAGATTGAGGCCTTCTGGCTGCTGCTGAACGTCATAATACATCCTGGAACATACAAAAGAAATAAGAGGTGACACTTACCCACAGTCTTCTACCTGGTTTGGGACCTCTACAGACCCTCCCCTCGGCAGGAGCACAGGGGCTTGCCATAGTGCCGTGCATCATAGTTCCCCTATACTGGGATGCCCAGAAATCCCAGAACAATGTCAAATGAACAGAGACTCAGCAAAACGGGTCTCCATCCCTTTTTCCTCACCTTTGCGCCCAGGGAAATGGGCAATGTCTCAACACCACTGTTTTTATGTTTAAAAGCAAAACTCTTACATAAGGGGGCACAGCAAGCAATAGGTGTTGGACCTTGGATTTGAAGATTCACGCACTGTATGAGGAAACATTGGTGAACTTGTTCAGTAACGAGATCCTGAAAAGGATTGGGTGTATGGAGATTTGAATACCACAAAGAAATACTGGCAAGTATCAAATGTCTAATGATTCGCTTGATATGTTACAGGAACATGTCCATGAACAATGATTTCTAGGAAGTGCATTGTAGTGCATGTAATGTCAGCACAGTCATGATGTTAATAGACAAGCTTATGTACTCACAAATCTATCAGCAGCCCCACCCAAAAAGCAACATATACTGAGAACCAACCATTAACACCCCCATTTGAAGCATGCACTAACCATAGCATTCCAGGAGACATTGATACGGATGAAAATGAGGACATTCAAAAGAAGGTACCAAACATTAGTGAGGAAGGGTTAGCAGTCATGATAGTCGATGTGAGGCCAGCTGGTACAGGGCAGAGGTTTAGCATGTTGGGTTGTATGGGGATACAAGCCTTAGAGAACCTGCTTTCAATCAGAGGCTGATACAGCGGTCAGAGGATCCTATGGAGGAGTCCCTTGGCCTGGGTGCATTGGAGGAGTCCAACACCCAGATATACACTACCACCTCCCACGTGAACTATGTCATGAAGCAACATTTATCTACCATTGAGCAAGGGGGCAGCACCAGTAGATTCTGTAATGGAGACCTCAATAACCCAGGCCGTGGGACCAGAAAGAGCAACTCTGATTATTCTGATCAATGCTTACACTGCAGCTATTGTCAAAACACCAAGATGCACTAAAGATCAACTTAAAATCACTTGGAGAACATTTACAGGCAATTATGATGGAGGGATTTTCGAACTTCATAGATGCCCACTCTTCTGCAATTCATCAGTGGCATGAATGGAGTACAGTAGCACAGGTGTAGCCAGTTGGCACTTCTGGACCATGATGTGGCTGTAATAGTAGGTATTGCCTCTGAAAGCCCCAAGCCCACAGCAACCAGAGGCACTGATAAAAGTCCTTCAGGATTAGTTGTAGCCCCAGGTAGAGAGCCATCTGTATCCCCTGCAACTTCACAAATGTGCGTGCAGATTCCCCAGTTCTATTCCTTTAACTAAGGGCACACTTAGCATTGGAGCACATCCACAAATGGCACAGAAAAGTACATGACCAGCAAGGGGCAAACATGGCAGCAAAACAAATTAAGCACATACAACACTCGCCCTGCACAGCCTAATAAAAGGAATGAATTGTTACTATGTCTTGCAATCTATCTTTGAATGTGCAGAAAATAAAAAGTGGCAGAAAACATATAGGAGCCACTTCTCCTATCACCTGTAGCCAGGTAACACTTATTCACTAGGTGCTAACAACAGGCGATAGGGCAGAAACCATTGATGCCATGTCTCCACCTCCTTTTCATGAGCCAGGAATTTCTGTAACTTCCCCTGAGGAAGGGCAGAGTGCTTGAGCCTGTAATAGGCACAAGTACTGTGCTTCTGACCTCCATCTCTCCTTCTTCAACAATATGGCTGCTGCACCCATGCTTGTGGTCAGAAAGCTATGTTATTGTTCACTACTCTCCCTCTACTCCCAGTGTTTGGCATTCAGAATTCTCCTTTACTTGAGGTTTGAACTTGCATAAAATACTCACCTTTTCATGTGTGTCTGTAGCTGTGGAATGTTACACTAGTTCTTCATTTACTAAGGCATTAATTTTCATTGGCCTTTTTTCCAACTTCCACCATCGTTCCTAACTCCTGGATTTGAGGGGTAGTAAGGCACAGAGTGAGGACAATTAATCCAACATTCCACCATTCTTCACACAAGTCTACTTATTTGTAAAGCTTCACAGAGGAGTGTCAGTCCATAGTCTCAAGTTGTCCATCCTCATCAATAATTGGCCATGTGACTCGAATGACGGCTTGGTGATGTTGAAACCTTGCCTTAGCCTTTCTTTTTAATTGCACCGTCAGAGGTGCCGTCTTTCGAATGAGACATTAAACCAAGGCCCTGTCTTCCCTCTCAGGTGGCGTAAAAGAGCCCATGGCAGTATTTCAAAGAAGAGCAGGGGACTTCTCTGGGGGAGTCCTGGTTAATTATCTCTCAGCCAACATCACTTAAGACAGAATATGGTCATGTATCTCATTGCTGTTTATGGGACCTTGCAGTGTGCAAATTGACTGCTGCATTTCCTACATTACAATAGTGACTACACTTCAAAAGTACTTCAATGGCTGTAAAGCATTTTAGGACGTCCTGAGGTTGTGAAAGGCTCCAGACAGATGTTCTTTGCTTTCCCTTTACTCTTATAATTTGCTTTAACTCAAACTTCAGAAAAATATCCCCAACAGATAGATAAATATGTAGACAGAAAGAGAAAGAGAAAGATTATATCACACACACCCATACACATGCGCATGCACACACAAACATACTCATACACAGACACACACATGACTCTTAATGTGCTTTGGAACTGCTAACTATTGTTCTTGTTATGTATCCTATGAACTTGTCACAGTGTTAATCTGGTAATGCCAGCATTACCATAGCCCTCACAATTTTCAGTCAGTATCCTATGCATTAACAATCTTTTCCTTCATTGAAACCATAGTATTATAAAAACTAAGGGGTGGTAGTGAAAGAGCAAAATAGACTATAATTTAGTCAAAAAACTCATGATTTAGGGCATCATATGAGCTCTTCAATTACACCTTAAAAATATTTTTGCTTCCATTCAGCTTGGCTCAGTTGGTAAAACTTTCACCTGAGTCAGGAAGCAGTGGGTCAAACATCACTTCAGGACTTGGAAACGTAACCTAGGGTGACATCATAGTGCAGTAGAGTGGAAGTTCTGCCTCATAGAATCATAGAATCGTTACAGCGCAGAAGGTGGCCATTCGGCCCATTGTGCCCTTGCCAGCTCTTTGTAAGAGCAATCCAGTTAGTCCCATTCCCCTGCTCTTTCCCCATAGCCCTGCAAATTTTTTCCCTTCAAGTATTTATCCAATTCCTTTTTGAAGGCCACGATTAAATCTGCAGCACATTCCAGATCATAACTACTCGCTGCGTAAAAAAGATTTTCCTCACATCACCTTTGGTTGTTTTGCCAATCACTTTAAATCGGTGTCCTCCAGTTCTCAACTCTTCCACCTATGGGAATAGTTTCTCTTTATTTACTTTATGATTTTGAACGTTTCTATCAAATCTGCTCTTAACCTTCTTTGCTCGAAGGAGAACAATCCCAGCTTCTCCAGTCTATCCACGTAACTGAAGTCCCTCATCCCTGCAACCATTCTAGTGAATCTTTTCTGCACCCACTCTATGGCCTTCACATCCTGCGGAACTGGACACAATACTCCAGTTCTGGCCGAACCAGTGTTTTATAAAGGTTCCACATAACTTCCTTGCTTTTGTACTCTATGCCTCTATTTATAAAGCCCAGGATCCCGTATGCTTTTTTAAACCGCTTTCTCAACCTGTCCTGCCACCTTCAAAGATTTGTGCACATACACCCCCAGATCTCTCTGTTCCTGCACCCCTTTAGAATTGTACCATTTAGTTTATATTGCCTCTCCTCGTTCTTTCTGCCAAAATGCATCACTTCGAACTTCTCTGGCTTATATTTCATCTGCCATGTGTCCGCCTATTCCACCAGCCTGTCTATGTCCTCTTGAACTCTATCACTATCCTCCTCACTGTTTACTACACTTCCAAGTTTTGTGTCATCTGCAAATTTTGAAATTGTGCCCTGTACACCCAAGTCCAAGTCATTAATATATATCAAAAAAAGCAGTGATCCCAGTACCGACCCCTGGGGAACACCAGTCATCACTGAAGTGGCAGCCTAGACTGTGTGCTCAGTAAATAATTAATTACAATCAGAAACAAACTCCAGCTGAATTCCTGTTTTATTCAACTTTATAAGCCCATGGTTGAAGAAAATAAACAGAAATCAGAGCAATACAGCAATCAGCCGAGCGGTACAAGTTCTGAAGAAAGGTCATCGACCTGAAATGTTATTCCCACCTTCCTCTCTCCACAGAAGCTGTCTGACCTGCTGATTGTTTCCAGCATCTTCTGTATTCATTCCAGCAGTACATGTGTTCGAAAAATCAAATTATAACTCAGCTATGGAGTGGAGTGGAATAATTCTGAACTAAACTAACATCAGTGAGAGAAAGCGGGCAGGGAAAGAGCGTGCGTGGAGAGTAAAATGGAAGAGAATTGGGAGAAAGCAAGGGCTCAAGTTAGGGTTGCCAACCCTCCAGGATTGACCTGGAGTCTCCAGGAATTAAAAAGATTAATCTCCAGGACACTGCTGCCAGCAACCCAGGGAGAAAAATCATCGGGGCATTAAAAAAAAATTGTGCTTTTTTTTCCATTTTCTTTGAACACTTTCGCTTATTCGTTATAAAAATATTGGGGGAGAAAGGCTGTTTGACTGAGAATCAAGAATCATCCAATCGGGTAACGAAGAGTCCATCTGTTTTCCAATTGGCCGTGGGAAGGCGGGGTGCTGTGAGGATGGATGTGTTGGGCGACCAATGGCGGGAGCATGGGGGCGGGGTTGTTAGCTAAGGTAGGTCATGTGATGAAACCTCCAGGAGTATGTCCAACCAGAGTTGGCAACCCTAACTCCTGTTCAGACCATGACACTGAGCACTGCCTGCCAGCAGCGGCAGGGAGAGTTAAGAAACCAATCCATATAAATCCACAACCAACGCCATAGGAGATCAACTGTTTTTGTTTAAAAATCCGACAGTTAAACGCTCCAAATCCTCTGGTATGGCCTAGTTACAATGGCCCCGATATTAACCCGGAGACAGGAACGGAGCGGGGGTGTGGAGTGGGGGGGGGAATAGCAGGCGACAAACGCGCAGCTTTGCGGGACGGGTAGGGTTGGCCGATTTTAACGGCCATGCCTCGTTTTCATTTTACTTCCGGGTTTCGAGTCTCCGCCCACGTGACACAATTTCCCAGCAACTACTTAAAGGCCCAGCTCAGAGATGAAATGGAGGAGGGCGTTTGGAGGCGAGAAGATTGTGCAATACAAAGGGAACGAACTGATGGCTGCAAGGAGAGCGAAGGCTGCCCCTAGTTGAAAGAACTACGAAGGAAGCATTAGGCCCAACAAGCCTGTCCTTTTTTGATATATCACGTGCATGATTTTAACTCGGAGAAACGGGTGGCAGTAAAAATTTTAAAAATCTAAAACCTGCCCCCAACCCACCCATTTAACGGAGGCGGGCGACCAACCCGCTCTCAGGAGGCAGGTCGGTCATTAAAAGCTTTCAAGGAGGCTGAGGGCCTCCATTTTAACAGCTTTTTTATTTTCAACCCCTGGGGGCTGGGATTCCTGGGCCTTCTACTTCACACCATGGGAGGAGGCGAGAAGGCCCGAAACTGCAGGTACGTGCCTTTATAGCACAGCTTGTGGGCCCAGAGGAGCAGGAGTGCTTCCCCCAGGCCCAACAAGCCAACCTGCAGAACCTCCCCCATGATCTCCGACCTCCCCATGCCTCACGATCTCCGGCCGCCCCCTCACGATCTCCGACCCCTCCCCTCACGATCTCCGACCCCTCCCCTCACGATCTCCGACCCCTCCCCTCACGATCTCCGACCCCTCCCCTCACGATCTCCGACCTCCCCCCGCCTCATGATCTCCGGCCACCCCCTCACGATCTCCGACCGCCCCATCAAGATCTCCGGCCGCCCCCTCACGATCTCCGGCCGCCCCCTCACGATCTCCGGCCGCCCCCTCACGATCTCCGGCCGCCCCCTCACGATCTCCGATCCCCCCCCATCACGATCTCCGGCCGCCCCCTCACGATCTCTGACCCACGCCCCACGATCTCCGACCCCCGCGATGATCCTCACCATGACTGATCCCCCCCCGATGACTGACCCCGCCCCCCCCGATGAATGAGCTCCCCCCCCGGTGACCCCCAACACTTACCTGTTCACGTTCCCTTCCTTCCTCTTCTCCCGTCCTCCTGTCAATCGGGCTGGCCTGTCGGGCGGGAAACCGTCAAAACTAAAAAAAAAATGCCCTTACGTCAAAATCCTCAGGGATTCCACCCCCCCGCCCCCCCTCCCAGCTCTCCGATAAAATCATGCCCCATATCACTCAATCACTTCTCTCTCTAGAACTGCATCTAATTACCATCTGTATGCATGAACACCACCAGCTTCAGTCACCTTCCGTGTAACTTGGTTTACATCTCTATTACCCTTTGGTTGGAAAAGTATCACCTCATTCTCCTCCTTTACTCCTAACTTCCTAATTTTTAACTTGAAGAGCAGGACAGTCTAGATCATGGATGTCTCCATAGCTCCCATCGGCACTGCTCAGGGTGAGCTGACAGGAGGCACCTTTTGCATATTGAAACAGACTTTTTGCCCTGGATGAGAGCCAGTGGAGCAACCTGCACCGGACAAGGAATGCCAACCAAAGGTGGGATATAAACCCAGATGAGATTGCAGCTGCAGTCTGTACTTTTCATAATGCAAGTGTTCACAAGTATATTTTGAAGTGAAGGGTTGAGTAAGCTTTTACTCTGTTTTATCTAAGAGTCAGTCCCACTTCATTTCAATTCTGTACTTCTAGTCACCAATTATATGGTTTTCTGGAACAAATAAGATGTAAATAAACCACCTGAAGGCTATAAATACGGTATGACCAATAATCTCACACAATTCTGAATTTTTGGGATTTAATCTTTATTTTCTCTCACTCCTTCCCCATCAGCCTCCCTCCATCTAAATTCTCCTGGCTGAGAAGGCAGGCTGATTCAGCCAGTGGATACTGCCACAGATCCCATCAATCCCACTCCTTCATCAGTTCACTCAGAGATCCAGCTGAAGGATGTTAGAATGGATCCTTGGATCTATCCCCAGCTGATCTGACGTCCTACCACAGGTGACCTCACCAAATCAAGCAGATCCATACCAAATATCAATGTTAGTTCAGACTGGGATATGCACTAGTACCCAAATCTGTCCAATATTTGCAGCTACTGCGGAAGGATATAAATGGAGCTTAAGTGATGGCACAATGGCTAAAACCTTGAAAACAAAATCGGCCAGGGCTCCTGCTCCTGGTTACTGTCCAGCGATCCTGGCTGGAAGCATTCCAGTTGAGCTCAGTTGAGGACAGAATCAGATTTGGTTACGATGCTGCTTGTAGTCGAATAACTCATTGACACTTCACACATGAAGAACGGCCACTTGTTCAAAGGTACCAGAAAACTCATGAACATCTACCCAGCAACAGCCACCACCAAAAGGAGGGGCAAGAGGTGTAAAATTCAGTTAAAATATCTGTTAATGATTTTGTATAAATTAATGATTTTATGTAAATAAATACTGATGTCATTTTGGCCATTACAATGCATATCATCTGCCAGGTCAAGTCCAAACAGAACTGTGGCTGATGGCAGTTGATAAACTAATCATTGGACTTATTGTGAGTAATTAAACTCATACAGCTCAGCATTCATTTCTAATGTGTCAGCAAATCCCTGTTCCACTCCCACACAGTCAAAATGCCTGCATTATTCACTGTCACGTTAAAGAAAGTTGACAGCATGGTGCAAAACAAATCGCAACTGAACATATCTATAAAAAGTGCCACCCTAACCATTGTTATGTAGCTACAGCTTCACATTATGTTGAGGTTAAATTAGATCTCGTTCGAGTAACCAACATCACTAAAACAGATTATCTTGTCATTATCACATTGCTCTTTGTGGGACCTTGCTGTGCGCAATTTCGCTGCTGCATTTCCTACATTACAAAAGTAACCTCACTTCAAAAGTACTTCATTGGCTGTAAAGCGCTTTGGGACGTCCTGAGGTCGTGAAAGGTGCTATATAAATGCAAGTTCTTTCTTATGGCTCCAACTACATTCTATAGACTGCAGATCATGAAGGAACTTTACTAGAGAAATTTGAATGCAATGTATCTGGTGATAATTATCTAATATCTGATGATAATTATCTAATATCAGGTGATAATTATCTATCTCTTCTCCTAATTAATGCTGATAGGGCACTTTACATTACAGGTCGGGCCCAAGACAGCGTCTAATTGAGCTTTATTTACAAGAGGTCATTTTTGGGTTATGTGTGGCACAATTACAGTCAGCTCTGATCACAAAGGAAACGGCCTTGTTCTATTTATTGTTCTATTTTATTGTTGCGGATGATTAGACATTCTGATTTTCAGGGTTTATTTCCCCCCAGATTCAGTGCTTATTTTTTAGCCCTTTTTTGTTTTCACTGAATTTGGTGTTTTAATTCTTTATGTCCAAAAAAAATACAACAATTGGCATTTTAAAATGTTTGTGCTATGAGCCATGATGATGTTTGGGGACATTTACGCTGTGGCAGAAAGAGAATCCGATCTAAAGAGACAGGCATGAGTGGCTCGGAGGGATGGTACACAATGCGTTTCGCTGGTATTTTTAACATAAACACTGACTGCATTTGGTGGGATTTTACTGGTCAAACCCAAGAACCAGGGAACCCTCAGGTGACATATTTCTGCCAATGGCGTATCTCCACTTTCCTTTTTCTATTTCTCTTGCTGTTACTGTCAATCAGCAAAATCCAAGAGAGGAGCTTGTAGAAAATGCAATTCAAACACATCCGTTAGACAGTCAAGCAGGTCGACAAATGTTGTCAGAGGATGAACATTGGACGTGGTCTTGGGTCCTACTCAGCTTTTCTTTCCGATGCCTTTTCACAGTCTGACTGAGATGGCCCTTGTATTTCACTTTTCACCTCTTTCCAGTTTCTTTTTTTCTTAAATCTGTTAACCAGCCTGTCTTTTTGTACTAGTAAGACACATTCACTTTGATGTTTAAATATTGGGTTAAGAGATCCATTTTCAAGAGGGCGATATGATGTCAGATGCCATGCCCCGCTGCATTACTTACACACCCAATATCTTTGTGGTTCTGCGATGCACAATGAGCTTCAGTGCCATTCATTTCTGCGAGGGTTCGCCCAATCATTCACCGTAACCTCAGCAGGCGCTCCTTGGAAACCCCAGGGAAATAATGTAAAACACCATTTACACGTTTCTCCAAGGTTTCCGCAGACCTTTCACCAAAGTTAAGCAGACGATCGGGAGAAACCCCATGGAAATTCAACCCCCAAATCATTTACACCAAGGGTTGTCTTTGTGGGCCACAAAGTTGCATACAATGGAGCCTCAAGGCCACATAGTATGAGCTGTCTAGGCTTCAAGCGAAAAGAAAAAGACTTGTATTTATACAACACCTTTCATGATGTCTGGATGTCCCAAAGAGCTTTACAGCCAACTGTGTACTTTTTGAAGTGTAGTTACTGTTATAATGTGAGAAATGCAGCAGCCAAATTGAATACAGCAAGGTCCCACAAACAGCAATGTGATAACGACCAGAAAATCTGTTTTCGTGATGTTGGTTGAGGCTTAAATATTTGCCAGGACACTAGAGAGAACACACCTGCTCTTCTTCAGATCATGGGATTTTTATGTCCACCCGAGAGGGTAGACGGGGCCTTGGTTTAACATCTCATCTAAGAGACGACACCTCTAACAGTGCAGCTCTCCCTCAGTACTGCACTGGAATGTCAGCCTAGATTTTATACTCAAGTGTCTGGAGTGGGACTTGAACCCACAACCTTCTGACTCAAGAGGTGAGAGTGCTAGCCACTGAGCCACAGCTGACAGGTTGCCAGATTGTCAGGCCTCGGTGCCATATACGGCCCTCACACCCGCATGTTGGACATTCCTGATTTACACTATGGAGTGCTGCTTACAGAGCGAGAATTATGCTGTCAGCTGTATTCCTATAGTATAAAAGTATTTTTGTAGTCTTGTCACTTACCTGTTGTTCTTACCTCCCTTTATTGTTTTAGATTGCTTTATAAAGGAATAATTCTGCTTTCCTTTATCAATTCTGGCAAAGGGTCTCAACCCGAAATGTTAATCTGTCTTTCTGGTTCCAAGTCTCTGTCAATGTTTCTCTATAATCAGTCACTGCAGGAAGGGAAATTGGGATTACTCATGCTTTCTGAATATCACCCTACTTATGGGAAAGAGTCTGACCCCTGCTTCACGCTTCCTCTCTCAAAGGGATGGCCAAGGTCAGGAACTTGCCATGTGAGGAACCTTAACTATTCAGTCATGGCCGCAGTAAAGCTCTGCATCAGCCTACTTTCTCTTCTCCCTGAGGGTTCCAGTCTCTACCATATGACTTTCTTCAGCGCAGAAGCCTGTCAGTCATCAGTCAGCAAGAGGTCCAATTCAAGAAGGGCAAAGTGATCCATTGAGCTGAAGTGGCTAATATCCCATCCGGCATTGTATATAAGAAATGATTCATCCAAGAAGGGATGTGTCTGTACCAGGCAGTTAGTGGGGGCTCAAGACCATTCTTTTGATAACAGATTCCCAGGTATTTGCATGAATACATCTCTAATCATGCTGTAACCATGGGTAGTGTTATCTGCACACACTGCTTTGCAATTCTATCATTTCTGTAACTGCTCATTCTAAAATGTCATGTTTAGAATTGCTAATGATCAAGGTGCTGATTTATTAGTGACAGGGCTTCTAACATCACAAACTAGTCATTGCTTCAATACTGCATTCAGGTGTGGTATAGTCGTTAAAACAATCTTTTGCAACACACTCACCTGATTTACTGTGTACACAAATTCATGAATTGCCTCCCAGTCTGACGTGATTACCACAGTTTATCAGTGTGGTTTTATCCCTCACACAATTAACTTTCCTGTCAATGTAATGGTGTCCATAGTGCAGATGACTTCATTACCCTCTTATCAACAATGGCAGCACGATAGTGTTCCGCAGTCCTGATACTCGGAACGTGTGGACGTCCTGACGTCAAATGTACTCTCGCCCATTACGTTTACATAAATATTTGTCTAAGATCCAGGTGACATACATGGAGCACAGACTAAGAACAGTAAGAGTGCACATTACACCTGCTACAATATTGTGGCATTTTCCCTCGCAACCACTTTAGAAAAGAGGAGGAGAAAAGCTGAGGGACAACAATAGGACTGCACTTACAATGGCTCAGTGAGTTTATCCAGTGAGTAGCTAAGCCATATAGGGCAGGAGGGTCTTGGGTTCAATGCCAAGGTTCAGTCTGCACTGAGTTAGCTGCTTTCAGACAAGGTAGCAGTAAGGTTGCTATAATTACCTTCATATTCTCTGGGTTAGGTCAACGAAAATCAAGTCGGGCTTCTCCTTTCCGCTATCCAGCAATCCCTGCTAGAACGTGTGCATGTTTTAATGTTGGGTGAAGACAAGCTCACGCTGACTAGTGATACCTCTCGTGATATAATAACCTGCTGATAGTCACCATCAAGTCTCATACATGAATAATGAAGTTGGAAGTCAGGGGGCTGACACGGAGAGCATGGAAAACTTGAGTCTAGAGATGATGATGGTGTGGATAGGGATTTCAGCAGCAATGGGGATAAGACAAGAGTGGAGGCAGGCAGGCATATTGTGAAGGTGGAAATTAGAGGTCTTGATGATGGATGGTATAAGGGTTGGAAGTTCAGCTCTGGTCAAACAGGGAAGCAAGGTTACACACAGACAGGTTCAACCCGAGTAAAGCAGCCAAGGAGGGGGATGGATTCTGTAGCAAGAGGCTCAAAACCAATGGCTTTGGTCTTCGCACTGTTCAGTTGGAGCAAATTCTGGCTCATCCATGACTGCTATATCGACCAAGGAGGACACTGGATCTGATTCTGATTCTGTCCCAGCAGGTGCACCTTCCAGCAGGAGTCACTGGATAGCAATCACGAGTCAGAAGCCTGGCTGATTTTTTCACCTTTCACCCCGAGAACATTGGAATCAACAGTAACACTCCGATCATGGCCCTAGTAATTTGGTCCTTCCTGGTCGGTATGGCCAGTATGAAACAGTCCTTATCATCACTTTAGGACAGGAATGTGAGTACGTTATAAACTGCAGCAACCAGTTTCTTAATACAGCTGCACAGAAATGGCACAATGCAGTTGCACTATGACTGGTACAGCTTGCAAAATCGTGGCCTTTCCTGTAGCTTTCCTCATGGGTTGTCAAATGCTGAATGAATACTTGGCAAGAAGCGTGAATTCATCCTGGAGCTGCAGCCAAGTAAACTTTGGCACAAACTTAGAGTTGCCAACTCTGGTCAGAGGCTTTCTTGGAGGTTTGATCATGTGACATTCTGACCACATGACATCTGACCATGTGATACCTGATCATATGACATCTGAAAATGTAATGCCAGACCATGTGACATCTGACCACGTGACTTCTACAAATGTTATTGCATTTACCGTATAAAGGTTGGGTCATCTGTAGTTGAATATTTTTGCTCATGGTTTCACACCAGCAGCTGTTGTGCGGCAAGTTCCAAGAAGCAGGAGGCCACCCTTGAGCAGGGGAAGAGGGGAAACCGAGGGGGTGGAAGAGGGGAAACCGAGGGACCTCCCATTTCAGACACCCTCCCGATTCCCAATGCTGAGCCCTACCGATTCCCGAGCCCTCCCCCATTCCTTACTCTCCAGCCCCCTCCCAACTGCACTCTACGTGGTCACGGCTCTCTGCGGGCGATGCCATCGAGCCAGAGGCTTCTCTAACAGCAGCTGATGATGTAACGGGGTGGAGGGGGGCTCACTGCAGTGGGAAATTTAAATGGCTGATCTCCCGGGCTGCTGGAGGCAACGCTCGGAGGAGGAACTCCCGATTCCGGGAAAGTCCCGGTCATCCCGGGAGGGTTTGGGAACTCTACACTAACTACACTCAGGAAATGTGACCCTTTTAAGAGATTCCCTGCATAACTGAAATGTAACTGGTTGCTGTGTGTAATGAAGTAGTGCATCCACGTTTGGAAGGGAGAGTAGTCCCAGGATCTATTAGACCATAAGAGATAGGAGCAGGATTAGGCCATTCGGCCCCTCGAGCCTGCTCCGCCATTTAATGAGATCATGGCTGATCTGATTTTTACCTCAACTCCACTTTCCCGCCCTTTCCCCATATCCTTTGACTTTCTTGCTGATCAAAAATTTGTCTAACTCAGCCTTGAATGTATTCAATGACTCAGCCTCCACAGCTTTTTGGGGTAGAGAATTCCAAAGATTCACGACCCTCTGAGAGAAGAAATTCCTCCTCATTTCCATCTTAAACAGGTGACCCCATATTCTGAGCCCATGCCCCCTAGATTTAGATTCCCCCATGAGGGGTAACATCCTCTCAGCATCTACCCTATCGAGTCCCCTCAGAATCTTGTATGTTTTAATAAGATCTCCTCTCATTCTTCTAAACTCCAATGAGTATAGACAACCCTTCCATACCCGGAATCAACCTAGTGAACCTTCTCTGAACTGCCTCCAATGCAAGTATGTCCTTCCTTAAATAAGGGCACCAGAATTGTACGCAGTACTCCAGGTGTGGTCTCACCAGCACCCTGTACAGTTGTAGCATGACTTCCCTGCTTTTATACTCCATCCCCCTAGAAATAAAGGCCAATATTCCGTTTGCCTTCCGGATTACCTGCTGCACCTGTATGTTGACTTTTTGTATTTCATGTACGAGGACACCCAGATCCCTCTGTACCGCAGCATTTTGTAGTATTTCTCCATTCAAATAATATTTAGCTTTTTTATTTTTCCTCCCAAAGTGGATGACTTCACATTTTCCCACATTATATTCCATCTGCCAAATTTTTGCTCATTTGCTTAACCTGTCAATATCCCTTTGCAGACACTTTGGCCCCAATATTACCACGGAGGTGGGTTGGCAGCGGGGTGGGGGTGGGCGGGGTGACTGAGCACGTGGGTAACCCGCCCAGTAAAATCCGTCCGTTCCCCAAGTGATCGCAGGTAAATTGAAGCCACTTACCATGGTTTCCGGGTTTCCCATCGTAAACCTGCGCAGCGGGCGGACTGCGCACCCGCATCACAGGCTGTCAGCGGGAGGAGCCCTATTTAAAGGGGCAGTCCTCCAATGACTGATCCTGCAGCAAAGAACCATACAGCACAATGGAGCAGCCCAGGGGAAAGGCTGCCCCCAGGTTTAATGATGCCTCACTCCAGGTCTAACTGGATGGGGTGAGGAGGAGGAGGGAGATCTTCTACCCAGCGGACGGGAGGAAGTGGTCTCCTCTGCCACCAAGAAGGCATGGCTCAAGGTGGCAGAGGAGGTCAGCAGCAGAAGCAACGTCTCCCGCACCTGGATCCAGTGCAGGAAGCACTTCAATGACCTAACTAGGTCAGCCAAAGTGAGTACACTTACTCATTCTCCTACATTCCGTCTTCCACATCATCACACCCACCCCACAACTCCTTCGGCACTGCCAACACTAGACTATCACATCACTCCTCACACCCACTCAAACCTCATCCTCAACTTACCTGCACTTACTCACCTCGCCAGTACTCATCCCACCACTACCATTCAACCCAATCCTCATACAATCTCATGGCTCTGTCTCATACTCACCCTCTGATGCATCTCTTTCACGGTCAGCCTCACCCAAACCAATGCATTCAGCGGTTGGCCACGTCACCATCCCTCACTCACACCTCTCTACTTAGAGAAGAGAGCCCAGAATGCACAGGAGAGGGCAAAGACCGGAGGGGGCCCACAACATCAAGCCGTCCTCACGGACACGGAGCAGGAGGCTCTTGAATTGAATTGGGGATGCCGAGACTGCCACCTGACAAACGGCTGGTGACAGAACTTTAGCATTCAGCATTCACAATAGCAAATGATGTTAACATGCCTTGCCATCTTCAGCACCTCAACATCTGTCATCGTGCTTAATATTGCCTTCTGTTCTCTTACAGGGCCTTCAGCGACCGCTGTGACAGCGGAGGGCGATTCCTCAGAGGACCTGCCGGCCTCTGAGGGTGCACCGTCACATCTGAGCGAGCCATCCACCAGCGCAGATACACACACCTCCGTGGGTCCCCGTCCTCAGTTAGTTTGGTTTGCACATGGTGAGTCACCACACACATGTGAGCACGAGCAGACACTGGTGGCAGGGGCAGCTGTGGAGAATCCATGTCGGTGGAAGCACTCTTCTCCAGGCTCTGCTCAGCTGGACACAGATGCTGAACCCTGGGGGCCATCCTTTAAAAGATGAATGATCGAGGGGCAGCAGCACATTTGCGAGGTGCTGGAACAGGTGCCTCGCGCACTCTCCACAATCGCGCAGAGGATGGAGAAGACCAACTCCTCCATGAGTGGAATGGTGGCACAGGTACAGGAGGGGATCTCCGAGATACTGTCACAGGGCATCTCTGAGATAGTGTCGCAGGTAAGTGCGGGAATGTCTGCGATGGAGGGAAGGCTAGCTTCCATTGAGCTTCAAGCACGGCTCAACAATGAGTCCGTTGAGGCCCTGACAACGGCCCTTCCTACACAGGGTGAGCAACTTTCTGCCACCTTAAACAGGCAGGCAGATACACTAGCACTGGCCTGACGAAGCTTCACACATGTCCTCCAAACTGTCATCCAGCAGGGTGGAAGGAGTGATGTGGGCCTAGCCCAAGAGAGGGATTATGGTGAAAGGGGACATGGAAGTGGGGACGCCACTCAAAGCGCTTACACGTCTTACCCGTTGCCCCCGTCTCAACCAGTACCCGCAATGCTGCCTCCTCTCCAGGTAGTCGAGTCTGCCCCTGCACAGGTACAGGTGGAGCAGTCTTTGAATGGGCCCTCACGGGCACCAAAACCCAGAGGGCATCAGCCCAAAGCATCTAATCGGTCAGGGCATGAACAAGAGCAACCTGCCACTACCTCTGCAACAGCCACAGGGGAAGCACCACGTAGGAGTAGTAGGAAGCATAAGGCAAAGGTTTTGTGAGCACAAAGGGGATGCACAAGGGTGTTGACGGTTTGTCATGTTTTTTATTTATATTTGATTTTTGTTCGACTCATATTAAATATTATATGTCTTGGCCATTCTTGACTGGCTTGTGTAATAAGTCCCTTTCGTGAGGTTCACCATGAACACCATTGATGCCACCCATTGGATCACCCTACAGTGGGTGTACGTGTAGTTGCACAACTATTTGGTGCAGGTGCCTGTTGCGCAGCACTGTGTCGTGGAGCTCCACGTGGCGGAGGTGGACGGTGTGCCTGGCGAGGCTGGTGATGTTTGGATCGGGTCGTCAAGCAGACAGTGTGCAATGCTGTGTATAAATGTCATTGCATTGTAGTGTTTGCCAAACACTTCTCATCATGCTGATAATCTGCAAGGGTTGCGTCTGCTCTTTTGCACTGCGAGGGCAGGCACTAGGGGCACATCCACAGCACACGCCCACCAGAAACGCCAGAAAGTCCGACCGGCAGAGGCTCCACTGCCAGTAAGCCATCCCAAAAAATTCACTGCAAGGCCGGAACCAAGTTATGGTGGGCGTCTGCCAGGAGGGCTGCGGATTATCCATGCCGTATATTTTAATGTGAAATTTATGAATCTTCTCCATATGGGTAGATAGTGCTTTAATATTTCAAGCACTGATTCTCCAATCCAAGCCCTTCTGCATCAGCTGCACTGGCAGATGAACCTTTTCTCTCACCGCATTACACACTGCCTGAGAAATGTGATCAAGTTGGATTGGGTGGAAATGGGCAGCTACAGTGTGCTCGGCACCTCTGTTTACAAATGTGCTCTGCTGGCATTACAGGAATGTTGCTCAATTTGAAGTCAATATTTTGAATTTTATTGAGGTAATAAGTTCGGGCAGTTCATTGGTGATAGAAACAAAACATTAATTTGCTCCACCAGTGAAAACACCATTTAAGGCAAATAGCGCCTCTGAGCAGCACTAGCCTCTCCTTTTATTGACATAGTGAAATAGTGCTTTCTTTTTTTCCTTTTAGTTTCTCTCTGGCAGTCATCCTTTCCTAAAAGAGGTGACACATTCTGGGATGTGGTTTCATAGCCCTCTGCAGCTCACCCAACTGGCCATTGTGAGCCTGGACAGTGAATGTCTCCGGGATAGTCAATCATAGAGGCTGTGCTTGCTTACTGTTCACTTGCCACTTGTTCACTTTATAGCAGAAGTCACTGCATCATGATTAGAAATGGGAACCCTGTCTGATTATCTCTTCCTCAGCCCAGTGACACTGACGCCAGGTATCCCAGCCCTGTTGTTGCTGTGGACTTCCTGGTCTGTTTGGGTTAATCATACAACATATGGCAAGCTGATTCATCGAGTCTTCAGAAACAGCACATATTTTTTTAAATGCTACTTCAACGAGTGCTGGTAGCCATGCAAGTTGCCATTTTTCAAGTGTGATCATAGTCAGTGAGTGTAAACTGGCTATTCAACCATGGAGCTTCAGGACCAAGTTGCCATTCTTCAAGTGTGAGCCGAGACAGTTAAATGTGAAGAGGCTATTCAACTGTGGAGCTTCACAGCCAAGTGCTTTTACTGTCTAGGCCATCGTGGGAGCATTCTCTATTCCTTTGGTCTTTTGATGTTTCTGTATTCTTTGCTTTAATTGTTAGAGTAAGACTGTGCTAAATAGGTATGGGACTAGTGTATTTCAGTGACAGATTGTACCTTATACTAATCCATAGGAGAACCTCAAGGTTTATCAACAAGCAGTTTGTGATTAAGTAATCTAAAAGCAAAATCAGTAAAGTCTCAGATTATAAAGTAATTCAATAATTCTTGCATGTTCTCTCTGTTTCTGCAGGACCTGCCTAACACACAATTATTTTCCATTGTATTCTGCCACTGTCAGTCTGCTCTCATTTAATTTGTTACTCGATCTGCTCTCACTTAATTCTTCACTCTTTTTGTGCTTGTCTACTTATCTCTGGCTAACTGTTGGGGGTCCCTAAGCACTTGACTCTTGGCCAACATGCAATACGTTTGCTGGACTTAAGTAAATCAGCTGTGTTCCTAAAGACTTAAGCAAATCTGCAAGGAATTAAGCAGGTGAGTGTGTCCCTGTGCAGAGAGAGAGAGAACACTCTTGATTAACTATCCAGAAATAGAAGCTACTTATGTGGATTTACCAGCAGTTTAGTTTCAAATCTCTTAAGCATGGTAATGGGTTTCCACACATATCCGAGCTAAAAAAAAAACTCTAATTGTCCATTTAGGTATTTCCATTTTGACAAAACCATTGAAAACATAATACGGACTTTAGCACTACAGTACGTCCAGTGAAAAAAAATGTCCTTCACATTCAACTGATTGCTTAAAAGTGAACCAAGTATTGAAGGCCCTACAAAAACATGGGGTTAGATTTTACCGCTCGGCAGAAAACCTTTGGTAATAGATCAGCCACTTGTTACACTCCCGGCTCGATTTTCCTTTCTTTTGTAGACGTCAATAGAAAGGAATATTAGGCGGGATGTATAACGGGTGGCCGATCCGCCAGTGCCATGTATCCCCCCATTAAAGGAAAAAAGAATGCTGTAATGTGGACATTGTTAGATTAAATAGGATATAAAATTATAATGTAGTTACCATTTTGCTTGGTATTCTAACCTTCAGTCGCTGAGATTGTGGTAGAGGGTTATATAGTCTTATATGACCTCATGGCTAAAGTCACTGCCCAAAATAAAATACAAGGATTTGTTCCTTCCCCCTTGTGGTTTTCGTTTATTCAGCTGAGTCACAGACTGCGGTTTTCTCAGGCAGCCTTGCTATGTGCCTATGTGACTGCACTCAGGTTCCTCTCCTGTCTGATCCACTAGGCTGCTTGCCGTCAGTGTGTTAGCAGACAGCTCAATGAAGAATTCAGATCAGGTTACATGAGCCAAAGAGGCGAGCATCGACCTGAGCTCCTTGGCAATGAAAAGCAGTCTCATGCTCTAATTACAATCAATGTGACCAGAGCAGAAATTTGATTATCGATCATGTTGTGCACAGCCATTTTTGGGCAAAAAAAATAGATATTCACACTTCTAGTTAGGACCAAGCATTCATGAAATTATAATTTATACAAGTGTGGTGCCAGTCTTTTTTTCTGTTTTCTCCACTTCATTCCTGAAGTCCCTGACTCGTGTTGAGAAACTTCCACATATGACAGCAGCCCTCTGGTACGTTTTATCCAAGTGGCTATTCCTCATGTGTAGCCTAGACAAACTATTGGACTGTAGAGGGCATCCTGGCCAAGCCCAATCTTGTCCTGATCTGCGCATGCACACATGCACACAATTCCAGCAAAGATCACTGGAGTGAAAACCCTGCGGAAATTTTCCTGCTATGTATAGGATATCACTAACACATAGCGTCCAAAGAAAACCTTTTCCTATCGTATGCTCATTGGGAAGATTATTTTCCACATCTACTGGTCCTAGAGGCTAGACTGTACACTCCATCAATCTTGGACCAGGAATTACAAAAGTCTTTTCAAGCTTCAAAATATACACCTTTTTCTCTTTTTCTTCCCTCTTCACTGACCTCCTCTTCTCGCCTGAAAACTCTGGTGTACAATTCATCTGGCACTGAGCACTTTACAATAACACAACCAACCCATTCTTCATGCGTGAGTGTAGACAGTGAGTGTTAACAGGCTACTTGAGAGGCGTGCCTGATCCTGTCCTCACCCAACTTTAGCCTGACTGCCTGTACGTGAATCCCATCCTGCAGTGTGAACGAGGTGAATTCAGAATACATGTAGTTGTGTCGTATTGGGAACCATTTACACCTGTCTGAAGGTGAGATTGTGATCTAACAAAATCTGAGAAACATACAGAGCAGTGGAACTTTTCCAAATACAAATGTGTTCTTAAAATAAGAATATTCTTGTTGGACTCTTTGTTTTGTCTGTAGGAACGCACCAGCATTCCGCAAAGTGTTAAAGTTGGTGGACCGTCCCTCATGCCTAATTTGGTAAAACAGACCACATGATGTAGTAAAGAACTTGCATTTATATAATACTTTATTACATCCTCAGGTTGCGTCAAAGTGCTTCAGATCCATTGAATTACTTAAAGTGCAGTCACTGTTACATAGGCAAATGTGACAGCCAATTCGCATACAGTGAATTGCCACAAACAAGATAAATAACCAATTAAAATGTTTTTAGTGGTGCTGTTGAGGGGAAAATGTTGGCCAGGATACTGGGAAAACTCTTTGCTTTTAGGATATTTAATATCCACCTGACAGGCAGACAATGCCTCGGCTTAACATTTCATCCAAAAGATGGCACCTTAAGCCACACAACACTCCCTCAGAACTGCACTAAAGTGTCAGCCTAGAGTACGTGCACAAGTCCTTGAACGGAGCTTGAACCCACAACCTCTGACCCAGAGACAATAATCCTACCAACTGAGTCAAGTTGACATAGCACTAAATCATAAGTACCGGAAGAGTCTCATGTCTATCCCTAGTCTGTGCTAAGTTAACTAATTTCAGCTCGGGTATAAAATCTTCCCTGTATCCTTTCACTGATCAGTGTTGGCCATGGTGAAAGATTCAGCACAGCACTATGCTCTCTAACTGCTGTTAAGTTATCTTTGAATGTTGAGTTTGCTGGTTATTCACTGATCATTTTTCTCCATTCAGATAACATTATTATTGAATTTCAACCTCTCTATTTCAAAACTGGGTGAAGGAGGCCTTCAGCCCACGTGATCTCATCCATCCAGAATACGAACTTTGCCATCTTCCCATTACAGCATCCAGCTGTTACTTAAATGAATCCAATGTCCTGGCCTCAACCACCCTTCCTAATGACCCCTTCCAGCTGTTAATCAATGTTGGGGTAAGGAAAGACTCTTGATGTTTGTCCTAAATTTACCCTCACAATCCTATACCCATGTCTTTTTGTTCTGCTGCCCCAGCATTCTCCCAAGTTAACTTTCTCAATCCGATTAAGCATCCATATACTGCTTTAGGTCCGCATGCGACATTTCCTTTTGAGGCTGAACAACCCTCAAGAATGAACAGCCCTACCTATCAAGTCACTCCTCTAACAGTGGATATCAGCCTAAGTCCTGGGTGACCTCATTGCATTATGCCAAACAGAATTTTTAAAAAAAAATAATTCTTGGGACATGGGCATTGCTGGCAAGGCTGGCATTTATTGCCCATCCCTAGTTGCCCTTGAGAAGGGCCTTCTTCTTGAACCGCTGCAGTCCGTGTGGTGAAGGTACTCCCACAGTGCTGTTAGGTAGGAAGTTCCTGGATTTTGACCAGGCGACAATGAAGGAACGGCGATATATTTCCAAGTCGGGATGGAGTGTGCAATAATTCATGATCAAATTACCAACTGACTCGATAATATAACAGTATCCTGTTTGCTTTACCTATCATCGCTTCACACTGTCTGGACATGGTGAGCGACGAGTCAGCTAACACCAATAGGTCTCTCGGAGCTTCGTCTTTGGCAAGTTCGATCACACCCATGTGTATTCGTATCTCCTATTCTTACTTTCTATAATCAGTATCTTGCACTCATTTGTATTGAACTTTATTTGTCATTTACCAACCCATGCGTAAACCCTGTCAGAATTATTTTTAGTTAGATCTCGACTGCTTCACAATCCCCCCTAAACTGGTGCCACCTGCGAATTTAATTGCCTTGCATTGAGTCTGCAAAACCAGGTCATAGATATTTGCATCATTTACTTGAATCCAGGTCATATGCACCAAATGCTGCAGCAAAAAAATGGTGAAGTTAAAAGCACTGATCAAATTACTCTATATTTCCAGCATTTTTTATTTATAGTTCCATTTTTAGATCTCCATTGTCCCAACATTTAGCTTAGAGGATCTTAGCACAAGCTACTGTTAATTTTATGTTCTTTCCCCCGAAATTCAATATCCAGCAATCACTGCTTTATGGAATCTCCAACTTAGAGGAAAAACATTCAATAATGTAATTATTGCAACACATTGTATACTGTGTCCCAAAATGTTATTTCCTGAAAGAAACCTTTCTAATTTGAATAAATCAATTCTAATTACTTCCACCGTCTCCGTAGGGAGCCTGTTCCATAGATTGACCACTCACTCACTGAAATATTGTTTCCACAGATTAGTTTGGAATTTACCCCCTTCAAGCCCAGGCTGTGTAATTATTAACACAGCATGTAGATAGTTAGATAAAATATATTAGTTATGTAGTGTCAGATTGAATGCCCAGACCAGTTTTCCTTTAAAGAGTTTCTTTTTGTGGGATACTGATTAATCTTAATTATAAATTATTTTCTTACAGTTTAACAGAAGCTATTTTGGCACGTGCTAAGATTTGAATTGGGTTTTGCATGTTTCCTTTGAATGAGTTGCAATGTTTGGAGCAGTACTCAAGTGATTGTGTTAGCTTACAAAATTAATTACTTTCAGTAGCTTTGTGGAGAATGAATTAATGACTGGAAGGTCCGTCTGAGGCTAGAGCGTACTTGAGAGATTCAGATGATGTCATAAACAATAGAACGAGCCTTCAGGCTGTACTATTGACTGAACACAAGCCCAAACATGGGAAAAGAGTGGGTAAATGCCCTGCACCATTCTAATTGCAACCCCCCCAACACCACCACCCCCCCTCTCCAACCTGATTTTTGCCAGGCAGGGTTAGTTAAAATCAAGACCTATATTTTGATAAGCAGTCTCAGGTAAAGTTGACCAATGCTTTCAATTTGGATTTTATGTTTTTATGTGACTTTGCTGTGAAAATAGACTACATTTTTATTGGATTTATCTCTGTCCAATGCATTTCAGAATTAGCAAAACAAAATGGGTCATTTACCCTATAACCCTCCTTTTCCCCTCCGCCTGGTCAAGAAGGGGGAAATTACAAGGCTATCACAAGTGCTGGCAGCCTCTATTTCTTTGCCAGTTTTGCCAGGCAAATTTTATACTTTCTGGCAACGAAGGGGAAAATCAACCACAGAAAATGCACTGGTTTGCATTAGTTAGAACTAATTACTTACACACTACACAAAAGTAACTTGGCTAACTAAAGCCTTAATGTTGGCAGCATTCATTTCCTTCTTGTCAAAAGGAAGCAGATGTTGGTAAACCTGACTTTTGTCACATGGACTTTTAAAAAAAAAATCCCCTGGCCTGTAAGTCATCATTAAAAAGGACCAGAAGCAACCCAGGTTTAATCCTTCCATCTGTACTGAGTCGGATGGTAGTTGAGGCACTACATATGTATATATATATATATATATATTCTTCCATCTAGTATACAGCTGTGGAGGTCACACATCGGGCATTACATTTCATATGCAAATTATGTGTCACACTTGTACCTGATAAATTCTAATGTTATATTGATAAGACAGCAACAAAACAGAACTGAACAGATATGGAATGTATTACCAAGTAAGAAACAAGTGAAAATGATTATCACCAATCCCAAATTTCAAAAACTTCCAATCCAAAATGTGTTCTCAACAAACAGCTACCAGTAGCACAGTGCAAAATTAGGATTGCTCAGAATACATTTTGAAAATCCTTTTTCAAGAAAATCATCTTAGCTTCTCATTAAACTCAGAACTTAGTATTAGAAATAAGGGTTGTAGCATAATTTTAAAAAAACATTTTAAAACAAGTCTAGCGCTTCAGCATGTTGAATTTCCCAGAGCTATCACCATGTCAACTGAATGAAGAAGCTCACCTTGGTGGCAGTCTGCAACTCTGATAATGCAACAGTGTCACTTTTTCTAAGCAGACCTAAAATTTTCTCTTTGGTTGACAGGAAGACTGGCTGCTCATCAAGCATTATAGAAAGAACTTGCATTCAAATAATATCTTTAAAGACCTTGGGACATCCCAAACCACTTTACAGCCAACTTTTTGAAATATAGTCACTATTGTAATGTAGGAAAAACGGCAGCCAATTTGCGCACAACAAGGTCCCACAAACAGCAATGTGATAATAACCAGGTTGAATTTAGTGATGTTGGTTGAGGGATAAATATTGGCCAGGACACAGGGGAGAACTCCCCAGCTCTTCTTCGAAATAATGCCGTGGGATCTTTTACGTCCACCTTGGTTTAACGTTTCATCTGAAAGATGGCACCTCCGACAATGCAGCTCTCCCTCAGTAATGCACTGGACTGTCGGCCCAGATTTTGTGCTGTAGTTTCTAGAGTGGGACTTGAAATCATGCTCTTCTGACTCAAAGGCGAGAGTGCTAACCAATGAGCCATGACTGCCATATGTGGCAAGTAAAACTACACTTTGAAATTTTACCAATGTTTAATTTGTATATATAATATTAATGTATTCTAAGTGGTTAAAGCAGTTGAATTTCATTTTATTTAGAACTATAATGAACTATAAGGCAAAATATTAATATTTAAAACTGTGGTTAAATTAAATAAAAATGTTGGTTAAAACAGAGAGCGAAAACCTAGTTCAAATGTTTTCATTTATGTATTGTAAACAATTTTACAACACCAAGTTATAGTCCAGCAATTTTATTTTAAATTCACATTTATGTAATGCAGCTAAGTTGAATAGACATTTATTCATGCTGTTCTAAAACTGTGACTTTTGGTTTCCTGAGAAATGTTTATTTTTTTTTAAAACAGTCTGTCTATCAATCCTCTGATGCTACTCATGTAACAGAGCCCAGCACATTTCAACTCATTTATACATGTAAGCGAGTAGATTGTGCCAGAAGTCTTTGGTCGAGTTTTGGGGGATGGTGGAGAAAGAAGCTATGAAACATTTTGCTACAGATTTCTAAAATGTTAATCTCAACAGTCCAAAGACTGAGTTGCTCTGTTCTGGCACTACAGATCTTTGTAGCCTGGCAGATATTGACTAATCCAATGGCTGTTTCCACGCTTCATGTACGGTCAACATGGACACAAATTTAGAGTTTACGGGCTCGAACGGGCAGGAACTGGCAGCAGGCAGTCTCGGCCGATTTCAATGGTGGGGCCTCATTATCATGCCACTTGCCGACTTCCCAACCAAAATGGCCGGAGGCCTCCTGCTCCTCCTGGCCCACAAGGGACCAAATAAAATGTTACATCTTACTTTGCTGGGCCTCTTCTGGGCCTGGATAGTGTTCCTGGCAGGGGCCATCCCTGCTCCCCTGCTCAGGCCTCAAGTTAAAATAGCACATTGGGCCCCAATGATGTCATCAGAACCCGATCTGCACACTTAAAGAGGACCCCACCAGCTTGGGGAGGGTGCCCTTGTCGCCTACAGTTTAAAATTGCAGGCGGCCAGATCAGGGCGGGAAAGGAGTGGGTAATCCCCTGCTTCATTTCAACCGTGTCCCCCTGGCCTGGTTTATGCCAAGCGGGGTTAGTTAAAATCGAGCCTTATATTTTGATAAGCAATCCCATGTAAATTTGACCACTGTTCAATTTGGATTTTATGTTTTTATGTGACTTGGCTGTAAAAATAGACTACATTTTTACTGGATTTATCTCTGTCCAGTGCATTTCAGAATTAGCAAAAGAAAATGGGTCACTTACCCATTCATAGTAGTTTCCTATAACCCTCCTTCCCCCACCCCAGCCAACCTGGTACAAGAAGGGGGAAATTATAAGGCTATCACAAGTGCTGGCAGCATCTATTTCTTTGCCACTTTTGCCAGACAAATTTTATACTTTCTGGTAACGAAGGGGAAGATCAGCCACAGAAAATGCACTGGTTTGCATTAGTTAGAACTAATTATTTGCATACCACACAAAAGTAACTTGGCTAACTTGCCTTGATGTTGGCAGTATTCATTTCCTTCTTGTCAAAGGAAGCAGATGTTGGTAAACCTGACTTGAGTCACATAGGCGGAAAGTAAACCTGACTTTAGTCACATAGGCTTTTTTTAAAAAAAAATTGCCTAAACTCTATAAGTCATCATTTAGAAATTTGCTATGGAGGGCTGAATTCAGTCTCAACATGAATGAGTGGCAGGCTAATAATGGTGATTGCAAAGTCCAAAGCAATTTTACAACTGCAGTGTAAACAGAGTGCGAGACCATTAATTTGGCACTCAGGCAGTGGTAGATTTGACAGAAGCACTTATAAGATCTGACTTTTAAAGAACACCACATCTTTACTAACCTAAGTTACCGATAATTAGAATTCCTTTCTTCAGCATTACAGAAGGCATATTTTCATTGATTTTAATGGAAAATCTTTGTCAGCAGCGCAAAACGGGCGATAGCGAATTGGCAGCCCATTTATACCTCGTCCAGTTTTCTTTTCCACTGAAGTCAATATGCTCTCTCGGTGAAATATACTATAAGGTGACTCTGAATCAGAATGGATTTCCACCCCCTGAGCCCAAATTTAGAACAAATCTTATTGTGTTTTTTTAAACTGAGAAAACTAGGGTTTTAATGTGAGGTACCAGAAGGTTAAGAAGACTGAAAAGAAGATTATATCAAAAAAATCCCAAGCTCCAACATGTTCTGCTATACCTTCAAAGTTTTCAGTGAGGTCTGATACATTCCAACTATTGGTCAACCTCATTTTATGTTGTGATCGCATTATTTTGTGATTAATAAACTTACTAACCAGATGTCAGCATGGCATTTTTTAATGCAAAATCCAGATGGATTTTCTCTAATAAACCTCACTAAAATGTTATAGCACTCCCTGAAATAAAGTGTGGTGACACAAGCCAGCATACCCGAACATACAATTTCCTGTTACATGCAAAGATTCTGATTTGTGCATTTGGTTAAATAAACCATTCCGTGTCTCATTACATTAGTAATGGACTCTGAAACCCAAAGCTGTAATAGCCTGCTGCTGTGTACAGAATAACAATACACAGTCACTTCAACCAGAGCACAAGAGCTCATTAACTTTGTAGAAATATCAGAGAATGTGTGGTTGCACCGCAGACTTGGCCATGACCTTACGTGTTGCTTTAACGATGGCAAGATCACTGATATTGAGAAATGAGTCTGTTCCCTGATGTTGAATAAAAGGCACTGGCATCACCAGAACAGGCGGATAGCACATCTTTTTTAATTGAATTAAGTGACTTGCAGGCAGTTGTCTTCCCCAATTGCAAAAATTAATAGAATGTATAATGTTTTTAAAAATCATTTTTTTTCCCCCATTTGCTTTAGGGTCCCCAGTGCCGCATATCATTCCCCAGCTGTGATAACGGCCCATGCAGTCCCTTTAAGTGTCCACTAGAAGATACACAAGACAGGCCCGAGATAAATCGCTTTGTAGTTTTTCCTCTCTTCCTGGGAGGATGCTACTGGCCTCTTCTCAGTGCCTTCCTCCCCACCCCCCCCCCAAATGGCTGAACAGAATTTGGGAACTTACAACAGTAGTGAAACAAGCTCTATCGTTCTGCGTCACAGCAGATTTGCATAGCAATGCTTTTCTGGAGTCAGAGGTCATATTAAATGTCACTGGTGTTTCCTGAGCGTCATCAATACTGTAGTACCAGAACTAAGAGGTTATAATTATCAGGAAAGACTGAATGGGCTGGAGCTCTTTTCTCTAGAAAAGAGAAGGCTGAGGGTTGAACTGATAAAGCTCTTTAAAATTATATCAGGGTTTGATAAGGTAGACGTAGAGAAAATGTTTCCACTTATGGGCGAGTCCAAAACTAGGGGTCATAAACATCAGATAGTCACTAATAAATTCAATAAGGAATTCAGGAGAAACTTCTTTACCCAAAGAGTGGTGAGAATGTGGAACTTGCTACCACATGGAGTAGTTCAGGCAACTAGCATAGATGCATTTAAGGGGAAGCTGGACAAGTACATGAGGGAGAAAGGAATAGGTGGTTATGCTGATAGGGTTAGATGAAGTAGGGTGGGAGGAAGCTCAGGTGGAGCATAAACACTGGCATAGACCACTTGGGAATGAATGGCCTGTTTCCATGCTGTAAATTCAATATAATTCTATGTAATCTACAATGTTAAAGCCGCCTTGCAACTTGGCCGGATTCCAACCCGTACCTGCCCAATGCCCAGCCAACCCAAAACAACTCATCATCTGCAGCCGGACCCCCGCAGCCCCCCACGCCCTACCCAATTACAATCCCCTGGCCTAAGACACAACCTCAATATCCCCCCTACCCAACAACCCACGCCCACCACCAAAATTAGCAACCTCAGAAACCTCACCACGTCTCTTTCCCACAACATCTCGCAATCCACCACCTCCCACCCAACAGCAAAAAGAAAAAAAAACGACAAAGAAGCAGCAAAGGAAAGAAAGACAGAGAGACACACAGCAGTCGAGAGACAGATAAAGAAGCAGCAGCACAAACATGATTGGAGCAAGTAAGAGAAGAGAAAAAGAAAGAACTCGCATTTATATAGCGCCTTTCACAATCTCAGGACATCCCAAAGCGCTTTACAGCCAATTAAGTACTACTGAAGTGTAATCACTGTTTTAATGTAGGAAACGTACTCTGACTTCCCATGAACAATGCAATAGGAGATCTACCAGTAACACATAAAAATACACACACCAATCTCACTTAAGATTATCAAGTGCTTTCTCAAAAAACAATTTCGCATCAGGTTGCAAAGAATTTACACTGCAATCCTAGCAGTAACTCTTAATGCTCTAAGACTGCGTACAAGTAATGATGTCCATGAATGGTAGAGTGAGATTGAATGACATAAAACCTTCAGTTAAGAATTCTATTAATGGCTTGTATTTTCAGAAGCCAGTTTTCCATCATTGTAATCGAAACATCATTTTGCGTTGGCTTAATTATTGAAAGATACTGAGGGGACTTTCTCAAACACACATATATAAATGATTAAATTTTTTTTTTTTAATTGAATTTATGCCCCTTCAAGATGTTTCATGATTAGCCCTGTCACACACAGTAATGTTGTGGAGTAATTGGTGACTGTAGCTGCTGGGGTTTGGCAATTACTGAAGTGTTTCAAAAAAACTTGTGGGGAAGCTGGCTTGAAATGATTGCAGCTGCTACAAATCTCCCACAAAACCACCGCTTTGTGAACGTCTCATTACGGACAGTATTATGGAGTCCATGACGACATCAGACCAGCTCCAGTACACCTTTATTACTAGACTGCAACAAATCTCACTGCATGGGGACTATTACAGGGAACACATTTGTGCAAAACGTATTTCAAAAGCTTGTTCATTGCGGGGGTGTGGGGGAGACTGGAAAACTGTTAACACCAGAGGCACATGTTCGAACACTTTGACACTTGCTCCAATCATCTGTTCCACAGCTCTTTATTTTGTAAATAATCAGAAGTGTTTACACTCTAAATTATTGATTTCAGTTTCATTTTAACCTTTAATAATCTTGCAAGTCTGTGCTTTGAAATATGTATTGTCATAAACAGACGAGAGTCACCCAGTTGAGGCAATGGCTCTTGCTGCACTGGGGAAGAAGCGAAAGTGAGGTGGGAAGGTGCACAAAGCAGCACGGGATCGTGAAGCGCCACAGAATGTATCTGTTTTGTTTTCGGGCCTCTGTTCCACTATGCTGGAGATGATCCAGCCCACTGAAGGGCAGAGGGTTGCAAATGAAGTTCCTGCATCGTAATGATGCCAGACTTCCGCGCACCCGCCCTCCCACCCCTGTCATTTTGGGTGCCGAGCAGAGTGCTTGCCTGTATAAAACTGGCGACCCCCTTTTCTTGTTCTGAAACTTCTTAAATGCTGTATCTTTGTAATACCTTTTTAGTTCTGAGGAAGGGTTTATATCTGAAACGTCAACTGATTCGTGCTTTCTTGACGAAAGCTGCCTGACCTGCTGACTGTCTCCAGCGGTACCCAACAAGCATGTGGAGAGAATTCCATCGCACTCTGAAAATGCCCAATCTCCTCTGATCTCGGCAACTAAGCAGAGTCAGGCCTGGTACTTGGATGGGAGACTGCCTGAAAATACAGGCTGGACTTTGGCCACACTCCTGACTTGTGCCTTGCGGGTGGTGAAGGGGCTTTGATGAGTCACTCACGACAGAATACCCAGCCTCTGACCTGCTGTAGTAGCCATGGCGTTTATGTGGCTGGTCCAGTTGAGTTTCTGGTCAATGGTGACTCCCAGCATGTTGCTGGTGGACACTCTGCCATTGAAAGTCAAGAGGAGCTGGTTAGGCTCTCTTTTGTTGGGGATGATCATTGCTTGGCACTTGTGTGGTGCAAATGTTACTTGCTACTTAATAGGCTAAGCCTGGATGTTGTCCAGGTTTTGCTGTATACGGGCATGGACTGCTTTATTATCTGAAAAATTGCAAATGGAGTTGAACATGGTGAAAGGGTCAAGAACCAGAGGACATAGATTTAAGGAGATTGGCAAAAGAACCAAAGGCGACATGAGGAAAAACTTGTTTTTACACAGTGAGTGGTTCTGATCTGGAATGCACTGTCTGGGGAGGTGGTGGAGGCAGATTCAATCATGGCTTTCAGAAGGGAATTGGATGAGTAGTTGAAGGGAAAAAAATTGCAGGGCTACAGGGAAAGGGCGGGGGAGTGGGACTAGCTGGATTGCTCTTGCGGAGAGGCGGCATGAACTCGATGAGCCGAATGGCCTCCTTCCGTGCTGTAACCATTCTATGATTCTAACACTGTAATCATCAGCGAACAGCTCCACTTCTGACCTGAGGATGGAGGGAAGGTCATTGATGAAGCAGCTGAAACTTGTTAGGGTTACCCAGGTTTCAGAAACTATGTAAACAGTTTTATAGTTTCCTGAATTTAAGCAGCTGTAATATGACTGACCCAGTGTTGGGGGTATTAGGTCTCACTACTGTACATCAAGTAATTTTTGCTGGGCTCAATTTTCATGAGAACACCCTTAACTAAAAATGTTCCTGATTTTAATCTTGCACTTAGCCACCTTTGCCATTTCATAATAAATGTAACAGAAACATTTGTAACAGTTTAATCTTCATGACAAAAGGGCTCATACAAAATCCATTAAAATAAAGACTTGCATTTATAAATACTCCAAAATGCTTCACGTACAGTGAGTTACTTTAAAGTGCATTTAATGTTATGTAGACAAGCCTGGCAAGCATTTTGTACACAGCAAGATCTCACAAACACCATAGAATGAATAATGAGTTAATTTGTTTTCTTTTTGGTGGTGTTGGTTGAGGGAGGATTGATGACAGGACATCGGGATAACCCCATGTTCTTCCTCAAATAATATCCCAGGACCTCCAACTCCCACCCGAATCACCAGAACAGGTGGAAGGGGCCTTGGTTTAAACATCTCATCTGAAGGGCAGGCAATAGAGCCACCTGAAAAATTCCTGATTTACAGTATCATTTAACGAGCTGAGTTTGTAAAGATGATGTGTGAAAACTGATTGATTGCAGAGTGCACAGTTCTAAAACTAATTGTTGGGCAGTGATAAAGAAATGGGAAACAAAATTAATATTTTGGAGTTATAGATTTGCAATCCACTGAACTACTCAATCTCTCTCCTGAAGCTTTTTATCAGTGACCTACTGCTTTAACTGTTCCCACCATCTTTCAGGGTCAAATTCATCCGACGTCTGCACTTGTTACAGTTGCTGCCAGTTGCAGCCTGCTGTTCTGCTGTGTCATTTTTATAAAGGGCAATTCATAATTTATAATTCCTACATTCATTTAGCTTGAGACATGTCTTCTCCAAAATCAACATCAAAAGCTAACGTGTCTGCCTCCCTGAAATGACTATCTTCTGGACTTAATGAAGAAGCCTTTTAACATTGATTTCCAGCAGTATGTAGAGTCACCTTCGCAACTGCAGTTATGCGTGTGATTCATCCTAAACATTTAAGCAATTGCACCGTGTGTAAGATATTAATTCAGTCATCAGAATAAACTCCAACCTCATCAGTTCTTCATCTGTTTTTAAGCACAAAAACAAGGGAATAAAGTGGTAACTTAACCATAAGACACTGAAACGTGCAAATAGTTCCTGGATTAGAAGCACACACGTATAGTATGCAATACTATTGACAAAATACAATAAAACATAGTGGCCTAGAAATTCATTGACACCGTGCCCGATTTACAGGTGCCTAAGTGTCCAATATGGCGGGCAGCGTGCGCACGTAAATTCCACGCCAGAAGTGCGCCACCCACCTTATTGGCAAAGAATGAAGTATAGACAAATAGAGGGCTTAACGCCGGTTTCAGGACCCCTTCCTGAAATTGGGTAGCTGGCACCAGCCTGCTTCGTTCAGGATAACCAGGTCTACATGCAGCCTGTCACCAGCCGTCCTTGAAGGGAGCACTGGAGACCACCGCCAAAAAAGTATGTTTTTTTAAAAAATACTTATATGAGTATGGAGACCGGAGGAGTAGGAGTGCTCCTCCTGGCTCCACTGCACCCCCGAAGATCATTGCCGGTCCCTGTTTGGCCCCCTTCCGACCACCTCTCCCCCTATCGATCGCCCCACCCCACCCAATTGCCAACCTCCCACCCAATCACCTCCCCCCCCCAATTCCCAGGACTTACATGAGGGCCACTGCCAGCAACACAGCGACCCAAAATTAACATCCACTTCACCGACGAGCTGCCTTGGGGCGCCCAGCAGGCGTCTGGAGCTGGCCAGTCTATTTTAAGTGAGGCCCGAGGCCCAATATCGAGTTCCTCTGACCTAACTAATCATTCCCTGTGCATAGTTCACGCCAGCAGGCTGGCTCTATTCAATTTCAATCAGTCTATACTTCCTTTGTTGGTACAGATTAGTAGGTGGCAACTGCTTCTGGTACTTCTTCATGCCTAAGCCTAGACGGTGAGTGCTGGCAGGCTATTTGATCATGGAGGGGCCATCACATCAGATCCTTTCTTTATTCAACATTCACATGTACAAGCTTTCCAGCAAGAGATAGAGGTGATCAGGTACGGGTATCCTGGCTAATTTTCCCCTTCTTAACTTAGAGGCACTAAGGCCAATTGTAGCACCACTACTAGCATCCTCACTAGCTCAAACCAGCTCGCTTAGCACAGACCAGGGATCAAAGCTGAGCAGTTCTGGCCTGTACCGCTCCGTTCATATCAAACATATCAAAGTTTGCAGATGATACAAAGATGGGAGGGAAAGTAGAGAGTGAGGAGGACATAAAAAACCTACAAGGGGATATAGACAGGCTGGGTGAGTGGGCGGAGATTTGGCAGATGCAATACAATATTGGAAAATGTGAGGTTATGCACTTTGGCAGGAAAAATCAGAGAGCAAGTTATTATTTTAATGGTGAGAAACTGGAAAGTACTGCAGTACAAAGGGATCTGGGGGTCCTAGTGCAAGAAAATCAAAAAGTTACTATGCAGGTAATCAAGAAGGCCAATGGAATGTTGGCTTTTATTGCTAGGGGGATAGAATATAAAAACAGGGAGGTATTGCTGCAGTTATATAAGGTGTTGGTGAGACCGCACCTGGAATACTGCGTACAGCTTTGGTGTCCATACTTAAGAAAAGACATACTTGCTCTCGAGGCAGTACAAAGAAGGTGTACTCGGCTAATCCCGGGGATGAGGGGGTGGACATATGAGGAGAGGTTGAGTAGATTGGGACTCTACTCATTGGAGTTCAGAAGAATGAGAGGCGATCTTATTGAAGCATATAAGATTGTGAAGGGGCTTGATCGGGTGGATGCGGTAAGGATGTTCTCAAGGATGGGTGAAACTAGAACTAGGAGGCATAATCTTAGAATAAGGGGCTGCTCTTTCAAAACTGAGATGAGGAGAAACTTCTTCACTCAGAGGGTAGTAGGTCTGTGGAATTTGCTGCCCCAGGAAGCTGTGGAAGCTACATCATTAAATAAATTTAAAACAGAAATAGACAGTTTCCTAGAAGTAAAGGGAATTAGGGGTTACGGGGAGTGGGCAGGAAATTGGACATGAAGCTGAGTTCGGATCGGTCAAGGCCCTGTGGGTGGTGGAGCGGGCCCAGGAGCTGAGTGGCCGGGTCCTGCTCCTACCTCTTGTGTTCTTTAGATTTGAGGTTAGGATCAGATCAACCATGATCTTATTGAATGGCGGAGCAGGCTCGAGGGGTTGATTGGCCTACTCCTGCTCCTATTTCTGATGTTCTTATGTTCCAGCTGGGAGAGCTCGTGCCAACTGTAAGGATGGCAGATGTTTTAATAGCAAAAACAGCTAGTTTTCAAAGTCCCAATGAAAATTCGATATTCAATGCCTTCATTGACTGAGCCTTCTGATATTCGGGTTATACCCCATTATAACCTCATACAAGATGAATTCCAAAATGAGAGCTACATCCTGTACAACCCAGAAACTTTATTTGCAGATTGCAGTTCTAGTGTCACACACGCGCGCACACACACCCACACACACACACACACACACTCACAATCACAATCACTTTCACTGTTTGGCACAGGGGATTTCCTCTTCTCTGTACCAATTGGCAGCATACATGTAGAGTGTACTTTCAGTTACCTGTGTCACATACAGGCGGCTGAACAAATTGGGGGAGGAGGCGCTGAGGATACACGATGATGTACATCAACTCCTTTATCCTTTACAAAGACCAATGGCATTATTTATGCAAAGTATTGGATATTTATTCCTCCCAAAGTTGTTTTGCTTACTAACCCCAAAGTTTTTCAATCACAAATATCTTGAACTGAGAAACACATTATTTGCTGACAAAATTTTGTTATGAATATGGGGCAAAAAAATCCCAAAAGGCCCATCCATTAACATGTATCAAGAGTAGGATACGATGCTTCAGCTCATTAGGAAAGTACTATCATGCAAAATAGGACTTTAGAACTTCTGCACAATAGTATGCAAAGATTTTACCTTGAATCCACCGACCTCCAGAACACATTTGGAAAGCCTTCCATTGCCATGGAAATGAGGGACGAACACTATTGAACACAACTATTCACAGCCTCCTTTGATTAAAATTGAAAAAGTGGGTGTACCACTGAGCAAGAGCCATCCATCATCACCATGGTAATGATAGACTAACAAAGCACATTGCTAATAATGTCTAAGTACTCAGTTTATTCAATAAAACCCACTGCAGTTTGCACCTAAATCAAGCAGCAAATATTTGATACAGTTTTCAATTAGTACATTGGAGATTTATTCTTGGAAAAGTGTAGCCTTTAAAAATCAAGGATCAAGTTACTAGTGCACGGAACAGTTGTTTTGAATGTTGGAATTGATTAACAATCACTGGCGCTCTCCAAAGAGCTGCATACATCAGGCAGGCATCTGCTAAATCAGCATTATAGGGAGGTACTTTGATGGCACAAGGTCAGTAAGTAAAAATCCAAAAGTGTACTTGAGGGACTTGGTGGCTTGGTGGTTTAGCCTGTTCCTTTATCTCTAGGGATTGGGCTTGAATTCAGCCCAGTCTGGTAGAATGAAAGTCTCCTCTGTCTACAGGGAGCGGGCAGGAAATTGGACATGAATTTAGATTTGAGGTTAGGATCAGATCAGCCATGATCTTATTAAATGGCGGAGCAGGCTCGAAGGGCAGATTGGCCTACTCCTGCTCCTATTTCTTATGTTCTTACAAGGGTCCTATGTGAAATGAGCAGAAGCAGTCCTACTATAAAACTGAACCTAATTTAGCACCAAACTGGCAATCCTCCCTCAACAGGCCACAAGATGGCTAATGTGGAGAATGGAAAATATCACACTATGCAGCAGGACATGGTCAGATGTTGAGAATGAGGCAAAGATAAGTTGTTGGGAGTAGAATAGAGGGAGCTTTACTCTGCATATAGCCTGCACTACACCTAGCCCAGGAGTGATTTTGGACGTCTGAAGTAGAAAATGGGTTTCAATTCCCATCACTAATATCTTTCACCTTGGTGAAATTTTGTGACCTCCAAAAAAAGCTGAAATATACTACTTGGTACACAGCAATACATTTAAAAAGTCTGAAACATAGCGCATCAAGAGGCAATGGAATATAAATTGTTAGCCCATTGACTAAAACTTCTTCTAATCACAGATAACATTAAAGCACAGTTTCAGTCCAGAGTAATATATGGTTTCACAGCATCAACAGGATTTTGAACATTAATCTAAAAAAAGTCAATTGTGTAAATACTGGGGAAACGTAGAATCATAGAATGCTTGCAGCACAGAAGGAGGCCAATCGGCCGATCGAGCCCATACCGGCTCTTTGTAAGAGCAATCCAGTTAGTCCCATTCTCCCGTGCTTTCCTCATAGCCCTGCAAATTTTTTCCTTTCAAGTATTTATCCAATTCCTCTTTGAAAGCCATGATTGAATGTGCTTCCACCACCCTTCCAGGCAACGCATTCCAGATCATAACTACTCGCTGCATAAAAAAGATTTTCCTCATGTCGCCTTGGTTCTTTAGCCAATTACCTTAAATCTGTGCCCTCTGGTTCTCAACCCTTCTGCCAATGGGAACAGTTTCTCTTTATTTACTTTATCTAAACCCTTCATGATTTTGAACACTTCTATCAAAACTCCTCTCTACCGTTTCTGCTCTAAAGAGAACAACCCCAGCTTCTCCAGTCTATCCACGTAACTGAAGTCCCTCATCCCTGGAACCATTCCAGTAAATCTTTTCTGCACCCTCTCTGAGGCCTTCACATCCTTCCAAAAGTGCGGTGCCCAGAATTGGACACAATACTCCAGTTGTGACCGAATCAGTGTTTTATAAAGGTTCAACATAACTTCCTTGCTTTTGTACTGTATGCCTCTATTTATAAAGCCCAGGATCCCGTATGTTTTTTTAACCGCTTCCTCAACCTGTCCTGCCACCTTCAAAGATTTGTGCACATACACCCCCAGATCCTCTGTTCCTGCACCCCTTTAGAATTGTACCAATTAGTTTATATTCCCTCTCCTCGTTCTTCCTACCAAAATGTATCACTTCGCACTTCTATGTGTTAAATTTCATCTGTCATGTGTCTGCCAATTCCACCAGCCTGTCTATGTCCTCTTGAAGTCTATTACTATCCTCCTCACTGTTTACTACACTTCCAAGTTTTGTGTCGTCTGCAAATTTTGAAATTGTGCCCTGTACACCAAGTGCAAGTCATTAATGTATATCAAAAAAAGCAGTGGTCCTAGTACCGACCCCTGGGGAACACCACTGTATACCTTCCTCCAGACCAAAAAAATCTGTTCACCACTACTCTCTGTTTCCTGTCACTTAGCCAATTTCTTGTCCATGCTGCCACTGCCTCTTTTATTCCATGGGCTTCAATTTTGCTGACAAGTCTAGTATGTGGCACTTTATCAAACGCCTTTTGAAAGTCCATATACACATAAAATCAACCGCATTGCCCTCATCAACCCTCTGAGTTTTTTGATGAGGTAACAGAATCAAGTTAGTTAAACACGATTTGCCTTTAACAAATCCGTGCTGGCACCCTTTTTTAAACAAGGGTGTAACATTTGCAATTCTCCAGTCCTCTGGCCCCATATCTAAGGAGGATTGGAAGATTATGGCCAGAACCTCTGCAATTTCCACCCTTACTTCCCACAGCAACCTAGGATGCATCCCATCTGGACCAGGTGACTTATCCACTAAGTACAGCCAGCCTTTCTAGTACCTGCTCTATCAATTTTTAGCCCATCCAGTATCTCAACTACCTTCTCTTTTACTGTGACTTTGGCAGCAACTTCTTCCTTGATAAAGACAGAGCAAAGTACTCATTTAGTACCTAAGCCATGCCCTCTGCCTCCATGCGTAGATCTCCATTTTGGTCCCTAATCAGCCCCACCCCTCCTCTTACTAACCGTTTATTGTTTACATGCCTACAGAAGACTTTTGGATTCCCTTTTATGTTAGACCCCAGTCTATTCTCATACTCTCTCTCCATTTCTTTTTTCACTTCTCATCTGTACTTTCTATATTCAGCCTGGTTCTCACTTGTATTAATCAACCTGACATCTGTCATAGGCACCCTTTTTCTGCTTCATTTTTCTATCTCTTTCGTCATCCAGGGAGCTCTGGCTTTGGTTGCCCTACCTTTCCCTCTCCTGGGAATATACCTAGACTGTACCTGAACCATCTCCTCTTTAAAGGCCTCCCATTGTTCGATTACAGTTTTGCCTGCCATTCTTTGATTCCAATTTACCCAGACAAGATCCGTTCTCAACCCACTGAAATTGGCCCTCCTCCAATTGAGTATTTTTACTCTAGGTTGCTCCTTGTCCTTTTCTATAACTAATCTAAACATTATGATTCTATGAACACTGTTCCCTAAATGTTCCCCCTCTGACACTTGCTCCATTTGACCCATTTCATTCCCCAGAACTAGATCTAGCAAGGCTTCCTTCCTCATTGGGCCAGAAACATACTGATCAAGAAAGTTCTCCTGAATACACTTCAGAAATTCCTCCCCCTCTTTGCCCTTTACACTATCACCAGCCCAGTCTATATTAGAATAGTTGAAGTCCACCGTTATCACTATTCTATAGTTCTTGCAGCTCTCTGTAATTTCCCTGCAAATTTGCTCCTCTATATCCTTCCCACTAGTTGGTGGCCTATAGAATACCCCCAGTAGTGTAATGGCGCCTCTATTGTTTTTTAATTCTAACCAAATAGATTCTGTCCTTGACCCCTCAAGGATATCCTCTCTCTCCAGCACTGCAATAATACTGCCACCGCCCCCCACCCCCACCACTTCCCTCCTTTCCTTCCCTATCTTCCCTGAACACCTTGTATCCAGGAATATTTAGTACCCGATCCTGCACTTTTTTGAGCCAGGTCTCTTATCGCCACAACATCATATTCCCATGTGGCTATTTGTACCTGCAGCTCACCAACCTTATTTACCACACTTCATGCGTTTATGCATACGCACTCTAAACCTATCTTAGACCTTCTCGTATTCTCTCTTAGTCTGATCCCACCTAATACTTTACTATTTCTAACTCTAGCGCTCTGTCTCTCCCAATCCTTTGTGCACCTCGTTTCTCCTTTCTAATGCTACATCCTGGTGCCGATCCTCCTGGCAAATTAGCTCAAACCCTCCCCCACAGCAGTAGTGAACCTCCCTGCGAGGACATTGGTCCCAGCTCTGTGAGGTGCAACCCATCTGTCTTGAACAGGTCTTCCCTGTGCCAGACCTGGTCCCAATGCTCCAAGAATCTGAAGCCCTCCCTCTTGCACCATCTCTCTAGCCATGCATTAACCTGCCTTATCTTCCTATTTCTGTACTCACTAGCGCATGGCATTGGGAGTATCTTCCTCCCTAGCTCCTGAAACTCTGACCGCAGGACCTCATCCCTTTTCTTTCCTATGTCATTGGTACACACATAGATCACGACTTCTGGCTGTTCCCCTCTCCCCCGCAGAATGTTCTGCACCCTCTCCGTGATATCTTTTACCCTGACACCTGGTGGGGGGCAACACACCACGCGGGACTCACGTCGGTGATCATTAAAACACCGGTCTGTCCCCGACTATCGAATCCCCTACGACTAATACATTTCTACACTTCAATGTGCCCCCCTGTGCAGTCCTTTGCCCCATGGTGCCACGCTCAGGACTGCACTCCTTCGAGGTGTCGTTACCCTCACTGGTATACCGGTTTGAGAGTGCCACACTCCCAGAAGATTCCTGTACTGCCTGCCTCTTCCTACCCGTTCGGATGGCCACCCACTTGCCAACCTGAACTCTCTGTGGCTTTGGGGTGACCACCTCCTGGAATGTACAATCCAGGAAACCCTCAACCTCCCTTAAGCTCTGCAGTGACTCCAGCTGCCCCTCAAGCTCTGAAACCCTTAGCTTGAGCTCAAGCAACTGGAGGCATTTCCTGCACACGGCCCCCAGGACACATGAATTGTCCTGAAGTTCCCACATGACGCAGGAATTGCAGGTAATGGGTCTCAGCTGCCCGTCCAGTATATTTGGAAACCTTTTTTTCCCCCAAACTCCCTTTAGATACTAGATTATAATTAATTTACTTACTGTTTACTTACCCCGATTAACCTACCTTTTTATTCTAGGTCTCTCAGAGCTCCTCCTCTCTGTCCACTGTAACGTCACTCTCTCGGTTCTTAGTGAATGGGCTCCTCCCCTGGTGCTCAGCACTGCTTCCCTTGGGCGAAAATGTCCTGACTAGGTGAAATTGAAGCCACCGGGGTCATCAAACATCTGCTGAGGTTGGAAGGAAAGTACTCAAAATGAGTATTATGGTTTACCTGCAACCTTGAAGGCAATTCAACCGCAGTGGCTTTCCATTCTACAATAAATCCTCAAAACCCTGTTAAGAGCTGTCTTTTTATGACCCATTAGCTTGATCTAATTCACCAGGTTAGGTCAAAGCAGAGGATGTCTCTCCTTCACATCAATATTCAACCTACTAAGCAAGCGGGGAAATTGAAATCTCTCCCATAATTTACCATTGTTAACTTTCGGACCACCACAGGGGTTGGTTAGTGAGTTGCAAACGTACTTACTAGAAGCTGCTTCTTTTCCCTTTACCCACCTTTCAGCTGTTTTTCTTCTCTTATCTATCCTCCCCTGAAAGTAGTACCTTACAAGTTAGATAGAGTTTTATGAGCCACAACTCTCCATTGCCTTACTCAGATGTTTATTCTTTGTGTATCTGAATATTGAGACGATCAATGACCTATTCAATTGTAGAACTATCCTAGCTGACCCCTATCCAGTCTTCATTCAATATCCACATAAACACACTTCCAACAGGGACTATGATCAAAAACTCAGATCCATCTCTTTTCTTGTCCAAGGATAACGCGACAAATTTAGTGCCTTATCCTTGCCACACCAGCATAAGTCAACTAACTCAATACTGATCAAACCAGAATCCTTCTTGGTTGGAAAGGCTGTGTCCTAACACAGGAAGCTTTAATTCAACTCCCTCAGTCAGGGTCAAAAACTGGATTGAAGTTATTAATAAAGTCTGTATAAAGCTTTTTAAAAATTGAAATTAAATTACTACTTTTTAAAGCTCACCTAATGACTCAATAACTTTATCAATCACCCACGTTTCATCCAGTCTGTGCTAAGTTAGCCAATTCTCAGCCAAGATGGAGGTGAGGATGCCAAGACAGAGTTCAGTGGCTCTGCGTTGAGGGAAAAGTGTAATTTTTATTTTAGCCTGATAAAAGTGCATGTCGATGGTGGGTGATGATATTAGACTCAGCAGCCACACTCTTCAGGGTTGGATATCTGTCTGACACAAAGATTAATACGAGCAATAGCCTCTTGTGCAAGGTACCAATGAGTGCTCAGCCCCCAAGGAACTGTTTGCAGTGGAGCGTTTAGTGAACATAATCAGGAAAAGGAGAAACGGGGGCTTTTATATCCACTCACTTTTGCTTCTTCTCGTTCTCAGAACCACAGGTCTAGACATAGTCACAAGATTTCCACTACTCGCAGGTACTAAAAAAGACTGGTGAAGTTCTATTAGTGGAAGGGAATCCTGACCATTAGTTCTAGAATCACAGTAAGGAACCTGAGGGGAAGGCCAGAGGATTGGCTGGAAGGACCATTGGTCTCCTGCCCAAAATATCACTATTATACCTGATGTATTGCACTGCTGTATAAGATATAGAAAAACAGCTGAGCAGCAATTTAAGATGGCTGGTAGCACTTTTGTTACAAATGCCCTGGCCCGAGATGCCACACTTGTTTGAGAAGAATCAAGTCAGATGATGGATGAAAAATTTGCAATTATTGATACAGGGATATCTCGGCATTAAAAGCACTTGCGGAGGAAGGGAAAGATGATTCAAATAGACCGAGTACTAAATATGGGCTGGGTTTGAGGCAAGGTGACTGCCCATTCTCAGCTATGGATGTCACCATCTTAAGGAGAGCGAGATAACCTGCCTTGATTAAAATCACAGATAGCAGGTGTAGAGAAACTCCCTTTGCACGAGAAAGACGGGAAAAGGAACCACAAGTTTTTTTTTTAAAGATTTTTTATTATTGGTCCAGCAACTGCAAAATATACATTCAGAAAGGTGTACCCTGTATTTTTCTGCCGGCATAATCTAGCTATTTTCCTCAGGAAAAAGGCAATTACATACATACACAGTAGATGCAACATGCCACGCAGTTTGAGACAGAAATCTTTCCCAACCTCTGAACTATCTTAAATAAATTTGCATGTCAGGACAGAATCAGTACTATAAAATACAAGAAAAGATCTAACACTCAACAACAAACTACAAATCAGACACACATCATTGGTCTGCTCAGCTTGCCTCCAAGCTTTTCCATTCAGGGTTTTCTCACATCCATTCGAAGTCAGATAATAATGATGCCATTCAATTAGAATGAGAACATTACTACAGAAATGCCTTGGTGAATTCTATTAAATCCTTACTCTAAATAGTTTAACCCCCACCTAAACCCTCCCCAAACCCCATCCAAAAAAAATATCAAATAAATAAAATTTGTGCAACAATTCATGTATCTCCAAAGGGATAGAACATGGATATCATGCTGGTAGTCTGCCAATAGAAAGAGCTCAAATAGACTACGGGCCAAGCCCCCCTTATCAATACTACTAAACTCAAGATTTATGCTGTGCAAGGCGATCGCACTAGGCACTGCGGTTTTACCATCCAACACATTATCTAATGGAGCAGACATAGTTAATGGAAGAAGACTAGAGCACATCATACAAGAGTGTGCAAACTAGGTCCTTTGGTAATACCAGAATCCTTTGCTGCTCTGTACCAGTCACACTGCTATCGGTAGACAATACACACATTCACATTAAATAGAATGTTTAAATAATCTGTACTTGGCAGTTTGAAGTATTTGGTAACAAATTTTGATTGTAATCATGCATCTTGTACAGAGATGGTTATTTTACTTACTGCACATCCAGGTTGAATAAGGAAGCTGACATTCTTCCATTACCATAGAGGATACACAAGTCAGCACCAATGGTGGTCTAAGGGTACAACTTATCATTACATATCAGAGCTAGAATTCTCTTCTCCAAATCTAGACACATTATTACCAATTCATGCAGATGCTTGGAGTTCATTATTGCTTATTGTTAATCCCATAAAACATGACCTTAACTTAGAAGTTTCTTTCTCAACAATGTGGTCCTCCTGCATTTAGGAGCCATGATTCCTTCCCTTTCAAATCCTAGTTTTGAGCACTAAACGTGCATCTCTTCAAATTCTAAGCAAAACTGGACACTGATTTACTTTTCAAGCTTTTAAGTTTCTACAAAAAGGTGGTATTTCACACTCAATCACTGCCATGACCTTGGCGTGCAAACGGGTACTTTAAGTAGACAATTACTTAAAGTCTCACAGCCTGTGGTCAGTCATACTGTGCCCATGGCAGCAGGATCTGTACAGCAGCAAAACTGGCAGCCACCTTGGAACACAAGAGACGACATCCACATTCCACAAGAAGGTAGTGAAACACCAGGAACAAGAAAAAAAATTGGCCAAATGGCAATCCCAGTTTTTCATAAAATATTTGTGCATCATTCATTTAACTAGCAGTGTGCTAACTTCATCAGCAGAGCTCCAGCATTGTGAAGTTAAACTGGTCACACAAGCGTTCTCTTGATATAGTAGTGTAAATTTCAGGAACAGAAGCATTCTTACATTTAAAGACTGTATGGTTCATTAATACTGAAGCACAGAAAATAGATTTAACCCTCAATATGCAACTATTTACACTATATACACACACTTTAATATATCCCTCCAACGAGATTTACTAGGTATTTACAAACTGAAGAACAAGTTTTGTTCACTAAAAGCACTTGCACATTATTACAGTAGCAAGACATTCATATTACAGTTAACAGTGAGAATGGTCAAGGTTCTTGCTGGCTAAATCAACAATCCATATTCTCCATCTTCTCCAATGGATTAATCCAAGGAACTCATTAGCGACAGATATCCAGGCCAAGGAATCCAGTGTTTTCTCACAAAGTGGGGTGGACTGAAGTAATATGTAGCCTCAACATTAAAAAATGAAAGTGAAATGAAGGTTTCATTTTTGGGCTGAGAGGGTCACCACAGCATCTAAAGGTGTTGGCATCTCATTCACGATCTGTTGAGTCAAGAGAAAATATGAGAACGCGTACAAATAAAATCCTTCAATTGAAAAAAGATTAAGACAAACATGGAAAGCTGCATGCATGCAAACTAAGCAGCTGGTTAATGAAGCTTGTTCATCTATCGCTTATTATACTAGAGAAGCACAGTGACCCTGTTAACACTTAAAAGGTGATGTCCTGCCTCAATCCCAACATCTTGTCGGTTGTGAATATCCTGCAATAAAAAAAGTGTACAACCGCTACTAGAAGGCTTGAGTTACAAAGTCCACATACTGCAGATTTATGACACCACATGAAAACATGCAGATTGTGCCATAATAATGGCCAGCACAGGTAGGTTACATTGACCTTCCTAACACAACTCATTCTTTACATTTAAAAACATTCCCATGAACAGAGAGGAATGTTGTAAGTCAGGGAGGGTTAAAAATTAAACCAGAGGTTTTTTTTAAACCATGGAAGACCCACTGCAACTGTGATAAACCAACAGGATGTCTATTTGCATATCGAGGGGCAAGAAGTGTGCCATCCCAAAATAATAAGAGGCAACTTTTGATATGACATGGCTAAAAATGTAATTTAAATAGAAAGGGATTCATTCATTTATGACCGAGAGACTGGAGTACTAGGCTTGAACCCATGACTATGCAGCACTATTAGAACCTTCAATTGATTGGCTAATGCAATCGTCTCCTTTTCCAGGAGGCATTATTTAAAGTCTGTGTTTGAGTAAGATACTTAAAATGTGGCTAAACTCCAAGTTGGGTATCGATTTTATTTTCAATAGTATATTAAATCTGGATACCACATCATTTAAACAGTACCTCTGGGAGGTTGGAGAAAAGAAAAGGATAAATTCTCATGAAAACCTTATTTAAATGCTATCCAATAGCCCCCTCCCCCTCCTGCTGTAACCACGACTTTGACCTTTGAGGCTGAGATCAAATTTTTGGGCAACATCTGATAAGACTAGACACTTGGACTAAATTCACAGGAACGTTCCATTGAAATCTGGAATGGCTCGTGTAGCGGACCAAGGTTTGTGAATAATATTTGTGCCATAATTTGACTTTCTGTAGCCTAGAGACTCATCCAAAAATTTAATAAATTCAATTGCAAGTCTGCTGAAGGACACTTTACTCAATACCTTGAGGTGTACAGTCTTTATCTAGATGAGGCCTGCTTGGCCAAGATACTGGTAAACTGATTTCAGGAAGGCCCCAATTTAGTAGCATTTCTTTGCAACAGGAGAAAACTCTTTCTCTCTCCCACACCCCCCTTCCCACCTATAAAGAAAAAGCCCTAGAAGTGCATGTTCTGTGGTATCATGAGCATTGTGTAATCTGGTAGTTAGCACAATAGCCAAGTACCTCTACATCAATTACACAGCTCCCCATCAGTCCCTACAATGCAAAATGAAAGATCTTCCATCAGCGAGAGGTTTCATTTCTAAATAGCCCTGCAAATTAAGTGTTAACATGATCACTGTAGCGTCATAGGGCATGGCCAGCATGCATTTAGCCAGTTACCTTTGAAGTATTAATAAGGATAAAACTTTGAGACAATGAAAGACTGTTCGTCTGAGAATGGAAAGGGAGGGGAGAAGAAAGGGAGAGAACTTTAAACACAATGAACCAGATTTAAGCATCAGCATACAAAAAAAAACATTGCGACATTTTTGTCAAGAGGGCAGGCAGAATTTCAGATTATACATTCTGCTCAAAAAAGTCCATGGTTTTAAACAAAAGTATTCAGACTAATTCAAGAAATGTAAAATTGGTCCTTCAGATTGTGAAAAAAATGTCCATTGTGAATATTAAAGTAGAGCGAAATCTACAAGATGACTCGCATTTGGCCAGCTCAAGTCATCTAGTTTTTGGATTCAGATTTAATGTGGAATACACAATCAAACCATTTCACAAGAAATCCAAGTGAAATTTGTGCTCGTACTAAAAATGGTCTAAGACACTTCTATGCTTGATGGCATTTAAGACTCAAGCCAAGGTGACCAAAATGCTGATTCTTAAGAATTTCTAAAGTGCCTTGTCCATTTATGAATTTTTCTCTCCCTAAAACAACTGGCCATCACCAGATTTTTTTTTGATCACACTCATCTCTTATCCATTAGAAAAGCAAAGAGTTACAATGAAAGACAAGACACCTTAGAAAAAAGGACATAGATGGTATTTAGTTTAAATCTGCCATCACTCCTCCCCCTCAAAAAACCCACTCTTGATCCCTTTGTCCTTGCAAACTACGACCCATCTCCAACCTCCCTTTCCTCTCCAAAGTCCTTGAATGTGTTGTCACCTCCCAAATCCATGCCCATCTTTCCCACAACTCCATGTTTGAACCCCTCCAATCAGGTTTCCGCCCCTGCCACAGCACTTATCGAAGTGAAAAATGACATCCAATGTCATTATCACCATGGTAAACTATCCTTCCTCATCCTTCTCAAACTGTCTGCAGCTTTTGACACGGTCGACCACACCATCCTCCTCCAACACCTCTCCTCCGTCGTCCAGCTGGGTGGGACTGCCCTCACCTGGTTCCATTCCTATCTATCCATTCGTAGACAGAGAATCACCTGCAATGGCTTCTCTTCCCGCTCTCGCACCGTTACCTCTGGAGCCACAAGATCCATCCTTGGCCCCCTCCTATTTCTCATTTACATGCTGCCCCTCGGAGACATCATCCGAAAACACAGCGTCAGATGTACGCTGATAACACCCACCTCTACCTCACCGCCACTGCCTTTGATTTGTCACACTGCTTGTCTGACATCCAGCACTGGATGAGCAAAAATTTCCTCCAATATTGGGAAGACTGAAGCCATTGTCTTCAGGCCCCGCCACAAACTCTGTTCCCTAGCCACCGACTCCATCCCTCTCCCTGGCCACGGTCTGAGGCGGAACCAAACAGTGTGCAGCCGTAGCATCCTATTTGACCCTGACATGAGCTTCCGACCACATATCCACTCCATTACTAAACCTGCTTACTTCCACTTCTGTAATATTGCCAGTTTCCGCCCCGCCTCAGCTCATCTGCTGCTGAAACTCTCATCCATGCCTTTGCTACTTCTAGACCTGACTATTCCAATGCTCTCCTGATCGGCCTCCCACCTTCCACCCTTCATAAACTTGAGCTCATCCAAAACTCTGCTGCCCGTACCCTAACCCGCACAATGCCCCGTTCACCCATCATCCCTGTGCTCGCTGACCTACATCGGCTCCCGGTCCAGCAACACCACAATTTTAAAATTCTCATCCTTGTTTTCAAATCTCTCCAAGGCCTCACCCCACCCCACCCCATCTCTAACCTCCTCCAGTCCTACAACCCTCAAATCTCTGCGCTCCTCCAATTCTGGCCTCTTACATATCCCTGATTTTAAATGCTCCACCTTTGGTGGCTGTGCCTTCTGCTGCCTAGGCTCCAAGCTCTGGAATTCCCTCCCCAAACCTCTCCATCTCTCTCTCCCCTCCTTTAATTCGCTCCTTAAAACCTACCTCTTTGATCAAGCTTTTGGTCACCTGACCTAATATCTCCTTTTGTGGCTTGGTGTCAAATTTTGTTTGATAACACTTCTGTGAAATGCCTAGGGACATTTTACTATGTTAAAAGGTGCTATATAAATGCAAGTTGTTGTTGTCATCCTGTGTTAAAACTAAATACCATCACAGGCTTTCCTGTACTGGTTTTCAAAGCAGTTGATTATGCAAAAAAAATCTTTATCGCTCCAGGTTCAATATATAAAATTGCGCCAAGAAATGTTATTTGTGAAAGCTGGACGGGATACAGAATTTTCAAATGGTTAAAAATGAAGGTTTTCTTTTACTCAAGGCATGCAATGCATATTTTCCCCTCAGTCAAGAGGAGAGAGAGGTAAACATGCAAAAATGCCATGATCGGCACTCAACTAGGGTGTGGCAGAGGGGCGATGGTGATGGTAGGAGAGGAAATAGAAGTGATGGGGAGGGGAAAGAAGGCTCAATATTTCACATATCAAAACTAGAAGCTAAACAATAGGACAAGCAGCTTAGAACATTTCAGTGACCACCCCACCCCCAACTCAGTCCAAAACCATAAATATTAAGAACTTAGTGTTTGTGGGCTAGCTTTAGTTTTTTTTAAAAAAATCTTTAGTCTGGAGCTCACTAGTAAAACAGCAATATTGCTGTGATGGAAACATGAGATTTTGATGTGAATCCTTTGAGTTCACATCACAACTTTGTTCAATATTGAAAACTTCAAACCGGTGCTGCTCCTATAGCAAAGCAAGAGAGTTCCCATTCTGAATAAAAATGGTTATACAGTGCTAATTTTAAAAAGAACCTAGTAAATTAGCAGAAAATGCCAGGAAAAAAAAAGGTGCCCATCAGAAACACTAATGTCCGTCTCTTTGGACACGGACAGATCTGCTCTTTTCTTTACATTTTCTAGGTTTTATTTCAGCATTTTTAATTTTCCTTTTTAATCTCATAAAAATGTACCTTGTATGAGGCACAAGTAATGTTTTCAACCAGGATAACCTCCAAAGTAGTTTTAAAAAAAACTTGCTATTTTTAAACTCACGAGTTAAATTGTACTCAGTGTACATCTTTGCTTTCAAGAGGATTTTGAAAAAGTCTGTACGAAGGTGGATTTCCAAATCCTGTGTTTGCCATTGCTACTTGAATTAGAGAACATGCACCTTTAAATGGCACAGAGCAGGAATTGGTTAAATTGGAAACTTTATCGGCGATGTTGGGGGGCGACTTGTGCTATCTCAATGCATTGCTGACTTTAAAAAGATTTTCCAATCCTTTCCATGAAGACAATGCCTTTGATTATGATTAATTTGTTAACGTAAGCAGTATAAAAGCATCTTTTGAGACTGCAACAAATGCGTTAAAATAGCAATTGAGAAACAGGGCATTCCAAGGCAAGCTTTATGCATAAAAATGGGATCCATTATATGTTTCCATTTCCAATATAATTAGTGATAGGGCATTACTGCTTGTAAACTTTAAAAATCGGTGTTGACCCATCCAAAGCCAGTTCTGTATGTTACCAGCACCCACACTAACAAATTAGTTGGAAAGACAGTGGAGGAAGTGACAGAGAAAGGAAATACTTACAGACAAGCCTTTCCTATTAAAGGCTGAAGAGAGAAAAAGAAAGAAAAAAAAACAGAACTTGATTTACAAAAGCAAATCCAAGACAAAACAGATAACTCAGTCAAAATGAGTTTTTTTTATTATAAAAACAAAAGTGCTTTCTCCTCTAGATTGTCGAAGCTACATTAAAAGTATAAAGACATCGCAGTTATTAAAAAAAATCTTATTCCATAAACAACTCAAGTCACAGCAAAGCAGAAAGGCCAATCAAGCTCCCCGCAGCAAGTTTTCAAATGTTACTGTAGATATATATTCACTTTTAAAGAGGATTTTAAAGTCTGAACTGAAACAGACAATGTTTACACCCTCGTCTGAATCAAACATCTGGTGCTCATAAAAGTGAGACATCGGTACTGGGAATGGAAAACCTTTGGACTGTATACTTGAAGTGAAGCATCAAGCCCACTCCCTCCCCTCCCCCCCCAGTCAGGTATTGTATGAGGGATGCAGAATGAAATCAAAACACTACCTTAACTTAAGAGCAACCCCCACCCACCCACTACAATGCAATACTTTCCACACCAATCTTTGGACTAAACTGGGTATCTACTGCTTTAGTGACAATTTGTGGATAATTTTATGCTGTGGACCCACACTCACAGGGAACTGGGTTGAATCTATCCAAATTAATTACAGCAGGTAGAGGATACATCGTGAAAGAATTGGATTGAAATACGGGTCCAGATGTGAAAGATGTGCTAACTCACTGTGCCACCCAACTACTACAGTGAGTATCCATCAATACTTATGTCTGATATTTATCAGCACAGCAGGCAAAAAAAATAGCTGAGTAACCAAATATTTGTCTTCCCCCTCTTTGTTCCTCATGGTTTGGATCCTTCAAATTAAAACTACAGCCTATTCCTCTTAAGTCAAAGTTGCATAATTCAAATGGAAATCCTGCCAAAGCCTCCCATGCTTTTATTAAAATTGCTTTATTCCTACTTTAATTCAACTTGGAAGTTTTTTTTGAACAAGAGTAGACTGCGCATTTAGTGGATAGACTTAATGTGGGCTCCATTCATAAGCTAGAGTAGATTCTCAATAAAAGGTAGATTTTTTTATGAGTTCAGAAGCTGTTAGTAAATTAAAAGACAGTTAAATTTTATTACACTAGATAAAAATATTGCTTTTAAATTTTGAACTTCAACATTTGAGTTTGTAGGAAAATTATCTTTCTTTCCCCCTTCTGAGGGATGTGCGGTGAGGCAAGAATATTCCAGGCATATTTAAAGCAAGCAGAATTATTCAGCACAATCGCACAGCTATTTCAGCTAAGCACCTTCATTCGCCAAAGCAGCAAGTAGCTTAACTATTCTCAAGTACAGCAGTATGGCTAGGTTTTGTTTTAAATTAGAGATTAGTATGATTATAGGAGCAGAGAGCATCATTTTATGCAAAAAGCATGCTCAGAATCTGCAAATTACAAGCAAAAGCAGCAACGACAGCCATAATGGAACAGAACATTCAACTAACTTGTCCAGGCAGGGCTGCGGACACTTCGGAGGCCAGGCAGACCGGCATAGCGGAGGACGATGAGGCCATATGGTCCTCTAGGCCTTCAATCCTCAGCTTTTTGTTGGGCTCTGGACTTGCCAGAGGGGTAACACTATTGCGTCGCATGAGTGGGTTAGATCCCTTCTTACCAACATCCTGGTCAAAGCGAATGGGGAAAAATGTAAAAATGAGAAAGCTCGTTTACAACAGGAGCATTTCAAAACAAAAAAATTGTAACAAACCAACACAAGTTCATACATCTTGCCTGTCCAAGGCTTGGTGGTGGGGGGTGGGGCGCGTGGGAGAGCAGTGCTAAATCAGAGCAAGTCACTTGTCTTCAGACAATCTACACACTGAAGCATGTACGTAGTACTTATGATCACAAAGCCGCCCACGTTCACTTACACCCATTTCGATGGGTAAAACTCAAAATGGCCACTAAGAGTAAGTTGTTCAATCAAAAACCCTATCCATACAAATTGACTGACATATCAAAGCTAAATGCTATCTACAAACTTCCTTCTTCTCAATATTTTGGGTTATTTAAAAAGACGCATCACACTGGTTCAATAGCCCAATCATTTCATTAGGATTTATATCCAGGGCAAGTGATTCACCATTCCACAAATTTCAACCTACTATCCAAATACTCGCACTTCTGCAACAAACGCCTGAAACAATGAAACTGCTAGTTTGAGTGAATCAGCAGAATAAATCACTTGTCCTATAAGTGAGATGTGCAAAACCAAATCACTCCACTGATGCCAGTGCTGCATCCAATCACCTGTGCTAAAAAAGCAAGTTGAATTCAAAATTCCCCGTTCCCCACAGAAAGCTTCACTGCAATAACATGTGGAGTGGTAACCATCACACTTATTACAGCTAGACTTTCCTGGCATGGGCACGGAAACACGAGTTTTCAGAGCAGATTGTCCCAACTGTTAAAGACTCCTTGAAAAGGACAATAATCACTCTAACCAGTCTCATCACACAAGTATGTACCCAGCAACGAACAGTGGATACAGATTATTAATATGGCTGTGCTTTTCCCTGCCAAGTGACCGTGAACAAACAAACTACAGATTAGTACAATTTGTGACAGCTCAGCACCTACCAAAACAAAACAAAAAATGCACATTTAACTAGATTTAATTGACTTTCTCCCAAAGGCACCAAATTTTCTCCTTATCTCAAATGGTAGCAATTTATATTGAAGTACAGTTCCATGGCATCATGTGCTCTCTGGTGCCTCATCCATGTCTCTATTTTTCATATGCAAGCCTAGATGCTGGTGAACATTAGACTATTCAATAGTGGGAGCATCAGATCAGAGCCTATTCCTGTTCTAATGCAATATCCACACATTTGCACTTTCCAGTACTGCTGAGGTCACACAGATGAGATCATCTAACTCAGCTTATATCAAGGATCAGACTTGCCTCGTCAAAAATATATGGCTCAGTAGAACACCACAGCTATCAGCGGCATCAAGCCATCTACTAATCCAGTTTAATGTACAGTATCATAATGCATGAATATAATCACCTCTCTAAGTTACCAATCAGACCGTAGGTTTATCATATGCTGTTGCTTATGGTGTCAGGTATGCCCCTTAAGTTGAGAGTTTAAAATTCTGCCTCATTTGTGCCAACAGTGGCCGGCACAAAGACAAATTGAACCAGCTCCGCATGTGGCCAACTCACTAGACATTACTGTACATCATGACTCAGGAATGTAGTAGCATATTTCAGGAGGTGTGACTAGTTATTCTTGATCTTGGAAGTCATGTATCTCATTTGTGGTTTGTGGAACCTTGTGTGAAAGTTAACTGTCATATTGACTCACATAATAGCACTTCAAAAAAGTAATTCACTGGTGCCCTAGGAGATGTAACACAGCACTACATAATGCACGATATACATTCAGTCTCTCTCTTTACTACACTTGGTTCCTCCTTTATTTCATTAGTGTTACACATTCCTCAGCTTCTTAGGAAAACAAACTATGCACATTTAGCCCAATATTCTTCCCAGCAATATTAAAAGATAAACAACCAGACTAATTCCTCCAATTATTGAGCATTATTTAATTCAACAGATGGACCATCTAGATAATCATTACCATTATCCATCCATTCCAAGCACCTCATCAAAAATTGATGAACTTATTTGTTCTATTGATCAATGTTAGTCTGTTAATCAACAACGCGCCCTCCATTTCTTCCCTGTACAACATTTTATGGAATTTAATGGAATTACTTTAACACTTGAGCCCACTTTGTTTAATATTTAAAATCTATGTTTTTAAAAGAAATCCCAATCAGATCAGATTTGATCTGATTGGGATTTTGTTTAAAACGAATAAATTATTTGTTTTAAGACAAATTTTTTCAATTTTCTGGGATGCAAATTGTATTTTTTTTTACTTTTTAAAAAGAAAAGAACATTCAACATACACAATTACAGGTCTATGATGAAGTGTTTGCACCTAACAAAAGATTTCCATTTAATACCACTCTCCATTACAACATAAAATTATCTAAACATAATTGCCTCATACTGGAACCAAGCCACCACTCTCTGAGTCTTGGTGAAGTGGCAGTGGTTTAGGTACACTAATTATGGGATTTGCTGATTAATAATACAATTTGGATACTGCCCAAGAACTTCAGAAAATGTTCTCTTTCGCTAACTTCCAAGCAGCCAGCTCAGGAGCGGGACTGGCAGAGGCTTTGGGCAATCGTTCCTCTCGTCAGGCATTAAATGCCATTATTAAGAACGTGAATGATCCTCAATAGACACCCTTATTTTTACTAAGTTAATGAGATGCTAGATTCACACACACAGTTTGAAAGGACAGGGAAGAAAGAAGTGCCTCACCAATGCAGTGTTTACTAAGTGCTTGAATGACAAAATAGGACTCCGGGATTTTGCATCCACTGTTAAGTCAAATTCAGCAAAACTGAATATCTGCTCTCATCCACTTTATTAAGTAAAAATCAGAGGAAATCCAACTGGGAAGTCAGACTATACTGCAGAAGAGCACAGTGCATGGGGCACGAGCACACATTGACGAATGGCAGGACTCACATTCAATTCTACTCCACCATACAACGTACAGAGTGCAAACCCACGCACATGGAACAGTGGCTCTTACCATTCACCGCGTGACAGGTGGCCAATGAACAGCACCAATAATGGTGTGTCCGCAGACCACCCAATCAATAGCAAAAGCACCTGCCAGAAAGGTCATACAAACGGTGGGGGGGGGGGGGCAGATTCATTGCCTTCTTTGAAAGGTAAATGTCTTCCTAATCTAAAGATAAAATTTTAAAATTATATTGTGTTTTTCCTAGAATACATTCTTCATCCCAAAAACAATAACTAGAAATTTACTGCTTCACTCTCCGCAAACATCTGTGTAGAAACCAAGGATAACCATAATACAGTTCAAAATAGATTTTCCTCCAAGTTAATCCAAATCAGCAGCACAGGAACAGCTGATGTACCTCCAGCAATTACATTATTTGGCACGACACTCTCTCTCTTTAATTAAAATCTGTTCCCACTTACCAAATCACAGCCTGCTCGAAAGGAACTGGATTTTATTCAGGTTGGTGTAAGCCAGATTCCAGTTTTCAATCATAACAGACAATTTGCTAAGCTATGATGCAAGGACTGGTTCAGATAAACATGAATTCAATCTTAAACTAGAGTATATTGGGCACATCATAAACTCTGAATACTCACCTCCGGTCGATCTCTGTGTGTGTTTACTGCTTCCACATTCAAAAAGATAGACTCAACCTTACAACCTAATTAAAAAGAAAATGAATCCCAGTCAGTTGAATTTAAAATACAATCTAACCAGGTAACAGATTCACACAATCACATCACACAACTCACCATAAGCAAATGGAGTCAACTTTAGTACAGTGTGAAGAGGACACTTGAGATAGGGTAATTCATCTAAAATAGAAACAATCCATCATTAGTCAACACCAATACAGCATTTAATCCCCTTGTTCTGTTCTCAACATTTAATTCTATGCATGGTAGAAATACAGCTGTCTTCCATTTACACTGTTCTGTGCTGTATTATATATTATACTGTGCACCACCTAGACTTAGGTGATTTATAGGCAGCAAAAGAAAGCTGTTCACTTTTATAAAATCGAACAAACAGGACAATAATTGGACACTGCAGAACATCCTGCTCAATTCACGTACCTGCACTTTTATCTAGAAAGTATGCGAGGAGGCAGCGCATGACAGCTTGGTGGCAGATGACCAAAACATTACCCTGTCTCTCCAGTTCCATGATAACAGGTTCTAGACGCTGCACTAAGTCTTGGTAGGACTGAAAACAGAAGAAAAAAAATAAAATTAGCATTAGAAACCAAAAACATGCAGAAACATAATCCAGTTTACATTTTCAAGTTAACTTTTTCCAGAGGCAAATGTCTCAAATCTAAAGTATAACAGGATTTAAAGCGTGGGATTAAGTACTGTTGGGGATTATCTACAACAACACCCTCTTTGCAAAATTAATTGAGATAATCCTGCAAACATCCTGGAAGCTGCCAAGGAAATTTCAGCCTTCAAAAGAATGATTAGAAAACTAGTTTTGAAACAGACTTCATACACCAGTAGCCCCCTAAAACAGAACCACGAATGCAGTGCCTGCTTCCATGCTTTGTTAAATAGTTCAATCTTCAAATATTTGAGACCTAATGCAATGTCATGCTTAGTCAACTCCATACAAGCTGCTACCTACCTCCCCAGTTGGGTAGCGGTAATAATATTTGTCTTGATCACGTAGGCCATATTCTTCAGGGTATTGTTCCTTTATTTCTTCATAGGTCATGTCCTCACATACACCCTGCAATACATGAAAAGACATCTTAACTCAAAACAGGTCATCATTTACCCTCAGCCCCAAATGTCAAAATAGCCTTTAGCATATTTAACTCGGTGCTAAATAATTTAAATTTAACACAACAGAGCTCTTGCCAGTGTATCACAACCACCAGTTACAATACATTGCTGCTCAAACTTTTCCCAACCCATTCATTTAGAGGCTTCTGCATTCGTCCAGATGCTCCTTTGCAATGAAAAGTTACAGGTCTAGCTTGCGACACTGTTCTCCTCACAGGGTCTTGCATGTTTAACGCAGAAAAGATAGAACTATGAGCCAACAGGTTTTTAAATAATCGTTGTATACCTTCAAAAAGGTATCCAAGACTGAAGGTGAACCCCCAACCTTATCCAGTTCATACTACAGCATTCTGTCAATCCTAGTGCCAGATATAAGCATACAAATCAAATCTTGCTAAGTCAAAAATCAAAAAATGTTACAGTATTAAAGATTAGAAAACTAGCCTTATTTTTCAATATTTATTAGACTAATACAGAACATACAGCTTTGGTTGCTTGTACAGACTGGACCAGGCTACAAATAGTTGATTTAAATCAACCAGTTTATAGTAACAATACAGAAGTAGCCCACTATATTTACTAGCTCATGACATGCTTGATGATCAATAGTGCCATAAAGTTGAAGGGACTGATTTGTACCCAATGTTTGTACCCTTTTAAGTTAGATGCCAACAGCAGCTCAACACCTCCACAGGGAGGGAAGAGAAGAGAGCAGTGCTGCACACCTTCTTGCAGCTGGTTACTGAAATGCAAGGAAAGTGTGCAAACTAGCAAACAAGCTGTTCATGGTCAGGGAAAATAGAGAACTTAGAATTCAGGGTAATAAATAAAGTTATACATAGATTAAAATGGACAGACAGGCCACAAAAATTGGAATACTATTTTTAATACTACTTACAGCATCTATTTCATTCAGTGCCTTCCACTGCTCATACTGGCCACCCAAAGACTCTGCTGTCTGGATGGTTCGTTTCAGTTGGCTAGTCCAAACCTTCAGGTCCTTAAGATTCTGTTCCTCCAGAAAGGTGCTTAATGCTGTGGCAAACTGAAAAATAAAAACACAAAAACCACCTCAAGATATGCCGTGGAAGATGAGTTTCATATATTCTAACGTCATCATTGTTTGAAAGAAAGGAGAAAGAAAGCAAAGAGTGCCTTGTGATCCTAATGACAGTTGTCAGGATAGGCTAGTCAGTGAACAAACTGAAATAGTCACCTTCATCCAAAAGGCATATTTGAGCATCTACATTATTAATAAATGGACATAATTCACTTGCATTATCTCAAACTCAGTAAAAATTCTTTTGTATATTCACATTATAAGATGCAAAACCAAAAGGCAGACTAAAGCACCTGTAAATAGATATTTGCACATGCAACAATTATATTTGGGCAGGCCAGAGTGAATCTGACCAGGAAAAGTCAATCATTTACATTGATGTTAGAAAAGAAGTGGTGCAACAAATGCATCGTATTAGCTATTTATACCAAAACTATTCTTTAATGTTGCAGATCTCTAATAAGCTGGTTAGTGAGCCATACAAAGCACTATGTGAAGTAATTGTTGAAATGATTTACACAAAGTTGCTTATATTGTGCCCCATTACTGTCATTAAACCATTAGGATACATTAATACTAGCAAAAAAGGACAAGCTGAACCTCCCATTGTCAACCCCCAATATAAGAACGTGCTTTGATGGCAACATTGACATTTGTCCTGATGTGGATTTGAATACCCAATATTGTACAAGTCTTCACATGTACCTTCTTTCCTCTGTAGGAGAGACCAGAGTCGCCACCAATCTGGCCTTGGAGGTTGTATTCACTCTCTCCATGGCGACACAAATAGATTGTACGAGGATGGACATGAATGTTCATCAGGTAATAAACTATCTTGCTCTGGATGTGATCTTGGACTCGGTTTACCAGGAACCTCCGGCCTACATTAATCACCTTGATGAATGACAGTTCCCTAATGAAAAGTGACAGGGAGGGGAGAAAAAAAAGTTAGCACAGATTGGCAGTGCAATTCTTTGCTCTCTGCAATAACTTTTCAATGATGTTACCTTGACTGCAACACTACAGAAACAGTATCATAAATGTCATATCTATTATTAGGAGTGACACCCTTAGACATCAATTACAATTGGAAGCACTTCAGAATCTTCACAAAATAGGATGATAAGCAAGGTTTGCCCTGGTCCCATTTTCTAACTCTGGACTCAGATTTGATGCACAATGGTAGAAATTGAATGGGTTGCACCGTATAGGTGCAGAATTAGGTCCATTTACATCAGCAGTTGAGAGTGTGGGGATTTTGTGCAGAGTAGTTTCAGATGATCTTTAAAGAAAACTGATATTTTAATCTGGATTAAATTGAAGATTGACAGATCTGATGCTTTCATTATGGGTTTTGTTTGAACTATAGTTGGAGGTAAGGAGTGTTGTACAACATCTGCGGATAGGCAGTAATCAGTTGGGCATTGCCTTGCGCTATCATTCTGAACCCAAGACAAAAGCCCTGAGCACATTATGTTGAAGGAACGTCCAGCATGCATTAACCATCTTTACCAAATAGTATTTTCTTTGTCCCGCTGTACTGGGACACCATAGATCGATCTGATTAAACACCAGCCTTCACTTCAGTTGAATAACCAGACTATTTGAAATTTTGATGCAGTGATTAGAAAGCTACAGAGGCAGTGTGTCGATGTCAAAAGATCAATTGAAAGTATTGGTCTTACTTGTCATAATTGTCTGGGTCCAAGGCCTGATATGTTGCTTTATAGCATTCAATTCTCTTCAGGAAGTCTTCCATTGCATCAGTCCTGTTACAATCCATGTAATCTGGACTTGACACTTTCACATCCTGTGGACAGTGAAACGTTAGTAATCTGTACTGGCAAATTAAAACCAGTTTTCTCAGAAGTAAGCCAAACATTGAATTTCATTAAATAGTATGAAACAAAAAGGTCTATAATAATTACTATTAGAATGAATACATATTTCCCCACTTACCATAATATTTGCAGCCACCACACTTGGATCGTCACAAACAGATTCTACAAAAAATACCTGCAAGTAAAAGATACTGCATTTTAAAAACTTCATATGGGATGGAGAAGCTAAATTATAATTTGTCAGGTCAATAGTAGTGTTGAAATGTCATCTGACCAAAGACAAGGTTTTCCAAAAGCATCTACATTCAATTCGTTTAATGCCCAACTTTCCCCACCAAATGGTTGCACTTTGCTTCCTTTTCCATAAACTAAAGTTGGATTGCCAAAACATCATATGTTCCGACTGCAGTTAATACACATGCACACCACCGTTTATGCTTTTTTTTGTAGGGGTGCAGGGGTGGGAAGAGGGATAAAGAGACAAAGGGTTTCTCAAAAGGCAAGAAAGTTACCAATTACAAAATACTTGATTGGAGGGCAACAGATTGCAAATTATCATTATCCATGTTCACTCACAAGAGCTCCTATAATGAAGGCGAACTTGGCAGGGCAGTGAGTTTTGCACATTATGCTTAGAACAGAGGCAAGTTTAATCCAGCCACAATTATGTGATAAAAGTGCATCTACCCCACATGCAAAAGTTTCTACATGCATTGAGCTTAAATGGAAACGAGTGCAAATCTGAAATTCGGACCTAAATTCACAAGGATAGTTGATGAGGGAAATGTAAACATTTACACTAATAGAAATTGTAATAGAAGGTACTCAGAGGTAAGTTTTATTCTCAAAATACTAATTTTCACATATTGGCAAGTAGAGGAAAATGTACTCCATTGCTGGGAGTAGAATGAGAGCTTTACTCTGCATCTGGCACCAACATCATACCTCGCAGTGCTTTATACAGACAAGACATTCCATTTCCCAGCAGACATCCTCATTTTAAGCCCAAGACAATAGTTATACTGTTCAAGATCTGAGGTCGTAGGGGCATACCATTTCTGGCCAGGCATAAGCCAGCCTAGTGCATAGTGTAGCTCACTGTGTCAACCTCTTGGTTCAAAGAAGATTGAAGAGCTTTGGATGGTTCAGACCTCCTCCCTAGAAGTGTACAGGACAGTTGTTCTGAATTGCCTCAAGACTATACTGACCTTCCATCCATTCTCTTTGGCAAAGTTTAGGATCATCTCCCTTCTGTCCCTGGTGGTATTTGTAGCATCAAAAACCTGGACAAAAGAAGAAATGATTTGGTCACAAGTGTTTAAATTTACATTATGCTCCACCATTTTCTCAAAACATCAGCATTCTTCTTAATTAGCTTGATGGTAAATTGAGTACAAAAACTGTCACTATATCAACTGGAATGCTGATACCTAATGGAGTGGTGTCTATTCCCACTCGTTTCAATATTTGGCACAAATTACCATTTAAAATATAGCATGGGTAAGAGACTACATTTGAATAGATATAAAAGTTAAACATTACCATAGAAATAAAAATGAATTACAGCTTGTAAACACTACATAAACTAAATGTTATTCTGGCAAGGTAGCCTCAACTGAACAAGTGTTTCATTACGTGACCCCAACCAAATGGTCATGTTCTGAGTCCCCAGGGGTGCCCATCTCTTGCAAGTTTAAGCCATGCACTACATGGTGCCTTATGCAATGTTACAAATCATATCCCAGGAAAAACAGAAGAGGGAAACACGTACACAGTGCTCGAGTTGCCTCTCCTCTCTGTGGGTTATGGAATAAGATGAGACAGTGCCTGCGGAAAAATCCAAACTTGGGACCCTTTTACTGAATCAATTGGAAGGAGTCCCATGATGGTGAATGGTACCCTTGGGGAAAGAGAAACCTTGGCAGAGATCACTCCACTATAAAAAGCAGCTTGCCTAGTTGGTTAGTTATGGAGAGGGACTTACTGCAATCTGGCCACCTTCCTCAGTAAGATAGGATTTTGCATCTCTTAAGGCCGATAAGGCACACTGCCTGGAGAAAACAATGAGAACAAGTCAGATTGACTAGTTTATGACACAAACTGTGATTGCCTATAGCAACAGTACAGCTTCCAGAATGACTCATCAGGAACAATTCTATTATAATTTACAATGGGGGAAGCAAAGACAGTTAGAATACTTTTGGGTTTGTTAAATTAGGAACTACAGTATTTAAACTATTGTACTTCATCTTTAATACACTAGTTTCCCTCCCATCCAATGATGTTGAGGTTACAATGCACCACTGTGGACAGGAATGTTCATTGAATGCATTGGTTCAGAGCAGTTTCCTTAAATCTATGTACAGTCAAACTGGAATATTGAGGATATATGTTAAGGATAGCCACATGGCTTGTTCCACTGCTGCAAATACAAATTTACCCAAAAGATTCAAGAGTAGCTGATTCAAGTTGTTCCTTCAAATATTGAAGAATAAATAGTTGGAGGGGTGGGAAAGAAAATTCAAGGGATGCAGAGCACTGCAATTCAAAATGAAGGAGATAAACATGTCAATGATTTGCAATGTTCATGCAATTTAATTAAAAAGTTAGAGTGCTGCAATGTAATCAATTATACTTATTATAATGCAGGATCCATTAAAAGTTCAGGAGCAGGTGTTGGCTATCCAAATTTTGATCTTGCATCACAGGGATAGCCAGCCAATTCTGCGATACACTTTATCAGTCTCCCCTTTTCTGTACTTGGATCTTAGTTTCTGCCCTCTTCTGTAGGATTTGATTACATTTCTCCTGATTCTTCATTCTACATAATCTCAGATCGAAACAGCTCAACAAATCAGGGGAGGTGTATGAGCCTTAACAATTCTATTCATTCACGACAATAGTGTTTAGATTTTACCATGGATGGGTTACGGCAATTCACTCAAGTTGTCTTGTTTTTTTGGGAGGGGGAGCAGGCAAAATGAAATTGAAGTATCCCTTTAGGTGATGGGGAGGATACACAAGTTTTTTTTTAAAGTTCCAACATCTTAATACTGTAATGTATCAAAGAATGATCAAGAAGGAACAGCCCTATACTAGAGAAATTCTATATACATGCAAGTATTGTATTTTACTGTAGTTAAGATACATACACCAAAGCCACTTACTTTCTAATTTTCATAGCATCTTCATTGTCATGACGAAAGAAGTCATAGGATCGATACCATTTTACAGCCTCTCGACGGTACTCTCCAACATTAAAGACTACACAAACAGGGGGAAAGAGTATTAGTGTGGCATATTGCAGAAAGGTGAAGATTTTACAACTGTTTTTTCAACCCACATTTTGTACCCACCCCACTCCTATTTGCAAAGCCTGTGATTTTTTTTTCTTTTTAAATTTCATGCCTAGCCATGCAAGGGCACTTATCACCATAAGAACAATTTTGGCATTTATTCCCAGGTTACATTGTTTAAGTGGAAATAGAAATTTTGAATTAAGCAATGCTGTAGGTTTATATTGAGCAAAATGATACCTCCTACATTATCCAGTAAAGTTTTACTTCCTTCCACACCCCCAACATACCATTGGAGGTATTTACCATTTAAAACAAGATCCTTATTGAAATTAAAAGACTTCTTTCCCCCCTCCCCCCCCAGAGTATTAGAGGTTTACCTGGAAGTTTGCTTATAACAGGCACGACTAACTAGGTGGAAGAGCTAAAATCACACCCTGGACACTGCATTCTACTCAGTTGCCATAGAATCTCACTTGTTAGAATGGATTTTTAAAATCAGCAGTTCCTTGCAATTATACACATCTGCTCACTAACAAGGAGAACTTAAATAAATGTTGTTACCCCTCTACATGCAACAACCCAATTGTGTAATGCAATCCTTGGAGGACCAGCCTTACCCCAATAGTATTTTGCTTGGGTAGTATACTTGCCTTTAGTTGGGGCTCCAATCCAATTGAGGTAGCGAGTGAGTTTCTTAGCAATATAGGTCTTTCCCCTAGCTGGCAGTCCCACCATCACAATCACCGTGGGGGAATTAGTCAGGTGTGGAACAGATGCTATTCAAGAAAAAAAATGCATCAAGGTATGTAGGTGCAAAAACTAATTGATAAAGCCAATTTCCATTTCCACAACAGATATGAATCATACATTTTCCCCCCACACATCTGAGACATCTTTTAAATTAATTTACAATGTCCAAGTTAGTAGCAGCACTGGGAATGTGCTCTTGTGCTCTGCTTGCAATGAACTACAACAGCAGGTGACATTCTAAAGAAGCCACAGGGAGTGGAGAGGGAAAAAGGAAAAGAAACTCCCACTGCCATTTTAACCAATTAATTTCCTCCATCAGCTTATTGATTCCAATCACAAGCTCAAAAAAGTTTTATAGTTAAAGCAAATACAAGTACGTTGTCCCTCCCTCCTGTTTAAGAAAAGTTTCAAGCGAAAAACATCAGCTAACAAGGCACAAATGAAAACTAAATGTGTCTCAATCTCACGATTCTCCCAGTATGGCACCATCAGTACATGTAACAAGCTTTCGGGTAGAACGGTTTAAATGGACAAGTACCTGAGCTGATACAGCCAGTTGGAATCTGCACAAATAGTGCTAAACACAGATCCACGTTTTTTGAATAAATACAGTGCTTAAAGTCGAGTAGATCAGCTGAACAAGCAATCTGTAATACCACATATTGACCAGAATCCTAAAAGCATAGACTTTGGGTCAGTCACAAAAATCTTCATGTTTCACTGAAGTGAACAGATATATTTTAATTGTTTTTCACAAAAGGGGCAGCTGAACATAGGAATTATCGAGTCCACAGCAGAAGAGGCAGTTACAGGAATACAGAGTTCAGTTTCTTTCATTTTGGGGGAAGGGTGGGGGATGGGGGAAAAAAAAGAGATGTAACTTGATACACATCTGGCAAAGTGTAATGGATTAAAAGCAAACAATCATTTATTTTGTTGCACTTGATCCTCCTCCATGTCTGCAAGTTTCAAGTTAAGTTACTAAAAGACACGGACAGTTTGAGGAGAAGTCCCAGGACTTTTTAAGCAGATTACAATATTTACCTTTTAAAGTGTGCCTGCCTCGAGTCGCTGTCTCAACATTATTTACATTTTAACTGCAATACGAAGCAATCTAAAGTCTCTGACATAATACAACTGGAATCAATACAATGGCAGCATCTCTAGCCAGAAAAGCCACACAATGGCTCCATGGTCATCCACTCTACATTCAGTGGTTTTCCTCCCCAGAAGAATTGTTTTAACACAGAATGAAATTATCAGTGATGGGGGAGCGAGGACAGAAATCTGTTTTTTTTTTTGGAATGGAATTGACTCAAACCGAAAAAGGAACATATTTCACTAAATCTTTAGTTTCGTTCAGTTTGAATAATCCAGAAAAGCAGTACCCTCCAAACCCACAGGAAAATCAATTGTACAATAATAGTTCAGTTGCATTAGTGCTGCTTTAAAAGGATTGTCACCAAGCACAGATATGAAAAGGCCCTTGCATCCAGGGCAACATGATATCATACCTAGGACAGACACCATCGGCATTTGCATGACTTTACTTCAGACAAGGAGATTAAAACAGACACAAAGATGCCTGTCTGAACAAGACAATTGATCAGTCTTCCCTAGGAAAAGTCCCATGTTCAGCTCAGGCACATGGCCAACTCTCCCAAGCATCAATAATCTGAAATGATGCAGAAAATTAGGACGGCAAGACATTGGTGGGGGCCCCATATCATTAAGAGATCTGCTAATCCATAACAATTGTAATGAATATATGCGGAGGGAGAAACTAGTCAATCCACACAAGCTGTTCCATGGGAATGAAAACAAAACTAGCCTGCCAACACAATTAGAAACTAAAATACCTGGTTGTTTGAAGTTACATCTGCATGAAAAGCTTTTTGCCCATGGTCCAATTAATCTGTATTGATATAGGAGTCTATTCATTAGCCCAACTATCAGTCCATTCTTGTGGCAATCTAGCAATTAATTTATGGCCCAATTTGGTTATAAACGCCCATGTATTTCTTGGTAACTACACAGGAGAGCTGTTACTAAGCCAGAGGCATCAAATAAAATTGATGTATTACAGCATCCATGAAATAGGAAAGAAGTTCTCGGTCACGACATATTCAACCAGAAGAATTGAGTCAAGTCTATTAAACACTACAATGTGTTATTTAGCACTCACAAACTTTAACGTCACGTCCATAAATCTGGCCTTATGGAACTGCAAGGCAGTAAAGCCTTGTATTTGGCACGGGCCATTCTTATCATAAATCAATAATAAATCAAGCTGATAACTGATGTACAGAATCCAGACGGTAAGCCAAGATCTCTCAAAATGCCCAAGGTAAAATACAACATGCATCAAGGTCCAAGGTCTCCTCACCCAGGAGTATAAGGGAACAGAGTAGATGCTATACAACATACAGAAGGAAAGCCTCAGCCATTCAAAGTTAATAGCCTATGATTATCCAGAAAGGTTTATAAATGTAACTGTAAATCACCTTTCTTGAACTCTATCTAAAAATTACCGTCCATTGTATTTGTACACTTAGATGGGAGAATTTTCTTGATTACAAAAGCATGTGAAAAGAGCATTTATGCAATCTAGAATATAAAAGGTTCCTACTTCAGATGCATTACATCAGGACCCATCTGGCCTGTTACAACAACCCAATATCCTCAGGGGAAATCAAACCACAACTCTGACCAGAAAACTACAACTGGGGCTTTTAAAAAAAAACAGTTGATGAATTAAAAACTACAATAGATTAAATTAATTTAGCATTTTAGACATAAAACTGAATTCTGTAATCAGTTTCGTCACACATAATAACATAAAATTTCACCATGGGGGAACAAATATACTTAAAGCACTTTTCTGACCATAGCTTTAGAATGTCACAAATAGCAAATTAATAATAGTCAATTCCCATGAACATCCTAAACTGCTGAAAATCCTAATCCAAGCACCAATTGTTGATTTGCAGTGGATTTCTGTAGCAGAAAATCAGCTTAGAGACACCAATGGCCTCTCCATGAAGTCAATGAATAAAATTGATTAGAAAGTAACTGATAAGGACAGCTCACTGCCTCTACAAAATGGACACAGATAGCCTTTTATTCTGCTCAGAGGCCATTACCCCAGCCACAAAGGGCTTCTTTGCTACGGTAAACTTGACTCCAAGTCTAGCGATTTGTAAATAAGTCATTTCTGTAAAACATTTTTGAACTGGGGTCACCAAGGTCATCACGTTTCCATCAGCCTTCTGATTTTTTTTGTATTCATATGTTTAATAGCACATTATTTCTGTTACTGTTCATGAATAAAGGCCATACAATGATATAGCATTTTCTTTGGGTAGCTGACACTGAGTTTCAAAAGTTAGGACAGGGAGCCCAGGAGTGCAACCACTACTGTAAAATAGCACAGCCTTGTTACCCACTCCCCTCTCGATAACCCAAATACTCCACAACGGACACACTAATGGAGAAATAGGTCAGTCCTTTTGTCTAAATTCAACGCACAATGTCTAATTATTCCAATTTATGCTCAATACTGCAGATCTTGCTGAGGGTAGTCATTGAATTCTGCAGTCACTTTTATCCATTGTATCCCCTTCAAAGGGTCAACGTACTTCAAACACTGTGTTCCCCTCTCTTCCCTCCCCCTTCACTCTTGCTAATGCTCGTTCCAGAGACACCATTCAGTACCTCATCCAAGTGGTCATTCTTTGCATGGAAATCTTAACTGAGTATTTACAAGCTGTTCAAACATGGCAGGGGGGTTGGGGGAAGAAACATCACAGCTGGGCCTTATCCTGTCCTCAGCTGATGTTCACCAACTTGCAACTTCCAGCAGGGTGGCATGGAAAGCACCCTAGATCTGAACAACTTTTCCATTCCTAACCCAGGGGTGCCAGGCCAATTGTAGCACCCCAATTGCTGTCTGACAGAGATCAGTTAACAACATAAACCACGGATCAAAGCTGGCAACTTCTGGTCTGTATTAATCTATATGATTAAGAATAATGTGAGGCAGATTGATTTTATTGTTAAATTAAATGCAGACAGTGCCATCATAAACCTGACTGGCATCATTCCAAGAACATAGCTGCATTGTAGCAGTCATTAATATAAAGCACAGTGCAAGTATTCCATCAGGACATCACCACGAGCTGTAGTATGATAGTGACAGCAAAAAATATCAATAAATTGTTCCAAACTGTGTATTAATGAGCAAACACCTTGAAGTTTCCAGCACTGGTGTGTATTCACTGCACCGTTACTATTCACTGTTTAGTAAATCTGAAATTCCCAAGTCTACTAAGCACTAGAATCCAGTGTCAAAAATGCAAAGAGGTGCCAACAATTCACAAGTACACTTCGGACACTGTATCCCATTTTTCTAATTGTGTTTTCTTAGCCAACAAAGATTGCTGACAAAGTCAACATCTTTCAAGCATTTCAGAGTCACCACATTGCTGGAAAGTGACTACAACACTACAATGATGCCTTTTGGGAAGGAATTAAGAACGCGATGAGTCACATTGTCCTTTTTCAGTAACATAGCAGCTACTTTGCAGAAAAGCTGTAAGCTATACTGCAGCATGTTCATAGAATAATACAGTAAATGTTTACAATACTCAAAAAGTAACGAAAGGGCTGTCTGGCTTTATCCTCGATAGCCTGAGCAGAGAAACTGCACCAACTTCTTTTGAATTTATGGTATTCAGGGTACAGTCTCAAGAGGGTTTTGCTTTACATTAATCCTAATTGACCCTTCCTTACTTGAACTATTTTTTTAAATAAGAAACCACCAACTGTTTTTTTTAATGCTTAAACTAGTTGAGAATAGATTCCTTGCAGCTCCTTGTACAATGATGGGGCACTATGTCCTACAACCCAAGAAGATTTAATCCCTTGTCTGTGCCATTCTTGCTCAAGGCAAGATGACCAATTTAGTCGCAATGTCTCCACACTGGCTCTCGGTGAAGTGCATGCATGTGTACACATGGTGGGGAAAAGGGGCAAGCACTGGGTGTCCCAACTCAGTCCATTAGCCTGTGCAGCTCAACAGCCCACTGACAACAGGCTGGGGGTTTATTTTTTTAAAATTGGGTGGGACTGTGAAGTACACTTGTATCAGTGCCACCTACTTACTTTGTAACATTACGGATTTCAGAGGCTAAATAATTAGATTTGGGAATTTCAGAATTAACAAACTGTATAAACACCAGAGCTGCAAACCATGGTGTTAATGTGTAGTATGATCACACATCAGCCAGCAGCTGACCGGCATCGTTCCAAGAAGAGAACTGCAGTACAGGACAATCAATATGTCTCAGCACATTACAAGTTTCCATCAGGTCATGAACTGTACTGTAATAATAATGTGAATATGCCCACAAACTGTTCCAAACTACACTCAGCTAGTTTAAGCAGATGTAATATATACTTTGACAGTTGGATACTTGGTTTTAAAGTTCAATTAAGAAAACCTCCTTCCATCTGCAGTACCACACCCAGTACAAGTGACTTCTGTTTAGGAAAGGGAAGGTAAAGTGAAGAAATGAGAAAAGTAGCAAAAATATTCAAATAGAGGATATCACATGGGTCCTGATTATATAACATTCATTTTAATGGACCTGACCACATAGGACACTTCTAAGTTCCATGGTGTGCGTTATGTCTGATCAGAGAATTACAGGACCATTAACCTGTATGGTATCCTATTAATACCACAGTTTTAACCTTTACCTTAATTTCATAGAAATGGTTGGTGCAACTTCTCAAAGGCAGGACAGGGCAGAGGCTGGCAATACAAGCAGGAGAAGTGAAGAGCGTCATCCGTTGGCTCGAACCCATAAGCATGTCTGAAGGCTTGAAGATGACAAGAACGATCTTACGAAATGGTATGACAAACTGTGGATCAAAGCAGTAGCTAGTTGAAGGTCGGGGCAACCGGAGAAGTTATGAACAAGGATGAGGAGCAAGTTGTACAAAAAAAAACAGAATCTTCATTATCCACCCTTATGAGGGGAATTGCTCCAGTGGATAAAGGAAACCAACAATCAAAAGTCCCCAAATATTGGTCTTAAATGCACAGTCCAGCAATACCCCTTGGAACAAAGACAAGCACAATACAAAAAAAGTTTTATCCAAACAAAAGAAACTGCACAATGCGGTGGTGTTTCATGGAAACTTTTTCCTCTGCAGAAAGACTGGTGAATAACTAGGGCAGCAGATAGTGGAGGTCCCACTGTATAAATATAAAGGAGGGCAAAAAAGAGAGCAACTCATTTTGATGTGCTACAGATAGAATGGTCTGCAAGTCCATGTGATGGCTCAAGACAAGTCATGCATCTCATCCTCCCCCGTAGGAAAGGAGAAAAAATTCCCAATTCTTTTGGTTTAGACTGTAGTAACTGTTTGGAAGACCTGACAAGGGCTGTAAAGTCGACAGTGCTTTCTCAAGATGACCAGTGGAACTGTGCACTGGAATACTGTGTATATTTACCCAATTAAGCACCTTATCTTTAGTGTCCCACCTACATCACTAGTGAGGCACAGGGCTAATTCCAGGACAGAGGGACTGAAAACAGCCATAATGTCAACTGCACACACAGATACATGGAGGATGCAAGTTGGGCAAGACTTTTTTTTTCTAAAAAGGTGTTACCTACAGATCAGCATTAATGTAACAACATGCATTTAACTGGTGTCAGTATAGCTTTTGTTCTAAAACAGTCAAGATCATCAATGAATGTAGTTTGCCTTGTTAAAAAAAAATCAGATCAGATTTGCAGTTCAAACTAATGTTGCCATTTGTACATTTAATCCCATTACTCTCTACAGGAATCTTTTCATCCTCTCCAGTATGATTCTTCTGGCCAGCATTCAGGGCTCAGCCCAACTCCATTGAGGATCAAAACTGATTACAGGCAATCTAATGCATTCAGTAGCAGAAGCACTGCGTGCACCGTCAGCTGAAGCTTTGAACTGTGTTGCCACAGCAACAGCCACTGCATCGTTCCACTGCCCTGTTGTCTAATTTGTAACATTTGACAAGCTGACACCAGCTGTAAACAGGCAACTTTTGCATCAAAATTTCAAACTACAGTAGGGAGCAAAAAAAGAACGGAAATGAGATCCGCTACAATATCCCAAGTACCACCTTAGTTTCGAAGGCGAATAAAATAGAGCGGAAACGATACTATTTGGAAAAACCCTCATAACGGTCACAAATATTTCAGTAGGTCTACTATTGCAGGACTCGTGTGTGTTCGGTCCTTCATCATCAGAGCTGGGATGTTGCCTAATATGCAATTCCTTCTTCCTCTTTACTGGAATACAATAGTTACTTGTGATGTAATCACCTCCTCAAAAAAAGGACATTTTTGAATGGTATTTCCGGGCATAACCGAAAGTCTCAAGGCTTTCCGTGAAGTTAACCGGATAGCCAAGCTCAAAAAAATCTAAAACATACAGGAGGTCAAAATGAAATACTCTCGCCCATTTAAAGTTTAACAACGCGTCTATAGTAACCGGCGCATACTCTGGACGGGTTAGCAGATGACTGTCACGCCTCTTTGTCACATGGCAGAGGAATGCAAGAGGTAGAAAAGGGCCACAATCGGTGCCTTCAAGTGTCCGGGTCTGTGCGATTCCAGTCGGCAACGACTGAAACTGACATATCAGCAACCGAGCAACGCCGCAACGTCTATGGTAATCTAATGGAATCCAGCGATTACACAGTAACCAGGAGTGGAACGGGCATTTGACCTACATCCGAAAAATAAAACGCAAACTCGCCTAAATAATCTTTTTTAAAAAAGTAGAAAAAAAATCTCAGCACCTGAAGACACGTGAAATCCACATGCTTGCCGGATGCTGAACCGGCCGACAAGAGAAACAAGGCTAAATCTTTACAATGTGTTTCTAATATTAGCAGAAATTTTAATATAATATAAATATATATATACACACTTCGTAAGTAGCACATTCTGTCCAAGGAATTAGTTCTTTGAGCTTGGACGCGCATGATAGTGCCACATGTTTATAGCCCAACCTTCATTCAAACGTAAAAGCGTCTGCATTCTCGGACCCGATTTACAGAGAGGGGAAAAAAAATTACTGTCATTAACTAACTTCAGATAAAAAGGAAGCGTAAAGTATGTCATTGATACTACTGTGTCCTTAAATAACCCGGCTTCCCACAGGCAGTCATGTGTATTTCAAAGAGCTTACTGCCGTAAAAACAACCACAAAGTCTGGAACGATAAGACTCCTGAAAGGATAGAGCGATTCACTGTTTGATACAAAAGGGAAAAGGGGCGGGAGAAATCCACCCATATAACAAAAGAAAAACTACCGACTGCTCACGTACAACATTCGGCGGCGGTGCAGACATCCCCATGTTAGCAATAAATCAGTGATATTCCGTGACTCAGTGACCATTCAAAACTGAGAGAATCGTGGTTTGTCTACATCTTTAACGTTGATTAAAACTAAAAAATACAAAGATCGCGATGCCTATATCTACGATAGACTCACATCGGGATGGCAATGCCGGTGCCTCATCCTTGTAAGGGATCCATATTTTCTGCATTGGGTTCCGCGTTAACTCCCTGGGCATTGTCTTGCTTGCGCTGCTGGTAAAGGATGGGCTTTTGAAGGGGTGGGGGTGGGGGGGTGTTTTTTTTTTGGATGGGATTCGATGTGTCCCAATGCAAGAGGATGGCCGGAATACAGGTTGCGATGGTTTTCAACGTGCACCGTCTAGTTCAACTCCGATCTGATCTGATCCGCAATGCTGCAAACGTGCTACTGAAGCTGCTGGTCTAATGCACCTTTCACTGCAGGTATTAACCAGGCTGAACCCCGAGAGAGTGACTCAGCGCCCGCCGGCCGGCCGGCTTTTTTAACCACTCACTACCGCAACGTGACTCCCGCCGGCGTCATCGCCCCATCCACCTATGGTGGAACAGCATGCAAATGACCGGCATGTAAAACCCCCCCGGGATCTCGATGCTGATTGGGCTGTGCCTTTGTCACTTGCGCTCGTTTTACTGGCTCCGGGAACTGTCAATCATTCAGACCTAAAATGACTTTAAGGGGAATGCCCCCCTTTTTAAAAAAAAAGATTCCTCCTGGCTATGCGTAGCAATGGTACAAAAAAAAATCACCATCCTATATAAAAGAATAGATATAGATAATAATATGCATAGATAGAAATAACATACTTTTAAGTATTAAAGCATTCTTTATATATGCACTAAAAAGAATAATTTAAGTAAAAGGTGCCTTATAAAATAATGGAACTTCTTGCAAAGCTGCATTCAGTTTCACAATCAATATACCTAACCAGACAAAAATACACGGACCTGCTTTATTTCATTAGACATATAAAAATACTTTAAAGCGACAAATTTGCAGAATTACAATGAAAATGTATTAAATAGATAATTAATATGTTGCATGGGTTGTTAAAGGTCTCGCCTTTGTTCCAGAAGACGTTATTTCGAGGATGTTTGTGAATTAGAAGTTCGTTTAAATCTTATTCTTTTTGCTTTGTCTTCATCATTCATTCGCAATACAAAAAAAATGGGATTAAAGGTTTCCCTATTTTGAATTCTCCAAACACTGTAATTTAATAAAAGCAAATCAGTTTGGTGAAAATATATCGAACCGTTTTATATTACTTTTAATAACGCCGACGTATTTTAATTCTATTTTTTAAAAATTTGGTCATTTTTCGAGCTCTTAATTATTTCTACATATATTATTCACTTTAAACATACATTACCAGCCTAATTGTTTCTTAAATCCACACTGATTTTCACAATGTAGACTTTATTTTCTGCTTAAAATAGGATTTTTCTTTGTGAGCTGCAATGGACCCAGTAATTCAATCGTCTAGACTATTGTAAGAAAAAACGCCGAACTAGATTCAGAATAAGGATTGGGGGGACCCCAAGCACGTTCCTCACGTACAAAGCGAACACACAAAGCCTTTCCAAGATGCCTCTCTTTCCCTGCCCTCCTTCGCTCAGTGACTCGAACGGCATATTAGCCTCTCTTCAAATATTTCCTGTAGTAGGGATTTTTGGTCAAGCTCAGGTCCGGTCCTCACTTTTCAGTAGTGGTAATCACGTCCCGTCCAGATCAACCACATCGTGCGTATCATTTAAACATCTATTTGTACATCTTTTTTATTTAAAAATATTAACATCTCCCCAAAAGGGTCAAAATCAAAAAAAACTTAAGTTTTGACTTTATTGCTGTAAACAGAATAGAACTCACTATGTTTATTAAATATGCACAAAAATATCTAATGATCCAATATTAAAGCGCCCGTTCCAGCTATAAAACCTGTCTCCACCCGTTACATTTATCTCCATATCATCTTGTATTTGTTGGGGCTCCAAATGTCCTTGGGCTAATCTTCCTGACTTTGTGAACAAGTTTCTAAATAACATCTCTCCAAATCTGCATTCTATGTGATGTATTCATATCTCTTAACATCTTATCTGTGATGCATAATATCACTTCGAGTGCGTGCTGTCAGAAGTAGGGCTGTCGAAATTAATTCCTCGTGTCTGCAATGCACAATTGTAACACTATTATTGCGAATCCTTTGTCATCCGTTGTACCAGCTTGGCTCAGCGACACTCCGTGCACTGATTTAACAGCAACAGGTATCGCAATATCACCCCCGATCTAAAAACAGGAAATGGCTATTGCTTGGGCTTTCTGACAATCGGGGCTAAAAGAAACGGTGGCCTTTGTTTCAGAATAAACAGACAATTTAATGCTCCTAATGACAATTGTATCTAATCTCCCAGTCAATACACAAACATTATTGCAATAACAGAGAAATTACTGCAGGACCTAAAGTTAAAGTTTCCCGCCAGAAATTTGTGACACTGAATGAAATCCGCTCAATTTAAACCATTTTCAGAAAGATTTTCCGTGAGATCACCAGGAACGAGTGGGGCAACACATCTAACCAGACTGGCACCGACTGGTTTGTGTGGTGACGCAATGGCTTATATTAATGCTATAGCTATAAAAACTGGTCCATGACGGTGCCGGAGGGTACTGGACTCTAAGGGCATATCCTTGAAGCGCACAGATATTTATTTATCTCTCAATCAACTATAAAACAGATTATCTGGTCATTATCACATTGCTTGGTGCGACCTTGCTGTTTGCAAATTGGCTGCCAGATTTCCTACAATACAACAGTGACCACACTTCATTGGTTGTGAGGTCGTGAAAGGCTCTATATAACTGCAAGTCTTTCTATCTTTCTATGAACACACTTACATGCTGCCATTACAACAGTGACTATACTTCAAAAGTCATTCATTAGCTGTGAAGCATTATGGGATGCCCTGCAGATGCAAAAAGCATCATATAAATAAAGATCTCAGCCTCACTTCACAGAGAATGGAGCGTGGAGATCATCACACTGATATGCAGCACTCCCAATTTTCCAGAAATCAGAAGTGCCACGAATCAGGCATGTTGACCTCTGCCCCAGCGAGCACAGAATTGCAAGACTTACCCTTATATGAGTGTAAGCCATTTAGATGCATCTACATTCACAAACGGTCAGCTATTGCCATTGTGAGTTTCTGTGGTAATCTCAACATGCTATCTAGTATAAATTTTATTGAGATGTAGAAGATTTATTTACTTTGAATGATGATGCATTTTGGTTGGCCCACAGCTTCCATATAAATTTGTTACTTTCAGATAATTTGCACAAACAGTTTTATCTTCTGGAAAACAAGGCTGACATTTTTCATTCCCGGTAATGAAATCCAGACATAAAATACCTTTGGCCCTGCATGAATCATTCTAATACACTTCCAATTAATTTAGCAGTTTCAATTTTTCCAGAAGTTTCCTATTTCCAAATAATTTCTTCTGATATTATCATTAAAACGTCCTATGTGTAATTTGTACAATTTAGGAAAAGCACAATTTTTTTACTAACTAACCCCACAATTTACTCCCCTCTCCTGAAAATGGCAGCTTGTACTGGGACACTGTTCTACATCCACATTTGAAGACTTCCAACACGGGTCATTAAAGAGTAAGAGCCTGGTAAATATTTCCTCTCCCGAACCTAGGATACTGAGGCTATTCACATATTGCCACTCACCCCTTATCTGGTACCTTGGCAAACCCAGTACAGACCATGAGTTAAATCTGGACCCTTTCTGGTCTCTAGCCTGTGCATGTAAACACTGAGCCATCAGCACAGCTATTTCAAAACAAGTGAGCTGATAATACAATGCACCAACGTAGAAAACCACTGCCTAGTGCCAAAAATCACCTAAGTTGATATAATGTGGCCATAGTCTCTACACAAGCCCTCTTTTACTCCCCCAGGTACCTAAATCCAAAACACTTGAAATATTTGTATCATCACCAGATACTGCAAAAGAGAACATTTAACATGTGGCAGTGGTGGGGGGGATGGCCATTTTAAATTCATTGGAATGTCAGCAGCTGATATCCTGATTCTCCTGGAGGTACAATACGAGTGTTTGTGTGTGTGTTTATATGCACATGTGCACGTTCTGGTCGTCTGAATGGGACTATTCACTCAGGCACTGAAATGCTTCGTAGAATAGTCATCTGGGTTTCATTAGCATCACTGTACTCAGCTTGGGCTAGTAGAACTGCTTGCAGGTATTGCAGCTGGGGAAAATGATTCCCATTCCATGTCCGAGGTATGTCATGGGATTCGTAGCCTCTTGGTGCAATGTGTATAAGCCAGCTCATCGTCATGACTGTGGTTTAGAAGTTCAAAGACATTTACACCTTTGTATGCAAAGCAAGAAATGAGAGAGAGGGACAGAGGCAGAAATAAGCTGGTTTTTGTTTAATTATTTGGATATCTTGTTCTGGGTAGCCGTTAAAGAGAGTAGGAAGCCTTTTTTAAAAATTGTGATGTAGATTATTTCAAAGCATTCAATTCTCCTAAATACATCCCATCTCTTGATTGTCTTGTCTCGTTCTCCAGATCCAGTTGCATGTATATCACTTGCTAAAATGATGCCCACTCCATGACATTTGACTGATTTGTTTTATAGCCACTCCACTTGGTGCAACATTTGTAAGCAAGCTCACTGTCATGTCTGTAGTTTGAAAATGACGTATTTTAGTGATTTAGAGGTCTGGATCTCCAAAAGATAAGACTGTTTGTACTACATTCAGACTCACAGCCACAATGAAGATCTCCAAACGATAAGAGCAGATAGCAACTCCAGCTCCTATCATCTCAAATATCTCAATCTGACTAATGGGCCATCATTTGCTGTCAAAATAACAGAGAGGCTGATGGCACTCATCATTATTTATGCACAAATGCTGCAGCAACTTCAGGCGAGGGCAGATGCGAGGTTAAACACGGAAATCCAAAAGTTGCTGTCCCAGATGCGCTGCTCCGCCGTTAGCTTTGCGAAAACGGCATCTCGCTGTCTGCCTCACCGTTGAAATGCATTGAAAGGTGTGAAGTTGCTGTATTTTCACAGTGGATACAAACTAAACTCGCCACAGAAAGTTAAGTGTTGCCCATTTCAGTCTAAGTACCCTTTTTAATGACATGATAAGTATTAATTACTGCCAGTCTCTCGAACTGAAAATTAACTATTACAATTTAGAGTCTCAATCCTTCAGGTTTTAATTGTTGTTGAAGATTTTAAAAATATAAATTTTTCTTTAAAAAATATTACTTTCCTTTCTGTCCCTTTTCTCTTTCTCTCTTAATCCAATCTTTCTCTCCCTCTCTTTATTTCTCTTTCTCTGCCTGGTTTGACATTGAATTCACCCATTTCCTTCTCAGTCCTTGCGCTGTTAATTTCACAATCCTTCAATCTGATTGGTTAAGGAGACACACAGTTGCTTGCCCTGTTCGTTCAGGTCCCAGATGCCCTGTTTCCCTCGTTGTGACATTATCACCTCGCACTTTCAACAACTTGCCACGCAAAAAATGTAAAAATCTAAATGTGCAAGGGCAAGTCTAACTAATGACAGATGCTGTTAGATACCCTGCCAAAGCAAATTATGGCCCAATATTTTGTAACCTAGGGCTAACCTCCAGGAGTCCTTGTCTCTGCTAGTACTTACAAAAAGGAAAATTGGATGACACAAGTCTATTACTATAGCCTTCACATCCTGCCCGTTATCCTATTCCACTCCTTTGACGATAGCTCCTAAGCACTGGCTTTAGGACCGGGGATAAATCAATTTACCTAGTGGTGGCCATTAAGAATAAGGTACGAGGGAGGGGTATGTATGTAATTGAAGTGTCGGCTTTCTTTTACCTCTCACAAGCAACTTTATGCCAGATACTGACAGAGTGGAAAGCTATTGAAGTTGAAATTGCTCTTTCTGATATTAATAATGAATACACTAAAATAAATGAGTCAACACCTTTGTTAAGTAGCAGACAAAGGAATTTCATCTGAATGTGTTAATGCATTCATTACAAATATCACACCATACGATTTCAACTGCATTGCTTCTGCAACCATGTCAACACCAGTCCTAAACTTGCCAAGCCACAGAGATAACTGGATTGTGTTGTTCCATAAAAGAACCAGAATGTGGGAGTATTGATGTAGAAGGCCACGGACATCAGTCAATAAAGCAGTTAAACTGCAATGAGAAGAACATAGGAACAGGCATAGGCCATTCAGCTCCTCGAACCTGTTCCACCATTCTCTTCTATCCCCAGATTGACCTTCTGCTTCTTCATTCCTTATAGTCAAGTGAACTCTTTTTCATTCAGCTCTATCACTGGTGTTAGTGCACAGTTACTTACAGCAGTCAAAGGCTTCATATCTGTTGTTGAGGTGCCTAATTGTGATTATTCTTGGTCTTCAATGATTAGGAGGCTTGACTTTCTACCAGCAATAAGTTAAAGCTAGACAGAGCCAAAATGTTGCCCTATTACTGCCACAAACCTGTCTAAAAAGCCTTTACACCTAATACTGAGAAAATTTTATTCCCTGTTTTATTCCTACAAGCAGAGAAAGAAATTGTTGCTGTACTTCTCCTGTATAATATGGAAAAATAACTTCTGTAGCACGGTACTGTTATTCTGAATTGCAAGCATGAAAGTACATTAGAAATATATTAAAATTTGCTGATTTGTATTAATTTTGAAGTGCAGATCTAGAATTGCTGAATAGAGTCACTCTTTTGCTCCACTGCACATTGCATTGGTGTTGCTGTCAAAATACACAGAAATAATAAAACTGATCCCCACGTGGAAAACCTTACATCATGTAAACAATTGTACTTACATGGAATAAAATAGGAACAGAAGTAGGCCATTCAGCCTGTTCCGCCATGCAATTACATCATGGCTAATGTGTACCTCAACTCAATTTTTCTGCCTTTGTTCCATATCCCTTGATATCCTTACCTAACAAAAAGATATCAATCTCAGTCTTAAAAATTTCAATTGACCTAGCCTCAACAGATTTTGTGGGAGTAAGTTCCAGATTTCTACAACCCTTTGTGTGGAAAAAGTGCTTTCTGATTTCTCCCCTAAATGGCTGACTCTAATTTTAAGTTTATGCCCTCTTGAATTGCTCCACCAGAGGAAATAGTTTCGTTGTATCTACCCTATCGAATCCCTTAATCATTTTAAAAACCTCAATTAGGTCAACCCTCAACCTTCTAAACTCAAGGGAAGACAAGTCAAGTTTATGCAACCCGTCCTCATAATTCAACCCCCTAAGCCCTGGCATCATTCTGGTGAACCTGCTATGCACCCCTTCCAAGGCCAATATATCTTTCCTGTGATCCAGTGCCCAAAATTGAATGCAGTACTCCAGATGGGGTCTGACCAAAGCTCTATAAAACTGAAGCATAAGTCCCTCCCCTTTGTATTCCAGCCCCCTTGAGATAAAGGCCGACATTCCATTCGCCTTTTTGATTACATTTTGTACCTGTGCACTAGCACAACATGACAATATTCTGATTTGTCTTTCTCAGATCCAAAGTGGACGACCTCACACTTCCCCACATTGAACTCCATCTGTCACAGTTTGGCCCATTCACTTAGTCTATGTCCCTTGGTAATCTCCTGCTCCCATCCAACAAGAAGAACAACAACTTGCATTTACATAGCACCTTTAACATAGTAAAAAGGCCACACAACTTACTGTGCCTCCTAACTTAGTGTCATCTGCAAATTTGGATACACAACTCTCTATTCTGTCATCCAAGTCATTAATAAATATGGTGAAAAGTTAAGGCCCCAGCACAGATCCCTGGAAAATACTCGCCAATCAAAGAACAAACCCTTTACCCTTACTCCCTATCTCCTACCTCCCATCCAATTACCATCCCATATCACAGGGTTACCTCCAATTCCATAAGCTCTCATTTTTGCCAATAATCTCTTGTTATGAAATGCCTTCTGGAAGTCCATGTAGACAACGTCCTTAGACATTCCCATATCCACCATGCTAATGACCGCCTCAGAAAATTCAACTAGGTTAATCAGACATGACCTACTCTTCATAAATCCACGCTGACTCTCTTTGATCAACTCATACCAGTCCAACTGCTCAGTCACTATCTCTGATGACAGATTCCAGTAACTTCCCCACAATTGATGTTAAATTGACAGGTCTGTAGTTACCTGGTTTCTCTCTCCCTCCATTCTTAAATAACCCTGCATCACCTGCAATGACCATTATACTCAAATGGAATAAACTGGCATCACATGCAACAACTGCAGTAACACATAGAATAACAAAACTCAGCCCTACAGTTAAATCCAATTTATCTAGTTTTATCTAGAATCTTCTGTAACACTTCACATTATTTATCATCCAACACATTTTAAAAACATTGGTGAACAGAAGTAAATATGAAACAGATTTTTATCAAAACAACTATTAATAGTTCCCACAACTTCAGTAAACAACATACCACAGCACACAATTTGCTACAGCAAAAAAGAAAATCTCTAAACAGAACTAAACTGCAAAATAATATGGACTCCATCAAAAATTACACTATGCTCTTAATTTGGGTCCAGGTTGAAAAGTCCATTATCAAACAGATGTAATTGGCATCTTTGGCGCCACGCAAGTCTGCATTGTAACAAATCTGTTGCTGGATACATAGTTATCACAAGCAAGCTGGTTCAGTTGGCAATGGGGAACTTATACTATGCAAAATGGGGGTCCAACTACAACCCATGGCCATATGCAAGGCCTGGCAATCCAGTCCATGAAGCCCTGGCAGTTCAGTTCTAGTTGGGTTTCTGTTTTTTTTTACTTACTGGTTTGGAAAGAGCTTTGCATAGAATTACATAGAATGTACAACATTTGGCCCAACTGGTCCATGCCGGTGTTTATGTTCCACACAAGCCTCCTCCCATCCCTCTTCATCTAACCCTATCAGCAGACCCTTCTATTCCTTTCTCCCTCATGTATCTTATCTAGCTTCCCCTTAAATGCATCTATGCTATTTGCCTCAACCACTCCACTTAGTAGCGAGTTCCACATTCTAACCACTCTTTGGGTAAAGAAGTTTCTCCTGAGTTCCTTATTGGATTTATTAGTGACTATCTTATATTTATTGCCCCTAGTTTTGGTCTCCCACACATGTGGAAACCTCTTATCTATGTCTATCCTATCGAACCCCTTCAAAAGACCTCTATTTGGTCACTCCTCAGCCTTCTCTTTCCTAGAGAAAAGAGCCCCAGCCTGTTCAATTTTTCTCCCAGCCTGTTCAATATAGATAATGCATAACTATTAATAATTGATCTGGCAGGGCATGACATTGAGCATATTTCTACACTTGTGTACCAAATTGTGCTTTATATACTAAGTGACAAAGTCTGCATTAATAGTTACCAGAAGCAGTTAAAGTATCAGTATGAGTGATAATATATATTGTACATGATATAAAAATGCAAAATTTGTCAATAATGTTGTGATGGATCCTCTAAACTGTCCTCTCGTTCATCTTAAAGCTCCAAATACCCCATCCTACACACAAGACTCATCGCAGTGTCTCCTCTTATTCTTTCCCAGGCCCTCAAAAGCATAGAACCCTTAACTCCCTCAGTCTATAGGCTTTTAAAACCCAAGCTTATTGATTGGTTCCCCAGGGAGTTACTTCAGGCTCCGCCACTCTCTCCCCTCTCCCCCCCTTTATTATTGAGATCTCTCTTTCCACTCTTGCCCCGGCACCTCAACTCACCCTTGCCCCCAGTTCCTCCCCCCTTGCCCCCAGTTCTTCCCCCTCCCTTGCCCCAGTTCCTCCCCATCCCTTGCCCCAGTTCCTCCCCATCTCTAAGTTCCTCCCCATCCCCCAGTCTCTCCTCTCCCTCACCTCAGTGTCCTCCAACTCTCCCCCCATCACCCCCCCCCCCCCCATTCATTGGTTCGAGCCTCTCTCTCTGTCATCCCCTCAGTCGGTCCCTCCATCTCTCCGCCTCCTCCCTTCCCCCCCCCCCCCCCAACTCCTTAGGGTCCTGGTACTCAATTGCCTGGACTCTCTCCCAATCTATTATTTTTTAGGCACTACGCAGACACCTAAGTCCTGAAATTGGGGTCCAAGATGTGCACACACACATCTGACAGGAAGTGCGCAGGACGCCATCTTGGTAAAAGGGTTTGCGTGCATGCACCTAATGACCGTCGGCAGCAAGCAGAGTAGAATCTGTTACATCAGTCATCAGACATTGTATCATGGTGGGTTCCAAAAGTGTGCTGATGGAGGTTAGGTTCCTGTTAATTGCATCCATATGATTTATATCAATTAGTGTTAATTGTAATCAAGTGGTGCATATCAACTGAGAACTCTCTTGTATCCATTTATATGAGAGCTTATCTAGGGTGTGGAGTGGGTAATGTGGATCTCTGTGAATAAAGGCTTGGAAGCAATTGAAGACCAGGCTCCAGTATTCTATCCTCCAGGCTATCCAATTTATTACAGTTCCATGTTGGAAAGGATGGACTCCAAGCTCTGTGCAAAGCCCATGCTCCTTGACATTGTGCACAGGCTTTCTAGTGTGCCAAGCATTTGGTTGTGTATGTCCATCAAAGTCCATCATCTGAATCCTCTGCAGCAGAACTGGTGTGCGACCTCACCCTCCGGCGAGCTGGCACCTGTGGTATCCATTCCTCCCGCCCTGGCTCCTGCGCACTTGTGCCCGGTGTCTCACCACGTGCAGATCCCTCCTCTACCCAAACCTCTAGAGTACGCGTAGTGTCAATCTCTGAACTGGTGGCTGCGAGTGTAAGATCGAGTGACGGTGTCTCTTCTTACACGTGCTTATACCATCTGCAGCACGTGAGTCAGAAAAGATTGTGGGATGAGGGAAAAGTGGGAAAAGAGAAGGAGGATTAGTCATGCAGAGACCCTCATCATCGATTCCTCCAACACTGCCAGTGGCCACGCTCCATGGGGGTAAAAACGTGTAAGCATGCTTGTCTTCCTGCCTCCTGCCTCTACAAAAAAGAGGGAAGTGTGTCAGTGAGTGTCCTGCAATATGTTTAGGTCATGTGTCAGTCATGGTTGAATACCTGCCAGTGTGTGTGAACTGTGAGTTATGGGTGTGAGACTTGCAACAGTGCTAAATGTGTGAGGGTGAGATAAAGCATATGATTTGCACAGCTGAGCACTGAATGAAAGAGATTGTTGGGAGGTGAGTGATGGGAGTCATTGAGCAGTGGATGACACTAGTGGTGCAGTTGGTAGAATATGCCACTTGAAACTTGAACTCACTCACCTTGACAACTCGTGTCAAATCATTGAACTTCTTCCTGCACAGCATCCATTTTCTTGGAATTATGTGCCTGGCATTTACCTCCTCTGCTATTTCCTCCCACTGCCTCCTGCCTCCTGCCCACCCTGTGGATACAGGATGCCCCTCATTCTCTCCATCTCTTGCACCAAGACTTCCATTGCATCATCAGAGAACCTTGGTGCACACTCTCTCTCAGTTTCAACCATTCTTCAAAGTATCAGAGCATTGAATCATTTCACAAACGACTCCCACCACTTCTTACAGCCGCAACCCCTTTAAGAGGTACAGGCTGCCTTTAAGAAGCGCGAGCCACTCACGCTATCAGGCCCCCTGCTGATGCGTACTGCCAATCAACAGCGCAGGTAGCGCTGGATGCACGCAGCAATCATTTAAAACAGCAGGCAGCATGAATGTAACATGCTGCCTACATCGCAACCAACAGGCGCAGGTTAATCGCGTACCACACTCTCAGTGCCCTTTTTCAGAGGTTATCCAATTTAACCCCCGTCATGCCCACTTGTTGATCTGAGACCACAAAGAAAGTGCAACATTTCCACAGCCTACTGGCTGGCATGCTGAGACTATTGTAAAATGCTACTGGATAATACAATGGAAGTTTGAAGCCATGTAACACAGCTTGTGTTTTGACCTATACATAATGCAAGGAAAAGATTCACTAGCAATTAGAAATATTATTATGTATGGAGTTAATAAGAACCCCACAAATGCTGAAAATATGAAATAAATGTAGAGAATGCTGGAAATGCACAGCAGGTCAAATCTGTTAAACATTTTGGGTGTTTTAGTAAAGGGTGGCAGTAAAATCACTAACCTATCTTTCCCTTTCATACGCTGAGCAACATTTCCAGCATTTTGTCTTTTTATTTCAACATTACCGTCTATTTTTGGTAAAAGGCCCGTTACCTATTTGAGATGCAGAATATAGTAAAACGTTAATGAAGGTCATGGTACATTAGAGAATGTTATGGAAGTTGCATGGTAAAATTAGGAATATTATAGTCCTGTTACTCTGTGGGAATTTAATTATTAATTCTCGTGCTTGGTTCCCTCTGGTACAGTAGCGCAGTGGTTATGTTATTGGACTAGTAAACCAGAGAATGTGAGTTCAAATCCCACAATGGTAGTTTGAGAATTTGATTTCCGTTCAGAGAATCTGGAAAGCTGGTATCAGTAAAGGTGACCATGATGTTGTCAAATTGTCATAAAAACACAGCTGGTTCACTAATGTCCTTTAGGAAAGGAAACCTACTGTCCTGGTCTGGCCTATATGTGCTTCCAGTCCCACACCAGTGTGGTTGACTCGTAACTGCCCTCCGAAGTAGCCTAGCAGGCCACTCAGTTGTATTGCCACCTTCTCAGGGCAACCAGGGCTGGACAATAAATGCCGGCACTTGCCAGCATGCCCACATCCTGAGAAATTCTCTCCTTATTTTGAAATGTTAAAAACTTTCAGATGCCTAATGCTTACTCAAAGTTGCTTTCAGATCCAAGTTATCTGTTTTAAGACAACCAAGCTATGTGATACATATGGCAACATGATGTAGGCAAGTGCCATTGTTCTGTAGTATGGCCAGGATGCAGGAACTGTGTCTTGGGGCTAATCAGATTAAACATAGCCAAAGCATTAATGAACAGCTCGTCCTGTTATTCAATGTAACAAGTGCACCAGTGTGTCTTTGAACAGGCTTGATTGACAGTTCTCTATCCAGAGGCCTATTGATTGGACAATATATATTAGAGTTATCCCTGTAATCTTCAGTTCAGTTTTCAGTGATGTCTCAGGTGACAGCTGGACTGTGTGTGACCAGGGCAGCAATATTGCCTCAATCACATACAAGCATCACATCAAGAAATCTACTAAGGTTAGTGTCCTTCATATAAATTATCAGACTATGTAAAAAAATATATTCTGAAGAAGATACTTAAACTTGGTGGACTACTGTTTTATAAGTATTTATATCACTTGTTTCGAGCTGTATTTTTGCTTCTGTTTAGTTATAATTCTTCCAAATAGATTTAACTACTAGTTTTAGCCTGAACTACACATTGTGATGTTTTCACCTTCTGGAATATATATATATATATGGAATGCATGGTTGGCAACCCGTGTAATCTCTGGTGTGAAATATCATAATAAAAGGCGAATTATTAAACCCGAGTGCCATAATACTCCTATTTATGGTTCACGTAAAGTTGTACGTTTCAGGTAATAGGGACAGAGCCTTTATAAGAAAACTGTCTATTGCTGTGAACACAACTAAGCAAAGTTGGAGGCGACCCTGAATTGTAACAACAATATCTAAAGAAGCGTGGTCTGCCTTAACTGGAGGGTATGTGTGTCTCATTCCCCTTACTGAGGAGTTTTATGTTTATTGAAATTTTTTATTTTATTGGGTTAATTCAGGTAGCTGCTGGTCATTTTTATGTTTGTTTAAAACTGGGGAAATGGGAAATATTTGGTATTAACACCAGTTCATAAATAATTTTGACATAGAAATAAATATTCTATACCAGTGGACTAAAAAGACCAACTGGTGCCAATTATTGTGGGAGGGAGATCTAAATGCCTTACACTACACCATGGACAATTTGCTTGACTCCCTCTTCCGAGCCTCAAAGTCCACTGCAGCTGTCCAGTCACAGGACTGCTGCTATTAGCATGGTCCAGGGGCACCAATGGTACAGGCCTGCACCCTGTCTCAGCTTTGTGCCTAAAAAGTAGGTGCAAATTTGAGTGCAGCTGCAGGCCCCTCAAGCTTACAGATGTGTATCAGGCCTCAATTGCATTCTTGAGGTGACCTAAAGGTAAAGAAAACACTCTTCTGGTCATCTACAGCCTGCCCCCAGGACCCTTGTAGTCCCACTGGTTGATCTGGGGGCAGGCCACAGTGCCAGGTTTCACTGGGCGCCTCTGTGCTGGGATACTTGGTGAGCACTGCACTAGAAAAATGAGGCAGAGGGCTGGGAACACATCCTTCTGTCTCATTTGCACCTCTGCGATGGCCTGCACCTAAAGCAGGTTCAGGTCTGGCTCTAGGATCCCTCTCCCAAGAAGCCTCAGAAATCCCACAGCAACGTAAAGGGGGCAGAGACCCAAAGAAACTGACTTTTGCAGCCAGTGAAATGAGCAGTCCCCCAGAGGGCGAACGTCAGGAGAATCAGCTCTATCATCCCATATTGGCGCAAAAATAAACTCACTTGGGTGAATTTTAGGTAGGTTTGCTCCACCAGTGACGCCTTGCACACAGTCGCAGACCAGAAATTCGGGAGTACTCTGTCCATGATTTTCCACCCATTTCTGCTCCAACTGCAGGCTTAGCGTCTTACAAAGTCAAGGCTTCACTCTCTGAGCTGTACTGACCAGAAAAGACCCAAGTTCAATCAATGGTTTGTGCTGACTTAGTTGATGAGTGGTGGTAGGGGTGCTACAATTGGCCACAGTGTCCCTGGGTTAGGGAAGAGATAATGGGACAGAACTTCTGCTCCTGATTGCTATACAGTGAGCCCTACTGGAAGTGTCCATGTGTCGTCACTGGATACAGTCAGCATCAGGCTCAGCTATGATGTCCTTCACTGAAAACCTCTTGTCAATCATGGTCAAGGCTCATGTATGAATAATGGCCACTGGACTGAAGTACCAGTGCGATAGGCACCCGCAGGACATAGGAACAGGAGGGGGCCATTCAGCCTGTTTCACCATTCAATTAGACCATGGCTGATCTGTATTTTAACTCCATCTACCCTCCATATTCCACTGAGGGTCTTCAAAAGAAGAGAAGAGAAAATTGGAGGAGAAAATCAGAGAGTTTAAAAAAAAAGCACAAGTAATTATTACACCACTGCTAGCTTCCCCAGATTCCTGGGAGTGGTGATCTGTTGCATGTGGTTATACAGCTGACAGCTGTCAATGTGATGACATTTATCAACCACAAGACTTTCCAATCCCTCAATATGCAGTAGTCTGCAATATACAAAATGACTCAGTAACATGGCAAACCTTTGATTTAATCTTTATCCAATTGCATGGCATATTTGAACGGAGCAACAGAAAGCATCACTAACTTTTGGGGGAACGCTGCTACAGTTTGAAACCATGGCTCCTAATCCAATTACACATCCTAGAAATGCCAACAGAACACAGGCACAACAAGGCACACAAACTGATTTAATTAATTCTAAAGGACACATTTGATATACTCAAACAGCAATTTTGATGCCCACGTTACTCAGAAGATGGTTTGCATTATAAACCATCCAATAATTTGCAAATTCTCTACTATAACTAAATAAGAGTAGTATGCCTCCATAGTATTCAGCAACCATCCACCTAACTAGCAGTGAGAAGCTGCCTTGCGCCATGACAATTGATGAGAAAACAGTTTGCATCAGCAAGGGGTCAGCTGGGATTGGCATGGGAAGTCTGTGAAAACTTTACTTGCACTCACTTGAATTGACAGAATCTCCCAAAGGATTGGATGGTTTGGTGGGTTGTACTCCAGGACCTAGGTTTGAAACCAGCCTGGACTGATAGGATGAAAGTCTTCTATGTCATAGTGTCAGCCGTGGCTCAGTTGGTAGCACTCTCGTCTCTGAATTAGAAGATTGTGGGTTCAAGTCCCCCTCCAGAGACTTGAGCACAAAATCTAGGCTGACATTCCTGTGCCGTTTTCTCGTTGAGACATTAAACCGAGGCCCCGCCTACCCTTCAGGTGTATGTAAAAGATCCTATTTCAAAGAAGAGCGGGGGAGTTCTCCTCTGTGACCTGGCCAATAATTATCCCTCCACCAACATCGCTGAAAAAAAGATTATCCACTCTAGAAGTGCACAGATATTTATCTCTCAATGAACTATAAAATAGATTATCTGGTCATTGCTGTTTGTGGGGCCTTGCTGTGTGCAAATTGGCTGCCGCGTTTCCTACACTACAACAGTGACTGGACTTCAAAAGTACTTCATTGGCTGTAAAGCGCTTTGGGACGTCCTGAGGTTGTGAAAGGCGCTATATAAATGCAAGTCTTTCTTTTTCTTTCTATGTTTGTAAGGGTCCTATGTTAAATGAGCCTGGTCAATTTCAAACCAGTTCCTAATGCACATGAACCCACAGGACAAAACTACTTCTAATTTAACACTGAAAAGTTTAGCCAGTTCCTAGAATCCCACCAAGGAACAATCCTTCTAAGTCCATGTAACGATGGGAAATTAACAAACATACGTAATGGATTTCTTGCTAAGACGTACATGTGACTAATGTGTGTATTTTGTTTTACCCTATGAGATCCATACTCTTCTCACTGACAGCCTAAGTGTTTATGTTTATACCCATTGTGGTTCCTGTATGGTAACATTACCACTGAAAGGAGTCACACTTAACGAAAAATATGCAATTTGTGGGAGTGATAGCGGATCATCAGCATGCCATGATATCACCGTGTAAGGACGAGAAATGCCTTGAACCATTGCTTTGATGGGTTCTATGGCTACAAGTGCTAATACCTGGTTTCTCTGCTTCACTGGGTGCTTATTTTAAATCCAACTCATTCATGTTAACCATCAGCCTTTTAATCTGGCAGTCAACTATTGAACCTATGCATCAGCTTGTCAGTGTTTCTCGAGAAAAGTCCATTTTTTCCATTGGGAATGAGTTTGTCAATCTAAATAAATCAGATGGGTTGGAAGGCACAACTGGAGGCTGTCAAGACTAATCAGATCAGTTGGAGGGTGGAACTGAAGGCTGTTAGAACCATTTTTTTCTCTCACAGTTGGTTGTGTTTAAAATGAGCTGATGGTTTCTGAGAGTCACAGTTTTTTTTTTATTCGTTCATGGGATGTGGGCGTCACTGGCGAGGCCAGCATTTATTGCCCATCCCTAATTACCCTTGAGAAGGTGGTGGTGAGCCACCTTCTTGAAGTTATAGGTGTTTTTATTTAATGTTTGTCCCCAAGTAAGTTGTATATATACACTGATGTATATATAAATATACTGCTAAAATGCAGCCGTTAGAAACTTTTAATTTCCCCCAGAGGAACTTTCTGGGGAATGCCCAGCTGTTGTCCATGTGAAGGTTTATTTTCTTCAACACGAGTTGCAGCTGCTTTTTTGAGATAAGGATATTCCTTGGTGTAAATGTATTAACTGCCTTTATTGAGCATTCAGGTCACTGCACCTGTTAAATTGACAAGATTTGGAGATAAAGGAATGGTGATGGGTTTTATTTAATTTATGAAAATTGCACCAAGAGTCCCCTATTTAGGAATTTACTCCAGTGTACTGCTGTGATGTGTGATGCAGATCTTTGGTTTATGTGTGAGTCAGTGTCTGGTTAAGTAAGTTCACTGTTTCTGTTTGTTTATTTATGGTTGAGTAACCAGGGAGAAGGCCAACACAGTCTATATTAGAGTGATGTGGAGATGCCGGTGATGGACTGGGGTTGACAATTGTAAACAATTTTACAACACCAAGTTATAGTCCAGCAATTTTATTTTAAATTCACAAGCTTTCGGAGGCTACCTCCTTCCTCAGGTGAACGATGTGGAAATGAAGTCCTCGAAATGAAGTCGCATTTATAATTCACAGAACAATGCTTGGTGATAACAGACAGTTTTTTCAACTGCCCGTTGCCAAGGCAATCAGTGTGCAGACAGACAGGTGTTACCTGCCAGGTCTCAGAATATACAAATCACCAAAAAAAACAACAAACAAAAAAAAAACAGAGATAGAGAGGTAGAAACATAGAAAAGACAGCAACTGACCCGTTATATTAAAAACAGATAACATTTGTTCGCTGGTGGGGTAACGTGTAGCGTGACATGAACCCAAGATCCCGGTTGAGGCCGTCCTCATGGGTGCGGAACTTGGCTATCAATTTCTGCTCGACGATTTTGCGTTGTCGTGTGTCTCGAAGGCCGCCTTGGAGTACGCTTACCCGAAGGTCGGTGGCTGAATGTCCTTGACTGCTGAAGTGTTCCCCGACTGGGAGGGAACCCTCCTGTTTGGCGATTGTTGCGCGGTGTCCGTTCATCCGTTGTCGCAGTGTCTGCATGGTCTCGCCAATGTACCATGCTCTGGGGCATCCTTTCCTGCAACGTATGAGGTAGACAACGTTGGCCGAGTCACAGGAGTATGAACCATGCACCTGGTGGGTGGTGTCCTCTCGTGTGATGGTGGTATCTGTGTCGATGATCTGGCATGTCTTGCAGAGGTTACCGCGGCAGGGTTGTGTGGTGTCGTGGACGCTGTTCTCTTGAAAGCTAGGTAATTTGCTGCGAACGATGGTCTGTTTGAGGTTGGGTGGCTGTTTAAAGGCGAGTAGTGGAGGTGTGGGGATGGCCATAGCGAGGTGTTTGTCCTCATTGATGACATGTTGAAGGCTGCGGAGAACATGGCGTAGTTTCTCCGCTCCGGGGAAGTACTGGACGACAAAGGGTACTCTGTTGGTTGCGTCCCGTGTTAGTCTCCTGAGGAGGTCTATGCGATTTTTTGCTGTGGCCCGTCGGAACTGTCGATCGATGAGTCGAGCGTCATATCCCGTTCTTACTAGGGCGTCTTTCAGCGTCTGTAGGTGTCCATCGCGTTCCTCCTCGTCTGAGCAGACCCTGTGTATTCGCAGGGCCTGTCCATAGGGGATGGCCTCTTTGACGTGGTTAGGGTGGAAGCTGGAAAAGTGGAGCATCGTGAGGTTGTCCGTGGGCTTGCGGTAGAGTGAGGTGCTGAGGTGCCCGTCTTTGATGGAGATTCGTGTGTCCAAGAAAGAAACTGATTCTGAGGAGTAGTCCATGGTGAGCTTGATGGTGGGATGGAACTTGTTGATGTTATCGTGTAGTCTCTTCAGTGATTCTTCGCCGTGGGTCCATAGAAAGAAAATGTCGTCGATGTATCTGGTGTATAGTGTTGGTTGGAGGTCTTGTGCAGTGAAGAGTAGTCAACACCCACAGGAAAATGTGAGGAGTGACATTAGTAATGAACAAGAGTATAATAGATTGCTAACCCCAAGAGAGAAGGTAGTGAGATACACCTAAGAACATAAAATTCAGCTTCCTAGGCCAGTTCCTGCAAACCATGCTTTTTTCCACTTTCCTTTTCATTAGATGATTGTTATTGTATCATTTTGCTTCACACTTGTAGGCCAGCATCCAGCTGTTGTCCTCTAGAATCTGCTGCCCAACACCAGAATTTGTCCTTTTTAAGCAGTAGTTAAAATCTCAGGATATTTTCCAAGTTTTACTAAAACAGATGCAGCAAATTTCTGGAGGGCGTGCCTATCATGACAAATGAGGTATTCACTGTACAATAGGCAGGTTGGTGCCTGGTGATTGGAGCCCTTTCAACATCTTGAAGTTCTCTCTGGTTAAGGGAGATCACTACTAGCTTGTGCTATAAGAGGGCAGTGGAATCCTATCATTTAGTCTCCAGACCCTGACATTTTCTATCTCTGGGTTTTGGTGAGGCTGAAATTCTGAACGTACAAGTGCATGCACATACACAGGCCTTCATATCATGCTGTGCAATATTATTAATGCATTCATATGAAATTGGTTCACCCTCTATTTTTTATTAAAATTGATGACGAATTTCAAATAAGTGTGTTTATGCAATGTTATTAATATTACACAGGGTGATTTCAAAGTTATATGGGATAATTTTCCACTGATTTGCACCCAGGGAATGCTTGTTTTTTTATTCATTCAGAGAATGTGGGCGTCGCTGGCAAGGTCAGCATTTATTGCCTATCCCTAATTGCCCTTGAGAAGGTGGTGGTGAGCCGCCTTCTTGAACCGCTGCAGTCCATGTGGTGAACTACTCCCACAGTGCTGTTAGGTAGGGAGTTCCAGAATTTTGACCCAGCGGCGATGAAGGAATGATGATATATTTCCAAGTCAGGATGGTATGTGACTTGAAGGGGAACATGCAGGTGGTGGTGTTCCCATGATCCTGCAGCCCTTGTACTTCTAGGTGGTAGAGGTCACTGGTTTGGGAGGTGCTGTCGAAAAAGCCTTGGTGAGTTGCTGCAGTGCATCCTGTAGATGGTACACACTGCAGTCACGGTGCACTGGTGGTGGAGGGAGTGATTGTTTGAAGTGGTAGATGGGGTGCCAATCAAGCGGGCTGCTTTGTCCTGGATGGTGTTGAGCTTCTTGAGTGTTACTGGAGCTGCACTCATCCAGGCAAGTGGAGAGTATTCCATCACACTTCTGACTTGTGCCTTGTAGATGGTGGAGAGGCTCTGGGGAGTCAGGAGGTGAGTCACTTGCCACAGAATACCCAGCCTCTGACCCACTCTTGTAGCCACAGTATTTATATGGCTGGTCCAGTTAAGTTTCTGGTCAATGGTGACCCCCAGGATGTTGATGATGAGGGATTCGGCGATGGTAATGCCATTGAATGTCAAGGGGAGGTGGTTAGACTCTCTCTTGTTGGATATGGTCATTGCCTGGCACTTGTCTGGTGCAAATGTTACTTGCTGTTCTATGGGCACAAAGCAGAGGGGAAAAAAAAGGCAGAGACCCACCTATTTTACTTCGCCTGGGGATTTCTGGCAGTTACCCTGGGAGGTGGGGGATGGAGAATTTGTGCCTGAAGCAATCAAAAGCATGCTAATTCCATGGTAGTGAAGCATATGTGATGTCACCACCCACTTGTTGAAGGCCCAAATGGAGCAGCACCATTGAGCCTTACTCCTTGTATCCAGTCTGTTCAAATCCTGGAGGTCCAAAACAGGTAGGCTTTTTTCTCCCTATAGGGACTGAAAAGGATCTTCTGGGCAGAAGCCAGTGGCCATTACTTCTCAGGCCTGCAGCAGCGAACGTCTTTCCTCACTGCTTATAGGCGCAAAGCTCTGCCCAGGTGTAAGCCTGCCCCAGGTAAATGTCGGGCTTAGGGCAATAGCCTGAGCCTGGAAATATAGGCAGGTTCAGGTCAAGTCATGTTGGAACTTTAAATAGCAAACAGCAGAAATCTCTCTCCCTCCCCTATCCCTTGCAATCTCATAGTGTTCTTATCTTTAGCCCCTAAGTATGAGATTCACTTTAGGGGCTCCAAATTTACTCACCATTACTACAGCATCCTTGGCACTGGAATGATGTGAAGACATCTTCAGTTCTCCAAATTGGAATGGGACCCACTTATACCAGGTTTCCACCTCAGAATGGAGTGGCTCATTTCTGGTTGGGCCTGGGGCCTCCTTATGATCCACTGATCGATTCTGCAGTTACCTAATTCATAAGAAATGAGACATTTTTGTTGCCAGCTTCAGCTGATACTAGCGGAAGGGTGTCTAGTTTGTGGTTTGTAGCCTGTGGCCTATAGAAGCTTTAATGTGATTTCTGGATTTTGAAGTGATACTTTGGAGCAGTTCGTTGTTTTTCAGTGCACGTGTACAGAGGAGGCCTTGCCTCTAACAGCCTGAGGGCCTGACATACCACTGGGAAATTTTCACCCTCGCCTCAAAGTTAAAAGGTTCTGAGTCAGCAATGTGGAATTCACGTGGGCACTCCTTGCTTAATATCATAATAGAGGCGGAGGAGGAATAAGGGATTGAGGAGAGTGAAGCAGCATCTAAGAAATATGCAATTCACAAAATACTATGCCCCCACAAAGAGTGCATAGGCCAAGCAGATCTCATGAAGATTGCAGTGAGGACCTCTGCATGAGAAAAGTACAGTTCACAAAAGAGGCTATAGGAGAGTTGGGCCAGCTTCTGCGAGAAGACCTGTAGCCAAGTTCATCTGCTGAAACAGCGCTTCCTGAGCTGTGAAAGTAACCACCTGTTTCTACTCTACTGCCACTTTTCAAGCAGCCGCATGGGACCTTTATAATATGACCCAGGTCACTGACACCATAAGGGTCTTGAGGGGTTAGCTTTGCAGCCTGGACAGGTCAGGAGGGGGACTGCAATATGCTCCCAAACAGGTTTCCTGCATTGTGATAGTTTGCTGTGCCTTGCTCAACTTTATCATTCAGATACGTCTCGACATGGAGATCCCAGGGCAAGTGGTCCCAGCTGTTTTAGAAGGAAGGAAGCATGGAATGGAGGATTGCTCAGTGCTGGCTGCAAGGAGGATCTGAATGCAAATAATTAATAATGTATTCTCACCTTTTTAATTCTCTCTCCGTCACCGCTCTCATTACTCCATTTCTTCCCACCTTCAGATCAAGCCGAACCCTTCAATGCAGAATACAGCTTAGAACCTCACTGCACATCAGATTTCTTTGCTCCTATCAAACCCTGCAAGATATTATAAGCTCCATGAATAACTGACCAGTAAATAACTGCACCTTTTCTTTGATTACATCAATTTTATATGTGAACAGGAGACATCCTACTCCATCTTCACACATGCTTCCCTTGGGCATCTAAATGCATTTATCTTTCACCTATTCTTGTGCTTTTGCTAGGTACAACCTGAGGGCCAGTACTGTGCGAGCTGGTTGGCTGCTCTTGTGGTACAAAAGGCTCATGGCACCGAGGTGGCCCTCCTTTCATGACAGCTTTGTCCTGCGAAAGACCTGCAGTGGGCTGCACCTCGAGCATCTGTCTGAACAGCCTGGCCTCGTCTGCAACATGCCACTTGCATGGAGTTCTGAGCAGATAAGCTATATGCCTGGAAGGTGCTGCTGTCCCAAGAAACAGCAGGTCAATGCCAGCCGTCGTAATTCTACTAGGCCGGGGATCTGTGTGTCCGCTGATCAGAGGGATGGTGAGTCTAATTGTTGCTATCAGATCCTGAAAGCCCTGTAAGATAACAGCCTGTGTCACAGCCCCAAGTGTCTGAAAGCTAGAACGCACGGTTTTGTCTAATCTGGCTCTTCCTTCCTCCAGGGCTGCAGTCTGAGCTTCCATTGTGAAGAGGCACTTCTGAGATGGAGGAATGTCTCCAGTTCCAACAAAACTACCACGTGCTCCACTGATGCCTGCAATGAGGAATAAGCTTCCCTGATGTTACCGTAATTGAGGGCTTTAGAGTCCAGAATCACACCTATCGATTGCCGCACATCCTCACAGACTGACCTCAGAGCCTGCACATAGGTGTGAGGTTCCTCAAACATCTTTCCTTTCAGATGACTCCCTTGGCAAGAGCAGCTGTCTCCGCCACCTCTGCTGAGAAGGTGCCACATGCTCACCCAGTCCTCACTCCTCCGGCTCCTTTATGCTCTGTGAATCACCCAGTGCCACATCTTCATTTACACTATCTAATTCTCCACCCCCACAACACCCAGGGTGAAAGTATCTGAACTGGTGCGTGGAAATGTGTAAGCAAGTGATGCAGGGGGTTGGGGCAGAAGAACATGGGACGGAATATTGCTCCAGGGACTCTCGGGTGAGCTGGTCCTCATCACCCTCATTACCATCATCATGAAGGAGGAACACAGGGCAGGAAGACTTGTACTCCTAGTGAAAATGGATCGGTGTGTTGGTGCCCGAGAGAAAAGGGACCATGGCGGTTCTCTTAGCTTGCCTGCCGTTGAATTTTATCTTGCACTGATCCGCTATTCTGGGGGTGACAGCAGTGGCACTCGGTATCACTGCCACCTCCACATGGCTCGCAAGACATTGGTTTGAGGCTTCTGCCCTTGAGCGCCCAGCAGTCTATTTCTTTTTTGCTGCATGAGGGAGAAGGGAATAGAAGGATATATTGACAGGGTGAGATGAAGAAGGGTGGGAGGAAGCTCACGCAGAGCATATTCACCATCATGGACCTGTTGGGCCGAATGCCCTGTTTCTGTGCTGTACATTCTTTGTAATTCGAGAAGGGTCTGAAAGTCAGAATCATTGAAGCTTGGTGCTCTTTTCTGCCTCCTTCCAGGGCACTGCTCTCTCTGGGTCCCTCTCACTTCTCCTCCAGTTGAAGCAGTGTTGCCAATCTTCCAGGATTGTCCTGGAGTCTCCAAGAATTAAAGATTAATCTCAGGGACACTGCTGCGAGCAGCTCGAGAGAGAGAGAGATACCATAGGGGCATTTTTAAAAAATGATGTTTTTTTTCATTTTCTTTGAACATTTTCGTTTATTAGTTCTAAAAGTATTGGAAATGGGAAAAAGTCTGTTTGACTGGGCGGGACAATTGGAGGCAGCAGGTCATGTGATGAAACCTCCAGGAATACGTCCAACCAGTGTTGAAGTCATTCTTATAAAATTGTAGAAAATTTCCGGTGAGGCAAGCTGATAGTCACCCCACTCCGATAATTCCATTCTGGTCACCTGAAGCCCTTAGTGATGAGTGCGGGCTATTCTTTTTGGTATAATTTCTATCCCTCATTCACTTGTCCCAAGCCTCTACTTTGCAATCCTGCAACTGGCTGCAAGAGGTGCAAGAGAGCAGCCTGACGCGCTTCTCCTGTAAGTGAGAGCTTGGGCGGATAATGTTCAACTTCATCACCTGATTTCAATGGGATGAAAATCAGATGAGTTCTATAATGGGCGTGTGATTCACTCCACATCACCACCACCCAGGTGGTGAAGTTCAAAATTACCCCCTGTGTGTCCTACATAAAAAGGTCCTGCAGCTGCATACTGTTAGTTGTGTTTATAAGTATTTCTCAGGCAGAAAGGTTTTGCAGTTACGTATTGTCTGGGTCACATATGGGCACATCTCACCAAACGTTCCTGCAGCTGTACACAAATTAATATTCAACAGAGTTTCCAATCAGAATTGTTTTCCTTTCTCTCACTATTAAGCCTCCTACATTATTTAATGGATCGCTGCCATTTAAAGTGGAGAAGCGAGTTTATGATAGGTCACATTGTCATGTGGTGATCAGAACTATGCTGTACAAGAACCAACAATGAAAGGATTCTGAGGTAATTATAATTACAACCCGCCCTTGGAGATCAGCTTGTAGTAATATAATAATGAATGGCAGGCCTATAGTGCAGGAAAATACAGGTCCTGCATTACACTCAACGTCAGATCTGCTTAACAACATACCATGAACTCTTAAAAAATCATTGTGTGTAGCACTTTGAGCTATGTTAGCATATAAATCTGTAAACCTTTACCCACTGAACCGGCTCAGCCTACACTATACACATGCTTTTATATCCTGTCATAAGGTATATTTAAATTAGGACTTAAAATGCAAGAATGTATTCAAGTGTGTGCCTCCTGACCAACGAACTTCATCACTTAACGTTTAATGAATAATACATTGTGTACTTAGGTCTCAGAATTAGCATAAATCTTTGAAGCTGGCAGGGCAAGTTGATAAGGTAGTTAAGAAAGTGTATGGGATACTTGCCTTTGTAAATAGGGGCATTGAGTATGAAAACAAGGAAGCTATGCTAAACTATTACAAATCACTGGTTAGGCCTCAGCTGGAGTACTGTGTACAATTCTGGGCACCATACTTTATGAAGGATGCAAAGGCTAGGGATGAGGGACTTGAGTTCTGTGGAGAGATTGGAGAAGCTGGGATTGTTCTCCTTAGAGCAGAGAAGGTTAAAGGGAGACCTAATAGAGGTACTCAAAATTATGAGGGGTTTTGATTGAGGAAGTAGGGAGAAACTGTTTCCTTTGGCAAGTGGGTCAGTAACCAGAGATCATAGATTTAAAATAATTGATAAAAGAATTAGAGAGGAAATAAGGAGAAATGTTTTCACACAGTGGGTTGTTAAGATCTGGAATGCACTACCTGAAAGGACGGTGGAATCAGATTCCATTGGAACTTTCAAAAGGCAACTGGACATGTACTTGAAGAGGACTAATTTGCAGGGCTGTGGGGGAAAAAGCTGGGGCGTGGGACTTAATTGGACAGCTCTTTCAAAGAGCCGGCACAAGCCCGCTGGACTGAATGGCCTCCTTCTGTGCTATAAGATTTTATATGGTACAGGTTATTTCATCAGATTACTGCTGCAAAGTCTATGACCATGCACGGGACTACAGTAGTATTTCAGCACCAACTGGAAATATCAGCAACACTCAATATTTCCTCCCTCCAGAAGTGCCTGATAGAAAACAGTTGTGTAAATTATTAAAAAGATAGCTAAAATGTCAAAAAGTAAACAGATGGAGAATTGTACTCTAAAGAAAGGCTTGCATTTGTTTTATTTGTTCTCTGCATTTGGACGACGCTGGCAAGGCCGCATTTATTGCCCATCCTTACTTGGCCTGGGAAAGTGGTGGTGAGCCGCCATCCTGACCCACTGCGGACCTGGTGGCAACACTGCTCCCATGATGATGTTAGGCAGGGAGTTCCAGGATTTTAACCCAATGGTGATGAAAGATTGATATTTTGGGGACAGTTTTAACCCCCCCCGCAAATATCGGAGCCTTTATGTCCACATCAAGATGGTGTGCGACTTGTGGGGGGAATGTGGAGGTGATGGTGTTCCCATGACATTGCTACTCTTATACATGATGCCTTATCACGTCTCTCAGAAACTTTTCAAAGTACTTCACATACAGTAAATTACTTTGATGTACAGTGACTGTTGTTATGTAGGTAAATGCAGCAGCCATTCTGTGCATATCAAAATCATGCAAACAACGAGATGACCGACCAGTTAATCTGTCCAACGCAGCCAGCTTTTTTTGATCAACCAGGGTGTGACGCACACGGAAGCCCATCACCATGCTTAAGAGTTTGCAAACCAATTTACTTAAGTACAGTTTCCATTTGCCCAATATAAAGTGCACAATCCAACTTTGTAGAGACATGCTACACTTACCTAAGCCCTGAGAATTTAAGAACATGTTGGCAAAAGACAAGGACTTAGGGAACCCCCCCACCAACACCGCGCACCCCTCCACCCCCCTATCCCGTGTGGATAGGCAGACTGCTGAAGTCAACAGGCTAAATCACAGATCACAAAGCCCTGGAAAATACGACAAGCCAGTCCATTCCGCCCTACTGTAGTAGTGGCATTGTTATGGTTAAAACAGATTGATAAGTATGAATGCTAAATTCTTATTGTTCCTTTCAGTCCATTAAGACCTTGCTGCACAAGAACTAGAGAGACTGCATCTGCCAAGCACAGTAACAAAGAGTAGCATTTTTTACTCTGAGGACGCCAAGTACCCGAGTGTAAAAACATTATTGCAGCTGCCAACTCTTGTAGGTAATTTAATCCCTCCTGGCCCTGAATTGAATCAAGACAGCTCTGATTATTAAGGCATGGGAATCGTAGTATGTTCAGAGCATCCTGACCTCAACTCAGTACCATCTTCAGGGCCATAAGTTCCAATGAGCCTGGCCTGGTGGCCCACTCATCGAATCCTACTCAGCCTGATGAGTTACTGCTGTTGCTAATGATACAACAATTACTCTGTCCTCATTTTATGTAAATACCATTCAGACTTTAAATTAGACATAGAGAAGATATTTCCACTTGTGAGGGAGACCAAAACTAGGGGCCATAACTATAAGATTGTCACCAATAAATCCAGTAGGGAATTCAGGAGAAACTTCTTTACCCAGAGAGTAGTTAGAATGTGGAACTCGCTACCACAAAGAGTGGTTGAGGCGAACAGCATTTAAGGGGAAGCTAGATAAACACGAGGGAGAAAGGAATAGAAGGATATGGTAACAGGGTTCGATGAAGTAGGGTGGGAGGAGGCTCGTGTGGAGCATAAACACTGGCAAAGGTGAAAGGATTAAAGCCCTTTTGTTGCCAATTGTATTTCAGAGTGGCTGGTTAATCTAAAGGACTTACACTTGAGACCTAAAATAGAACACAATGGATACACCCCCTAATGGCCTAGGAGGTTAAAGACACTGTCCAGTGCAGCACTAAACTGTACAAACTGGAAATTCCCAGGTGCGGTTATCAGTCTAGTCTGAGTTAGGTGATTTCAGTGAGGCAACAATCGGAGTCCTACAATTGGCCTCTGTATCACTCGAGCAGGAAGTGATCAGCCTGGATTCCCACTCCTTCATTGCTATCTACCAGCCCCTCCTGGAAAATGGTGGATGTTGCGTGAAAACCTTGGGCTGTGAGACCCTCCATTGTCCAAATGCCCATCAACACTTTCTCTCTGGACTCATCTATGAAGTGTGGCCACTTGGGCAAAGTAGGTAAGGTGTTCTACTGAATCCATGGTGGGGGGTTTAACCCTAAACAATAGGTGTTAACCGGGCGGGTGTGCTTTTATTTCCTGTTTATTTAGGCTGCAGTGCTGCTCTGAGGCTAGTCGTAACAGAGTGTAAAGCACAGCTGGCAAAACTCATGTTATACTGCAGGCTGCCCCTGACTGTGAATTGCATCCTACTCACCAGGAGAGAGATTCACTCCCCGGATGATCAGTTTCTGCTTTACAACCCTCCAAGAACACTGCTTTCACCCAATTCTGGCCTCTTGTGCATCTCCCACTTCCTTCACCCACCATTGGCGGCCTAGCCTGCAGCTACTTAGGCCTTAAGCTCTGGTGTTGCCTCCCTAAACCTCTCCGCCTCTCTACCTCTCTCTCTCCTCCTTTAAGACACTCCTTAGAACCTGCCTCCTGTCCTAATATCTCCGTATGTGGCTCAGTGTCAAATTTTGTCTGGTAACGCTCCTGTGAAGCGCCTTGGGACGTTTTACTACATTAAAGGAGCGATATAAATGCAAGTTGTTGTTGTTGCTTTGGGAGTGGGGCAGGAGTGCCTGCGTTTTCAAGATATTAATCAGCCTACAGTAAGTTTATAGAGCGCTCAGGAGGTCAACAAACTACTTGAGCACTTTTTAAATCTGTCTTCACACCGCACTGGAGTTATACTCTACATAGTGTCAAGCCCAAGCTGTGCGAGAACTCCTCCTGAAGGGGGTCTCACACTTGCTTGGGTTTAGTTCAAAGCAGAGTCCGATCAGAACCAGGCTCCAGAACCATATTGACACTTTCATGTTGGTGCACAGCCAAAATCACTTCAATGCGAAAATGGCAGTATAGCTGCAGTCTTAGCTTGTGTGGCAGGTAGAATGGAGCTACTACAGCGATCAATGCACTGGAAGGGTTACGTTCTATTGCCTTCCATTGTTCCTGGCACGGAACCTACCCAGGACACAGGTCTTCATCAGTGATGAGTGCAGAATTTGCCACAACTTTGGCCGTCAGAAGTTGGATTCAGAAAATATGAAAAGCACTCTGATTACCAAACAGTAACGCAACAATATTGCTAATGAGTCATGATGGGAAGTAATAATTTGAAAAGAGGAAATTGGACCCAAATGGTATATAGAACATATAAAATAGCAACGCAGCTGATAAGTTAGGAAGGTCTAATCTCTTGTGAGCGATGAAGTCACGTGATGTGAGTTGTGACCGTGTCGTCATGAGTGGAGTAAATTGGTTTATCTCCGTAGTGCGTCTCCTGGGCAGAATTTTGTTTAAAATAAAGTATTTCATTTAAATTCAAGTTAAATTAGTTTCAAGAAAGAATATCACAAGTGTGGGACAGTTATTATTATTCCACAGGAGCTGCCTGTTATCTCTCTATCTTTCTCGCCAAATGGAATTGGCCTTTTGGAGGAGGGGGTGGAGTTAAAAAAAATAATCAAAGTTGCACTTGGTTGTCACATGCACCATTCCATAAACTGCTAATCACTCGTTTGATGTGCATTAAATGGGAATTAAATTAGTTGGGCTGTCTGTAGCCCATAACTTTACTCTGTGTGCCTTCTAGAAGCTTGGCTACATTAGTGTGAAATACAACATGTGTTTCACACGCATGTATTTCAGGAGGCAAAAGCAATGACTGCAGAGTCATTTTTTGCGCAATGACCTCACAAAATGTGGCATGCATCACCTGCACACCGACAACATGCTTAACAATGTGAATATACTGAACGTGTCCTGAACTCCAGGAGCAGCTAGTTAGCTCCTCTCAACAATAAGCACTCAGCATCACCATAACCTGAAGCAGGCTTTGGCCCAGACAAACACAGAGTCCAGAGGCACTATTCCTTATTTAGAAGAGGAAGGACAGGTTGAGTCACTGCGGCCAATCTTTATTTCCTGGCACTGTCCGTGTGCAATTAGTGGGGAGCACACTGACGATGCCCTCTGCTATGCCAACTTCTTCAGCCCCTGCCTCCTGATTTCCTGTCAAGGCTAATTACAAAGAAACAGGAACACACACAAGAAGCACTCTTAGGTCCAGCAAAACAACCCAGAGGAAGTTCAGGTAAAAGCAGCAGCATTTACAGAGGTAGGAACAATGGAAAAAAAACTTTTAACGTGACAGTTTACGGGAGACGCATTTTTATTTTGAAAGCTTCTGGGTATGTCTTTAAAACCCATTCACGACTGCCACAAGTTGTAAATGCTTGTCGGTGGCCTTCATCTTTATTTAAATGTGCCATTTAAAGGCTACAGTTGGAATACTGAACACAGTTCTGGGCAACCTATTACAGGAAAGATATTAGAGCTTTGGAAAGGGCACCGTGATATTTCATTAGAATGGTGCCAGGAATGAAAAGATTTGCTAAATTGTTTCCACTGGTTGGCTAATTGATAACAAGAGGATGTATATTCAGAATTATCACTAGGACAATAAAGGGGGAAGTTAGAATTTTTTTCACACAGAGGGCCATTAGAACAAGGAATATTTACCACAAAATGTTATTGAGGTAGAGATTGTAATGTAATTTAAAAGTAAATTAGGTAAGTACTTGAAAAGGAGGGAAAAGGATATGTGGAAAGAGCAGGTAAATGGGATAAGAGGAACGATAATTGAAGTTTGTTGATGATACCAAATTACGGAACATGACAAACTGTGAGGAAGATTACGGAAGATTGCAGGATGACACAGATAAGTTGGAGAAGTAAGTAGATAGGTGGCCGATGCAGTCCATTGCAAACATATGAAGTAGTCACTTTGGAAAAAAAGACAGTGAAAGAGTAGATAGCTCCAGTCAAAGAGCTAGAACTGGTACAAGGTGCAATGGGCTGAGTGGCCTCCTTCTAAGTTGTCATTTCTGTGATCCTACATCCCAGCATGAATGGCTGCCTCCAGGCCAGCAGAGATAAGTGAAGAAAATAATGAAACTGAAGACAAGGGCACACATTTTTTCCTTGGACTCTCGTGCCCTTGTTACGAGTCTTCCCTTATTTTCATTGATTCTTTGCCTTACAGCTCATTTTTCTTCTTTGAGATATGTGAATTCCCATGGATATGAAAATTAAGAAAAAAAGTCAAAGTTAACAGCCAATATATTAATGCCTTTTCATCCTAGCTTCAACAGTGAAAGCAGCAAAAGGGCCAGCTGATGTCTCACCTTGTTGGGAAAGGATTCATCTAACTATAGAGGCTCCACTTATAAGTCAGATCTGGTCTCTGGCCAATTTGTGGTGGTTTGATTTCTGTTCCAGCAGACAAATATTTTAATGATTGTACATTGGTACAGTGTGTGCTGCACTCCAGGCATTAATAGGCTATGAGTAATAAAAGTGATCATTTTCAAAGCACTTGTTGCTTCATTTTTGTACTACCATTATAAATTTCTATTCATTTAGGAAGGTAAAGATTAAAAGGTCAAATCACAAGATATCTTTTTTGTCCTTAAGTTATTGAGTTTCTTGAGTGTGTTATACTGCCCTAATATCTCCTTGTGTGGCTCGGTGTGCTCCTGTGAAGCACCTTGGGACGTTTCACTACGTTAAAGGTGCTATATAAATGCAAACTGTTGTTGTTATTGGATTACTAAATGTAGTACAGCAGCATCGTGTATCTAACTAGTACACCGAGCCTTTTACTCAAAATAAAACTGCTGGGGGAAAAAACACAATCTCAAAAAGGTAACCCCCCTTTTATTCACTAACAGTAACTGAAACAAAGCAGGCTTTTATAATCATTGGTGCAAAGATTAATAAAAAGATGGTAGTATTCCCAGTGAGGTATTTGCTCAGTATTCTCAGGTGGTAGATCTTGACAATGTGCTGCTGGAATGTGCGTTAGAAAAGCTCAGTTGTTGTTCTATTCAGTTTGTTCTTTTTACAAGAGGTTAAACCAAGATCCCATTTGCCTATCCTGGGAAAAAAATTCCCATTGTAGTGGGTTGAAGGAAAAATGTCAGAATGTTTTGAAATGGGGGACAGGAATTTGTCCAGGCTACATCTTGCCACCTATCTTGTCCAGTTTTGTCATGGGCCATTCAGGAAGTACAGCCAAAACTTATTTCCATCTCTGCAACATCGTCCACTTCATCCACCATTGAAACCTTCATCCATGCCTTTGTCACTTCCAGGCTTGAATTTTCCAATGCTCTCTTATCCACTCTCTCAAGCTCCATCCCTGATAAAGTCCGGATTGTCCAAAACTCTACCACCCATCTCCTATCGCACACATAGGTTCACGTGATGATAACAACTTGCATTTATATAGCGCCTTTAATATAGTAAGAGAAGTAATTCAGATATCAAGCAATCTAACTAGAGGTGACCACAGGCAGAATCAAAGAGATAGGTTTTGAGTAGACTTTTGAAGGTGTGGAGAGAGAGGATAGCAAGAGGGAGGGGTTTAGGGAGAGAGGTGTAGGGAGAAGATGACTGGAGGTTCTTCCGTCAAAGTTGTAACAGCAGAGGGGAGATGCAAGGAAGTCAGAGTGGAGGGTGCATGCTGGTACACAGGACTGAGAAGGTAGGGCGGGATGAAGCCACGGAGCTACTTGTAAACAAGGAAAAGGATTTTAAATTCAATACATTGAGGACAGGGAGCCACTGGATGTTGGCAAGGAGAGGCGCGATAGACAAGACATTGTCATCCAGGATCTGATAAAGGGCCTCGAATATGCATGTGATACTGCCATTCACACTGAGTCCTTAGTTATTGTCCTCATGAGAAGCTGGGTGTTTAACAAAAGAGGTGGGACTCCACATCAGCTTCCTTAAAACCATGATTATACTGTGAGGTAAAGTACAGAAGGATGAGGATTACTGAAGAAAATGGCACTGATGGTAAGGAGGTGGAAGTGGTGAACAAGTTGAGACGTTTGGAAAACTGTACACCCACTGAAGAAGGAAAGCCAGGAAAAGGTGAAGGGAAACAGTGCTCTTATTGGAAGTATTTTTTTATATGACTAGGAAAGCCAATCTGAAGGAAGAGAGACAAATCATGGATTGCAAAAAGAAAACCACACTCTATTGAACGTACAGCACAGGGCTTTAAAGCTAGCCCATAGAGTTTTAGCTAACAATCAGAATCCCAGGGTCCACTTGTAATACAGTTGTTGACATCTGTAGAAATTTTGTCCATGTAAATGGAGACATTCATAGTTTGTATACACGTGATATAATTTTTGGGCTAATCCTTTGCATCCATTGTTTGTATCATAATTAATTTTCTTCCTTCTTCATGCTTTTTTCTCTTACCTGAATTGGTGTGCAATAGTAAGCTGCATGGACCATTTATTTACATACAGAATAAGGAATATCAAGCCCTTTTGGTGACCACTCTGAAAATGCTCACTGTGGGCAAACTTAATATGTAAAAGAGGGTCTGCGCCCAAGTAATATCTGTGCAGTGCAGTGCGGACGTCGGTCGATGGAACAGAAGACTGGCCATTGATTCCTGACTCAAAAGGTTGGAGCTTCACATTACAGCACCTGGCTCCTTCACACAATTCGAGGCCGTTTTGAAATTCCAGAGGGTTTAAAGGGCAAATGTTTTTGTCAGGAGGGGGGAGGGCGGAGAAGAATGGAATAGCTCAAGCCATTTTCACATCAGGCGTAACAAAGTGACGCAAATTGTATATCACGTCAAAATTTTACAAACAGGAAGGCTTGGTGCATACTTTTTGAAGCAGGTGGGGCAAACTTTGGAGAGGATTATGTAATCCATTAAATTGCACAAGAAAGGATGTAACTCTATGTGACCTTTGATTAGAAGTCGAGTTTCTGAGAGTCTCAGAAAAATGTCATATTGTAACTCCATATGACTATTAAATACATACTGAACGTTGAGACTCTCTAGAATTCACATATTTTCAACATAAAGCAAGACATAAAAAGTGTATTCAGAACAGTTCTAATTAGTTTTTATAAAAATTGGTGGAATGCAATGAATGGTTTGGATTATTTTCTATTTTGAAACTTATAACTGCTGTTTCAATCTCTACAGCTCAGTAACAAAATGAACCATTGCGCATAAGGGGAGCTAATACATATCAGTGTGTTGTGCTGAATTAGTGTTATCAACAGCAATATAAATCTAAGGTTCAAATTCTAAGCCCCCAGTCCGACTGAATTTTGACAGCCAAACTATTTTTGTTCTATACTGAATCTGCTCTCCCGTGTGTCCTACATGGCTTCATGTTGGTCGCAACCTGAGAAGAGGATTTGGGGAGTTAAAGCTGTCACACAATGAATGGAAAAGGCAGGGACTCCACAGTTCTATACTGGCACTTGTTCTATACATAGAAGTTAAATGTATAGAACAGGGAAAAAGGAGTAAATCACACTATAAGAAGCTGTTCCCTCAATTTTACAGAGAGCTGCCATTATCTGTAATTATGGGTTGGTTCAAATGTCACGCACAGGGAGAATTTCTTTCTTTCTGATTTTCTTCCCTTTGCTTCTTTCATTCCACGACAGTGCTATTCCATGCTGGGGTTTAGTTATGCCGGTGGCTGGCAGTCTTCAGTCACCTCAGCCGAAGGGGAGAATCGTCATATGAGTGGTGTCAAACTATTCAATCATGGGGAAATCACATTCTAGCACAATGCTGACCTCATCCAGTGTTCATCCACATGTACTTTCCAGTAGTCATTGGATAGCGAATAGAAGGAGGAACCCTGGCTGAATTTTTCCTTCCCTAGTTCTAGTGGTGTTGAGGCCAACTGTACCTCTCCAGCTAAGACCAGCTAACTAAACACAAACCTAGGACCTCCTTGGTCTGAATAGCTCAGTGCATTTACACAGTGAAGCAAAAAGGGAATTAAAAGGAGACTCATTATTACATGTTTAGATGTCAGCCTTGGCACAGTGGTAGCACTCTCGCCTATGAATCTGAAGGTTGTGGGTTTAAGTCCCCATCCAGAGACTTGAGTCCATAATCTAGGCTGACACTTCAATGCAGCACCGAGGGAGTGCTGCACTGTCGGAGATGCCATCTTTCGGTTAAACTGAAGCCCCCTCTGCCCTCTCAGATGGACATAAAAGATCCCATGGCACTATTCAAAGAAGAGCAGGGGAGTTCTCCCGGTGTCCTTTTAAATATTTACCCCTCAACCGATATCACAAAAAACAGATTATCTGGTCATTGCGGTATGTGGGACCTTCTGCGCAAATTCACTGCTGCGTTTCCTACATTACAACAGTATTTCATCGTCCGTAAAGCGCTTTGGGACATCTTGAGATCGTAAAATACGAGTTCTTCCTTTCTTGGATTTGAAAAATATATCATATTATAAGGAGACAACACAATGAGTAACTTACACCATGTCCAGCAATTCATGCACACAGCTTTAGAGGTCAGGCATGTAACGTTTTAAACAAAGGAGACAAAGTATTTGTCTGGTTTGCCCAATTGGGTCTGCTCTGCTCAGGTGCGAATGCAATCTAGCCAGCGGGTGCCACCAAAAAGGTACGGACATGTTTTTAAATTCACATGGAGCCAGTAGAAGCAGGAGTGCTCCTCCTAGCCCCACAGCACCCATGACAACTGATACCGGCTCGCAATTGCCCCCACTTCCCGCTGTCTTTTCCCCCCCCACCCTCCCAGCACTTACTTCAATGCCGCTGGTAGCACAGCAAATGGCCCAAAATTCATTTTCTGAAATGGCCGAGCTGCCGGCAGCAGTGAGTCAGGTGCTGGCAGCTCACCAAACTTACTGAAATGAGACCTGATGCCCAATTTCAGGCCGGCCTTGGGCTCCCGGTTGGGGCGCGCGCTGCCTGCCCAAAAATGGGCCCAGTCGAATTTCCACCCCTTAGTCTGTAACATTTTTCTCTTCTTCCTGACTGAGACGGGCAGAGCAATCGACACAATGCAGCAGCGCATTCTCGGACAGGCAACATCAATGTAGCCACCTTGGGGTAGAAATCCATCGTGCGCAGTATCGCCAAATGGGCGGTATGGTAAAATGGGCAGTGTCGCACTTGCCGCCTGTAAAGTCCCCGCTCGATATTTAGTTCCATTGTGAAACTGAACCTCAGGCGGGGCATGTAATGGGCAGCCTGCTGCCATACTGCCCATTCTGTGTTACTGCCTAGGACAGATTTCTACCCCCTTGTTTTACTACCGTCATAAGTACTTGCTTAACACTTTGGTCTTGCAGTTATACTGTGGAAACATCAGTGTACAAACGCTTAACATAATTGCTAAATGGAATTACTTAGTCCATTATTTTAACAGAGGCATTGACCTGTTTATTTTAAATGGGTTAACACCCCTGTTAACATAATGGACAAAGGAATTGCATACAAATATAAAAACATACAAATGCTAATATTCAAACTGTGTCATTTCAAGACTATCACATTTTAATGAAAACTCATGTTTACACACAACGTAAAAATGACAACACCTTCTGGAGTATTTTCAGCTTGCAATTAAAACAGTTTTCTAAAATCCACAAATCTATGAAAAATCAACCCCTGAGTTTACTTCAGCAAAAGCCAAGACTGCTGGCAGATCCTTTAAGGAATGCGCAACATGAAAGTGAAGCAATGGTGCTCCCTGATGGTGAAAAACTAGATTGCTCCATAATACTGCAGCGCATCATTCAGAGCGCAAAGACCTGGAAAAGGATCTTGTTATTCACAAATGATGATGAATACATCATTGAATGTATGGGTTTTTATTTGATGGGATCAAATCTCTTTGAAAGTAATTGTCCTTCATTGCTGAACATATCAGGATTTTTCACCACTTTAGATTATGACTATTTTAAAATATGACTATTTTCACATCGTTCACCTGACGAAGGAGGAAGCCTCCGAAAGCTTGTGAATTTAAAATAAAATTGCTGGACTATAACTTGGTGTTGTAAAATTGTTTACAATTATTTTAAAATAAACATAGGTTTTGTTTCCCTTTTGTAGTATTTTTTTTAAAAAGCTTTTACACTGGTAGAGGATGGGCAGGCATCGGAATAGTAGCCTGCTCCACCCAAACATGTCGAAGATGGCAGTCCTGTCAGGGTATCAGGAGTACCATTCTTCTTGAAATTATATTTATTTCTTTTTAATTGTCAGTAGTAAAATTGAAAAAATAAACACGCCAGAGCATCACCAATGCCAATTAAGGAACACTGCTCTTTTAATTCACAGCTCTGAATTTCTCCTGTGCTATCTCGCCACAGTCCCATGAAAGTATTTCCCTGTCAGATCTTCCTCTGTCATATTTACTCTCCGAGTCCCACGATGCCTTTTCTGATTCCTCTACCAAGCTGCACCTTGTTTCAGCAGCGGTCTCTGCATCAATCTCCCAGTAGCACCTTCCTCACTCGGACCTGCAGCTCCCTCTGGAATCGTCCGCTACGATTCCAGTAAAGGGCCGTGACAATGTGTAAATTGTCATCATTTGCTGGGCAACAACTCTGGGCATATTCAGACAGAAAAAACCACACCAATATGTCAGGGCAAGTGATCTGGAGCAGCCAGATATCCCGTGTACTGCGATAGTCACTGCATGCGGTGTAATTTGTTGCACAAGTACTACAATTTTGCATAAAACATCCCGGAGGCTGTGATAAAGGCCAGTTTCAGAGCAGACCTAAGCAATTAGAAATCACTTGCTTTACTGGTAATTTTTTAAATTTCAAAATGTACTTTATTTCATAAAATGTAAGGATACACACTGTTCAATGTAAAAAATCACAATTCCAAGCCTTCTTAGTGTGGTGTATTAGAAGATATGTACTGTGTTTTGAATTGTAATAATGGGATTGTTTTGTGTACGATCTGTATTGTATTGTTTTGAACTGTACAATGCACGGTGGCCTTTCCCCATAGAGCCTTAGTGTAGGCCACACCTCGCTTCAGTGCATCTCGCAGCACGTACTCCTGGACCTTGGAGTGTGCCAGTCGGCAACACTCAGTCGTGGACAGCTCCTTCAGCTGGAAGACCAGCGGGTTTCGGGCAGGCCAAAGGGCCTCCTTCACCGAGTTGATGGTCTTCCAGCAGTTGATATCTGTCTCGGTGTGCGTCCCAGGGAACAGCCTGTAGAGGATAGCATCCTGTGTTACCGAGCTGTTGGAGATGAACCAGGACAGATACCAACGCATTCGCTCTCCACACCTTCTGTGCGAAGTGGCAGTTCACCAGGAGGTGGACGATGGTTTCATGCCCGGTGCAGCCTTGAGGACAGCTCGCAGTGGTGCTGAGGTGCCGTGCATGTAGGAAAGACCGCACTAGGAGGGCCTTTCTCACCACCATCCAGACAACATCCTGGTGCTTGTTGGTCAGTTCCAGCGATGAGATGTTCTGCCAAGTGGTTTCCACTGTCTGGTTGGGGAACTGACAGATCGGATCTACTTTCCTGCAGGACCCCGAGAATGTTCCATGCCGACCACTGTCTGACGGCCTTGTGGTCGAAGGGCTTCCTCCTCAGCAACTTCTCCACCTGGGACAGGTGGGGAGGGACGGTCCAGCTGGACAGGACATCCTGCGTCTGCTCAGCCAGCTTGGCCTGACCCAACCTTCTTAGTATGGTGGACAGATAGAAACCCAGCATGTAGTCACACTTGGTGTTTGCCTATCGGGGCTCTACACACATACACAAAGGTGGCCATCAGGATCAGGGCGGCATTGGGGCCGTCCTTTCCCCCTTTGTCTGGGGGCTTGTACATGGTATCACTGCGGACGCAGTCCATCTTGGATCTCCAGACAAAGTGGAAGATGGCTCAGGTGACTGAAGCGCGGGATGGGCCATACCTGGGCTACATAAAGCAACACCGCAAGTACCTCACACCTTATCACTAGGTTCCTGCCGGTTATGGCGAGGGAGCGGCCCCCCCACATACCAAGCTTCTGTTTGGCCTTGGTGACCCGCTTCTCCCAGTTCTTGGTGCAGGCCTGGGGCCCCACAAACCAGATCTCCAGCACCTTCAGGTAGTCGGACCTGACAGTGAAGGGGACAAAGGATCGGGTCTCCCACCTGCCAAAGAACATGGCCTCGCTCCTACTGCAGTTCACTCTGGCCCCCGAGGCCAGCTCAAACTGGTCACAGATGCCCATTAGTCTGTGGACCGAACGCTGATCGGAGCAAAAGATGGTGACGTCGTCCATGTACAGGGAGGCCTTAACCTGAGAGCCTCCGCTGCCTGGGATCGTCACCCCCCCCACCCCCCACCTGATAACTTCGGCCTTCCTGATGGGCGCCGTAAACGGATCGATACAACACACGAACAAGACCGCAGAGAGAGGACAGCCCTGCCTGACTTCAGATCTGATCGGAAAGCTCTCCGACTCCCACCTGTTGATTAGGACTACGCTACAGGTGTCCATGTAGAACAGTTGGATCAGAGATTCCCTCCCCAAACCCCATTTGGAGACACATCATGCATGTGTGGCCTTCTCCTGGTCCACGCTGATGAGGCAGGTGTTCACCCCCCCCCCCCCCCCCCCTGTGTCCTGCACGTAGGCGATCGTATCCCTAAGCAGAGATCTTCCTGCCGGGTGCAGTACAGGTCTGATCAGTGTGGATCACCAGCTCCAGAGCAGACTTGAATATGTTGGCGATGGCCTTAGACACAATCTCGTAGTTGACATTTAGCAAGGAAATGGGTTGCCAATTTCTGATTTCTTCCCTCTTCCCTCTTCCGCTTGTAGATGAGGGTTCCTCATGGTCTCTGACATGCTGCCTGCCAGAAGCATACCCCCGTACACTTCCAGCACGCCTGGGCCTATCCAGTCCCACAGAGCCGAGTACAACTCAACCAGCCTCATTAATTCACCAACTCCTCAACAACACCGGCCTGCAGGGGTCCACTTTAAGTTGGGTTGCAATCGAAGCATGGTAGTTAGAGATACCATTTTTAATTCAAACAATGAATTTCCTCCAAGACTTCACCTCACAGAGAAAAAAAAAACCTAGATTCAGATGTGACAAGCACATCAAACCCCTTCATTTCAATCCATTTCTTCGGGTCCCCATACAAGGTTAAGTGGGATCATGCTTCCTCTGGTTTTAAAATCACAGTTTATATTAATTCTTTGATCCATATTCTGCCTCATATATTTCTGGGTTGTCTGGTGTTTTTGCTTTCTCTCCTGCTGTATTTAAAAATAACACAGGTCCCATTTTAAGCCAGTAAACTGCACAACCACACTTTCTGTCACACTCTGATGCAATGACACACTCGGTGAAACGTTAAATGGTTAAGGGTTATTATATTTTTCCCCAGAGGGATTCCAGTTCTGTAATTCTTTATAAAATAGATTTCTTCAACAAAATATTATTTTATTTTAAAAAATTAGTTTAAATGAACTGTTGTTCCTGTATATGATCGGCAAATTCAAGTGCGGTTTTTCTCTTCCAAAGGATCTGCAGTAAAATACAGCCTCCAGTGATTAAAGTGGAACCCCTCTCTACCAGTGCAACTTTGGTCTCATCCCTGCAACATTTGGTATCACCCACAACTTTTTGGCTCCACCACAATCCTTAGGATTTCAAAAGTGCTTGATCATGTTTACATATTAGGGTCAAAGAGCAATTTATTAATCCAGTAGTTCAATATGTAATTAGATATTTGAGCAGTAAAACTGAGGATTGAACCAAGGGTTGAACAGCTGCAATTTTTGCCAGTTTTGATTCTTTTGATCGTTCTTGCCAGATCAAACATCCCCACCCACAACACGCAACTTCAGGTAGGAGGAGGGAGTGCAATCTCTCCACGATCTCACCCCACTCTTACCCCTGCAACCTCCTCCAGCTTTGAATGCCCTCCTGCACCCTTCAGTCCTCCAACTCTGACCTTAAGTGTAAACCCACCCACCCCCCCCCCCCACACACTTTTGCCCCATCATTAGTGATGGAGCCATCGGCCATCTCAGCCCTACTCTCGAGAATTTTCCCCCTAAATCGTTTTTCCAGTCCACTGCACTGTATCTTTAAAAACCTGCTCAAAACCCATCTTTTCCACCAATCTTTCAGGTTCCTCTAACTCTCCCGCCAAATCTCACCATCCATTCCTTTATTTTTTCCACTACCCTCTGTAAAGCACCTTGGGATGTTTCCTATGTTAAAGATGCAATATAAATGCATGTTATATATTAGTTAAGAATATAATATTTTTAATAATAGTGTGGAAATGAAGAATATTCAGGCAAAGTGAACTTGTTCTTTTTAGCTTATAAAATTCTCCCATTTTGGAAAGTAGATGGGAGGGGATATAAGCCAAGTATCAGTATCTAATTCTTGTCTTAGTTTAGGGCAGTGAAATAATCCTGAATGATATAGGTTAAACTCTTCCTGAAATTGGTCAAAGGATCCCAAAGTTGCCCCAACCAACGTCCCTATCTGTGTAAAAACCACCTGTGACGAGCGGCTGAGTGATCACAGGACAGAGAAATGGTACGTAAGCTGACACCAATCATTGGTAATAAGGATTTGGAATCGCATCAAATATAGCCTCGTGAGGAAGGTTAAAGAGGTGATTCAGATCAGCTCTGATAGCAGAGGCATTATGGAATGAAGGGATTTAATTCCTTCCTGGCTGAATGTCACTGGGCAGCTTTCCTACTAAGTCCTCAATCCTCAACTAAGTGACCTGCTGTCAGCACCAGGTAACATTATATGTGATCTGTCTCTACACTCTGTCCCGATATAGGATCTGGTTTTATAATTTTTGTGACAATACTGCTTTACGAATATATTTTTACCACTGTCATATAAAATATTTTTTACACTGTCTTTAGATAAACTGACTCCTTGATATCCATGTTACGATTTGTCATTAAATTTAACTGCAATAGGCTCAAGGGTATTGAAGGGTGAGACATCTAAACAAGATAAGTTCAGTTTTGGCTTATTCCTTTTTTAAGCCTAGAGGATAGAATCTTATTCCAATTAATGGCACTTGCTAGACTATGGCTGTAACTATATTATGCTTTTCCTTTTACCAATCATCCAATTTCCCCCACTCCTCTCCTAAAACCTTTGTTCTGTTCCAACTCCAACAGCATCAGAATCCCTCCTCAATGTTATCAAGTTTCAATTAACAGATTTAAGTTTCACGAAGCAGGTATTTTTTCCCCTGTCCTCTCCTTTCCTGGTCAATGACTGACACTGGAGTGTGGTTCCACTGGTGCTGGCAGCCCTTCAGTACCTTGCCCAGCTGGCCTTTCTTCACATGGGAGTCTGTGCCACAAGCGTCAGGCTCTTTGACCAGGGAGACATCTCAACCATGCACTTTACCATCACTGGATCACAATCAGGGTCAGGAAGCCTGCTGATTTATTTCATCTCCCTGGCCCAGGGGCCCTCAGACCTCTTCCTTGAGGCCAATGTAGTGGACCCTCACTGTTCCATTGGCTGAAATCAGCTAACAGCACCCACCAGGGACGGACCTGGGAACACCCTAACATTTATGACTCAGCACCACACCACTTGATGGAATTCTGATTAAACACTGCCAGAAAGGTAAATTTATGTTTGTAAATTACATGACAAATTAAAATACTTCTTAATTTTTAAATGTGATTTACAACATACAGTTCCTGAAATGAACATCCTTTTCCAACAGGGGGTACACTCATTTGTGCAACCAAGCCATCTTAGTGGCATACTTCAGGCACAAACTGACAGAACCCAAATTGGTTCAGCTGGCAAGGAGCCCTCACACCCAGTGAGGCATTATATTAGTAAAAGTGCTCCTTATCCAGAGAGCTGCCAAGCCAAGGTAATACCTGTTAACCTGCCCGTGGAGGATATGCACCGAGAACTCTTAATAGACTTATCTCACATATTGTACCTGGTGTCCTTTGCATACTGACCTTGTAATGCTGAAGTTGAGCACATAACTTTGCCCTGTGCTGTCTTATTAGAGCAGTCTATTTCCATTTGTGAAGTTCCTTGGGACATCTTTTTACACCGAAGACACTACATAATGCAAGTTGTTCTTATTTTTGTAAGGTAAGTGTATCAAGGGATGTGGAGCTTTGGCGGGTAAATGGAGTTGAGGTACAGATCAGCCATAAACTAATTGAATGGTGGAGCAGGCTCGAGGGGCTGAACAGCTCACTCCTGTTCCTATGTTATAACATCCATTACTGCCATTAATGAATGCATACTGTTGTAATGTAGTGGTGCAGCAGGTTTGTGATACTACAGAGCACCAGGACTGGCATTTTCCCCCCACCATTAGTCCCTGGCCATTGCTGGGCTGTGAGGGAGAGGTTCCCAAGGGGTAGCAGGCTTCTCCTGAGAAAGGCAGGGGAGAACAAAAAAAAATCAGAGGACCATTTTTGCATCACTACTAGGCAGCTGAGAGGTACACAGAAAGAGGCCTGGGTACAAAAAGCATATCTGCCTTCAGGGAATTATGTGGGGTACAAGACAGGGTGTTTCACAAACTGAAAAAAAACAATTTACAATTAAGGCAGTGGGTGATGTACATTTTTTTTTTAATGTAGTGAACCCTAGTCGAAGCCTGTTCTTAATGACTAGTTTTGGGCTTGGCTGTATGTCGTTGACACAGATGGTTCAATACAGGTCCAGCTTGGAAACTTATACCTTCTGCTGGCGTCGATGATTAGCTGATCCTTACAATAGGTGGGCTTCAAGGCAGATTCTGCAGTACTTACAGACTAATAGGCATTAGATAAGCTTATAATTAATTTTTGTAAAGCGGCATAATGATTCTGGGCACTGGGGTACTGGTGTGAGGGGATAGAAGTTCCGATCCCCCATTCTACATGGATCCTGATCTAAGGCACACTGCACAGCGGGGCACGGAGTGGAGTCAAGGCAACTCCCTGTGGAGGACAGGAAATCCAAGAAGGTGTCCTGCTCACCCCGGACAGCTGACCAAAGAGAGCAGTGGCAGTATTCTGCGAGCGGGAGAGCTGCCTGCCTCCACAGCCGCAGAAGTACACCGACCACAAGGACCTGTGAGGCTGTTAAAGGGTTAAAGTTTCCTGAGACAATTAGAAGCTTAGTACCACATGCTTCAAGAGAAATGAGTTTCAATTGCTTGCGCAAATGATCACGAATATAAATAGTTTGTGTGGTGCTCCCATTATTTGAATAGATCTAACATCAATTACCCCAATAACCTCACTGGACAGCTTTCGGCTCAGTAAATGTGTTTTCTGATTGTGTTGCTCTTGGTATAATAGTCTGCCCATGTGATCCGTGCGATAAATGGTGTTTGGTGTTTATTAGATGTATCCACTTGATGAAAATATTTAAAATTACAAACATTTTTCAAACATGGCTAAATACTGAGCACCTGTGACCAACCATTCTCCCACAATGCAACAGGTTTCAAATTCCACATGAATTTCTATTTTTAATCTATTGATTCAGATCAATAAATTTCACCCAAGTACTTCACAATGGGCATTGCTCCCGGACAACTTTCACCCAGATCAATCCACATTCAGTTACAGCATAGATTTATAATATGAAGAAGATTAATCCTCTTGTGTGCTATTTTAAGCACATTGATAAGGTGTTTAAAGCATAGGTAATGACTGTATTAAAATAGAACAAACAGGAATTTGATGGAAAATGTTAACCAGTGCACTAAAAATGGTGCACAGAAAAAAAACTGATTCCTTCCCCCCCCACCCCCTACCTAGAAGTGGTTAATGATCCAATTGCCTTCAATGCATCTTGTGTCTTCTTACAAAGCAAAGGATGTAGCCCACGCTCCCCTTGATTTGGTGGATAACTGCATCACCCAGTGTGATACTAAGTCATACATACCTAAAGGCCGGTTCAATTAATGGTCTGTGCTGATTCAGCTGGTGCGACAATTGACCTCAGAATTACTGAGCTTGGCGGAGTGGAGTGGGGTGGGGGGGGGGGAAGATAGGCCAGGCTTCCCATTTCTGATTGCTATCCAATAACCCCACTGGAAAGAGCTCGATGGATGTCTGGTGAGGACAAGATTGGACTTTGCTATGACGTCCCCATGATTGAACAGCCCAATGACGTTCATTGTCAAGATTCATATTTGAATAATGGGGGAGGCACTCATGGAATTGTGACTGGAATCGCCACTTGCAGTAAAGTAGAAAAGGGGAGGAAATTGTTAAAAAGACATGACCACCGCAGAGCTCACCAAGGTCCATACTGGCACAGACTCTTCACTTACTACATTAATTATGCCAAATTCTCTGAATTTCCAAATTTTATAGTTCCAAATGGGAAGAAAAGTTCCTTTCTTTTTCTCTGATTTGGCTCCATTTTTGCCAATTTAAACATGGCAGAACAAACCACAAGTCTGTCACCTAATGGAGGAGTTTAAATGGCTACCTAAATCACAAGAGGCAAACTCAGAAGATTAAAGTGCACTATCTCAAATCTCACATTGGACTACTGCCTGAAACAGGCCCATACAGGCATCTGTTATCATCTCGAACAAATACCAGGTGCCAATATGAATTCTTCTTTAAAGATTTTTCTTTACTTATTGCAATGCTTCTTTTCTAGTGGGTGGAGGTTATCTGATATTCAAAATTAGCTTCATATGACATGGAACATAGGTTCCCAAACCTTTTTTTGCTGAACCCCCCCCTTTCTTCATAGATTCATGTCCCATTCACACACCCCCACCTCACCCCCTTCCTCCCCCTTTCTAAGAAACAGTATTTTGTAGTCACCAAGAAGATGGGAGAGTTTAATCCTGTTGGTCTCAATAACTGGGGGAAAAAATTGAGCTTCAAAACACCCACCCTGTCTTCAGGCATGGAGGGATTGTGTGCTTCAAATAGCCAACTGCTTCAAGGATCTCTACTTTCATGCAGCAATCAGGAGATGCCACAGAAATGTCTTTCACTTAATAGAACAAAGGATATTACTGATTTTATAATGTAGGTCAGAAAGGTGTTTTGGATTGTGTTTTTAAGGACCTTTAAAATAAACATCAGCGTTGGTTTTTCTCACACCATATTCCTGGGGAATTCACTCTCTTTTGTTGTATACAGATAGCGAGTGGGAGTCTCGAGTAGGAGGTAATCACAATGAGGGGTTCAGGTGATCTCATAGATCACAAGAATGAATCACAAGCAGTTTACAGTTATCATCTGAACTTCAACAGCTTTAAAGTCACTCTCTGGTATCACACTTTTCTAACGTTATTCAGTTCTCAGTCTATTTTTGTGCCTCCAGCAGCTGTCAGGACTGACATCAACTGCCAGGTAGTGATGTTCTCAGTAGAAGATTAATGATCACGAGATCATTACTGGAAGCTTATTGAGAAATAAAAAATCTGCAGTCAATTACTGGAAAATCCTATGTCCAGAAATATCTTCTAGGACAATAATTCACACCTGTGAATAATTGCTTACGGCCGCAAATAAAACACCCAGCCTACTGGGTGGCACAGAGCATTAGAGCACCTGCAGCAGTTTCACAGAGTGGTGGGTACAGGGTCAATAGTACACTCTACTGAATTCCCGATCCCACCCTTGCTGCTGCTGCAACGACAGTTTGTATTTATACGGCATTGTTCACACAAACGAAAATGTCTCCAAGCAGAAAAGGGTGAACGCCAAGAAGAAAAATTTAGGGGGCAAAATCCAAAGTAATGGTCAAAGAGAAGGGTTCTTAGGAGGCCTTTGAAAGCAGCAAGGAAAGAAACAAGGCAACGTCACTTTGGGAGAGAATTCCAGAGTGCAGGAAGCTAGAGGGTGAAAGAGCCACCTCCAACGGGGGAAACATAAAACAAGCAGTAAACCAGTATCAGAGAGGCGGAAAGTGCGTGCAAGGAGCCCCGACTGGAAAAGGAAGCCGAGGCAGGGTGGCATAAGACGATGGGGCTAAGGCAGAAAAGAAAAACTGGGTAGGAAAGCCTTTATTCAGCAGTCTGGAATAAAGCAGGAGAGGCAATGGTCTGGGGAAGGGCAATAGCCTGACCCTTTCAGTAACAGCAGTAACTAGTTGGATGAAAAAACCGAGGGGAAAAAAAAAGTGTTTCTAATTTAATATAAAATTATAAAAGAAAATGTCTGTTTCTTTCAATGTCAGAGAGGTTGATTGGCAGTAATTAACAATTATCACATCGTTAAAAGATGAAATTACAAGACTTAACTTTCGATGGCGAGTTTAGTTTGTATCTACCGCGCAAATACAGCAACTTCACAACGTTCAATGCATTTCAATGGTGAGGCCAGACAGCAAAATGCCGTTTTTGCAAATCTAAAAGCAGAGCGGCGGAACTTGGGCAGCAACTTTTGGATATTCGTATTTAACCACTCATCTGTTCCTCGCCTGAAGCCGCTGTGCCATTTACGCACAAATAACAGCTACCGCCTTTAGCCTCACCATTATTTTGACAGCAAAATCTGACCCATTATATCCCATTCAATGTCACAATAGATACATTAGAATGCCACATCTTTGCTTTAAAACATCAACTAGCCATAACCAAAATGCATTTTACTTGCCAAAACACAAACACGCCACGTAACTAGGGGTGAAAGCCTAAAATTAGTCCCCGCAGACATTTGCATACAAATAGCCTGGAGCAGCACTGCACTCTAACTTGACTCAGTTTAAATTTCTGTGACATTTGTATAAAATTAAAGTGGGCCAAGAATCACACTGTACCTGAATAGCACACTCAAGGCAGAAATGGAAAGAGGAATAATAATAAGAGGGTGAGAATATTGAAAGCAGAGAAAATGAGAGAATTAGAAGAGATGGGGAAAAACTGGAGAAAGGAGAAGAAAAGAAGAGAATGTTTATTCATGGTCAGTTTTTTTTAAATCACCTTGTCTAATATAAATTTCATTGACGAATGGTTTTTGACAGATGGGATAAACATAGTGAGAGAGGAAGTGTTAAGGGGATTAGCATCTTTGAAAGTAGATAAATCTCCAGACTTGGATGAAATGTATCCCAGGTTGTTAAGAGAAGCAAGGGAGGAAATAGCAGAGGCTCTGACCATCATTTTCCAATCCTCCCTGGCTATAGGCATGGTGCCGGAGGATTGGAGGACTGCTAACATTGTACTGTTGTTTAAAAAGGGAGAAAGAGATAGACCGAGTAATTATAGGCCAGTCAGTCTAACCTCTGTGGTTGGCAAATTATTGGAATCGATTCTGAGGGACAGCATAAATCGTCATTTAAAAAGGCACGGGTTAATCAAGGGCAGTAAGCGTGGATTTGTTAAGGGAAGGTCGTGTCTAACTAACAACATTGAATTTTTTGAGCAGGTAACAAGGAGGGTCGATGAGGTGTATATGGATTTTAGCAAGGCTCTTGACAAGTTCCCACATGGCAGACTGGTCAAAAAAGTAAAAGCCCATGGGATCCAAGGGAAGGTGGCTAGTTGGATCCAAAATTGGCTCAGCGGCAGGAAGAAAAGGGTAATGGTCGACAGTGTTTTTGCGACTGGAAGACTGTTTCCAGTGGGGTCCCGCAAGGTTCAGTACTAGGTCCCTTGCTTTTTGTGGTATATATTAATGATTTGAACTTGAATGTGGGGGGCTTGAACAAGAAGTTTGCAGATGATACAAAAATTGGCCATGTGGTTAATAGTGAGGAGGAAAGCTGTAGACTGCAGGAAGATATCAATGGACTGGGCAGGTGGACAAAAAGTGGCAAATGGAATTCAATCCAGAGAAGAGTGAGGTAATGCATTTGGGGAGGGCAAACAAAGCAAGGGAGTACACAATAAATGAGAGGATACTGCGAGGTGTAGAGGAACTAAGGGACCTTGGAGTGCATGTCCACAGATCCCTGAAGATAGCAAGATAGATAGATAAGGTAGTTAAAAAGGCATACAGAATACTTCCCTTTATTAGCCGAGGCATAGAATATAAAAGAGCAGGGAGGTTATGCTAGAACTGTATAAAACATTGGTTAGGCCACAGCTTGAGTACTGTGTATTGTTCTGGTCAATTTACAGGAAGGATGTGTTTGCACTAGAGATGGTACAGAGGAGATTTACAAGGATGTTGCCAGGGCTGGAGAATTTTAGCTATGAGAAAAGATTGGATAGGCTGGGGTTGTTTTCTTTGGAACAAAGGAAGCTGAGGGGAGATTTAATTGAGGTATATAAAATTAGGGGCCTAGACAGAGTGGATAGGGAGGACCTATTTCCCTTAGCAGAAGGGTCAGTGACCAAGGGGCATGGATTCAAAGCAATTGGTAGAAGGATTAGGGAGGAGCTGAAGAGAAATTTTTTCACCCAGAGGGAGGTGGGGGTCTGGAACTCACTGCCTGAAAGGGTGGTAGAGGCAGAAACCCTTAACTCATTTAAAAAGTACTTGGATGGGTACTTGAAGTGCCGTAACCTACAGGGCTACGGACCAAGTGCTGGAAGTTGGATTAAGCTGGATAGCTCTTTTTCGGCCGACACGGACACGATGGGCTGAATGGCCTCCTTCTGTGCTGTAACTTTCTATGATTTTCTATGAGCAATAAGAGGGCTATTTTTTTGTTGGCGCTAAATTCCCCTGTATGTTGCTGGATGCCTGGACCATATACTGAGAATTAGCTTAAATAATTATGGGAAAACATGATGTATGTAGAGTATTAGTTATTGTATGCATTGATCTACTGTGGCCAAAATAGAGGACATTTGATGGCTTGCAATAATAATACAAGAGGTGGAACCCACATGTTGGTGACAAATTTGTGACTGTGTTAGGTCTGGTCAGGTCAATGAGTTATACAAATATGGACTATGCTGTTTATATATTGGGTGGCAGTTCTATAAGATATCTGTACTTTCATGGCATATGAACAGTTTACCATCAATGCCATTTGTTTTGTCCTTTAAGGCCTGTTTCTTTTCCTGGTACAGCTCTATTTGCATCAACTAACCTCCAGTACCTTTCCACCGTGGCCATTCTTCACGTAAAAGCCCAGTCAGTATCAGCGGGCCATTTGAGCATGGGAAGCATCACAGGTGAGCCAAATCCTGTCCTCACCCAATGCTCACCTGCATGCACCTTCTAGCATCAATCACTGGACAGTGATCAGGAGTAGGATCCATGGCTGACTTTTTTTTAACCTCCCTCCTTTGCCCTTGACCACTTGGGCAAATTATAAGGTTCCTACTACCACCCCACTGAGATCAAGTAACTCAAAACATAGAGAGAATCGAACCTGGTCAGTGTATGTCAGTGCATTTACCCATTAATCCATATCCAAAAAATAATTGAGTTGTTTTAGTGGTCAGAAATTTGGGGAGGTGGAATGGTTTCACAGTTCAGGGATGCAAATAAAGGACCAAGATTGGCCTTATTGGAGGTCTTCTATCCCAATGGCACAACATTTACTTTATTTGTAAAAAAACACGAGGGTGGGCCAGGAAAGTTGGGCCATGATCATCGCTTAACTGTCTCTTAAAGCCGATATTATCCACCATAAATACTCAAATTTTAATGTCCTAATATCTCTCCCCTCATCTTCCACACAACGCTTAGCTCAATCGCTCTGCTATCCCTCATACACTTTCATTTCCAAAATGATTTTGCAAAGCAAATCGATGGCGATGTTTAAAATGCGGGTCTTTCCCAGGTAAAGGCGATTTGAATACAGAGCTTAAGAATCTCCCAGCAAAACAGCAGTCCCTAATGCCCTGTTACCTTAAGAAGTATTAAGGTGGAACTGACTACTTTGAACGTTAAATTGTTAATGGGTCGAAAAGACCCTACGTGATTATTTCCTCCCAGGATATCGGATTATCTGCTTTATAGAAATTAATTATTACAAACTAACAACTCGTTTCTCCTTCTGAGACTCGCTCCTGCAACAACCTCGCCCCAAAACTCAGTTTGCGGAAATCATTTAAGATCAAATGTCAGAGAACTTACCAACTCCTAACGGCATCTTATTCACGAGACTTCAATTCAACAGAAAAGGGATAATTAGTTGTTTAAATGTTTTTCCCTGCAAATGATCGCTTCAAAGGTTCACGTACACTGAGAATTGTGCTGGTGACAAACCGACAGTCGCAAACACCCACATTTACTCCATTTCCAATACGTACTTAGCTGGATGTGTCAATATGATGTCAAACTGCAACCTCGGAAGTGCCTGCTGATAAAAGTATTAACCCCTACCACCCCGTCTCACTTCAAAAGGCACGACGCGTGTAGGGGAGGAGAGATGTTCGTTGTGTAATGTCATCAACAACTTATATTATTGTAATGCTCCTTGCTCGCAGAGAGATATCTCAGGGAGCTTTCTAAAGTGGTGGAAAGACAACAAGAGGGAGGAAGGGAAGAGAGGTATTAGAAGCGGATGAAAGCAAAGGGTCTTTTGACATCAGGGAGAGAGGCGACAAGGCGGGCATGCTGAGGGTGGGAGTTCCGTGGAATGGGGTCAAAGCCAGAGGTGAATAGTCACTGTTATGTAGGCAAGCATAGCCTACTGCATACAGCTATGTCCCACAAACAATAGTAAGATGAATGGCTAGTTAATCTGTTTTTGGCGGTGTTGGTTGAGGGAAGAATATTGGCCAGGACACTGGGAGAAGTCCCTGCTCTGTTTTGAACAGTGCCATGGGGTCTTCAGTGTCCCCCTGAACTACCAGAACAGATAGACATTGGCTTGATTTAATGCCCCTTCTGAAAGACATGTGAAAGCTGACCCTATGTTTTTGGAAGACGTTGTTGAGGAATGGCATGTAATTGATGAAGAGTAAGGGCCCAAAGATGGAAGCCTTGGGTACAGCGGAGGTGGCCCTACCAGCACGAGAGAAGAATTGGATGTAGGAACATAGGAACAGGAGTAGGCCATTCAGCCCCCTCGTGCCTGCTCCGCCATTTGATAAGATAATGGCTGATCTGTGATCTAACTCCATATACCCGCCTTTGGCCCATATCCCTTTGATTGCCAAAAAGCTATCTATCTCACATTTAAATTTTGTAATTGAGCTAGTATCAATTGCCATTTGTGGAAGAGAGTTCCAAACTTCTACCACCCTTTGTGTGTAGAAATGTTTTCTAATCTCGCTCCTGAAAGGTCTGGCTCTAATTTTTAGACTGTGCCCCCTACTCCTAGAATCTCCATCCAGCGGAAATAGTTTCTCTCTATCCACCCTATCCATTCCCCTAAATATCTTATAAACTGTGTCTAGAGACAGGAGTGGAAGCATGAAAGAGGAGCTGTGGAGGAGAGATATTCAAGGAGGATGGAATGGCCAACAGTGGACAAACATTTCCTGAAAATAACAAACTATTTTTTCTAAAAAGGTTTTCAATAATTGGCTACCCTGATAGCTCAGAGGGTTTAGGCAATGAGTACACAGAGCACAGTCCCAGGTCAAACCCTTGGTTTTCCTTGAGTGTAGTGCTGTGTTCAGGCCACAGCTTTAGTCAGGCTGACCTTGTGCTATTTTCAGTTTTGGCCAACAAAGCATATTGGAAGCATCCAAAGCCCTGAAAGTGGTGCGGAGAAGGGCTACAAGGCTGACGCCTATTGTCAAATGATAAAGTTATGAGGAAAAGTTAGAAAAACTCAGACTTTTAAGCTTTGACAGAATAGCAATGAGAGGGGAACCTTACAGGTGAAGATACTAAATAGAACAGAAATATTAACCTGGTGCATAATTTCAAGTTAAAGAATGAATGTAGAATAAGAAGACATAGGTACAAATTAGCAAAAGGCAAATTCACGACTGATGTCAGGAAGCTGTTTTTCACACAGGGGTGATTCCTGAAATTGTCTTCTGGGTATTGGAGGCAAGACCGTTGGATGCTGTGCTAGGAAGATGAAAGGATCAGCCAGATATACCAAATACAGTCAGTCACCTGTACTCATCTTTGTGATCCCAAGTATTTTTCAGTCACAACATTAGGAAAGAGCAGGAACCCTGGCTTATCTTCCCCTCTGCAACCTGGAGGCTACAATTAGCTTCAGCAGCCTGAGTTAGAGGGAAAAACTAGTCAGGGTTTCAACTCCCAATCACTGTTCTGCAACCCTTGGTGTAAATATATGTGTGGGGATGTTGGGTGAGGACAGAATTGGGTTTGGTTGTGATGTCCCCTGGGTGGAACAACCTGCCAACACTCATTGTCAAGGCTCACAGATGAGTAATGACCACTTGAACATACTGGAGGGCTACCAGTTCTTGTGAAACTGTACCCAACCAAGGATTTGAGACTTTCAAGAGTGATAGGGAGGAAAGAAAATTGAAGGGACTGAGTAATTATATCATATATAATTACATTGAAGAATATTACCTATCAGAAACATGGAACATTGTAACAAATTGATGTTAGCATGATAAAGGATGTCTTAACATTTAAAGATAAAACACTCAGTTCTGGTGCAGCACAGATTTGGAGTATGGCTGCCTGGAAGCATGGTATCACACTGACCCAAAATTTACTTTGGAAATTTGCTCTAATACAAAGTACTAAAGTACTAGTGCTTACAAGGAGTTAGCAACCCTTAAATCTGCTGACATCAGAACAGGAGGTAGACTGGTGGAATGATCACCGACTAGAAATTTCCCAAAGGCAGTGACCCTTGCCAGGGTACATTTCCTTGGTGCTACAGTTCCTCAGGAATTAGCAGCCTTCTGGTACCATGCCAAGTGGTTTTTTTCTTTTGCCTGAGCAAAAAGAGTGAATGTCAATAGGTTTTGCCCACATCTGATCCAGTTCTCACCCCATGTCAATTTACAGACATTCCAAGAGGGCTCATGAGATAGTGACCATGAGTTTGAACCTTGTCTAATTTGTTTCTCCTGAGGCCCCAACTGCCATAGTCACCATAAATTACCCACAGAGCAGGACTTAACTTTATAGCAGTAGTACAAGGTCATTGTAATAAGTCACTTTTTCTTATTGTGCAGAATATGTCCGTGAAAATGAATGACCATGCCTTACTGTTGCACGTGGAGATATCAATAAAGATAATGTCAATCATATTGGAGCATATTACTTTATGTGCAATGATCTTCCCAGGCAATGCATATCCTTGTATGTACATGTGCAAAATGGATTACATGCAACACTTACAGGAAATAATTATGCTATTGCAACTAAAGGACATGAATATTGTCATTTATTCAGGATCCCTGAAAGAAGACAGCACTAAATCAGACCGAACAGTCCACAAACAGCTATAATTATATACAGGAGGCTCAACTGATGATTGCATTTGTAAAGGTACTCCCCCAGTGCGGGCCGGATGAAAACATATGACAGGGTCAAAGATTTTATCCTCGGTCTGTGGTGAATTAAGTCTATTTCAGCCGGTGCAGTGGTAGGTGTGCTGCATTTGGCTTCAAAGCCGTTATGCTAAGTAGAGGGAAAATCGTCCACGGTTCCCACTTTTAATAACTATTCAATGGCTCCTATTAGAATGAGTACATTAGGTGAGGATAGGCCTGCTGCTATTCACTGTCTTGGCTCATTTATGAATGCCTCCGGTACCTTGCCCATTCAGTATTCGCGGAACCATAACCCTCTATGGCAACACCTTTTTATGGGCAGGTTCTTCCAAAGCCCAGCAGCTAATTTGTTACAAATCTTTAAATTGAAATGTAAAATCAAATGTTAGGTTTCCAATATCACAAAGTTATCATAGGCACCTAATGATATTTATGAGTACTGTTGTTATTTTGAATGTATTGTTGGAAGTATTATGCAAAGTCACATTGTAGACAATGCACAGAAGAACTACATACAAGGAAGACTGGCAGCACAATTAAGAAGTAAATTTATTAGAGCAGCATTCTTAGGACACTCTCCCAACGTCCAGCCTAAAATGCAAAAAGCCTTTCAAGTCTGAGTAGACTGTTACCACTGTCTGATTAAATCAGTTCTGGTCTAAATGGAGTATTCCGCAGGAGGGACTGGAAAGAGACTGAAATTTCCTTCATGCCAGGTCATCCCAGTGCCTGGCCAATGAATCAAAACGACTGCTAAAGAAGTATTAACCAACTCTTTGGACAATACCGATCTTCATTAATGCAACAAAACACTTGATGAAAAGAATGCCAGGTTTCTAACAAATTGTCTGTGTAGTCAGTAATGTGATTTGCAGATATTTAACTTGAGTAATCTCAATTTGATCCTGCCAGCAATGTTATGATAATATTGTACTTGAATTTATAATCAGTCGAATAAGAATCTTCAATGTTTCAGCTCAAGGGGTGGTACTCTTACTAGACAATACTTTGGGTTGTGTTTCATTTGAGGACATTCAAGTCTCCAATTTGTCCCCTTTTCTTCCCCAAGCAATGCAACAAGGCATCTGCTCCCAGACCTCCACCATTGCTTCCTCAAGCCTTCCAGTGAGACATAAGGAAGTTATTCATGATGACCTTTCCTTCTTGTTTTTCCTCTGTAGGAAGGTAATGAGTGGCAAGTCAGCAGAGTAACGGGTTGAATCTGTATCCCAACACTATGCATTATTACACTAAAGCCTGCCCTACCAAGATGCCATTGCATAAATTTGGCTTTTTTCATATAAACTGTGGCTTCTCTCAAGGGCAAGCTCATCTTTACCTTTTATTAATATCAGCATTGTTGCCTTTTGAGGTAAGGGATCAATGAGGATGCAATACAACACAGTTTCGTACAGAGAACTTAAAAAATACATCTGGCCACAAAATAAAATAAAGATTAAGTCAAGACGACCTAAGCACATATTGCAGCACAGCTCCTAATCTCATCTAGTCTGAGCAAAATGGAAAAATAAAATTGGGGGAATGTGGCATGGTAACTGTGACATGGAGTGGTAGGGTAAAGGGATAGTCACTAAATATAAACACCCAACATTTCAAAGGAAAATTTACTCTTATACTGACAGACTGGTATGTTAATAAAATCTATTAATAACTGTTGGGTCACATTCTGGTGCCTTGGAAAATGTATTTTCTTTACAAGAAATTACCGAACTCCCAAATAAATTACGACTAAAAGTTGACATGTTTGTTGATTGATTGGTTTGATCAAACAACAATTTTTTTGAGTCAACAGTGTGCCGCAGTCAGAAGAGGAGTTGATCTCGGGCTGCTGTGACATGCCCCATAGCTGCCAGCTCTTTACAACATTGGCTGAGGCATGCGAGCAAGTTTGCTGTCCATCCTTTCAGCTATGGGATGTATAGGAGGACCAGTGGAACTGTGAGTGGGTAGGGATGACACAAGACAATACAGATAGTATCATAAATCGAGACTGGAGTGTGTGAAGGAATACTTTCTCTTTATTAAGAGGTTCTTCATTCTTATTCCAATGAGCTGATATAAAAATGTCCTGTTTGAGCAAGAACTTGTAAGTGAACCACAACATTGTTGTCTTAAAAAACACCAATTTTTAAAAGGTTCTTGTGGTTACTCTTGTTCAGTTTCAATATAATACAAAACATATAATTACCCCTTTTCCAAGAGTGTTGCAAGACATAAAGCATATGCACAATACAAAAATGTATGTTCATTAGCTTTGACGAACCACAACAAATTATCGTAATAAAACAGTTTATCATAACCACTGTATAAGGCTGACAAAATCCAACCAGTCACACTTAAAACACAACTTAATTTACAGAAATTATTACAATCATTTAAGATTTTCTGCCACTACTTTGCTTTTTGTCAAGATGGATACACAACCAAATACATACCAGCTGCATATGAATTCTGAACAGAAAAGGACATAAATGAGAAGTACGGAAAAAGTCCCAATGCCTCCAAACTGGACACCCATATTTTATGAACATACGGTGTAATCAGATAATAGTTCCACTATAATTATTTCCTTCAGAATCAAATCACTTCACGGAAAACTGAATAAATTTAACATTTCACAGGTTCTGACACAGAAATTGAAGATGGACAAAGGGAAGGAGTTACTGAATAGAGGGAAATAAAAATGTCACTGCTATCTCCATCACTTCACCAAGATCCACAGAGTTCAAGCTGGTGAAAGAAAGTAATCTCAAAATGCAACTGGTCTTCTGATCAGGTTACATCCAGTGACAAGTCTGAATTTGATTAAAAAAATCTGCGGTGGTTTTAACAGTCAAAGTAAATTCTGATGGAAAATACTACAAAGTAGCACTAGTGTCTAAAACATCTTCCCAAACAAAAAGAAACAAGCATAACGGAACAATGCCCCACTGGCCATCTTAGCATTAATCCAGGGTGACTTTGATGGTAAATCCAAACCATTTGTGCACCCCGAAGAAGAAACCGTGTCTAATGTTGGGGAAGAAAGCAGAAGTATAACAATGGCTACAATAAAGATGGCTGTGCCAATTCAGAATTAATAATAATTCTCCTTCCACTGCTTCACACTTAAGGGACTGTTTACACCAAGTACAGAAAGCTGATGGATGCAACACTTTCATTTGTGCTTTTAAAAAAGGTCACCAAGGTCCAGCTGCCGGAATTTATCCAGATTGTAGAAACAGGCCTTCACCACTCTGCCACCAAAGTACCTTCCATTCAGGTCAACAACAGCTGAAATATGAATAGCAAGATTCATTATTTTAACAACCGAGACCCTAACTTTATTTAAAAAATCAGCCAGTATTACAGTAACACCATTACCACAGGTAGCAGGTGATTTATACAGAATTACAGTCAAGAGTTAATTACACACTTAATTTTGGTTACAAGCCCCAAGCCAACAAGAGATCCAACAGGCACATGCGCACTTGATTATTGGTAACTCTGTGCAATATATAAAATGATGTGGAGATGCCGGTGATGGACTGGGGTTGACAATTGTAAACAATTTTACAACACCAAGTTATAGTCCAGCAATTTTATTTTAAATTCACAAGCTTTCGGAGATTTCCTCCTTCCTCAGGCAAATGTTTCAAGAGCTCCTTGAAGCCTACGCATTTATACATATAGAACAATACATGGTGTTTACAGACTGCCCCTGCAACTGCCCGTTGCCAAGGCAATCACCGTGTTCAGACAGAGAGGTGTCACCTGCAGAACCCCCGAATACACATTCAACAAAAAAACAAACAGGGAAAAAAAACAGAGAAAAAAAACAGAGAGGCAGAAACATCCGGAAGGCAGAGAGAGCCAGCAAATGACCCATTATATTAAAAACAGATAACATTTGTTCGCTGGTGGGGTAACGTGTAGCGTGACATGAACCCAAGATCCCGGTTGAGGCCGTCCTCATGGGTGCGGAACTTGGCTATCAATTTCTGCTCGACGATTTTGCGTTGTCGTGTGTCTCGAAGGCCGCCTTGGAGTACGCTTACCCGAATCACCGAATCACCATCACACGAGAGGACACCACCCACCAGGTGCATGGTTCATACTCCTGTGACTCGGCCAACGTTGTCTACCTCATACGTTGCAGGAAAGGATGCCCCAGAGCATGGTACATTGGCGAGACCATGCAGACGCTGCGACAACGGATGAACGGACACCGCGCAACAATCGCCAAACAGGAGGGTTCCCTCCCAGTCGGGGAACACTTCAGCAGTCATGGACATTCATCCACCGACCTTCGGGTAAGCGTACTCCAAGGCGGCCTTCGAGACACACGACAACGCAAAATCGTCGAGCAGAAATTGATAGCCAAGTTCCGCACCCATGAGGACGGCCTCAACCGGGATCTTGGGTTCATGTCACGCTACACGTTACCCCACCAGCGAACAAATGTTATCTGTTTTTAATATAATGGGTCATTTGCTGGCTCTCTCTGCCTTCCGGATGTTTCTGCCTCTCTCTGTTTTTTTTCTCTGTTTTTTTTCCCTGTTTGTTTTTTTGTTGAATGTGTATTCGGGGGTTCTGCAGGTGACACCTCTCTGTCTGAACACGGTGATTGCCTTGGCAACGGGCAGTTGCAGGGGCAGTCTGTAAACACCATGTATTGTTCTATATGTATAAATGCGTAGGCTTCAAGGAGCTCATGAAACATTTGCCTGAGGAAGGAGGAAATCTCCGAAAGCTTGTGAATTTAAAATAAAATTGCTGGACTATAACTTGGTGTTGTAAAATTGTTTACAATATATAAAAGGGCTCCTTCTGTTAGTACAAAAATGTCACTTTTGAATTTTGAGAAATTGACTCAAATGGTAATTTTAAAAATACTAAACCATTATATTACAGATGTACACTGTATTTGATGCTAGATGTCAATGGTACAAGAAAATCCAAAAATGTCCTGAAGTGAGACTAAAGCCACACTTCAGAGAAATGCCCAGAAATACTGGAAGTTAAGGACCTTGTTATGCCATATTGTGTAGATACAAACCTGTCCCTTTAAAAAAAAAAGAAAAAATATCATCCATTAATACATATTTGACTAAAACCCATTCACATCTTACTTGATCGACAAATAACATTGTCTTCATTTGGTGAATTGCTGTGCTGAAGGTGAGGAATGAAAATGCTAAAGTGGAGAATGGAACACTATCCCACTATAGCCGCCCAGTAGCGGATGTAGCACAGGCTTGATTCAAAGTAAAAGATCTTTCCACACTACTTCAACAATGTCCCTTAAGCCCAAATTCTGAGGAGGACCCCTACTCTAAAGTTAATTGCATTCAAAATAATCTCACGCCATCTCATGTTAAAGTTTCATCATTTTTTAAAAAGTTTATTTTTCTGAACAATTTTCTCCCTTTTCTTAAGATACTAACCTTTGGTTGGGATAATGCTCCACCAGGTGTCACATACCCTTTCACCCAGTTAGCCATCGTTTGTGTGTTCACAGTGCATGTTGGTCAGCTATTCATCCATAGGGGCATCATAGCCAACTCCAATCATCTTCTCACCTGATTCCCACATGCACACTTCCACCAAGGGTTACTGGAGAGATCAGCAGCAGGGATGATTTTTCCTTCTCTAATCCAGAGTCACTAAATACCACGAATACCTTTACTGCCCCCTAACTGAGATCAGCTAATTCAGCATAGATCAGGGATCAAACCTGGGGCATTCCTGGTCTATATGGCTCATCTACTCATTGGGAGAACTCAGGGAAACACCGTTAGGTTCTCATTGAAAAAAGAATTAGCAAAGTATTGTTACCTTTGATTGCAGACTCTACCCGCTCAAATTCAACAAATATCCTGACTGCCTCATCATCAGGTGACCCAGGAATCTGCAAAATCAAACAAAAATATTAATTGTGTGAAATACCATGAGTATTAGATTGCCTTTGGGAGGACCCATAGGACGTACCGGAGTCACAAAATAGAAGGAGATCAACAGTACCGGGTCTCTGCATACTTTGAATCTGCCGTGTATTTCCAGCAGCCACTGAAACCAGGGCCACAAGTTTCCAACGGAAACAGGTGGGTTTGTGTCATTAGAACATCCCTATATTTTAGCCCATTTACACTAATTCCAAGTTGATTCAAGGCCCATACATAAAATAAACAGTCTCATTCATGCTCCTGATTGCTGTCCAGTCACTCCCACTGAAAAGTGCATGTAGGTGACAATGAACAAGGACAGGATTGGCCTCTGCTATAAAGGCCCCTCTCCCTTCTCCCAAGGCCTAGTAGTCGACCGGCAGTTAATGTCTGAGCTCACAAATTTATAATTGCCACTTAAACAAGATGGCATGGGGTTGTTTGTGCCTGTGGAACTATACCCTAGCATCAGTCACCAATTTTGGGAGAACAAAATCAAGGAAAGCAAGAATCAAATAGGTGTCAAAGTCAAATAAAAGGAGCATTCAATGTAAATCCGTAAGAACTATACAATAACCACAATGATGGCTTTGATTTGTTACATGTACCAAGTTAAGGGAGCAAGTGAACAATTTGGTTAGAGTTAGGCCTTCTAGCTGAATAGCAGTCTATTTGGGAGGGGGCAGGGGAGAGTTTCTGGCTCAGCCTGAATAACCTTTGGCTGACCAGTATGCTGACAGGCTAGCTGAATTCTACAGCTGCATACTAACAGCTATAAATTGAGGCTGTTCCTGGAAAGAAAGCATTTTAGAGTCAACTGGTTGCATCATAACTGCTTTAGAACAAATATTTCAAGAAAACTACAACAGAAGATGACCAGGCACAATGCAATGTATTTGAAGTGTTTACAGTAATAATGAAACTTGGAACCACAGTAGAAATTACTGCCTCTCTGGAAATCGGCACAGAAAATGCAATACATCATAGAAAGTTCATCCAATTCTATGCAAAACAAAATGTTTTGTTCACATGAAAACTTATTTTCTAACTCACATTATGCACTGAAAAAAGAGGCTAAGTAAAAAGCACAAATAAATTTTTTTTAAACAGATATCTCAATTATTTGACAAAATGGAGCCTCCTCCAATCTCGATAATGGAATCGACTCCAAAATACACTGCTGATTGTTGCTTTGAATTGTGGCTGTGCTGGATCTCCTCACCCAGCAGCCCACTGTGACCTTCTCCAGTAACACTGCCGGGAAGATCAGCTGCACTGGAATAGCCGATCCACGAGATGATCAAAGCTCCATCCCCCGATTTCAACTGCTGGATGCACCACAGAGCCCACAGCAACTATACTATATTTCCTACATTTTGACCACACTCAAAAAAAAAGTACTTCATTGGTTGTAAAGCACTTTGCGATGCCCTGAAGTCGTGAAAGGCGCTATATAAATGCAAGTTCTTTCTGTAAATGATCCTTTGATGCCAACTACAGGAACTCCAGCTACTGTGGCAACTACTAAATTCACTCACCTCCAGTGATCTGTGGGCAGTCTTCACTCAGACCAGATGTTGCAGAGCTGATGACTTTACCACTAGCTGGTACAATTACTTGCAGCACATTAGAGGCTGCTGATGAGAGAGTTGGAGGTAAGTACATGCTGCCTTTAGTGCTCTTTTCTGTAGCTGGTTGGTGTTGAGAGCGTAATTTTGACTGTCTCTCAGTTTTGTGGCGGGTCTGGCGTCTGGAATAATGAGCAGGTGCATAGTGGAGCTTTAAGCCAGTAAATCACCTGTTCCATCACCAATAAGTGCGGAACAACAAAGAAAACTGAAGAAAAAAGTACTGGCAGCCTCAACTATTACTTTAAAATGATTTTCAGCAATCATGTGATGGTGAGCCAATATAATGCTCCATGGACGGATATCCATGAAAATTCTCAAACTATGAGATGGTGAATAGTTGAAATTCCACGATACATGCAATGCACCTTAATGTATCTATGTTTTAGTAATTGTTTAATTATTTTATTGCAGTAGATCTGAGCTTCCATTGTTCTTATAGAAATCTGGAGAGAATCTACAGGTGTGTGTCTTAATGCAGGAAAGCAGACACTCTAGTTTATCTCTGCATTTCAGCTCATGTAAATTGATGAGTGGGAAAGCTGAGAACATTGATACCTACTTGGTATTTGGGACACAAACTACAAACAAGTGCATTTCATTAAAGCCACAAAAGGAAGTCTTTTTCCATCTACTGGAACATTAAAGGAATATCACCTGCATTAGCTAATACTGCAAATCTACAACCAATCCAAAAGTATAGAGATTTTTTTTTAATTCTTCAAAAAGGGAAGAGCTCTGCTACTCTATTCACTAGCTGAACAATAACCTGTATGTGCCATTCCACACAGTGGCTGAGCAATAACCTGTAACTCTGCCATTCTACACACTGGCTGAACAATAAGCTGTAACTCTGCCATTCTATGATGTGGAGATGCCAGTGATGGACTGGGGTGGACAAATGTAAGGAATCTTACAACACCAGGTTATAGACCAACAGTTTTATTTGAAAATCACAAGCTTTCGGAGGCTTTCTCCTTCGTCAGGTGAGTGTGGAATTCCTTGAAGGTTACCGCATATATAGTCAGAGAACAATGCCTGGTGATTACAGATAATCTTTCCAACTGCCCGTTGTCAAGGCGATCAGACAGAGAGACAGTAAATACAGGACTACTAAATATCCAAACGGTCCGAACCCAAAGACACAGAGAGAGAGAGAGAGAGAGACATCCGAAAGGAAGAGAAAGAGAGAGAATGACCAGTTGTATTAAAAACAGATAACTCTTTTTTCGCTGGTGGGGTTACGTGTAGCGTGACATGAACCCAAGATCCCGGTTGAGGCCGTCCTCATGGGTGCGGAACGTGGCTATCAATTTCTGCTCGACAATTTTGCGTTGTCGTGTGTCTCGAAGGCCGCCTTGGAGAACGCTTACCCGAAGATCGGTGGTTGAATGTCCTTGACTGCTGAAGTGTTCCCCGACTGGGAGGGAACCCTCCTGTCTGGCGATTGTTGCGCGGTGTCCGTTCATCCGTTGTCACAGTGTCTGCATGGTCTCGCCAATGTACCATACAATGCGACAACGGATGAACGGACACCGCGCAACAATCGCCAGACAGGAGGGTTCCCTCCCAGTCGGGGAACACTTCAGCAGTCAAGGACATTCAGCCACCGATCTTCGGGTAAGCGTTCTCCAAGGCGGCCTTCGAGACACAAGACAACGCAAAATCGTCAAGCAGAAATTGATAGCCAAGTTCCGCACCCATGAGGACGGCCTCAACCGGGATCTTGGGTTCATGTCACGCTACACGTAACCGCACCAGCGAAAAAAAGAGTTATCTGTTTTTAATACAACTGGTCATTCTCTCTCTTTCTCTTCCTTTCGGATGTTTCTCTCTCTCTCTCTGTCTGTCTGTCTTTGGGTTCGGACCGTTTGTATATTCAGTAGTCCTGCATGTACTGTCTCTCTGTCTGATCGCCTTGACAACGGGCAGTTGGAAAGATTATCTGTAATCACCAGGCATTGTTCTCTGACTATATATGCGGTAACCTTCAAGGAATTCCACACTCACCTGACGAAGGAGAAAGCCTCCGAAAGCTTGTGATTTTCAAATAAAACTGTTCGTCTATAACCTGGTGTTGTAAGATTCCTTATATCTGCCATTCTACACAATGGCTGAACAATAAGCTGTAACTCTGCCATTCTACACAAAGGCTGAGCAATAAGCTGTAACTGCCATTTTATTCACTAGCTGAGCAATAACCTGTAACTCTGCCATTGTACAGACAGTTCAGAAGAAAATAAACTTTAAAATGATTTTCAGCAATCATGTGATAGTGTGCCAATATAATGCTCCATGGGTGGATAGGACACAAGCTTTTTTGAAACTAAATGATGAGTTCCTAATCTCAGTTTGGTCAAGAAAATATCAAGGGGAAGAAAGCTGCAGAAATTACTGCAAAATCTGTACATAAAGGTTCCATCTTAATCCAGTTTATTTTTAAAATCAGCTGAAAACCTGTAGGTGCAACTTACTGATTTCAGCTGTTGAAATGGGCATAGAAACCATGCACGTGTTTCTATTACCAGAATCAATACACCAGGTTTACAATACCTTGTGTTATTTCACTCCTTACTCCATTCACCTCAAGTTCTATCTACGCACTACAATATAATTTAGAGAATGTCACAACTATCAGGATTCCATGCATTCTTAGCTCATCTGCATGACCAGAACTAGCAGTGAAAAGGCTTAATCACCTAATCCTATGGAGGGACACCAGTATTGATGAAGGTTCTCCTTTCTCTCTTCCTCCTTCCCCATTTTAGCATGTTCCATAGATGATGATTAACTGTGAACTTATTCTGGATTGTTAAATTTTTGTTTTGTTTCCAGTCAGAAAATACAAGTTTTAACAACTCGCAGTCTAAATCTTACCTGGAACGAGTTGATATTTGTTTAATGTTAGTTTTACGTTCCGTACATCTCCACTGAGTATTTTTCTTCCCTTTACTGAAATTTTCTTGAGCCCTCTAGATTCAATTTGACATTATAACCATTGCAGCATGTGAAAGGATGTTGTAAATAGAGAATATCCAAAGGTTACCAGTGTAACTTAAAATTTATATTAAGTGGAACAAATTGCTGAGCACAGGTTCGAGGGTGATGTATGTCTAGAGGGAAAGGAAGATACATTTATATAGTGCCTTCTCAGTGGATGTGGTGCACTTGGACTTTCAGAAAACCTTTGACAAGATACCAGACAGGAGACTATTGGAGATTAAGGAGAATGGAATTAGGGGAAGGATAACAAATTAGATTAACAACTGGCTAGAAGGGAGGAAAAGAGGGTAGGAGTTAAGGCTGGCTTCTCAGTATGGTTGGAACTGGACAGCAGGAATTTCACAGGGTTCTGTTCTGGTTCCACTTATGTTCATTATGAACATCAATGATTTGGATACAGGGCAAGAAGGAGTTTGCGGACAATACTAAAATAGGAGGTATGGTAATAATTCTGAGGACCAAAAGAAGCTTCAAAGGGCTTCTGATAAGGTGGTAGAATGGGCAAAAAATTAGCAAATGAAATTCAATGTTAATAAATGTGAGGTTGTACATATTGGTCAAAAAAATAAAAGTAATAATACTCTGAACTGGGGGGGGGGGGAAGAGAAGCTGGTGAAGTGGAAGAGCAGAGGGATTTGGTGTGGGGGGGGGGCGGGGCGGGGAGATGGGAAAATCAGGTTTATAAAATATTAAAAGCAGCACCTCAAGTGGATAAAGCCATAAACAATGCTAATGCTATACTGGGTTTTATGAAAAGAGGTATAGATTATAAAAGTCAAGGCGTAATAGTGAATCTATAGAAAACCTTAGTAAGACCACAATCGTAGTACTGTGTGCAGATTTGGGCTCCACACAAGAGGAAGGACATTGAAGCAAAAGAGAGGGTACAGTGCAGATTCACTCAGATACTTCTTAATTTGAGGAAATACAAATACAAAAAAGACTTGAAAAATTGAAGCTGTTTTCATTATAACAGAGGCGGGCACATAAGATTCGGACTGCTACTTGTGTGAAAGATAAACACCAATATAGATTGGTTGGGCCAAATGGCCTGTTTTAGTGTTGATTTATGCAATACTCATGTCTTTCAGAAATGTCCCAAAGTGCTTCACCTAGGATAAATTGCATTGAAATGCAGTCACTGTTATGTAATCATGTATCATATCCCTAAACACCCATTAGCAGCAGATCATATGTGGCATAAGCAAAATGATTTAACAGATAATAAAAATGAGCAGTACGAGTACGAGGCTTGAAAGAAAGGACTGAGAAATATTACCACTTTTCTTTTGTACAGAATAAAATTATTTTAAAATTTTCTTGAAATACTAATTTAACTACTTTTTCCCAACAAAGTCCAGCAATGTGGTCTAACAGATGCTGTTAAATTGCTTGTGCCATACAGGGCCACTTCCACTGTAGACTGGCAAGCCATATTAATATAGAAATTGCTATCATTTTTGTACTCAATTTGAGACAAGCTTAGGCTTAATCATTTAAAGAACACTTCAGCAAAGTTCCTACCTCGAATATGACACATTTGGTCACTTTTCCATACTTTTCACACTCTTCCTTGGTTTCACCTTCCAGGTCATCATCGACTTCTCCAGACCCCACCATGTTCTAAGAAAAAAGCAACCAAATACAGACTAATGAATATAAAATAATGGCTGGTTAACAATACAAATGAGGACAGGATCAAGCTTGACTGATGTGTCATATGTTTTACCAAAATATATTTTCAAGTGGTTTCCAAATTTAATTTTTTTATGCTGCAATAAATGTCTCTTAATTGGATGTTTGTATCAAACCGATTAAGTCATGTGATCAACAGTATTTTTCAGAATGTGCTATTCTTTGTAAAATATGCAAATACTGTACTCTACACAAATTAACTTTCAATGGTAAAAATCGAAATACATTCTTGGATACCAAAACCTTCACTGTTCTATTGCTCGAATCAAATCCTTGCACTTTTCCCATAGGCTTTTCAAAACTGAGGGTTCCCATTTACCAGCAAGTTTGCGCGATATATTTCTATTTGCCAAGATCTTGGCCTATAATGCCAGAAACAGTTTCCACTCATATCCCTAAACACCCATTAGAACAGAAGATCATATGTGGCATAAGGAAAATGATTTAACAGATAATAAAAAATCAATGGTCATCTAATAGTTCAGTAATATCATTAAAAGTTTGTTGGAGCGGGTTAGAATAAAGAAGTTTTAGATAATTATTTACAAATATTATCTCTGTGACGTACAAACTATTGCATTAGATATTGTCTGCGTATCTTGTGGTTGACAATGGCCACCATCCAATTCGTTACATTGGAAAATGTAAGTGTTCTTAAAACATAAATTAACCAGTGGCTGTCTCTGCGCCAAAAATTAATATGCAACTTTATTACTTGCCCCAGAAATTAATTTTGAATAAAACCAGTAATCAGAGATTATACAGCAGTGGTCTTACTAATATCTGATGTACAAATCACACTTTCACACAGGATTTTAATGATCTGCAAACTAGAACTGCAACTGGTAGCCCAGCACAAGCAAGCTTCCACCACTTGGCTAACAGCATAAAGGGTGCAGTGATAGTTTTTAACAGCAGTGTGACTTACACAATGGTCTTTACAGCAACTGAAAATGCATATGCAAGGTAGGATTTTCAAGTGAATGATGAGCAGAATATCTGAAACCTGAAGTACAGCAGTAATATGTGTAGAGAGAGAGAGATCGGTGGCAAAAGACGGTTCAAGTAGTTTTTAAATCGACTTAATTTCTGAATCCAAATTTACTATCAAAATGCAAACAGGTCAACACTTTCATTCCTTACCCGCAATAAGACCACTTTTGTGGGATTTTTCAGGATCTCAGTCAGTGGGTTTGCTTCTGATTTCTTGGCAGCTGCAGGCATTTCCACTGTTAGTAAACCAAAGAGTCCATGTAAATGCACTTACCGTCATTTTACCCAGTTTTATTGAAGCACTCTCTAATCTATGAAGCTAAGCTGTGAAAGTCATCAAAAGGCATGCTGCATTCTTTATGAACTGGACTAGAGTAACGGAACATGGATTCAAGCCCAAAACTCTAATCTCAACTAGGATCTCTGTGCAAGGTGCTCAGGAGTGGCCACATGATTCTCGAGAGGGAGGAGAACTCAGAAGGCAAGTCAACCTGGGCCACTCGGGTGTTGAATTACAGGATGAGACTGGCAAATACTTGGGAATGTTTACCTCGGTTGAATGAGCAGTGTGTGTTGTAAAAGGGCCTAAAAGGGAGAGGGAGAAACAGAAACAAATCTATAATGTTGGGGATATACAGAAGGGGAAAATACATTTTTTTTTGGAAAAGCACGCATCGAATGGTTTCAACTTTTTCCCCCAGCTCAATGATTTTAATGTGGTCATAAAAAAGGGCTAATTTAAAGTCAAAACAGTGGCAGTGGGAGGATTGCACAGTAACAGAAGACAGGCAGCAGCCATTTTATTCACCCCAGTATTTTGGAAACTGAAGCCTACTGGTATCTGTATCGGCAGGAGTTCTGCATTTAAACAGTCCAAAAAAGGCAAAAAAAGCCACCAAAATGGTTGACTTTATTTTGAATTAACCAAATTCACTACATTTACAGTTACAAATGAGAGGCAAATAGTTTAGGCTCTTTTCCTCTTCTATCTCCCAAGTGATTTTGCCCATTTATACCAAGGCGATTTCCTAGTATTTTAAGTTATGTGCCCTTCTTTGTTTCAATCAAATCAGAATATGGCACTGGAAAGTCTGACTGACAAAAGCAGCCTCAGTAGGCAGCTTGTTTTGAAAAAGCTAATAAAGCAAATCTTCATTTATTCCTGTCATTAGACAGAAGTGGACAATTAAAATGATGCAAAATATAGATATTAAAAATGAAAGAAAAAAATTAAAAAGACAATACACTAAAAGCAGGGAAATCTTTCACAATAGAATTTTGCAATAATCTATGAAGTGATTTTTTAAAGAGAGAAAAAATGAACAGTTACAATATCCCTTCAATACAGATAACATGTGCAGTATATGTATCTCTCTCTCCAATTGGAATCTACTAAGCACTGTTCCCGATATTTTTAAATCATTGCTGGATCCCAGTGACCACCCCTTCTGTTCTCCTGTGAAGTTTGCATATGGAGGATGGTGGTAGAGCTTGATTATTCAGATACCAATTATGAGCTGACAGAGATTTCTGTCGTTTAATAAGCAGACAGAATCTTGACAGGAAGAAGTTTTAAAAAAACACAGTACATCAAAGCACAAATGTAGCTGTGTGGAGCCCATTATTTAGTTAATAATTCTCATTCAGTATTTTTAATGACAGGTATAGCAGCTTTTATAAAATCACTAACATTTTAACCCAGTACAGTATTACAGCCTCGCGTGCGCAGGTACCTTTTTCTGCACTATCACCAACAATAATCTTTCCTCCTCGTTTGCTTGTCTTCTCCACTGATAGTGCTGTGCTCAATCCTTGCTCGTGCTTCCCTAGGCCCTGCCCCTCACGGAAGCCATATTTCTGCATAATTTTGTGCGCCACTGTGCCGCTGTCAAAAACAGAAGGATGCTGTAAATTAAAAATCCAGCCATTGGAATCAGCTGATGCTATTTGTTTAACAGAATATTTTCAGTTTTCAGTCCCTTTATCCAAAGACACCCTCTACGCTGTCACAGCACTCAAAAAGTATCCACTCCCGCACCAATGTTTCATTTCCATATTCCAGACTGGCAATCATCGTGGCTTCTATGAGTGAGACTGCCAATTCTGTGACATATTACAGGCGTGGCTATGTCATGGGCTCATGCCAATAGGAAATGGATTTAGAATGTTCCAACTCAGCTGTCAGATTGAGAATTCATCCCATTGGGCTGGGAATCAAGCCCAAATCTCCGAGTTATTCAGTGTATCCAATCTCATAGCCTTTAGCTTATTTCCTAAATGTTTCTGCATTGTACGATTTTCTGGAAGGCACTTCAGAATTCGGTGCACGTTCACCAAATGGCAGCCAGAATCAAATTGTACAATGTGATTACATTTCGTATAGTATTCCAGGGCTTATTAATGACATTTTGTTTGCGGTTTACCAGACTACACGGGAGACTATAAAACTAATTTTGCCTTACACGATGATGCACACCTTCCATAGCAATTGTAAATGTAAAGGTGACCTACTGGGTCCTGGCGACACCCAGGACTCACATTTTCGTGGACACTGCAATACACCATCAGATCCAGCGCATCCTGTTCTGGTCCACTAAATGTGTAGAGCTAGTTTCATGTGTCTGCAAGATAGTGCCATGAGGCAAGCATGCAGCCACATAGAACTGCCGCTATGTTAATTCCAAGCCAGCTCATGATACAGTGTGCAATTGCATCATAATGTCAGTCTCCATTAGTGAACTGGCCCACAGGGGCACCTCAGGGAGAATGAAAACAATATAAATCAGGGCAGGGGGGGAAGGTACCACACAGCATCAGGTTGCAGACAAGTAAATAAAACGTGAAATTAAACTTTGCAAAAGTTATTCCCACTGAAACCAGAAAACAATACGCATATTAATATAACGCTGAAGCCTAAATTTGGGCCTGCCATTTGTGCACCCCTAAAGTCTACTCTATTCCCTAGCAGAGGTTACAGTTGTTTTGGTTTTAAGTATATTTTCCAGACCAATGCTGCCACCTCATGGTTGACAGTAACAACATGAACAGCAGTTGCTTGGAATGGGAGCCAACACTTCCAGCTAGGTTGAATTGGCTAATAGTTTAATAGAGTACACACTACAGCAACAACACTTTTTTTTAAACCTTTTGTCCAACTTTTTCATCTTCTGAAGGTTGTGTATCCTTGGGTGCAGTTCTGGGATATCACGCACTTTCTGGTACATTGCCAAGTGCCCAATCTTCATGTGTAAGCCTCGACAGTGCATGTTAACAGACTATTCAACATTACAGGCATCACAGTCAAGCCTAATTCTGTCTCCACCCAATATCTATACATGTGCACTTTCCAAAAGGAGTCACTGGGTAATGATTAGGAACAGGAACTTTGGACTAATTCCTCCTCAGGTATATTAATTATGATTTAGCTATGCACTCCTCTGTGATGTCAACTACTTTTTCTAGATCTTGTTGAAATGAGTCTACTTCTGGGAATAATGCTGAAGCTGCAAAGTATTGTGGTGCTTAGCACACAGCTTCTTCAGATGACCATGTAGTACATATATATTTTCGAGATTTCCCTTTCTGTGCAAAAAAGTTCTAGTCTGCCATTACATTAAAAATCCCTCCTCATAAGGACTAGGTGACAGAGTCAGTTACTTTACTGTCCTTTCATCTCTAGGACCATTGAATCTGGCCCAGATCAATGGGATGAAAGTATCTCCTCTCTGGCTGTTAAATGACTTCTATGTGAAATGAGTTTGAGCAATCTGAATCCAAGAGATTTCAGGTAACCTATTTGAAATTTTCAAGGTTAGGAAAGGAATTGACAATTGATCCAGGCAAATGTTCACCATGACGATGGGTTCAAAAATCAGGGGACACAAATTAAAAATTAGAGTAATGGAGAAAAGAAGTAAAAAAAAGTATTTTTTATACAAAAGGTAACAAACTTTAGGAATACGTTACGAGGGAAGGAAACGAAGTGCACCATACAAATGGGTTCAAGGGACAAATAGATGCGTTTTGGGAAGGAATCAAGGAAAATGATGAGCAGGTGAGTAGATCGAGTTGAAAATGACCTCTCTCTGTTCCTAAAAATTCCTGTGTTCTTGCAGTCAGTGGGGGAGCTTAAAGCTCAAAAGAATAATCCCCGATTAGAAAAAATATTCTTCTAGTCACCATGACTCTGTAGTGCTGAGGTTTTACCGGATCAATGTGCTGGGCACATTATTGGTAAGTTTCGATTGGACTTTTTACTGATTGTACATGCTGGGTGTTTCAGCTTCTGTGATGCATGGCAAAAGGTATTCATAGCTTAATTGTTAATTTTAAATCTGAGGTTGATAGATTTTTGTTAACCAAAGGTATTAAGAGACATGGGGCTATGGCTGGCATATAGAATTAGGTCACAGATCAGCCATGATCTCATTGAATGGCGTAACAGGTTCGAGGAGCTAAATGGCCTACTCTTGTTCCTATGTACATGCCTGTTCATGCAAATAAGATTCTGAGTTAGAACATAAGAAATAGGAGCAGGAGTAGGCCATTTGGCCGCTCGAGCCTGCTCCGCCATTCAATCAGATCAAGGCTGATCATCAACCTCAACTCCTCTTTCTCGCCCAATCCCCATAGCCCTCGATTCCCCTAGAGTCCAAAAATCTATCTACCTCAGCCTTGAATATACTCAACGACTCAGCAGCCACAGCCCCCTGAGGTAGAGAATTCCAAAGATTCACAACCCTCTGCATGAAGAAATTCCTCCTCATCTCAGTCTTAAATGGCCAACCCCTTATCCTGCTACTATGCCCTCTAGTTCTAGACTCTCCAGCCAGGGGAAACAACCTCGCAGCATCTATCCTGTCAAGCCCCCTCAGAATCTTATATGTTTCAATGAGATCACCTCTCATTCTTCTAAACTCCAGAGAGTATAGGCCCATTCTACTCAACCTCTCCTCATAGGACAACCCTCTCATCCCAGGAATTGATCTAGTGAACCTCCGATGCACCGCCTCTAAGGCAAGTATATCCTTCCTTAGATATGGAGACCAAAACTGTACACAGTACTCTAGGTGAGGTCTCACCAAAGCTCTATACAATTGTAGTAAGACTCCCTTACTCTTTTATTCCAACCCCATTGCATTAAAGGCCAACATGCCATTTGCTTTCCTAACTGCCTGCTGTACTTGCATGCTAACTTTGTGTGTTTCTTGTACCAGGGCATCCAAGTCTCTATGGACACCAACATTTAATAGTTTCTCACCATTTAAAAAACTCTGTTTTTCTATTCTTCCTACCAAAGTGAATAGCCTCACATTTCCCCACATTATACTCCATCTGCCACCTTTTTTTAAAAAATTCGTTCATGGGATGTGGGCGTCGCTGACGAGGCCAGCATTTATTGCCCATCCCTAATTGCCCTTGAGAAGGTGGTGATGAGCCGCCTTCTTGAACCGCTGCAGTCCGTGTGGTGAAGGTTCTCCCACAGTACTGTTAGGAAGGGAGTTCCAGGATTTTGACCCAGCAACGATGAAGGAACGGTGATATATTTCCAAGTCGGGATGGTGTGTGACTTGGAGGGGAACGTGCTGGTGGTTTTGTTCCCATGCGCCTGCTGCCCTTGTCCTTCTAGGTGGTAGAGGTCGCGGGTTTGGGAGGTGCTGTCGAAGAAGCCTTGGCAAGTTGCTGCAGTGCATCCTGTGGATGGTACACACTGCAGCCACAGTGGTGAAGGGAGTGAATTTCTTGCCCACTCATTTAACCTGTCTATATCCCTTTGCATACTCTTTAAACCCCAAGAAAGGGTGGGTTGTGGGTGAGTGGGAGTTGAAAATAGTTGGTTTTTTGGGTCGCGACCGTGAAATTTTTGGACTTGGCATTCCCAGTGGGAAGCCTGTAGTTTTCCGCGCCGATTAGAGCAAAGAACTCCAATAAATTTATTAAACACAATTTCCCTTTCATAAAACCACATTGACTCTGCCTAATCATACTATTAAGTGCCGTTACCACTTCCTTAAGAATGGATTCCAGCATTTTCCTGACGACTGATATCAGGCTAACTGGCCTGTATTTCCGTGTTTTCTCTCCCCCCCTCCTTTCTTGAATAGCAGGCTTACATTTGTTACCTTCCCATCTGCTGGGACTGTTCTAGAATCAAGGGAATTTTGGAAGATCATAACCAATGCATCCTCTATCTCTGCAGCCACCTCTTTTAGAACCCTCAGATGTAGGCCATCAGGTCCAGATTTATCAGCTTTTAGTCCCATTAGTTTCTCAAGTACTTTTTCTCTACTGATAATAATCACTTTAAGTTCCTCACTCTCATTAGCCCTTGGCTATTTCTGGTCTGCTTTTTGTGTCTTCTACTGTAAAGACAGCTACAAAATATTTGTTTAACGCATCTGCCATTTCCTGATTCCCTATTATAATTTCTCCTGTCTCAGCCTCTAGGGGACCAACGTTTTCTTCTGCTACTCTCTTCCATTTTACATGCTTGTAGAAGTTCTTACAATCCGTTTTATTATTTCTTTCTTGCTAGTTTACTTTCATATTCTATTTTCTCCCTTTTTAATCAATTTTTTGGTCACCCTTTGCTGGTTTCTAAAACTCTCCCATTCCTCAGGCTTACTACTCTTCTTGGTAACATTATTGGCCTCTTCTTTTAATCTAATACTGTCCTAATCTTCTTTAGTTAGCCACGGGTGGATCACTTTTCCCATGGAGTTTTTATTTCTCAATGGAATGTACATTTGTTGAGAATATTGAAATATTTCTTTAAATGTTTGCCGTTGCTTTTCAACTGTCATACCCTTTAATTTAATTTCCCAATCTACCAAAGTCAACTCGCCCCTCATACCTATGTAATTGGCTTTATTTAAGTTTAAAGATTCTAGTTTCGGACTTAAGTATGTCACTCTCAAACTCAATGTGAAATTCTATCATATTCTATCATGTTTTGATCACTCTTCCCAGGGGATCACTTTCTGTCAGATTACTATTTAACCCTGTCTCATTACACAATACAAGGTCTAATATAGCCTGTTTCCTGGTTGGTTCCATGACATCTCGATCTAGGAAACCAGCTCAAATGCATTCCATGAACATTAATGGAGGAAGTATGTATACTCTGGCCAATGCATAGGTCAACAATACAAAGCAGCATTCTTCATAATATCAATCCCATTTATATAACAGGCATAAATGAAAATCCATACTACATAACATTTTGATAAAGAGCTTTGTTTAGTTCGATTTTTCACCTACCCCATGTTTGCGATGAAGGAGTTGGTAGGGCCAGGTGGGGACCGGGGTCTCTCTGGTTCATCATAGATTGGTGGGGGAATCGCAGCCTTGGTAGGTGCATTACGAGGCCTGGATTCATCCTCATACTGGAAAGGTGGAATGACTTGAAAAAAAAAAGGGAAAAAGCAAATTAGCACCTGAGATGAGAATTTTTGCACATTTTTGTTTTAAAAGTACAGTATACAATGACAGCTCAGCATTCTCATTTTTGTTTCAGAAAAAGTTTCCTCAGAATTTTTCAGAGTTTATTTTGGAAACAGAGAGCAATCAACAAAAAATTTCAAAAAAATGGTGGAAATTATCTTTAATAATTGAAAAAAGTTGCGTGTGAGAGATCAGCATTCAATTCTTAGTGCATTGCCTGTATGTGTGAGCCTGTAAAAGACAAACATATTTACATTCAGATTCCTTAACTAAATCGGAGTGCAAGACAGGATGAGGAAGCACAGATTTTTTGGAAGCCGGAGATAGCATTTACAACTCAAAGCCAGATCAAAATAATATAAAATCGGGTTATCAGAGAATAATGAAATACCAAATAAGGGGGGGGGGGGGGGGGTAACAATAATGCCCAAGGGAGGAAAAGCAAGAATATTTTTGTGAATTTTGATAAAAACTGATAAAAGAAAGCCATAGTTATATTGGATGGTGCTTATTGGAACATTGTATGGATGGGCAAAATGTTTTCTTTATCCAATTGTTCCTATTTAGCAAAAACATTAAATGCACAGATATGGACTGATTCTTCTGCAAATTCACAACATGTTATTAATCTGCCTTAAAAACAAAGCTCATATGCAGAATAACAGTTTGAGTGAGTTACAAGGTCACAACATAAACAAAGGCTTCAAAGGACATCACAAACTGGAAGTCTGAATTTCAGAAGGTTATGCAAACACAGGAGTGCCAGAACACCGGTTTGTACCTGTAATTCTCCATATGCAGCAACAACAATTTGCATTTATATAGCGCCTTTAACGTAGTAAAATGTCCCAAGGCACTTCACAGGAGAGATTATCAAACAAAATTTGACACCGAGCCACATAAGGAGATATTAGAACAAAGAGGTAGGGTTTAAGGAGCATCTCAAAGGAGGAGAGAGAGGTAGAGAGGTTTATGGAGGGAATTCCATATCTTAAGGCTAGGCAGCTGAAGGTTCGAAGAAAATCGGGGATGCGCAAGAGGCCAGAATTGGAGGAGTGCAGAGATCTCAGAGGGTTGTAGGGCTGGAGGAGGTTACAGAGATAAGATGGGGTGAGGCCATGAGGGGATGTGAAAACAAGGATAAGAATTTTAAAATCGAGGCGTTGCCAGACCAGGAGCCAATGCAAGGTCCTGATCTTGGCTGGGCCGTCGACAGGGTGTTGGGTGGGAATTGCAAATGGGACAGGGAAAAAGGAAAATCAAACCTACCACTCTATGACACAATGCACTGTAAAACACTTACACAATGTCTAGCAGCTGACTCCAGCAAGTCATTGTCTCAGGCCCTGATGCATGCTCACCCCCTGGCTAGGGAATGATTGATGGCACAAGAAAACAAACAGAAATAGCTGAACAATCCAGACTTCTTTTTGACTTAGTACTGCACCAGGTGATGCATTTGTCCATTAAGCCATTAGGGTGGCTTTAAGGAGTGTTTTTAAATCCCTGAAAAAAACTCAATTTGATTTAGTCTGACCTTTTCATTGTTCTGCACTAGATCTGCTGCTTTGAAATCAATAGAAGATGTAATAAACAAAATTATATATATTCATAGTATAACGGTCGTAAACTCAAGGAGTGCAAGTTTATCTCGTATCAGTACAACAGTGTGCATTTTAGTACTTAGCTTTGATTTTTTGAGAGTGTCTCTCTGGTATGGTAAATCTCCATGCCTTGTGTTCAGTATTGCTTAATTAAAAGCTGTTTCTACTGAAGCAATTTGTGTGCAAGTGATTTAGCCAGCAATTCCCAGAGGGAGTAGTAACCCAGCTATTCACATTTGCACAAGTCAGTGAATTTATTACCGCCATTTTGTCGACTGTAAAAACAGCAATTTTGAGACATTTTGTCGTTAAAGAAAGTCACTTTATATGCTACATTTTCAAGTTATTAGTTTTCTAATACTTTCAATTCCACATTTTAAAAGTAATTTCAAGTCCCATTTTATGTTCGATGATCTCAGCCAGGGATTCTACAAGTTTGGGGGGGGGGGGGGGGGGGGGGAAGGTGAAATCAGCCCATCCTCCACCCCAATTTCAATGTAGTGAGAACTCATTGAAAAGTCACGTGTAGATGCCAGGTAAGGACAAGCTAAGGCTCAGCTGTGATGCATTCCACAGTCAAATAGTCTCCTGACACTTACTGTCCAGTCTCAGTCGAGGGCAATTAGGGATGGGCAATAAATGCTGGCCTCGCCAGCGACGCCCACATCCCGTGAACGAATTTAAAAAAATCATACGTGGAGAATGTTTACTTGACTGAGGTATCTAAGGGTTGCCAGAACCTGTAAAACTGGACTCAAACATGAGTCCACACCTTTTGGAGGAAAGAAAAAGCAAAAAATAGTTTCGTGAAATTGCCCGTCCCTCACAGTTATTTTTGTTAAAACCAGTTTCTTGCAAAAACGTAGCATCTTGATGTGGATATAAAACATCAGGCAATACCCAGGACACATTTGTTGTTTATCTTAGTAGTTCCAGTCATTGGGTTCAGAGAGTTGAAACATTTTTTCTCTCCTCACTGCTTCAGCTTTGTAAAAAAAAAATCAATCAGAGCCAAAATTCACCTTCTGACCACCTGAATTCCAGAGTCTCAGCTGTAGCTAGCAGTAGTAATTTATTTCTGCAGTTTGCTTGGTAGACAAAACTGCCCATCCATGAAGAATCTGTACAAGTTAGACAGTTCTTTACCCCTCAAAAGAGTCCTAATGGAGTTCTAACAATCATCTCAGACATAAGAGATAGGAGCAGGAATAGGCCATTCGGCCCCTTGAGCCTGCTCCGCCATTCAATGAGATCATAGCTGAGCTGATTTTTACCTCAACTCCACTTTCCCGCCTTTGCCCCAAATCCTTCGACTCCCTTGCTGATCAAAAATTTGTCTAACTCAGCCTTGAATGTATTCAATGACTCAGCCTCCACAGCTTTTTGGGATAAAGAATTCCAAAGATTCACGACCCTCTACAAGAAGAAATTCCTCCTCATTTCCATTTTAAACGGGAAATCCCTTATTCTGAGACGATGCCCCCTAGTTTTAGATTCCCCCATGAGGAGTAACATCCTCTCAGCATCTACCCTATCGAGTCCCCTCATAATCTTGTATGTTTCAATAAGATCTCCTCTCATTCTTCTAAACTCCAATGAGTATGGACCCAACCTGTTCAATCTTTCCTCATAAGACAACCCTTCCATACCCGGAATCAACCTAGTGAACCTTCTCTGAACTGCCTCCAATGAATGTATGTCCTTCCTTAAATAAGAGCACCAGAATTGTACGCAGTTCTCCAGGTGTGGTCTCACCAGCACCCTGTACAGTTGTAGCATGACTTCCCTGCTTTTATACTCCATCCCCCTAGAAATAAAGGCCAATATTCCGTTTGCCTTCCGGATTACCTGATGCACCTGTATGTTAACTTTTTGTATTTCATGTACGAGGACATCCAGATCCCTCTGTACCACAACATTTTGTAGTATTTCTCCATTCAAATAATATTTTGCTTTTTTATTTTTCCTCCCAAATTGGATGACTTCACATTTTCCCACATTATATTCCATTGGCCAAATTTTTGCACATTCGCTTAACCTGTCAATATCCCTTTGCAGACACTTTGTGTCCTCATCGCAACTTGCTTTTCCACCTATCTTTGTATCATCAGCAAATTTGGCCACAAAACACTCTGTTCCTTCATCCAAGTCATTGATATATATTGTAAATAGTTGAGGCCCCAGCATTGAGCCCCGCGGCACCCCACTAGTTACAGATTGCCATTTTGAAAATGACCCTTTTATCCCGAATCTTTGTTTTGTTAGTTAGCCAATCCTCTATCCATGCCAGTATATTACCCCCAACACCATGAGCTCTTATCTTGTGCAGTAATTTTTTATGTGGCACCTTATCGAATGCCTTTTGGAAATCCAAATATACTGCATCCATTGGTTCCCCTTTATCCACCCTGCCCGTTACTTCCTCAAAGAACTCTAATAAATTTTTCAGACATGATTTCCCCTTCATAGAACCATGTTGACTCTCCTTGATTGTATTATGAGTCTCCAAATGTCCTGCTACTACTTCCTTAATAATGGATTCTAGCATTTTCCCAATGACAGATGTTAGGCTAACTGGTCTATAGTTACCTGCTTTCTGTCACACTCCCTTCTTGAATAGGGGTGTTATGTTTGCGGTTTTCCAATCCACTGGGACCTTTCCAGAATCTAGTGAATTCTGGAAGATTACAACCAATGCATCCACTATATCTGTAGCCACTTCCTTTAAGATCCTCGGATGCAAGCCATCAGGTCCAGTGGACTTGTCAGCCTTTAGACCCATTACTTTACCTTGTACTTTTTTTCTAGTGATAGTGATTGTTTTTAGTTCCTCCCTCCCCTTTGCCGCTTGATTTTCTACCATTATTGGTATGTTATTAGTGTCTTCTACTGTGAAGATAGATACAAAATATCTGTTGAATTCCTCTGCCATTTCCTTGTTTTTCATTATTATTTCCCCAGTCTCATCCTCTAAGGGACCAATGTTTACTTTAGCTACCCTCTTCCTTTTTATATACTTGTAGAAGCTTTTACTGTCAGTTTTTATATTTCTTGCTAGTTTATTCTCATAATTTATTTTCTCCCTCTATTATTCTTTTAGTCATCCTTTGCTTTTTTTAAAAGTTTTTCCAATCGAGCTTACCAGTAATCTTCGCCATGTTGTATGTCACTAATATATTTGCAACATCTATGTTGTAAGGAGCATTTGTTGTTAAATGTTTGAGTAATGTCAGAGAAAGATATTTTATATAAAACAAATTCAGTTGACTGCGTTATTCATTGTACATACGTTCTTTGTCCTTTTCAACGAGTGACGATGGTGGGGCAATCGCTGCTCCTCCCATACCTAAAATACAACAAAATGAAGAACTTTCAACCAGTGAAATCTTTTGCCCAAATAAAAATAAATGGTGATCTCTAAATGAAAATAAATTAAAACTAATAGTCACAACACCAAGTTGTAAAAATCACGATGCACCTACTTCTTTTCCGCCTTTCTTTTTCTCTTTCTTCATCATCATCTGAGTCTAGATCTGGTTTTCTCGCAAACCCAGTAGGTTGTTCATGTCTCGCCTTCCTTCGCCTGGATATTTGAATATAGGAGAAATTGTACACTTTGACAAGTACACACTTTCTTTTTTTTTTAACAAGTATACAATACTGCTGGATCTATAGTGCATTATTCATGGTGAATCATAAATACATAGAATCCACAGTACAAAAATAGGCCATTCGGCTGAACTGGTCTATGCCAGTGTTTATACTCCACACGCGTCTCCTCCCACCCTGCCCCCGTATCTTACTATTCCCTTTTCCCTCATGTATGCATCAATCCTCCCCTTAAATGTATCAATGGTATCTGCTTCAACCACTCTATATGGCAGCATGTTCCACATTCACACTAGTCTCTATGTAAAGAAATTACTCCTAAATTATTTATTCAATCTGTTAGTGGCTATCTTGTATTTATGCCCCCTTGTTCTGGACTAACCCACAAGTAGAAACAATTTCTCCACATCCACCCTATTGAATGCAGTCAAAGTTTTGAAGATGTCTACTGGGTCTTCTCTTTTCCACAGAAAAGAGCCCTTGTCTGCTCAATCTTTCCTGATAGTTACATCCTTTCAATTCTGGTAACATCCTTGTAAATCTTTTCTGCACTTTCTCCAGTGCTTCAATAACTAGCACTTTGTAAAACATTTTTTTTTGTTTCATTACAAGTTCACCATTTCTACTTCTGGAATCAATTGCTTCTTGATCAGTCCCCGTAAAGGCAAGTTAGAATGTAAAAAAAAAATTTGAATTGATATTTAATATAAAGCAAATGGCCCTACTCAGCTAAAAAGAAAAATCTGCAAATATGAAATAAAAGCAGAGAATGCTGGAAACACAACAGATCTTGTCAACATCTGAAAAGTGAAAAGACAGGTTAACGTTTCAGGTGTAGCTCTCTTGTCAGAATTTGGTTCTGACAAAGGATCTACACAATTATCCTGCCTTTTTAGTTTTCAGATGATGATGGACCTGCTTTGTTTCCACCATTGTTTGTTTTTATGGCTGAACTCAGCCATTTAAAATGTTGCCCTGTACTGCCAAACCTGTAAGCTAATTGTTCAAAACACCGAAAGGCTTTCTGAGCAATACAAATGCTGCCACTACACTTCCCATAACAGTGGAGCACTGACACCATTTGTGCAGGACTGCTAGTAGGGAGTGCACCATTATCATGTTCATTTGCACCACTATAAATGAGAAGATAGCAAAATTCTGCATTTTCACAATTAAACTCATACATATAGTGTAATTTACTGGCCAATGCTGCCAGTGTGGTTTCTATCGACTGGAATTGGCTGACAAAACTACGAGCTCTTTTAAATATGAAAAAAACTGCAGAGTGTCTGCTGTCTGTACCACTATAATGTTTTGTTAAAAAAGTGAGCTACAGCTACTATGAAGCAAAACTGATACTGAAGTCTTTGTAGCCAGTGCCAAAGTTTACAAAAAAACCCATAACCTACTCTACCTTTCATACTCTTGAATCCATTTCTCTCCAATGTATCTACCTAAATCCTCTTGACCTGCCTCCACTATCTCCTGGGAACTCTTCCATATATTCATCTGTGCAAAGAACTTGAAACTAAACTGTTGTTCAGGTTGCCATATAGAGAATTCACAGATAGCACAAAACAAGCTGCAAGGAAAAGAAGTGAGAACATACAAGCAATGTTGAAACTTCAAACAGGTCCACTTAAGAGAATCTTGGACATTGTTTCCATATTATGGGGCCAACTTTCCCATGCCAGAATTGTTTTTGAGCAGTAGAAATAGATGGTTTTGTTGATGTTAAGAAAATTTTAAAACTCTTATGTTGAAGGCCCGAAACTTAAACCTAACTATTCGAAGAGTTAATGTAACAGGTTACAGATACACATTTTTGGTGAACTAGTATTTTGGTATTCTTCTTTCAAGATTTCCAAATACCTACTTTTCTCTTTCTTCAATTTCTTTCTGTCGCTCCAGCTCACGCTGTCGCTGTCTGTCCTCACGCTGCCGTTTTACAACTTTCTCATAGTCATTTGGGTACATGGGGTCATACTCATCAGCCAGCGGGATCAGCACCTCTCCAGAAGAGAATCCACTTGGTACAGGGTCCTTGGAAGGAGTAACAACATTTGATATTCTAAATAATAAAGTAAATATATAAAAAAACCTCCTCCTATAAAAAAAAGAAAATGTCATTCAAGTATTTCAATTCACCTGCTCGTATCGAAATCAAATCATGCCGTGCTGAGGATGTCATTCCAGTGTAACAATTTTTCATGTTTTATAGCAAAGCTATCACATCCTAATTACTGCAACTGATTTTCTTTTAAGAAACTGTTTCCAGTGGCAGAAGGGTCAGTGAGTAGAGGACACAGATTTACGGTAATTGGCAAAAGAACCAGAGGTGAAATGAGGAGACTTTTTTTTACAGCAGCAAGTTATGATCTGGAATGCACTACCTGAAAGGGTGGTGGAAACAGTTTCAGTAATAACTTTCAAAAGGGAATTGGATAAATACTTGAAGGGGGAAAATTTGCAGGGCTACAGGGAAAGAGCAGGGAAATGGGACTAATTGGATAGCTCTTTCAAAGAGCTGGTGCAAGTACGATGGGCTGAATGGCCTCCTTCTCTGCGGTATCATTCTATGATTCTAATTCATTTTTGCAATATAAAAAATGTTTTAATTCTAAAAATTGAAACACAAAAACAATGTTCAAAACAATTTATATTTGTAATTGTTCAGATGTTCTAATGAGGGATCCCACTCACAATATTAATACTTATCTCTTTCTCAAGCTGTCTAGCCTCCTGTGCACTTCCAGAATGTTCTGTATTATTTCTGGTTTGCAGCACTCGCAGTTTTCTTTTTAACTTCTACTTATCCACTGTGGATGCAATCTGCACTTGTAGCTTACAGGTAAACCATAAATAGGTAAATCTGAAAAGCCAATACATTTCATGGAACGATGGCACCAGTACTGGGACAGGAAGGAGCTGTATCGTTGGGACGGGCTCCACCTGAACCGGAATGGGACTAATGTCCCAGCAGAAAGGATAAATAGGGCTGTCAATAGGACATTAAACTAGTAAGACGGTGGGGGGGGAAGGGATCTGGGGAAGATAACATAAGTCTGAAGAAAAAAGAAATAGGAAATGAGAGTAAAGGTCAGACCAAGTTAAAGAATAAAAGGTAACATAAACGGTCAGGGAACAAATACAGCTACAGAACATAAGTGCAAATGACTTAAAAACAAAGGGTGGGGAACAATTGCTAAAAACAAATTAATTTGCCAGTACAGCAATGTGCACAGCATCCAAAACAAAACGGGGGAAACTGGAGGCGATAATTCAGTGAGGAGCCAGATGTGGTAGGGATAACTGAAACATGGCTACATAGGAACAGGACTGCCAGTTAAATATTGCAGGATATAATATATTTAGAAAGGATAGGGAAGGAAGAAGCGGGGGTGGGGCAGCTGTACTAATTAGAGACAACATAATGGCAATAGAAAAAAGGGACATAAGTAACATTAAGATAGAAACAGAATCCAAATGAATTGAGACAAAGGAAAGAAGGGATCATTCACGTTAATAGGTATATTCTACAGACCACCGAATAGTGGAGGGGAAGTGGAGGATGAAATATATAAACAAATCTATGAAATGAGTAAAAAGCATCAAATAATAATCATGGGAGATTTCAGCTAACCCCAAATAAACTGGCAAGAAGAGGTAGGGAAAGGAGAAAAGGGGAATGGAGTTTTTACACTGTAAACATGACTCCTTTCTTACCCAATATGTGAGAAGCCCAACAAGAGAGGAATCACTGCTGGATCTAGTAATGGGAAATGAACCAGAACAGATAAGAGAAGTAAGCCTAGGGGGACATCTAGGCAATAGCGATCATAACATAATAAGGTTTAAAATAATGATTGAGAAAGACATAAGTAAGACAAAGACCAAAGTAATAGATTAGAAAAAAGCTAATTTTGAGGAGATAAGAATGGATCCAGGGAAGGTAAACTGGAAAAAAAAGACAGACCAAGAAATAGAACAGCAGTGGATAATATTCAAAACGGTGATCAAGAGAGTTGAGGAGAAATATATTCCTCTAAAAAGAGCAAACTAGCCAATAATGAAACACCATGGATGAATAAAGAGATAAGGATAAAATTGAAACTAAAGAAAAAGGCATACTCTAGCTACATCAACAATAAAGGAGGATGACAAAAGGGAATACAAAGAAGTTAGGAAATAGGTCAAAAAAACAATTAGAAAAACAAGGAAGAACTACTACATTAAATTATCAAGGAATATAAGTAGAAATAGTAAAGTATTCTACAGGCACATAAATAACAAAAGAAAAATCAGAATACGGATAGGGTCACTAAGGGATGCACAAGATAAACGCACATGTAATGGCAGCAAAATGGCAGAAATATTGAATAGTTACTTAGCCTTCGTATTTACCAAGGAGACTAACAAGGCGGGCAGGACATTAGAAGGAGGGGTTGAAAAAGAAAGATAATTGATAAACTAATCAAACTTAGGGAGGATAAGACCCCTGGTCCGCATGGATTGCATCCGCGAATATTAAAAGAAGTTAGGGAGGAGGTAGCAGAGACACTATTACATATATATATAAAAATTCACTAGAAAAGAGAAAAGTGCAAGAGGACTGGCAGACAGTTAATGTTATCCCTATATTTAAAAAGAGAGATAGAACAAGTCCAGGGAACTATAGACCAGATGGCTTAACGTTGGTGGTAGGAAAGATAATAGAATTTTTTACTCTAGATGCATCTAGAGAACGAAAATATAATAATCAGCACAGATTTTAGAAGGGAAAATCATGCTTGACCAACCTTATTAAATTCTTAGAAGTTACAGAAAGAGTAGACAAGGGTAATGCAGTAGATAGAATCATAGAATAGTTACAACATGAAAGGAGGCCATTCGGCCCATTAAGTCCGTGCCCGTTCTCTGCAAGAGAAATCCAGCTTGTCCCACTCCCCGGCCCTATCCCCGTAGTCCTGCAAATTTTTTCCCTTCAAGTACTTATCCAATTCCCTTTTGAAAGCTACGACTGAATCTGCCTCCACCACCCCCTCAGGCAGTGCATTCCAGATCCTAATCACATATACCCCCAGATCTCTGTTCCTGCACCCCTTTTAGAATTGTACCCTTTAGTTTATATTGCCTCTCCTCGTTCTTCCTACCAAAATGTATCATTTCACACTTTTCTGCGTTAAATTTCATCTACCACGTGTCCGCCCATTCCACCAGCCTGTCTATGTCCTCTTGAAATCTATCACTATCCTCCTCACTGTTCACTACCCTTCCAAGTTTTGTGTCATCTGCAAATTTTGAAATTGTGCCCTGTACACCCAAGTCCAAGTCATTAATATATATCAAAAAAAGCAATGGTCCTAGTACCGACCCCTGGGGAACACCACTGTATACCTCCCTCCAGTCCAAAATACAACCGGTCACCACTACTCTCTGTTTCCTATTACTTAGCCAATTTCGTATCCATGCTGCCACTGCCCCCTTTACTCCATCGGCTTCAACTTTGATGACAAGCCTATTATGCGGCACTTTATCAAACGACTTTTGGAAGTCCACATACACCGCATCACCCGCCTTTATTGACACTCTGTTACTCATCAAAAAACTCAATCAAGTTGGTTAAACACGATTTGCCTTTAACAAATCCGTGCTGGCTTTCCTTAATTAATCCACACTTGTCCAAGTGACTGTTAATTTTGTCCCGGATTATTGTTTCTAAATGTTTTCCCACTACCAAGGTTAAACTGACTGGCCTGTAGTTGCTGGGTTTATCCTTACACCTTTTTTTGAACAAGGTGTTACATTTGCAATTCTCCAGTCCTCTGGCACCACCCCATATCTAAGGATCCAACATTGCTTCCTTCCTCATTGGGCCGGAAACATACCGGTCAAGAAAGTTCTCCTGAACACTTAAAAAAATTCCTCCCCCTCTTTTCCCCTTACATTATTACTATCCCAGTCTACATTAGGATAGTTGAAGTCCCCCATTATCACTACTCTATGGTTCTTGCACCTCTCTGTAATTTCCCTGCAAATTCGCTCCTCTATATCTTTCCCACTAGTTGGTATAGAATACCCCCAGTAGTGTAATAGCACCTCTATTGTTTAACTCTAACCAAATAGATTCTGTCCTTGACCCCTCCAGGACATCCTCTCTCTCCAGCACTGCAAAATTCTCCTTAATCAATACTACCACCCCCTCTCCTTTCTTTCCTTCCCTATCTTTCCTGAACACCTTGTATCCAGGAATATTTAGTACCCAATCCTGTCCTTTTTTGAGTCAGGTCTCCGTTATCGCCACAACATCATATTCCCATGTGGCTAATTACACCTACAGCTCACCAACCTTGTTTACTACACTTCGTGCCTTTACACACATGCACTATAAACCTATCTTAGACCTTCTTGTATTCTCTCTTAGTCTGATCCCATCTAATACTGTACTATTCCTTGCTCTAGTGCTATCTGTCTCTCCCAATCCTTTATGCACCTTGTTTCTCCTTTCCAATGTTACGTCCTGGTGTCCACTGTAATATATTTGGATTTTCAAAAGGCCTTCAATAACGTACAGCATTGAAGACTCATGGCTAAGGTCAGAGCATGTGGAGTCAGGGGACAGGTAGCAGAATGTATAGCAAGCTGGCTACAAAACAGAAAAGAGAGTAGGGGTTAAAGGTAGCTACTCAGACTGGCAAACGGTGGCAAGTGGCATTCCACAGGGATCGGTGCTGGGACCACTGTTGTTCACAATTTACATTAATGATTTGGATTCAAGAGTCGGAAGTACAATTTCAAAATTTGCGGATAACACCAAACTGGGGGGATGTAGTTAATACAAAGGAAGAATGTGTCAAAATGCAAGAGGACATTAATAAACTTGCAGAATGATCATTTATTGGCAAATGAATTTCAATATAGATAAGTGTGAGATGGTGCATTTTTGTAGGAAGAATAAGGGGGCCAACATACTGCTTGGATAATAGAGTCCAAACAGGATGGAGGAGCAAAGGGATACAGTTACACAAATCACTAAAAGTAGCGATACAGGTTAATAAGACATTAAAAAAAAAGCAAATCAAGTGCTCGGGTTCATTTCTAGAGGGATAGAGTTGAAAAGCAAAGAAGTTATATGAAACTTTTATAGAACCTTGGTTAAACCACACTTGGAGTATTGTGCACAGTTCTGGTCTCCATATTATTGAAAGGATAAAGAGGCATTGAAAAGGCAAAAAAGATTCACAAGGACGATACCAGGATATCCTTATCAGGGAAGGCTAACAGGCCGGGGCTCTTTTCTCTAGAAAAGAGAAGGCTGAGGGGTGACCTGATAGAGGTCTTTAAGATAATGATGGGATTTGATAGGGTATACGTAGAGAAAAAGTTTCCACTTGTGGGGGAGTCCAAAACTAGTGATCATAAATATAAAATAGTTGCTAATAAATCCAATAGGGAATTCAAAAGAAACTTCTTTACCCAAAGAGTGGTAAGAATGTGGAACACGCTACCACAAGGAGTGGTTGAGACAATTAGCATAGATGCAGTTAAGAGGAAGCTAGATAAGCACATGAGGGAGAAAGGAATAGAAGGGTATCCTGATAGGGTTAGATGAAGTCGGGAGGGAGGAGGCTCGTGTGGAGCATAAACGCTGGCATAGACCAGTTGGGCTGAATGGCCTGTTTCTGTGCTGTTGCTTCAATGTTCTTTGCTTTTGTTCAAAATCAAATTTAATTCAAACCCCTCTCTAAGTTAGTTGATCTGAACCAGGATGCTGGTGTTGGTCCCTAGGTTAAGGAGCCAACAATCAGCCAGGTTTCCCATTCCTGATTGCTATTCAGCCATCCCTGCTTAATCAGTTTTGCCCATGATATTCCCTGTGGCCACTTGGGCAAGGTACCAAGGATGCCTGGACCTGTGATAAGATACCTCCTCCAGCAAGGAGTCAACAGCCACAGGAAAGAGCAAGAAAAATATTTTAAAACAATAAAAGGTATCATTCATTAGAATTCACAGTGATTCTTACCTTTAAACCAGATGCTATATGAGGTGGTGTGTCAACAATCTGCCTGTCTTCTCCAGAGCTGCCTCTCTTTAGGTCTATCACTGGAGCTAAAACTGTGCTCTGCTTTGAACGTTGGGTCTAAAAACAAATGTAGACATGATTTAGAACCGGTGACACTTTCTATCAAAACAAAGTCTTCCCACCAAAAAGATGGCAAATACAGATATAAAATGCGTGGGACTTGAATAAACCGTCCCTTCACAATACTCTCTGACAGTAACATATTTCCTATCTCTTGCTGATATACACTATCACAAACAGGACATCTCATATAACATTTAAGATGTGGGCTTTCACTGTGCGTGTGTGAATAACCAACAAGTGACAAAAGTCATATAAACTTGTTTAACAAAAACAGCATGTCATTTTGCTTTTTAAAATAATCATCTATCCTCTTTACACACCCACCATGTTGTGCACATTTCTTCTGCCATAAAGATGAGTCAGCAACCTGCTCCCATTGAGTAACTGGCCTCGAGCCACTCCTCCTGAGTCACCCATCAATTTTCCCTTGAGCTCTGTAGCAAAGTGCTGGATGAAGACCTGACACTCCAGCAGAAACTGGAAGCATCATGAGCCACAAAAGCCCAGGATTCAGTTTATACCGGTTTATTGTGATCTCACACACGAAATCGTAAGAAATGTTGAGTGGATATTAGACACCTCCCCACAAGATGAGAGAGGGGGAAAAATTCCAGAACAAGATTCAACACATCTTAGTGGGTGACATCAAAGCTGAGTACAGAAGCAGTTCTCTTCTCATACAGGGAAGATGCACAACACAGAAAGATTGAAGAAAATACCTTTCAGGGGATGTTGCTCAACAGCTAGCCATTCAGTACAAATATGTGAATAGCTGACTTAAAAGTCTCCTTTGTTCAGAAATGTTTGATAGTAGACCGCTGTAATTCCAGACTGACTTGAAAGCAAACAATGGGCTAAAAATAAAAGTATTACCTTTGCTTGCGTAAGTGTCGCTTTCTTCACTTGTAGCTGAGACTGAAGAAGTTTGAAGTTTTTTGACCAACCCTCTGTCTTTGAGTCACTGGTCTCCACACCTAAGTCATCGTAGAGTGACATTGTGTCTTCTCTTTACAGCTGGAATGAATAGAAAATAAAATTATTCCGTTTAATCAAGCTAAGGATTCAATAGGCAATGGTGAAACATTCAGAGATTTGTCAAATTTGACATCATCCCCCAACAGGTTCAAGTGGACTGATACAAGTAACCAATATAGTATGAAAGAAATTATTCAATTGTTGGGATTGACAATTAATCGTGTAGACAAAAGCAGTGCAAATCAGTGGGAGTCACTTCCCCGCAAAGGGGGATAAAGAGGGAAGTCAATATATTCAGAACAAAAAGCAAAAATACTGCAAATGCTGGAAATCTGAAACAAAAACAGAAAACCTTGAAGACACTCAGCAGATCAAACAGCATCCTTCAAGAAAACATGAGTCAGGAAATGATTAAAAGGCAGAAGCGATATGCACAGGAGACAAGGTGCGGCATACAGAGAAATAAAAGACATAGGAGACACAGAGAACGAGAAGAGCTAAAGGGGGAATAAGTTAGTGGAATGTGAAGCACTCGCTTGAATCACAAGGTCGTGGGTTCAAGCCCCAGAGACTTGAACACTTAATCTAAGCTGACACTTGAGTGCAGTACGGAGGCAGTGCTGCCCTGTCGGAAGTGCTGAATTTCAGATGAGACGTTAAACCAAGGCCCTCTCAGGTGGACATAAGAGATCCCGAGGCACTATTCAAAGAAGAACAGGTGACTTCTCCTAGTGTCCTTATCTTAATGCTTCCTGCGTGCAAATTGGGTGCCAAGTTTCCTACAATTCAAAAGTACTTCAGTGGCTGTGAAGCACTTTGAGATGTCCTAAGGTCATGAAAGGCCCTATATAAATGCAAGTTTTTTCTTTCACACCCCATGAGAGATCATTCAGCTGAAATAAAAATAGGAAATGCTAGAAATACACAACAGGTCTGTAAAGAGAAAAGGCAGGATAGCATTTTGGGTTATACCCGAGATTTTTTTCCCCTCTTTCCAGACCTACTATGTATTCCTGAAATTCTCAGGTTTTTTTGACTTTAGATGGTCACCATTTGCAGTTTTGTTTCTTTTTATCTCTCCAAGGTCATTCAGGTGACATTCAGGGGTACAAGCATTCCCCTCTCACTTTTCGCTCCCTCATATTGGGGGTCACATAGGGAGGGGACAAAATTAAGAGGAGCCTCCCCTGATGTTCTGGCGTTTTTTTGTTGCTGTATTATATCTTAAAGATACTGAGCAAAGGTAACAACAAAATTCACCCTGCAAAGTTCACTGTATTATTTTTGTCATATAGATGTTTATACCTTTGAATATCAAGGATATTTTTGTAACTATTCTTTAAATGGAAAACTATATGGAGAAAGTATTATCTTTTATTTGTAATGAAACAGCTACAAGACTACTTTGATAAAAACTACAAAAGTGATAAAGTATCTGTTGATTTATTCAGACCTGCCAAGTCTCATTTATTTCCAAAGGCAGTCAGTAGATTGTAGATTTTGAGATTAAAAACACATTACCTTTCAGTGTGTCTCATAATGGGGGTGAGAGGAAGGACACCAGTATTAATTTCAAAGTATTTGCACAGTAGCCCATTTTTTCACTCCGAAAAGATTTTTTTTTTAAAAGTCTGCCTCTGGCAATACTGTGCATCAAAACCTTCACGATTTATTCATAACACTTTTTTTTGTTAAAAAGTGTTTCCCAAATCTTACAAGTGCAGAATGCTCCCAGCACAAATTTCAAAAAGGCAGCCAGGACAGGAGGAAATAACTAGTCCAGAAAACCCAGATCATCAAATCAGCATCCTTCCACAATGCCTCCAAATAGTAGGCTACCTAGTGATTGTTTCTCTGAAAGCACATGACATTCTCTATTATATGCCAGTTGCCCTGGCCATGTACAAACTGTAGAAAATCCAGCCCCACTCATCTTTCCACAGAAAGGTGTGCAAAATTGGCTGCTCAACAAGAGAACAGTCCTTGCTCCCCTACAGTGACTGAGCTCAGGGAAACAGCTGCCCCTATAGCTCAAATACATTCTCCATTCTGAACCATACAGATCAGGCAAATCCCAAGTTTGATTGCCAATCTATGCAAAGTTAGTCGATCTCAGCAAGGATTTGGGGGGGGGGGGGTGGGATTGAGGGGAGGAAGGTGGATTGGGGGGAGGTGGGATTGAGGGGAGGAAGGTGGATTGGGGGGGGGGGGATTGAGGGGAGGAAGATGGATGGGAGGAAGGTGGATTGAGGGGGGGGGGGGGATTGATGGGAGGAAGGTGGATTGAGGGGGGGGGATTGATGGGAGGAAGGTGGATTGAGGGGGGGATTGATGGGAGGGAGGTGGATTGAGGGGGGGGATTGATGGGAGGGAGGTGGATTGAGGGGAGGAAGGTGGATTGAGGGGAGGAAGGTGGATTGAGGGGAGGAAGGTGGATTGAGGGGAGGAAGGTGGATTGAGGGGAGGAAGGTGGATTGAGGGGAGGAAGGTGGATTGAGGGGAGGAAGGTGGATTGAGGGGGGGGGGATTGATGGGAGGGAGGTGGATTGAGGGGGGGATTGATGGGAGGGAGGTGGATTGAGGGGAGGATTGATGGGATTGAGGGGGGATTGAGGGGGGATTGAGGGGGGATTGAGGGGAGGAAGGTGGATTGAGGGGAGGAAGGTGGATTGAGGGGAGGAAGGTGGATTGAGGGGAGGAAGGTGGATTGAGGGGAGGAAGGTGGATTGAGGGGAGGAAGGTGGATTGAGGGGAGGAAGGTGGATTGAGGGGAGGAAGGTGGATTGAGGGGAGGAAGGTGGATTGAGGGGAGGAAGGTGGATTGAGGGAGAGGGAATTGATGGGAGGAAGGTGGATTGAGGGGGGGATTGATGGGAGGAAGGTGGATTGAGGGGAGGATTGATGGGAGGAAGGTGGATTGAGGGGGGGATTGATGGGAGGAAGGTGGATTGATGGGGGGGGGGACTGATGGGAGGAAGGTGGATTGATGGGAGGAAGGTGGATTGATGGGAGGAAGGTGGATTGATGGGAGGAAGGTGGATTGATGGGAGGAAGGTGGATTGATGGGGGGGATTGATGGGAGGAAGGTGGATTGAGGGGGGGATTGATGGGAGGAAGGTGGATTGAGGGGGGGATTGATGGGAGGAAGGTGGATGGAGGGGGGGATTGATGGGAGGAAGGTGGATGGAGGGGGGGATTGATGGGAGGAAGGTGGATTGAGGGGGGGATTGATGGGAGGAAGGTGGATGGAGGGGGGGATTGATGGGAGGAAGGTGGATGGAGGGGGGATTGATGGGAGGAAGGTGGATGGAGGGGGGATTGATGGGAGGAAGGTGGATGGAGGGGGATTGATGGGAGGAAGGTGGATTGAGGGGGGGATTGATGGGAGGAAGGTGGATGGAGGGGGGGGATTGATGGGAGGAAGGTGGATGGGGAGAAATTGATGGGAGGAAGGTGGACTGAGGTGGGGGGGGGGGTTGATGGGAGAAAGGTGGATTGAGGGGGGGGATTGATGGGAGGAAGGTGGATGGAGGGGGGGTTGATTGGGGGGAGGGGGGGTTGATTGGGGGGGGGGGTTGATTGGGGGGGGGGGTTGATTGGGGGGGGGGGCTGAGTGGGGGGGGGGGCTGAGTGGGGGGGGGGCTGAGTGGGGGGGGGCTGAGTGGGGGGGGGGGGCTGAGTGGGGGGGGGGGCTGAGTGGGGGGGGGGCTGAGTGGGGGGGGGGCTGAGTGGGGGGGGGGCTGAGTGGGGGGGGGGGGGGCTGAGTGGGGGGGGGGGGCTGAGTGGGGGGGGGGCTGAGTGGGGGGGGGGCTGAGTGGGGGGGGGGGCTGAGTGGGGGGGGGGTTGAGTGGGGGGGGGTTGAGTGGGGGGGGGGGGTTGAGTGGGGGGGGGGGGGTTGAGTGGGGGGGGGGGTTGAGTGGGGGAAGATGGATGGAGGTGGGGGGATTGATGGAAGGAGGTGGGGGGATTGATGGAAGGAGGTGGGGGGATTGATGGAAGGAGGTGGGGGGATTGATGGAAGGAGGTGGGGGGATTGATGGAAGGAGGTGGGGGGATTGATGGAAGGAGGTGGGGGGATTGATGGAAGGAGGTGGGGGGATTGATGGAAGGAGGTGGGGGGATTGATGGAAGGAGGTGGGGGGATTGATGGAAGGAGGTGGGGGGATTGATGGAAGGAGGTGGGGGGATTGATGGAAGGAGGTGGGGGGATTGATGGAAGGAGGTGGGGGGATTGATGGAAGGAGGTGGGGGGATTGATGGAAGGAGGTGGGGGGATTGATGGAAGGAGGTGGGGGGATTGATGGAAGGAGGTGGGGGGATTGATGGAAGGAGGTGGGGGGATTGATGGAAGGAGGTGGGGGGATTGATGGAAGGAGGTGGGGGGATTGATGGAAGGAGGTGGGGGGATTGATGGAAGGAGGTGGGGGGATTGATGGAAGGAGGTGGGGGGATTGATGGAAGGAGGTGGGGGGATTGATGGAAGGAGGTGGGGGGATTGATGGAAGGAGGTGAGGGGATTGATGGAAGGAGGTGGGGGGATTGATGGAAGGAGGTGGGGGGATTGATGGAAGGAGGTGGGGTGGATTGATGGAAGGAGGTGGGGGGATTGATGGAAGGAGGTGGGGGGATTGATGGAAGGAGGTGGGGGGATTGATGGAAGGAGGTGGAGGGATTGATGGAAGGAGGTGGGGGGATTGATGGAAGGAGGTGGGGGGATTGATGGAAGGAGGTGGGGTGGATTGATGGAAGGAGGTGGGGTGGATTGAGGGGAGGAAGGTGGATTGAGGTGGGGGGATTGAGGGGAGGAAGGTGGATGGAGGTGGGGGGATGGAGGGGAGGGGAGGAAGGGGGATGGAGGGGAGGGGAGGGAGATGGATGGGAGGTGGGGGGATTGATGGGAGGTGGGGGGATTGAGGGGATTGATGGGGGGATTGAGGGGATTGATGGGGGGATTGAGGGGATTGATGGGGGGATTGAGGGGATTGATGGGGGGATTGAGGGGATTGATGGGGGGATTGAGGGGATTGATGGGGGGATTGAGGGGATTGATGGGGGGATTGAGGGGATTGAGGGGGGGGGTGGATTGAGGGGGGGGGTGGATTGAGGGGGGGGGGTGGATTGAGGGGGGGGTGGATTGAGGGGGGGGTGGATTGAGGGGGGGGTGGATTGAGGGGGGGGTGGATTGAGGGGGGGGTGGATTGAGGGGGGGGTGGATTGAGGGGGGGGTGGATTGAGGGGGGGGTGGATTGAGGGGGGGGGTGGATTGAGGGGGGGGGTGGAGATTGAGGGGGGGGGTGGAGATTGAGGGGGGGGGTGGAGATTGAGGGGGGGTGGAGATTGAGGTGGGGGGGAGATTGAGGTGGGGGGGAGATTGAGGTGGGGGGGAGATTGAGGTGGGGGGGAGATTGAGGTGGGGGGGAGATTGAGGTGGGGGGGAGATTGAGGTGGGGGGGAGATTGAGGTGGGGGGGGGGAGATTGAGGTGGGGGGGGGGGAGATTGAGGTGGGGGGGGGGGAGATTGAGGTGGGGGGGGGGGGAGATTGAGGTGGGGGGGGGGGGGAGATTGAGGTGGGGGGGGGGGGAGATTGAGGTGGGGGGGGGGGGAGATTGAGGTGGGGGGGGGGGAGATTGAGGTGGGGGGGGGGAGATTGAGGTGGGGGGGGGGGAGATTGAGGTGGGGGGGGGAGATTGAGGTGGGGGGGGGAGATTGAGGTGGGGGGGAGATTGAGGTGGGGGGGGGTGGGGGGGGGATTGAGGTGGGGGGGGAATTGAGGGGAGGAAGGTGGATTGAGGGGGGATTGAGGGGAGGAAGGTGGATTGAGGGGGGATTGAGGGGAGGAAGGTGGATTGGGGAGGAAGGTGGATTGGGGAGGAAGGTGGATTGCGGGGGGGGGGGTTGAGGGGAGGAAGGTGGATTGAGGGGGGGGGGTTGAGGGGAGGAAGGTGGATTGCGGGGGGGGGGGGTTGAGGGGAGGAAGGTGGATTGGGGGGGGGGGGGGAGGAAGGGGAAGGTGGGGGAGGAAGGGGAAGGTTGAAGTTGACTGTCCCCATCGAGCTCAGGCTCCACTAATAATTCAATAACCAACCACCGAGTCCCGGCGGGAGACCGATTTTTGTTTAATTTAAGCAGTAAACCGGCTGGATCCGGGAAGTTGGAGGGTGAGGCCTGAAGCCCGCCGCTAAATTAGAAGGCGGTGCGCCGTGACGCGCGGGGCTCCCTTCCCCTCTACCCGTCGGGCGGCCGTTGCTCGGCGCGAGCTCCTTACCTGCCACCAGACGGACATGAGGTGCGAGCGGTTTAAATAAAGTTTGTCGGTTTTTTTTTTGGGGGGGGGGGGCGTCTCTCGCGCGCACCGTGAGCGAGGCGATCAATCGAAGCCCGAAGAGTCCGTCGGCATCAGAGCTCCGGGGGGAAACACAAAGCGGCCTGCACCAGTCGGCAGGGTCTGTCTCACTGTTGCTGATATACAACTTCCATCACCTCCCAATCGTCCACTCATCTGGGTTTCCAGTTTTATTTTAGTTTAGTTTCACTCCTAAAAAATGTATTTTACTTCGTTCCCTTCTCTCCTGAAAGTGTCAGCTCTTTGCTAGAGTGCAGCTGGTCCCTCACCCATAAGGAAGGGAGAAAGAACAAGTTTGCATTTATATGGCGCCTTTCACCACCTCAGGATGTCCCAAAGCGCTTTACAGCCAATTAAGTACTTTTTTTAAAAAGTGTAGTTACTGTTATAATGTAGAAAATGTGGCAGCCAGACTGTGAACAGCAAGCTGTTTTTCATGTGTCCACCTTGTCAGTGAGTGTTCATGGCAATTTGACTGTGGTAGGCATTACAGCCAATCCTGCCTTCATCCGAGATACCTGCACTTCCAGCAGGGGTCACTTATAGCAATCAAGAGTGAGAACTGTGTTGATTTTGACTTCTTTAACCCAGGGGCACCACAGAGGCCAATTGTTCCACCAGTACCACCTACCCAGCTGAAAGAAAGAGGAAAGACTTGCATTTATATAACACCTGTCATGTCCTCAGGACATCCCAAAGCACTTTACAGCCAATTAAGTAATTTTTATTTGAAGTGTAGTCACTATTGTAATGTAGGAAACATGGCAGCCAATTTGCACACAGCAAGGTCCCACAAACAGCAATGAGATAATGACCAGATAATCTGTCTTAGTGATGTTGGTTGAGGGATAAATATTGGCCAGGGCACAGGAAGAACTCCCCTACTCTTCTTCGAAATAGCACCATGGGATCTTTTACATCTGCCGGAGCGGGCAGACAGGGCCTCGGTTTAATGTCTTATCCAAAAGACGGCACCTCCAACAGTGCAGCACTCCCCTCAGTATTGTAGTTAGATTTTGTACTCAAGTCCCTAGAGTGGGACTATGAACCCACAACCTTCTAACTCAGAGAGCAAGAATGCTACCACTGAGCCACAGCTGAAGTGAACTAGCCAAGGATTGAACCTGGTACCATCCTGATGTGTGGCTCAGGATATTAAAATTTTAAAATATTATTGCTATCAACATTTGGGAAAGTGTTAGAAGTGAGATTTTCTAATGGTGAAAAAATGAAACACACTGGAAGTCCATTTAAACAAAAAGCTATTTTATTTTTTATAGAGTGAGATATTATCAAAGTAGGTTAAACACAAAAGATTGTAATTTACAATGAAACAACATTTACGAAAGGATGCAAACAAAAAGTGAACAATCTTAGGGTTGCACAGCAACAAGCATAGCCACTTAGGTGGAACTTTAAATTTGAGTTTCCGGTTGTGTTGGGGCTGGTGTATTGTGTGGACAGAGGTATCTGCAAACACAATGGGCTGTATGGTTGCAGCTGGAAAGTGTTTCGGAAAAATGAGACACTTTACAAGACCCACGGTTCAGCTTTTGCAGGAGCGGCATAAGGTTAAAAACGTACCTCTTGTTTATGCCCAAACTCAATTTGCCAGTGGAACAATTCAGCCGAAATATGATAAACTGACAGTCAGAACTCAGCAGAATGGGATCAGGTCGGTATGGGCCCAGACTGGCTGATTCAGCAGCTTCAGCTTTTAATTTACTGCAAACCTTAAATTCCAGAAAATGAGCATGTCCCCAGGTTCAGTTGGTTGTTCTTTTTAAGGTGACTTTGGGGCCAAGGAGGCAGGAATGACAGCTTGACCTTTTATAGTGCCTTTCATAGAACAGAAGGGGGGCAGGGGCAGAGCTTGAAAGACTGGAGCAGGAATTGAGAACGAATTTAGGGAGGTGACTAAGAACATCACTTAAAGAAGTAGGTTTTGACAATGGGAAAGAGATAGCAAAGCAGAGAGATTTAAGGGAGAGAGTTCAAGAGTCAGGGCTGTTATTGAAGGCTCGGCCACCGATGGTGGGAGAGGGGCACATTTTAGGCCAGAACGTGGGCTTGGAACAGACTGCATATGAAAGGAGCAGAAAGGCTGTGGAGAGATTTGAAAAATGATTTTGAAGTAATTGTGCTGCGATTCAGGGAGCTTCACGGTATTTATACTAACAAAAATGATTTTCTTCTGTTCTCAATTTTTTTTTTGTCAAAATAAATCCGTTGTAATACTAGATTTCAACCTGTATCAGCGACCAATGTGATGTCTGTCTGTCTGCCTGCCTGTCTCTCTCGTTTCACTAGAGGCCCATGGTTGCAGTGTGTCAGTACAATGGATGATTCTATATCGGGTCTGTTACCCCAACATAACACCAATATCACCACCCCCCATCTCCACCCGCTCTAACCTCCCACATAAGGTTCAATCTTCAGGTAATGGTACAAATTACAAACATTGCTATTAAAGCAATTTGTTAAATCAAACAGGAACAATAGAATACCATTGTGTATTGCTCAATTCCATTTATACTTAACAGAAGAAAGTCTGGAGCGAGTCCAGCCTGCAACTTCCACTCCTCCTGGCCGTAGGCTCCTATGCATCAATGCTCTTTGGTTTTCCTTCATTGGTAACAGAGCTCTCAGCCATCTAGATCTTACCCTCCAGACCTCCCTCCCCAAACCTTTTTGCCTTGGTAGTCTCCTCTAAACCAATCTTTTCAACCATATTGTCACAGAAACACAGAAAGCCGAAGGCTGGAAAAGACCAGCCGAGTCTGTCGTCCTACTTTAGTCTGTCTTCCTACTGTCCTAACAGTTGTATCCTAGGGATCGATGTGCAATGCAGAGAAGCAAAGCCAGGTGTCATTGGCATACATACAGAAAATGACCTTGTGCTTCCAGATGATGTCTGGGTGATAAATGATGAAGAGATGGGACCAAGGTTGGAGCCCAAGGATACACTGGAGATGTATGAGCATAAGAAGGGAAAGTTGACTGGCTTAAAAAAAATCTCTCCTCCTCCCCGACTTATGCTGGGTTAGGGTTCTGCTAGTGCCAGCTATCCTCTTAATTCCTCACCACAAGTGGGCATTCTCCTCATGTGAACCTAGCCAGATATTGTCGGCAGGTTATTCAACTGTGAAGAGCATTCCAGCCACACCTGATCCTGTCCTCACCTGACGTCCACACATGCACACATTCCAGCAGGAGTCACTGGATTGAACCAGAAGTGGGAAACCGATTAGAGTTTCCCAATTGCCACCTCAGGTGAGGTCACCTTAACTCAGCACAGTCAAGGGATTGAACCTGGGACCCTCCTCTCTGTATGACTCAGCAGAAGATAAGGTTCTGCACCTACCTTTCAGCTGGGACTACTCAAATAGCGGAACTCAGGTAGCAGCTGGCCAGTGCCCTCAAACTCCTTGTCCTCTCACACCTCTGCCATCTCCATGTCTGCAGTTCCTGTGCGATTCACACGACAATGCATTTGTGTGAAATTGCTCTTCGCTGTTTTAACGAAAGTTAATGCCTCTGTTAAAATAGCATTCAAATGCATTAATACATTTATAGGTAATAATGGACAGTGCAATTTCAGTTGTTTCTGCCCTTGTACATTGGTCAAGGATTAATAATTTCGGGTGTAATGTTAAACACATAGGGGGTCATTTTGAACTTCATTACCTGGCAGAGCAGATCTGCCATTGTAGAACCTGTCCGATTTATATTTCCATTGAAACCAATAGGATGAAAATCGGCGAGTTCTATAACAAGCGGCAATCCGTTCTGCCAGTTCACCGCCCAGCCGGTGAAGTTGAAGATTACCCTCTAAGCTCCAGGCTAACATTTTTGGTAAGTACACCTCCAAACTAATCGAGCTCCCCTCAGTAAACCATTGGGAGAGCTAAGAATATCTTTACATGTAAGTGCTGTACAGATAACTGTATGCTAACTTTTTTTGCTGAAAAAGGTTGTCTTCTGTTTAGGACTATCATTCTGAATAACCCAAAGAAGCGGAATGCCTTATCACTGGGCATGTTAGAATCTCTGCGCACAGACCTCCTCCATGAAGCAGAAAGCAGTGACCTCCGAGTTATCATTATTGCAGGTAATTCCAGCTTGGTTTTAGGATTTAATAAAGTTGAATGGATCTACTTAGATCACGGTCAGGCTCAAATGGTTAATTTGCAGTGCAGTGTGAAACTTGGCCAGAAAGGACCCAGATTCAGTCCCTGGTTTGTGCTGAGATAGATGATCTCATCTACAGCAGCAATTGAGATGCTATGAAAAGCCACACTGCCCCCGGGTTATGGGGTGGAAAATCAGCTCGGGCTCCTACTGATTGCTATCCAGCAACTGCTGCTGAAAAGCGTGGCTTTACTGGACGTCAGGTGTGGGCAAGGTCAGGTTGGCCTGCAAGTTGCTGACATTCACTGTCAAGGCTCAGACATGGAAAATAGGGACAGTATCAGAAGGTGGGTAGTGATGATGGAACTGTATCCCAGGGAGGAGTCAGCTCCTTCTGGAGAGGAGAGATGGAAAAAAGGACAGCGAATTGAGTTATGAGGAAAAGTTAGTCTTGAAAGGAGGCAAAAGAGAGTGGACTTTATAGAGCTTTACAAGATCCTAAGTGGAATAGAACTGGTTAATCCTGACTGCTGCTTCATGTTAAATCACTATTGGAGGTTAAGGGGACATAGGTACAAATTGGTAAAAGGCAACATTTGTTCACACAAAGAATGAAAACCTGAAATGGTCTTCCAGATTGGGTAGCACAGGCAAAAACCTGTGGAGTTATTCAAGAATCAGTCAGATGCTGTGACGGGGGCATTGTAAGTTCTTTTTTGGAAGGATGAGCTAAATGGGCCGAATGGCCTCCCTTATCTGTGTGAACAGCTGAGGCCTGGGAATAGGTTCTCTGCCTTTACACTCTCAGCCAGGATTCGTGTGTGACTTGTGGAGACCAAAGAGTACGAAAGGGAAGAAAACAATAATACCTGCTTAGAAAGGAATAAGTTAATATAAGCTATTTTTTCTTTATTCTAAATGAAACATTGCCATCATATTTCTGTTTGAGGCTTATCCTGTGTGATTCATGTGTACAGCTGAAGGGCCCGTATTTTCATCTGGCCATGATCTCAAGGAACTGACCTCCACTCAAGGATGGGATCACCATGCTAAGGTGTTTACAGTCTGCACTGAAGTAAGCTGATCAATTTGTATTCAGACGCAAACTGAACTCAGTTCAGTACTTAAAGCATTGGATAACAACAATAACAACTTGCATTTATACAGCGCCTTTAACATAGTAAAACAGCCCGAGGCGCTTCACAGGAGCATTATCAAACAAAATTTGACACCAAGCCACGTAGGGAGATATTAGGACAGGTGACTTGGTCAAAGAGGTAGGTTTTAAGGAGCGTCTTAAGGGAGGAGAGAGGTTTAGGGAGGTAATTCCAGAGCTTAGGGCCTGGGCAGCTAAAGGCACGGCCGCCAATGGTGGAGTGATGAAAATCAGGGATAGAGAGCCTGAGAAGACAGTAATATTCTGAAGAGTTTGCGACAATGGCAAGAAGCACAAGTGTGAAGTTTTAGTGGTTTATTAATGAGATCTCAACTTAGTATTTATCTGTCTTGGAACAAAAGCCATACAATAGATGGCTCAACCTTTCATTGCCTCAACCAACCATTGGCCTAGCTGGCTAAGGCAGTGAGGAGCTGAACTATACAGACCCCTAGTGGGACGGGAGCGGGCTCAACTGTGATGCCCCCATGGTCAAATTGCCTGCTGACATTTACTGTCTAGACACACAAATGAAGAATGCCACTTGGAAGAGGTACTGGAGGACAATCAGTGCCTGTGAAACAATTACCCAGGAGGAGGCGGGGCATTCAGGAGAGGAGAAAGTTGCAGGAAAAAGGAAGGGGGGGAAAAATGAACTTGAATAAGGAGATTTTAGGAGCGTGACATCCCATTTTTTATAATTTGTAGGTCATGAGCCTGCTTCAGGACATCCCAGTGCCAGTTATTGCAAAAGTGAATGGTTTGGCCACAGCTGCTGGGTGCCAGCTTGTTGCTAGTTGTGACATCGCCGTGGTGTCAGACAAGTCGAAATTTGCTACTCCAGGAGTGAACGTCGGGCTCTTCTGTTCCACACCAGCCGTTGCAGTGGGACGATCAGTTCCTCGAAAGGTATATCGCTGTAACATTCCTGCCCGTTATTATTCCTGTAAAGATTACTGGAACCTGTTTGCACTGCAGTCAGTCTATATGATAAGCTAGAATAATACTTTATGAGGCCTGCGGAATACTTTCAATCACAAGTATATAACTCCCTACAATCTGGTAAACACTGCTGATCTATTATTTTACAAATTCTTAGAGGCTATAACCAAGGCCACTAGTTTATGGATTTCAGAAAATAAACGGTCGTAATCGCAGAATGCAATCCCCATAACACTGGAAACGGTTCTCGAATCCTATGTAATAAAAATGGAATTGACTTCTGCGAATGACCATAAACCAGTGGCCCTATTAATTATTGAAGCAACTCTTCAGCTCAGGTTCCTCCCTCTTTCCCTATAAAAAAATTTCCCTGTTGTAGTCTCCGTGTACCCTGAGCCATCCCAACCTAAGAGGGAGGGTTTGGCGATCTTACTCCCAAGCTGCCACTCCTGCTGTTGTGTATTTGGCTACAAAGAGGCACTCGAGCAGTTTGGGGAGACTCGTCCTCCTTCTTAATGGGTAATCACTTGTTTCTTACTCAAAGTTCCCCACACTGAGATCAGTAGCCGACAAGATGGGGAAACGTGAGCACAAATCAGTGGCTTACCATTCTGCAGAGTGGATGTGCAGCGCCAGTCTGCTGGGCTTATTTTAATTTATTACTTGTGTAACTGCTTTTCTGTGTCTCTGTAAACCTGCCCCACTCTGATATCTGCACTCTGTTGTAAAGTTAACTGCTTGTTTCCAGAGCTAAAAATGTATTGTTCACAGGAAGGTCCCAAGTACAATCCCTGGTTTGTGCCGAGTGAGGTGGTCTCAGTTGAAGAGACGCCTCAATGCCTCAGCGATCTTGGACCGGGGAGGGGGTGGAGAGATCACCCTGGGTTCCCACTCCCAATTGCGAATTGTTAGGGTGTACCATCAGGGGGTTAAAATTTCCACGGGCGGGTTCTTTGATCTCCCACAGCAACGTCTGCAGAAGAGCGACGGTTTCCGCCAAACTTAAGTCAGGAGATTGGGGGGAAAAAAACCCTGCGGAAATTCTAATCCCCAGGTGAGAACAGGATAAGGCTTGGTTGTGATGCCCCCCCCCCCAGCCAAATAGCCTGTTGACACTCACTGTCCTGATATATGGCCGCTTGTGTGAGATATTCGAGGGTGACCAGGGCCCATTGTACCGTACCCCAGCATGAGTCAACACCATCGGGAAAGGAGGGAAGAAAAGGGCAGAAAATTGGGGGAGAAAAGGATCTGTTAAAATGGTTTGCTTTTTTTTGCGCAAGTGCAGAAGATTTGAACTGGTTCTATTTGCAACAGGTTAGCTTAGAGATGCTGTTTACTGGCGAGCCGATTTCTGCCCAAGATGCACTACTGCACGGGCTGGTTAGCAGAGTGGTGCCCGAGGACAAGTTGGATGAAGAGACTATGAAAATTGCAAGCAAAATCTGTGAAACGAGCAGATATGTTGTGGCGCTAGGAAAAGCCACATTTTACAAGCAAATGGCCCAGAGTCGAAACGAGGCATATCAAATTACTGCACAGGTCATGGTGGAGAACCTGGCACTGAAGGACGGTCAGGAAGGAATCCAGTCCTTTGTCCAGAAGAGAAAACCTGTCTGGACACATTCCATAGAGAAGGCATACGAATGACGATGTTTGTTCTTTAGGTGCATGCAGTGATTTGCTAAGTGTTTGCACTTCATTTTGTAAAGGAAAGCACTGATATTAAGTCTAATTATAGATCTTTGTAAATTTGCTAATGTGAGATTGGATTCACTTCCGAGACTGTATTTGTTCTAGCTTGGAATCAATTGTAAATAGAAAATGGACATTATTAAAAATAAAGGAAAAATATAATTTGCTGCAGAATTACAATGCAAACACAAAGCAATTTTATGAAGTCACGCAACTGGGAGTCATAGAATCAGATAGCACAGGAGGAGGCCTTTCAGTCCATCATGCCTGTTCCGGCTCTTTGAAAGAGCTATCCAATTAGTCCCACTCCTCTGCTCTTTCCCCATAGCCCTGCAAATTTTTTCTTTTCAAGTATATATCTATTTCCCTTTTGAAAATTACTATTGAATCTGCTTCCACCACCCTTTCAGGCAGTGCATTCCAGATCATTACAACTCCCCGATTAGAGCTGGTGTCCCAGCTAGAAACCTAATTCATGTCCTAACGACATTGATTTGCCCGGTCCCTTTAATTTAATTAATTTCCAAAATTCTGCCTGTACTACTGAATACAGGTATGGTGAAAACATACACTAACTGAGTCTTGCTGGGGTACTTACAGTTCCATCGACACCAGTGGCCTTTCAGTATCTCACCACACTCACCATTCTTCATCTCTGGGACCCAAGACACTGAATGTTTGCAGGCTGTTTGACTGCGAGTGCCTCACAGCTGATCCTGATCTCCTGTCCTCTCCTGAGACAGCACAAGTACACTTTCCAGCAGGTTAACAGTTAAGGGTGGGAACACTGGGTGATTTTGTTTTCCCCCTCCCTAGCTCAGGGATGCAGAGGCTAGTTGGAGCACCACCTTTGCTGTCCTGTTTGCGAGCAGCTAACAGCACAGAATGAGACTTGAAATGGGGACCTTCTGATTTGTGTGGCTTAGTGAATCATAGAATGATACAGCACAGATGGAGGCCATTTGGCCCATTGTGCCTGTACTGACTCTTTGATAAAGCTATCCAATTAGTCCCACTCACCTGCCCTTTCCCCATAACCCTTTATCCAATTACCTTTTGAAAGTTATTATCAAATCTGCTCCCGCCCCCTTTTCAGGCAGTGCATTCCAGATCATAACAACTCACTGCATAAAAAAAAAATTCTCCTCATCTTGCCTCTGGTTCTTTTGCCAATTACCTCAAATCTGTGTCGTCTGGTTACTTACCCTCCTGCCAGTGTTAACTATTAGCTTTTAATTATTATTCTGCTGAGAATCAAAAAGTGATGCTGATGTCCCTGATGCTCAGTGAGTTTCACTAGTGTGTATAGTAGCTCAACTATGCAGACCAGGAAAGGCCAGGTTTGTTCCCCACTGTCTGCTGAATTAGCTTATCTTAGCTGAGGGCACTGGTGGCAATGCCATAATTGGCCTCAGCATCCATGGGTTACAGAAGAGAAATCAGCTGGGGTCTCTGCCACTGATCTCTACCAAGTAACCCTTTGTGAACGTACATGTGCGTGGATGTTGAGTGAGGACATGATCAGGCTCGGCCGTGATCCTCCTCCCCATGGTCATACAGTCTGTCAACGCTCACTGTCAATGTTCCCACATGAATAATGGTCACTTGGGTGAAGTATGGGACCATGGAACCATGTCCCAGCAAGGAGTCAACGCTTTCAGGCAAGGATGGGGAAAAATGGCAAAAAAAGGACTGATTTCCAAAGAGCTTCACATCTCCTCCATCCCTTGATCTCTGAAGAGCTTCACATCTCCTCCATCCAATGATCTCCGAAGAGCTTCACATCTCCTCGATCCCCTGATCTCCGAAGAGCTTCACATCTCCTCCGTCCCCTGATCTCAAGGGAGCTTCACATCTCCTCCATCCCCTGATATTGAGGGAGCTTCACGTCTCCTCCATCCCCTGAACTCAGGAGAGCTACACATTTCCTCCATCCCCAGATCTCCGAAGAGCTTCAAATCGCCTCCATTCCCCCATCTCCAAAGAGCTTCACATCTCCTCCATCCCCCGATCTTGAGGGAGCTTCACATCTCCTCCATCCCCTGATCTCCGAAGAGCTTCACATCTCCTCCATCCCCTGATCTCCGAAGAGCTTCACATCTCCTCCATTCCCCGATCTCCGAAGAGCTTCACATTTCCTCCATCTCCTGATCTCAGGAGAGCTTCGCATCTCCTCCATCCCCTGATCTCAAGGGAGCTTCACATCTCCTCCATCCCCTAATTCAACCTGAAGATGTGATGTGGAGATGCCGGTGATGGACTGGGGTGGACAAATGTAAGGAATCTTACAACACCAGGTTATAGTCCAACAGTTTGACTATAACCTGGTGTTGTAAGATTCCTTACATTTAACCTGAAGATGGCAGTAGACTTCAACCTTATCCACTGAAATAAACCAGCCTTAACGGAAAGGAGATATGAGGATCAATCTTTTGGAAAAAAATATTTTCAAGGGTTGTGTTTAGTTTTAGATGGCATTCTGTGAAGGTGTGAAATCTGTTTTTTTTCAAACTTGTGTTCTTTCACTGTTTTTCTCCCAGTGCAAAATACTTCTCTTTATGCTACTGTTACCACTTAATCATTTTACATGAGAACATTTTGATCCAAGCAAGATGTAAGCAGTTCCAGTTCAGACCCATTCTGATTTTATGTAGTTCCCTTTTCCTTTTGTGTTGAATTTTTGTTTAGTTTGCATTCTTTTCCTTTTTATTATCCTTTATTTACATTTAGGCCTGTAGGCCTAAGGTGTACTGTTGAACATGCTCAAATCGAGGATCATACAGATGTGGGGAGGGGTGAATATTGTGGAGATACTTCTCCCCCATTTTGAGGTGCAGACCATTCTCAGCAGAATGCAACAAAGTGAAAAGCCACTTAGAAGGAAACAAATATTTGCATTTATATAATATTGAAACACTTCAAAGCACGTCACACAACGTTACTTCTGGAGTGCAGAGACTTATTTAGGCAAATGTACCAGCCATTCTGCACCCTCAATGTCCCTCAAACAGCGATGAGATGAATGGTCAGTTAATTTATTTTGGTGGTGTTGGCTAGGACTCAGGGAGAACTCCCTGCTGCAATTAATGCCATGGGATCTTAATCTCAGCTGGGCAGTACAATTGGCCCCAGCACCTCCAATTTAGTAAATATAAAGTCAGCCAGGGTTCCCATTCTTCATCATTATCCAATCCTGTGCACGTGGATGTTGGGTGAGAACATGATCGTGCTTGGCTGTGATCTCCTCACCGTACCCACGCCGTGGTTGAATAGCCTGCTGGCACTCACTCTCTGGGCTTAAAAAAGGATGGTTCCTTTGGTAAGATGCTGGAGGCTGGTTGGTGCCCATGGAACTGTATCCGTGAGTGAGCGAGTGGCCTTGAGTGAAAATTAAAGGGCAAAAAATATATATCATTTAAAAAATCTAATACAATACTACATATTTTTCTTATTGGTAACTATGGGTTTATGATGTGGACCGGAACACAATTTTTGTCGTCTATTGTGGATGACTGTACAAGGGGAAAGAAAACAGCTTGGTGATATGATAGGTTCCTTCATGGCCTAGTAAAGGGCATGTCCAAACTTTTGTCTTTCTAGACCATGTAGATACATACCATTGAGTGTTGAGACCTTTAAGTCCATGCTCCCATTAATTTATATAGACCTCTTATGAAAAAAAAAGAAAGAAACTTGCATTCATATAGTGCCTTTCACATCCTCAGGTCATCCCAAAATACTTTAGAGCCAACAAAGTACTTTTGAAGTGTAGTCACTGTTGTTATGTAGGGTAACACAGCAGCCAATTTGCACACAGCAAGGTCCCACAAACAGCAACGAGATAAATGATCCATTAATCTGTTTTGGTGCTGTTGATTCAGGAATAAATGTTGGTCAGGACAGCAGAAGAACTCTGCTACTCTTCTTCAAATAGTGCCATGTGATCTTGTACAGCCATCTGGGGCCTCAGTTTAACATCTCATCCAAAAGACAGCACCTGCAGACAATGTAGTATTGCACTGACATGTCAGGCTAGATTATATATTCAAGACTGGGGTTTGAACTTATAACCTTCTACCTTAGAGGCAGGAGAGCTACCACTGAGCCAAGCTGACACTCAAGTTGTTGCTGTTGTGATTTAGGATTTAACAAACAATATTTTCGAACCTCCAGTTCCACACTTTTGACACTCCTGGCATAGTATAGCTAGATCTTTTGCCATACAGCTGAATACCAACAATATTTTTTTTTACACTTTAAATTCACTTTCAGGTGAGCACTAAAACAGATGCTCAACATCTGGAAAAGATAAAATCTCAGGGTTCAGCTAACAAACATAAACTGTTTGAACTTCAATCTTATGGCACTATCAAAATATAACAGGAGGCACACTCGTAGGCAATATCCCATCCACTTCCCTGACAGTTTTATTTTTATGAGTGATCTCATCTAGGAGCCTGACTAAAAACTGATGGAGCTCACCACTAAATGTACTGAGTGCACTGAAATTTCAGCAGCACTACAAATACACGGGCATGAAGCAAACACCCTGGTCTTTCCACATCTTGTACCTGGTTACACACAGGCCGCATTGGATTCATAAAGATAACTCTGGCAACCGTTTAACATCAGTTTTACCACAACAAGATTAATTCGAGCTCCCTCAGTGGCTTGGTGAGTAACTGCACCATACAGTAGTAGAACTAAGTCTAATACACAGCAGAAAGGCCCAGGTTTGATTCCCCATCTATGCTAAGTTAGCTCATGTCAGCCAGGGTGGTTGTTGGGGTGTTTTAATTGGCATAAGCAATCTCAAGCTAGAGAAAAGATTTTTCCTGATTAATATCCAGTGGCACCTGCTGGAAAATAGTTATGTTCAGATGTCGGTAAAACAGATTCTGGGTGAGCTATGATGCCCCTCCCTCTACCAGTGGGCACATAACTTGCTGACATTAACTGCTCAGACTCACACATGAATAATGGTCACTTGGGTAAGCTACCAGAGGGCATCCCATGCCCATGGAACCATCCCTAGCAGGAATCAGCACCTTCAGGAGAGGTGAACAAAATAAAACTAGATTCATTCACTGAACCCAAGAACAGTGGTGAATGAGTAATTAAACAACAATTTTACACAGGTTTCCATTACAAGAGTTACTGCTTCTGTAAAAGTATTAGTAATGTGTGAGTGTATGCCATTCACAGGCACTAAAATTGTGTTGTGTCGAAAGTTCAGACTCCAGATATCTCTTGTGAAACTACATTATCCCTGTAGGCAGCCATACACTGTTCAATTACAACAAAAAAAAGGAGAAAGGAGTCTGTGCACTTAACTTCTTTTTAATCCTAATGCAAGGATACAAATAATCCAGAAAATGACACTTGTCGTTGGGGGTAAAAGGAGAAAAATCCTCCCCCAATGGCTCTGGATGTTGAGTGGCTCAAAGTGTTACTGGTATCGGAGATGAGTCACCTTACTGCTCAGATATTCATCCATCTCATCACCCACACAGCTGTCACCCAAACTGCTACTCATTACCATAACACCATCCTTACTTTCAGTCTGACCCACGTGCTCTGAGCTCATACATTACAGATACACACTAATTATAATCACTCACCAGTTTACTTCAGAGATAATTCTGATGTGGATCAAGCACTGATAGCACTCAAAGGATTTTAAGAGATGTGCATCACATCTATCACCTGTCTAGGTAGGTGCACTTAAATCACTTCAGGAAAAGAATATTCTGTACAACCAAATAGGAAATGTACTGTAATTAAAGGCACATTGTCACTATGTTAGGTAGTTTTCAATCAGGACAACAACCTCCTCCAAAACTATGCTCTGTTCAGTGCCCAAATCCGTTTGTTGCAACAGATACTGAATTTGGTTCAGCATTAAAAAAAACGGTTTTTTTGCCAGTTTTTCTTCTTTTTTACCCTCCTCTCCTGAAGCCACTGACTCTTGCCAGGATCCACACCCAACAACTATTCTTTGGTAATTTACTCAATTGTCCATTCTATATGCACCTCAAAAGTGATTCTGACCATGGAGAGTGCATTATTCCTGCAACGCGTGTGTCCTTGTGTGTGTGCATGTGTATATGTGTGTGTGCGTGTGTGTGTGCATGTGTACGTGTGCGTGCGTGTGTGCATGTGTATGTGTGTGTGTAGACAGGTGATAACAGGATCAGGATTGGCTGTATGCCAGCCGCAGGCAAAATGGCTGCCAATGCTCTCTGTCAAGGCTCATACATGAATGATAGGTATTTGGGTGAGGTACCAAAGGATGAACAGCACCTAAGGAATTCAAGCCCAGCAATAAATCCAATGCCTTTAGGAATAGGGAGGGGAGAAAGCAAACTAAAAAAGGGGGATCTTGCCAAAAGAGGTAGTTGAAATGGTGCACCCGTCTGTTCAATGTTAGAACCCAATTCAAAATGGCAGGAAATATTGTACAAAATCAGATTATGCACATTTTATACTGCCAAAGAGTCACCTTTACATTGAACCTATTTGTCCTTTCTTCATGCATATATTCCTTTCTCTTCATAGGCCAGGAAATTTGACTTGCGCCGAAAACGGGTGCAAAGTCTGCGGAGCGACGGTCCATGCTGGTCTGAGGCCCGAGCCAAATTCGGCTCCCGGGTCGCATTCAAATGTTACCGGCAAGCTGAGGGCACAAAATGGGCGCCCCACTGCAGCTCACCGGTCGGGCGGGCGCCCCACTGCAGCTCACCGGTCAGGCGGGCGCCCCACTGCAGCTCTCCAGTCGGGCGGGCGCCCCACTGCAGCTCACCGGTCGGGCGGGCGCCCCACTGCAGCTCACCGGTCGGGCGGGCGCCCCACTGCAGTTCACCGGGCGGGCAGGCGCCCCACTGCAGCTCACCGGTCGGGCGGGCGCCCCACTGCAGCTCACCGGTCGGGCGGGCGCCCCACTGCAGCTCACCGGTCGGGCGGGCGCCCCACTGCAGCTCACCGGTCGGGCGGGCGCCCCACTGCAGCTCACCGGTCGGGCGGGCGCCCCACTGCAGCTCACCGGTCGGGCGGGCGCCCCACTGCAGCTCACCGGTCGGGCAGGTGCCCCACTGCAGCTCACCGGTCGGGCGGGCACTCCACTGCAGCTCACCTGTCGGGCGGGCGCCCTACTGCAGCTCTCCGGTCGGGCGGGCGCACCACTGCAGCTCTCCGGTCGGGGTGAGTGAGAAATTGGCTGGCACCTACGCTGAACCAACCAGCTGTTGAAATGACCCTGTGTTAGCAGTGCAGCATGTGTTGGATTAGGCAATTCCCACAACCCTACCTCGTTTCCATAGCAGCAAATGGTATGAAGACACATCTGGCTAACACAAGTCACACCCCAAGGAAGATTTGCATTCCATCTAGTTCTTCCTTCTCATCTGAAGTCTTTGTAAATCCTGCCCTTAAATCTAGAAGTATTTTTTCCACTGACAATTTCCTTCCTTCCCCTCCTGAGGCTGCCAACGCCTTGCTGGGGTACACTTTCATGAATGCCAGCCACCCGCCATTACCTTGCTCAAATGCTCGTTATTCATGTGTGAGCCTTTACCATGAATGTCGACAGACTATTTGACCACAGGAAGCATCACAGACAAGCCTGATCCTGTCGTCATCTGCACACTTCCAGCAGGGATCATTGGATAGCAATCAGGAATAGGAGTCCAGGCCAATTCTCCCCTCACTAACCTAGGCATGCTGAGGCTAATTTATAGTACACTACCATATGCCATTCTGACTAAGATTTAAAATTTAAGATTCTCATTCGTGTTCAAATCCCTCCAGGGCCTCACCCCTGCCTATCTCTACAACCTCCTCCAGCCCTATAACACTCCAAGAACTCAGCGTTCCTCCAATTCTGGTCTCTGCGCCTCTCTACCTCTTTCCCCTCCTTTAAGGCGCTCCCTAAAATCTACCTCTTTGACCTGTCCTAATGTCTCCTTCTTTGGCTGGGTGTTAATTTTTTTGTCTGATTATGCTCCTGTGAAGCACCTGAGAACATTTTATTACGTTAAAGGCGCTATATAAATGCAAGTTGTTGTTGTCATTGAGATTAGTTAGTCGCATAAATCAGGAATCAAACCTGCGACTTTTTAGTCCGTATGGCTCAGCAACTCACTCAGACATCGAGGGAGCCAGCTTCAAAGTTTTTAATTTTCTCTATCCACTACCTTGATTGTCTTTTAAGTTTGATTTGGGCAGCCTGGTATCTGTGAACCAGCTCCTGATGTTTATGCTGTTAAAATTGGTTTCTCTTGACTGGCAGCAGACTTCTGGGCCCAGGTCAATCTAGCCTGTTGCTGATACGCAGAAATCGGATTTAACGGTGTAAGTGCTGGGAGCTGGCAGGTCTCCAGGATCCACTTTAAAAGAAAGAGCAATGCAAAAAGGCCCTTATTAGATGACACATATTATCTATCAGAGAAATGAGTCCCATCAGAGTCAAGCCCTTTCAACACAGCAGTATCATAATTATTCACTGGATGACGCCCCTGAAACTGATAAATACAGAGATTATGATAGGCCATTGGGCTGTTTTTCATCAATGTCTTCACATAACCTTACAGATTTTTTAAATAACAAAAGTTATTTTGCATTTGGCAAATTGCCCACTTTTAAACAGCCTTTTCTTGCACCACAAAATTCTTAGGTTTCTCCCTTCTTCCTGAAGGCATTATGTTTTGCTGGAGTACGGTTCTATAGGTGCCAGCAGTCTTCTGGTATTTCACCAATGTAGCTATTCTTCATGCACATCGTGAATGTTGGCAAGCCGTTTGGCTCTCAGGGGGGCGTGGGTTGGGGTTCACAACTAAACCTAATCTTGTCCTCACTTAATACCCCCTGCCCCCACATACATACATTTTCCAGTAGAGATTGCTGAATAGCAATCAGAAGCAGGAACCTTAGTTGAATTTTACCCCCTACTTATCACGGTGGGGGGGGGGGGGGGGGGGGGCTGAGACCAATTCTAGTGCCCCTACTGCTGCCCTGGTTGAGGTCAGCTAACCTGTCCCAGCTGGGGGTTTATTGGGACCGTTGTCACAAACTGAGAAGCCATGAGTTAAATGCACCTTTCAAGCTACATCAGCCCATGATAATTTCCCCATTCACAGCACCCTTTTGGCATAGTGGGTAACTGGACTGCCTGCTGTGTTACTAAACCGTCCAGGCAAAGGACGATTCTAGGATCAATCCCTGCTGTATTCTGGCTTATCTGATCGCAGCTGGTGTGCTGGTGGATGCACTGCAATTGGTTTAGGTGCCCCCAGGCAATAACCTTTCCAATGCACTATTGTAAATAGAGCTGATTCCTGGGGATTTGGTTTCCCTTCAGTACTCTTTGTTACATTTCTCTTTCCATTTTGTTCTAAATATCTTAAGGCGTAATCAACTTAAAAGTGTTTGCAAATGACTAGATTTTTACCATGCCAATAATTGGCCATATTGTCCTCATGCCCATGAGTTAATTATTTGCCCACAGCCCAATCTCTGATCTGGAATTACTAAGCCTTCAAGCATACACAGCTCCCCATTGGTTTAGTGGGCAAATGCACTGCCAGCTCTGATACTGAGTCATCCCGGAAAAGGAAGATCCCAAGTTGGATCCCCGGTCTGTGCCGGGTTATCTGATCTCGACTGGAGTGCTGGCGGAGGCATTGCAATTAGATTTGGTACCCCCGGGCTAGGGAAAGGGGAATAAGTCAGCCAGGGTTAGCAGTCCCGGGGTGGGGAGGGAGACATGATTTTTTCTACGTGCTATTTGTATCAAAATCAGAAACCCATCCTTCATAAACATATGTAAGATTTTGCTATAAGTAACGCAGAGTCTAAACTCCACTAAGTGACAATTACATCACTTCTGAACAGATTCTATAAATAGAGGCCACAAATAAAATTCTAAAATCAATATTCTGAGTGAGTGTATGTGTCAGGAGCTATACAATTCTACAATAGCCAAATATTGATATGGGTTGCACAATGAGCTAAAGTACAAGTTGTACTGTACGTAATCAGTGCGTAATTTGCTCCGGAAATCACCTTTAATAATTGTCTATAATCACATGACACTGCAAACTTTAGAAATTGTCCGTGAGTTATATGATCTCAATATCACACTCAGTGTGCAGTGTGGAATATTCTCTTCGGACAGTGATTGTGCCTGCAATTATAAAACATCTTTGTTCTATCTCAAAGCACTTAAGGCAAATGACTTTTGAAATGCAGTCATTGTTGTTTGGCAAAAATGCAGCAACCAAATGCTACAAACAGCAATAAGATAAATTATCTGTTAATCTGTTTTTGGTGCTGATGGTTGAGGGAAAAATATCGGCCAGAACACCCTGCTCTTCTTCAAATGGTGCCATGAGATCTTTAGCATCCACCTGAAGAGGCAGACAGGGTCTCAGTTTAACATCTCACCCAAAGAGCAGCATTTCGAACAATGCAGCACTCCCTCAGTACTACACTGAACCATCAGGGTAACCTTTTGGGCAGAAACCCGTTGTCAGAAATTAGGCTGACCATTCATCAGAACTCAATGCAATGAGTTCTGACAATGGATCTCTACCCAAAAAGTTAATCCATCCTTCTCTTTTCAGATGTTAATCCAACAAATTGTGTTTTTATTTCAGATTTTCAGCATTTGCTTTTTTTTTTCTTTCTTAACCTTAATCAAAGTACATCTGACTTAAAGGGCCAGTTTTTAAGTGTCTGGCAAATCTTTTTTTGTTGGGTAATTTTCTCCACAATAGCTTTACACACAAATCTTGTACTTATGCTTATAAATAGATGAAAACAGTGTGCCAAATACATTTTCTTTCATGAAAAAGATATCCCTTTAAATTGGTGCATCTCAATGAACTGGAATGATCACAACCTGAGTGTTGATTCGAATCAGGCCTCAGGTGGAGGAGTTCCCCATTGCTGAAATTTTTAAATGGCAATTATATTCGAACCCTAAGGGTCACACTTGTTTATGTCTCCCTTGGGAAGCGGTTCCTATTATTCATTGTTTCTCTCTGTTATTTGGTAAACATGTCCTATTTATGCTGTATTCAGTTTTATCAACAGGAGGCAGGAAACAAAAGGGTTGACGTGGCCAAAAAATATGGCCACAGCTTGCCCCACTGTCCTCCATCTGTCTCAGAAGGCTTCTCCACCAGGCCTTGACAATAGTGCCTGCTATTTTTAATACAACATACCTGCAACCATGTCTTTTGTTTATAGGATTAGAAAAATGGCTCTTTCAGAAAAACTATGATGATTGAAACCACAGCAGAAGATCTTTGGGCTGTAAATTGTCAGCGACTCCATTATCATTGTATCATGTGACTACCTTGATGGTAGATGGCGAACGAGATGGACCTTGGTCTTTTCTCATCAGCAATTCCTATGTTCCTAGGGTCATATTTGACCACCTTAAATTTACTATGGCATTTATTTTAAGTTTTTTCTTGCCATTTTCTCCCCTCACCTCCTTTCTCCTACAGGTGTTGACTCCTTGCTGAAGTACAGTTCCATGGGCACCAGTCATTCTCCATAACTTGCCCAAGAGTCATTTGTTCATATGTGAGCCTAGACAGTAAGTGTCCACAGATTATTCAACCATCACAGTCAACTTATGTCCACACATATGTGCACTTCCGTCTGGAGTACAACATAGTGATAGGCCAGGGTACCATGACCAATTTTCTCCTGTATCATTCTGAGAACAATTCTGGGCACTTACCCCCACCCACAGCCCAGATAATATCATCTGATTCAGGATAGTCCAGGATCTCAAGTGGGACATTCCCGGTCTGTATGCCTTAACTACTCACCAGATAAAATTGATGAGCCATTGAGGGATCAAAAGTTTTTTTTAATCATAATTACACAGTTGCTAGGTGCAGTAGGTTTGATGTGAGTAGAATTGCATCATGATGGATTGAGTGCTGATGGATTTGACCTTTCAACTCCAGGCCCTGGGTTTGCATTTGATGATGTATTGAAAGTCTCCTCTCTTAAGGCTGCAAATGTCCTGAGTACAATGAGTATGAACTCCATTTCACTGGGCATTCAGTCCCTATACACCTAAATCCCCTACCAGGACGGCCTGAGGACTCTCTGCTTCTTCCTTAAACAGTGGTCAAACTAGTTTCCATCCACCACCATCCTCCTCCATCTGGCTGAACTTGATTTCACCCTGAACAACTTTTCCTTTAACTCCCCTCACTTCTTTCAAATGGAAGGTGTCGCTATGGGAACCCGCATGAAACCTGGCTATGCCTGTCTTTTTGTAGGTTATATTGAACATTCTTTGTTTCAGTTCTACTCAGGTCCCCATCCTGACCTCTTCTTCACAGATGACTGTGTCAGTGCTGCTTCCTGTTCTTGCCCTGAGCTGGAGAATCTCATTCATTTTACTTCTAACTTCCATCCCTCTCTTGCCTTAAAGTAGTCCATCTCTGACTCTTCCCTTCTTCGACATTTCTATCTCTATCTCTGGGGATAGACCGCCCACTGATATCTACTACAAGCCCGCCAACTACAACAGCTACCTCAATTATACTTCTTCCCACCTCACCACCATTGTAAACAGGGCTGTTGGATCTTGGTTGCCACAGCTGTTAAGCATACGTACAATAACAGTACATAGTTCATGCATTCATCATACCTACTAACAATACTCCCATTGTAGTATTGACAACATCTTCAAACAAGCCTTACCAATCTATACCATGCAATCAAGGTGGATTAGAGGTTACGGGGAGCGGGCAGGAAATTGGACATGAATTTAGATTTGAGGTTAGGATCAGATCAGCCATGATCTTATTGAATGGCGGAGCAGGCTCGAAGGGCCGATTGGCCAACTCCTGCTCCTATTTCTTATGTTCTTATGTTCTTAATCCAATAAGAAGTATTGGGAAAAAATGATTATAGTCTAATGATTTGGTACACCTTGTAGCATCCATAGAAACATCAGCAAAGGACAATTACAGCTTGGAAACACCTCAATCTGATAAAACAATAGTTCAAAGTGGTAAATACCTCATTTGATACAATGCCAGTGAGTTAACTGGGATTCTACCTGCTTAATGCTGGATTGGTTTTATAGAAGTCATGTGCTACCAGTCAAAAATCAGAACAGTTCATATTGAATAAAGATCAATGCTAAGCATGCAAAGTGTTAACTAATCTCTATTACAGAACTAAACAAGCAAGTAGGAACCTGTGCTGCAGCATTAAGGTGAGTCTAAAGCTGTGCTTTTCCACATAATAGACTCACAACTCATCTCTGCAACTCTGAAATTCCCAACCTCTCTGCCCAATTTAACAGGAAGGATCTATTACCACCTCTGTTGCCCTGCCTCTCCACCCAAGCTTCAATGCAGATCTCAAACCATTCCTTCATTACCACACCTGTCTTTGACCATGCCTTCCTATCCCTCTTTTATCTTCACAGCCCGTTTATCAGTTTCTGGATATCCCACCCATTGCATCCTCTGTATAATGTCAGAGCACATACCCTCAAGTCTCTATCTCCATTTCCTCTTCATATTACCAACTGTTGGACCTAACTCCAATAAATCAATAACCCTTTGATTCTAATATGGGAGGGCTTAATTTTTTTTATGTATGGGGTCTCAGAATTCTTGTGTATGGGATCTTGCTTTTTGTGTGTATTGGGAAGCCTTGCACATTATGTGTGTGCAGGGTTTTGGATATTTTTTGTTGGGGGCTTGCACTTACGTATATTGAGGCTTACATTTCTATGTAATTATATGTGGCTTACTCGCCGATTTTGATACTGCTCTAAAAAGTTTGGCGATCCTTGCATCGAGGAGCTCACTGACCTTCCAGTTTCCAGTTTTGATGAAGGATCATCATCCAAAACATTAACTTGTCTTTTCTCTTTCCAAATGTTGATGGCCTGCTGTGCATTTCCAGCATTTCCTGTTTTTATTTCAGATTTCCAGCTTTTTCTTTTTATTTCAAAGCAGATTACTACCTGCTCTCAAACCTACTCATTTTCCGGACTCGTCTTCATTTTAAAGATCATTTACATAATATTGAAAGAAAATAATTGTGCCTAATTAACAGACACAATAATTCAAACTGTTCAACACACATAAAGGATTATTCATAGAGAAACCTTCTAATGAACGATCAATGAGATGGCTCAAACACCTCTTTCTGATCTTCAAAGAGCAGTCAAAGCTTCAAGAATGCAGTTAATTGTAAAATAGGGATTACAGACAACTGAATATTTATATAGTAGATTAAAGGGTGATCTAATTGAGCCATTTCAGATGATTAAAGGATTTGATAGGGTAGATAGAGAGAAAGTATTTCCTCTGGTGGGGGAGTCCAGAACAAGGGGGAATGACCTTAAAATTAGAGCTGGGCCGTTCAGGGCGATGTCAGGAAGCACCTCTTCACAAAAAGGGTGGTGGAAATCTGGAACTCTCTCCCCCAAAAAGCTGTTGAGGCTAGAGGTCAATTGAAAATTTCAAAACAGAGATAGATAAATTTTTGTTAGGTAAGGGTATTAAGGGATATGGAACCAAGGCGGGTAGATGGAGTTAAGATACAGATCAGCCATGATCTAATTGAATGGCGGAACAGGCTCAAATTGGCTGAAGGGCCTACTCCTGTTCCTATGTTTCATATTGCTAAAGACCATATAGCTCCTATATACAGAATGTTCTTAAGTATTTGCACTTCAAAACATAGGCCATCACCATCATTGGTCAATTATCGCTGGACCTGCAGTGAATGTCCTCTACATCTCTTTATTCATTATGCACAATGGTAATTCTTCCTTGGCAATTTCTGTTTCCCATACAAACTGAGTATTGTACTTAATTCTAGACCGACCTCTTGTTTTGTTTCCATGTTTTGGTTCCCAGAATAATAGTTCTGAAACCGGTTCCTGTTTTGCTCTGAAAGAATGGTCAGCAAGTGTCAGCCTTCTATGTTTTATTACTGCTGTTATTATGTCTAAGTCGCCACATAGTCTCTCACTGGGAATGTGGTCTTTCCAGCTGACAACAGTCTTGTGTAGGTGCCATCGAGTTTCTTTTCCAGTTTCTTAGTAATTTTGCAAGCAACCATATATCAACACTGACTCCACTGTGCTTCTGAATACCTTGATCTTATCTTTCCTGTCCAACTCTTCAGCGAGTGGCTGGGGGGTGGGTGGAGCAGTTAAGTAACCTGACTACTTCCAAAAACTGCCGAAGGCTTCAGTCAAATGAGCACCTTTGGGAGGATAACGGAGGAAATTCCATTAATTGGCAGATGAGCTGAACCTTGAATCAGCCAACAGCACCCATAACCTGCAAACCGTGACACAGCTGCAGTACATAAGATGTCAATGAAAGAGCCAGCAACCATGGACGTCATCAAGAACTACTTGTATTTATATAGTGCTATTAACATAGTAAAACGTCCCAAAGCGCCTCACAGGTGCGTTATCAAACAGAATTTGACACCGATCCACATAAGGAGATATAGGACATGTGATCAAAAGCTTGGTAAAAGAGGTAGTTTTAAGGAGCAGCTTAAAAAAATGGAAAAGAGAGGTAGAGAGGCGGAGAGGATTAGGGAGGGAATTCCAGAGCTTAGGGCCTAGGCAGCTGAAGGCATGGCCACCAATGGTGGAGCAATGAAAATCGGGGATGCACAAGAGGCCAGAATTGGAGAAGCACAGAGATCCCGGTGGGCTGGAGGAGATTACAGAAATAGGGAGGGGTGACGCCATGGAGGGATTTGAAAACAAGGATGAGAATTTTAAAATCAGTCCGAAACACACCAGGTCCCTAGCTTGAAACCTAATACTGGCCTACAGGTCAATGCGTCTACAACAGCTGATGACACTAACGCCAAATCCTCATAGAAATATAAGAGGAAGGGCCATGGCTGATGGAGATCTGAATGCCAGCATTAAATTCATGAAATGTAAGAAGACAAAACATAGGTAGAAATCAGATAATACAATCTGAACTGTAATGCAAAGAGACTCTTAGCTGTAGATTTCTTCATTGCTTCTGCTTCTTTTATACTGTTAAATAAAAAGAAAAAAAACTGCGAATGCTGGAAATCTCAAATAAATATGGAAAATACAGGAAATACACAGCAGGTCAGTCAGCATCATTAAAGAAAAAAGGCAGGTTATGATTGCTTCCGACATGTACTCTTCATTAGAATTGACGACAGAAAGAGGAACAAATATTCTACTAACAACAACAACTTGCATTTATTTCATGCCTTTAACGTAGAAAAACATCCCAAGGCACTTCATAGACACACAATCAGACAAAATTCAACACCAAGCCCACTAAAAGCTCGGTCAAAGAGGTGGGTTTTAAGGAGGATTTTAAAGAAGAAGAAGGTGGAGAGGCAGAGAGTGTAGAGAGGCAATTCCAGAGCTTGGGGCCTAGACAGCTGAAGGCACGGTTGTCAATAGTGGTGCAAAGGGATTTCAGAATGCACAAGAGGCAAGAGTTGGAGGAATGCAGAGTTCTTGGAGGGTTGTAGAGCTGGAGAAGGTTACAGATATAGTTGGGGGGGGGGGGTGGTGGCGAGGCCATGAAGGGATTTAAACATAAGGTTGAGAAATTTAAACTTGAGGCATTGGGGGACCAGGAGCCAATGTAGATCAGCAAACATAGGGATGATGGGTGAGTGGAACTTGGTGTGGTACAGGAAAAGGCAGGAGAGTTTTGAATGAGTTGAAGTTTATGGAGGGTGGAGGGTGGGAAGTTATTCCAAGAGTGCACTGGAATAATTGAGTCTGAAGGTGACAAACGCATGGAAGATGGTTTTGGCAGCAGATGGGCTGAAGCAGGTGCAAAAACAGACGATGTTACAGAGGTGGAAGTAGGCAGCCTTTGTGATGGAGAGGATATGGTATTTTACTGAGGTTGGAAAAACAAATTAACATAAAAGAGGGGGTAGTGAACCGAAAGATCTAATCTCTTCAGGACATTGTCCCTGTTTTTATTTCTTTTACAGTGTTCTTTTAATTTGGATTCCAGGATCCCAAGCCCATGAGCCAGCTCCTGGCATTTATGGTGCTCAATCCATTTCTGTAGCCTGGCGGCAGACTCTCAGGATCTTGTACAGGACTGTCAATGGGCCATGGAAAGCGGATTTTGTGGCACGTCCACTTCCAGACCCTGAATTAAAAGGAAATCGGTATGAAAGCAGATTGTCACTCCAAGCAATCAAGAGGAAAGGCTCAAGGGGAAAGGGAGGCTAAAGAGCCATTTACATTACAGCTGCACTGGCAGCACCAGCCCCAACTTGCACATCAACTCTGTAAACTAAATCAGGTAGTGCTAGAATTGCCATGAACCAGTGAAGACATAATGATTCCCTGCTCCTCTAGAAACAGCAGTGATTGATGTAAAATATAAATCAGAGAGGGACACTATTTTTGCTGGCTGGAGGTCAGCCAATAAGGAAGAATTGCATAAGGACAGTTGTTTGTCTGTTGACATCAATGCTGTGGAATTTACCTCACCATGCACAGCACCGGGAGATCCAGCACATTAGAGAACCATTTCTACAGATCTATATTGTGATTTTATAATTTTAGGAAGTTAACTCCAGGATTAAATCTCTATGGAGCCTTAACCTTGCTACATTAAACCATTTTATTATGCAGGGTGGTGAAATGAAAAGTGCAACAAGATCCAAATAGTAATGATTTTATCCATGCTCCCTTCCATAGCTGAAACTATTCTATTCCAACCACAACAACTTAAATAACAAAACGTCCCAAGGCACTGCACAGTTGGGAGTTGGACTTGAGCAGGAATAGGGGGACAGTTAGGGGCGTGGGGGGGGGGGGGGGGGGGGTGGGGGTGGTTGGTGGTTGAAGGCATGGCCGTAGTGGTATGTTTTAAGGAGGTTGTTGAAGGTGAGGAGCACAGTAGACCAGAGTTGGAAGGTGCATGTGAGATGTAGAGCTGGAGATGGTTGAAGAGATAGGGAGGGAAAATAGAAAGGCAAGGAGTGGCCTAGTGTTGGAGAAGCGATGGAAATGTGGAAGAGAGTGGGGGTGGGAGTGTGGGAGAGGATAGGGTTGGATTTTTTTTATTCGTTCATGGGATGTGGGCATCGCTGGCAAAGCCAGCATTTATTGCCCATCCCTAATTGCCCTTGAGAAGGTGGTGGTGAGCCGCCTTCTTGAACCGCTGCAGTCCGTGTGGTGAAGGTTCTCCCACAGTGCTGTTAGGAAGGGAGTTCCAGGATTTTGACCCGGTGACGATGAAGGAACGGCGATATATTTCCAAGTCAGGATGGTGTGTGACTTGGAGGGGAACTTGCAGGTGATGTTGTTCCCATGTGCCTGCAGCTCTTGTCCTTCTAGGTGGTAGAGGTCATGGGTCTGGGAGGTGCTGTCGAAGAAGCCTTGGTGAGTTGCTGCAGTGCATCCTGTAGATGGTACACACTGCAGCCACTGTGCGCCGGTGGTGAAGGGAGTGAATGTTTAGGGTGGTGGATGGTGTGCCAATCAAGCTGATAGGAGAGGGTGGGAATGATGGGAGTATGGAGATGGCAAGAGTAATGGGAATGTGAAAGAGGGCATGAGTAAAGGAAGTGTGGAAAATGGGGGCAGATGGGAGATTGAGAAAAGGCATGGGTGATGGAAGCGTGACATAATTTTGTGCTCCTCGGCAAGATCTACCAAAATATGGATTTGAGTACCATACGCTGTTTGTATAGGTATAATGCCTCTATTGCAGAGGAGTTGCCCCTGCAGCTTGATCATAGATTTAGTAAATGCATATAAAAATAACAAATCAAAAATTGAGAGTTTCTTTTAATGCAATTTTTCTCCACCAATTTTCTCCCCTTCCCGGGTCTCCTGAATGCATTGACTCTCTGCTAGGGTTCAATTACATTGCTAGGCCCTTCCGGTAGCTCACCCAAGATGGCTATTATTCCAGTATGAACTTTATTGGGCTATCCAACCATGTACGGCAGCATGGCTGACATCGACATGCATTAGGGATTGCTGTATAATGATCAGAAGAGAAAGCCCTGGATAATTTCCCCTCTCATTAACCTACAGATGCTTATGCAACTGTAGCAGCCTTATGGCTCCCCGGCTGAAACCAGTCAACTCAGCACAGATCAGGATCAAATCTGGGACCTTTCTAGTGTGTGCAATTGAGCTGTTTTTTGGCTGAGCTCATTGAGGCATTGGGGGAGCATCATGGATGTGGGAGTGGGAGGGTGGGCAATTATGCAACTTTAAATAATTTTCTCTCGGTAATGTTCTATTTGCAAAGAACTCTTTGAAATCAGAGAATAATGCTAAATAATGTACTGGATATTGGATATCAGTGCCAGGGCAAAACATCTGAGGGTATTAACTTTTCTCTTCTGAAGAATTTTGTTCAAACGAAAATTCAACCACTGTGAAAAGGAAGGATCACAGCGATTCTTTGTCTGCAGCTGCCCAGAGTCTGGCAGCATTCAGTCTGGCCAGTGACGTGACTCACTGCTTGTCTCTTGATAGTATTCTGTCTTTTGCTTATAGAGGACACAGTATAGGAGACATCTAGCCAGTCATCTGTTCAAGTCACCACACTACCAGGTGGTAAGTCTCCTTTCGAGTTATCTATTCAGTATCTTTAACTAATTAAAGCAGGCTTGCCACCTGCCTAACCTTTGACCATAATCTACAAATGATACATGCTGACTCGGGGCATTTGATTCTTAAATGGAAATTGTACTTATAATTGTTCTGTGAAAAACAGCAAAAGAAGATGCTTTAATATAAATGCCTTATCAATACTGGCACATCTATATAACTCCTCTGTTCTCTCCACAGATGCTGTCTGACCTGCTGAGTGTTTTCAAATTTTTCTGTTTTTGTTTCAGATTTCCAGCATCTGCAATTTTTAGCTTTTTGTTTCCATCAGTTCATGTCACTAGTTTTATAGAGAACAAGCTGGGTTGAGGAAAGGAACTTTAATTCTAGCATGTCTCATGCAGGAAATATACTGTGCTGAGTCTTAAAAGTAATTAATTGCCTGTGAAGTACTTTGAGATAATGTGCTATATAAATGCCAGTCTTTCTTTAAAGAGCAACAACATAACCTCTTTTCATTTGTATCGTATCCCTCTGCTAATGCAACCAGTATCTTATTTGCTTTGCACAAAGGCACACTTTGTGCGTCATCCATACTATTTTATAATTGCAGGCCCGGAACTGGAAAAGGTTCTGATCTGTATGAATTAACCTGGAATTGTCCGTGGGCCTCTTCTTTGTCCTGCTTCATAATGACTTCTCTCCCGAGTTGCAAAGTTATGCAACATGCAGCAGGCAGTGATTATTATGGACACCTTTGCAGGGCTATAGAGAAGCTCCCCGCCTGAGCAGTCCAAATGGTGGAATATTTTCTTGAATTTGCTAACAGTGTGCTCCACATCAATTCCGGCTTCAGACATTTGCTTCATTGTGTTTACATTCCACTGCTGCTCAGGAGTTTTTCAATGGGGTTATCAATCAAGATTTTAGAGGAAAGCCTGGTCTCCCAGCAGCCATCCATCCACCCATCCAATTTGTATGAGCTTTCAAATAATGAAGAAACCATTAACTACCACATAATATCAACAGCAACAACTTGCATTTATGCAGTGCCTTTAACATAGTAAAATGTCCCATGGCACTTCACAGGAGCGTAATCAGACAAAAGTTGACATTGAACCAAAGACGGAGACATTAGGACAGGTGAAAGAGGTAGGTTTTAAAGAATGTCTTGAAGGAGGAGAGCGAGATGGAGAGGCGGAGGGGTTTAGGAAGGGAATTCCAGAGCTTTGAGGCTAGACAGCTGCAGGTATTGTGGCTGCATCCTGCATAAGGAGCGTTGACTTGCATCATGATGGGTCTATGGTCAGACAACACCTGCACATTAATTGAATGGAAGCCCTTTCTCTTCATGTAGGCCATGGAGTTGCTGTGAAAAGCTCTAATGCCCATATAAGTGCCATCTTCCACTCCCGATACACTTGGGAATCCTGCCACCCAGTGAATGTTCTGTACCATTGTCCAGCTGATGCCTTCTTTTCACAGGGAAAGTGATGAATACGTTGCCCCTAGAAAACATAGCATCTGCCACTACGTGATACATCTATGGACTGCAGGCTGGCTGATCTGATGGGTGTCCCCAGTAATGGTATATTCTGTGGTAATCTTCGCAGTTATGGAAAGAGTTATCATGTTTCCAGAAGCTGTCTGCAGATCAGCCTCAAACAGGTTGCACCACTCAGTGAATAGCCTCACTTGCGAAGCAGAGGTTGTGAAGACAGGTCTCCTCTGACATGCCCAGGTATGAACATTGGGATCTGTAAATGCAGGACCTGGAGTAGTGACAGGGCAAACATAACAAATCATAGAATCATAGAATCATGGAAAGGTTACTGCATGGAAGGAGGCCATTCGGTCCATCAAGTCCACGCCGGCACCAATGCAAGAACAACCCAGCTAGTCCCACTCCCCCGCCCTATCCCTGCAAATTTTTTTCTTTCAAGTACTTATTCAGTTCCCTTTTGAAGGCCATGATTGAGTCTGCCTCCACCACCCCCTTGGGCAGTGCATTCCAGATCCTAACCACTGGCTGAGTAAAAAAGTTTTGCCAATCACCTTAAATCTATGTCCTGTGGTTCTTGACCCTTCCGCCAATGGGAACAGTTTCTCTCTATCCACTCTGTCTAGACCTTTCATGATTTTGAATACTTCTATTAAATCTCTTCGCAACCTTCTCTGTTCCAAGGATAACAATCCCAGTCTATCCATATAACTAAAGTCCCTCATCCCTGGAATCATTCTAGTAAATCTCTTCTGCACCCTCTCTAAGGCCTTCACATCTTTCCTAAAGTGCGGTGCCCAGAACTGGACACAATATTCCAGTTGTGGCCGAACCAGTATTTTATAAAAGTTCATCATGACTTCCATACTTTTGTACTCTATGCCTCTATTTATAAAGCCCAGGATCCCCAATGCTTTTTTAACTGCTTTCTCAACCTGCCCTGCCACCTTCAATGATTTATATCAATGCATATATACCTCCAGATCTCTCTGTTCCTGTATCCCTTTTAGAATTGTGCCCTCTAGTTTATATTACCTCTCCTTGTTCTTCCTACCAAAATGTATCACTTCGCATTTTTCTGCGTTAAATTTCATTTGTCACGTGTCCGTCCATGCCACCAGCCTGTCTATAGCCTCTTGATGTCTATCACTATCCTCCTCACTGTTTACTACCCTTCCAAGTTTTGTGTCATCTGCAAATTTTGAAATTGTGCCCTGTACACCCAAGTCCAAGTCAATATATATCAAGAAAAGCAGTGGTCCCAGCACCGACCCCTGGGGAACACCACTATACACCTCCCTCCAGTCCGAAAAACAACTGTTCACTACTACTCTCTGTTTCCTGTCATTTAGCTAATTCTGTATCCATGTTGCTATAGGTGTCATCGTAGCTGCATTTGATGTCCCCATGCAAACTCATTTTTCTCCTCTAAATCATGGAGCACAGTAGGAAGCCCAAATGGAAATCCCATCCTAAGCATTTTGTTTGATGCAAGTTTCTTTGCTGCAGCAATGCTGTGTTGTAAACAATGATAAGCTGCAAAAATGTCACCCTCCACAGCAAAAGGAACTAATGGAGGGGACTAAATGCAACAAAATATCAATCCTTCTTCTGAAAAAGACAAGTTTTGATTGGACTTTGGATTTGGTAACCTATCTTGAACAATTCAACTTCAGCAAGTCAGGCCAGTGAATTAGTCTCCGTCCATGTTATATGGGCAAGCTGAGTGCCAGGGACAGAGCTCGCCCAAACAAGATAAATTTTGCTGTGGACTTCACTGTCACAATTCTTCCATCACAGGGAGGACGATGCTGACCAGCAACACAGCCTCCCTTTGGCCCCCGTTTTATGGCAATTACACATATATGGCGTTCACCAACTTGGGCTTACACCCATACAAGCTCAAAGTCCTGATTCCTGCTTGCCTATCACATGGCCCTGTGTTGCCTGTGGGGCCTCACAATTTTGGAGTGGTTGTATCATAGCTTCAGCAACACTCCAGAATTCATACATTTAAATCAATACCTGATACAATTTTCTGGCTTTGCGCTGAGGGATTACACTTTTCTCCCCCTACCATGCCTATTTTGAATGAGTTCAAGGGAGGCTCTGTATGTAATGGAACTCTTAAAGAAAGAAGACTTGCATTTATATAGCGCCTTTCACAACCTCAGGACCTCCCGAAGCACTTTACAGCCAATGAAGTATTTTTGAAGTCTATCTACTGTTGTAATGTAGGAAACAGATTTGGATTTATTTTATTGCTGTACTGTTTATGGTACATTTTTAGTATTATTTGTTTTTATTGGAGATTCTTGTAATACTTCTGACATTTATTAATATGAATTTGCAGCATTATTTTTTGAGGAACAATTTTTATTTAGTCATTACAATAATTTTAGTTTCGAACATCCCAAAAAAAGGTTCATTATCAGTAAAAAGAAGAGGTCGCATGAAAATTAGTTCTTCCAACACCAACTTTCACAGCAGATCAGGAAGCCACACGGCATGTATTTCTGGACTGCAGAGTTTCTGGTGTGCAGTAAGTGGAGGTAAAGTTTATGATGAGAGTTGGCTTGGATGCGCCCCAAATACAATATTTCACAGCTGAAATGATACAAGATGAATGAAGGCAGGCCAGGGAGATCGGCAAGCACTTAAGCTGCATTGGCTGCACCTGCCATTATCCCCAACTGTACCTGAAGGTCTTGGCACACCTACCTGCCAATGACCTGGGACACTGGGCAGACATTCCTGTTCTTGCACCAGGGGGCTATTGGACCACCATGGGTGCAGTGAACGTAGGAAGATCAGGCAGGGAGGAGGCCACGCCTGTTGGTGTGAAACAAAATCACAAAATCACTCCTGATCAACACAATGGGGTACAAATTTGTCTTGGACGTATCGCATCGACCGCCCGTTATAGGCGCCACCAGACATTCAGGTTCCACTGAAGTCATTGAATATCGGGCGGCCGATGCGATAACACCCGTTTCGCGCCTGCACCCGAGACGAATTTTAACCCCGATGGTCCTGATGTAAATTGTATCCGAATTCAGCGGGCACTAGGTGGCGATCTTTCAATTAATTCCGAACATTCGGTCTCAGAAAAGCAATTGATTTTTTTGGGGAAAAAAGTGAAATTATTAATATTTCCTAGCGCTGGGCAAGAAGACCACAGAAGTACTGGAAGGGGACGAGAATATAACCAGACGCTGCAGGCTGCTCACCCATATCTCTCTTCACATCCTCTCCTAAACCAGTGTGATCGCTATTGTAGGAAAGTGTCCAACAATGATGTCACGTCTAATTCATGTCTACATTTAAATGTTGCAACAACATTCCCGAGTGTATTTAAAGGAAATAGTCTCCCACACAAACAATTAAAGTCACACCGACAGAGTGAACGCAGGCTCCGGCAAAATAGTAACTTGGAAAGATTTCTTTTTAAAAACTATCCCTTGCCTCCTTTAAGGAGTCCTCACACCGGCTGTAACTCCTTGGGTCTATTGGCAGGGAGGAGACCCAAGGCGTTGTTGCGCACGAACAGTTGCCTAGAAATGAGAGAGCTCTTTAAACGGAGAATTAATCAGTAACTCGCTGGCAGAGGCTCTGAACCCGAACCACAAGGAGGGAACTTGCAGTCTAGCGTCAGGATATAGCACAGAGAGAACAGGATCGCTCCAAGACAATAAAGGACGGCACTTCAGTAATATATATATATATATATATACACAATCCCATTTACTCCTCTTTACTAGTGGAAATCTACCAGATCGGTTCTACTAGTTCAGGTAAATCACTGGAGAAGCGTTTTTGTCCTTGTTGCTTTTGATCTCGATTCTAACCTAAGAACAAATTTCTGGCTCATGTTATTCTGCATGTGTTTCTGATGCGTTTATATTGTAAGTGCAGGCAATTTTTAAAATCATAATCTCAGCCTTGATGTTTTGTGATGTATTTCCTTATTCTGCCTTCTTTATTCGAACTCTGCGAGGTCAACAGTGCGAGACCGAGCCACATTGTGGAGAGTTTTGTAGATTTTTTAAAGCTCTTTACTGTTATGTACCGTACGCAGCCGTT